>NC_067422.1:22017102-22617102 GCF_009764475.1 Pristis pectinata | reverse complement strand
GATGTTTGAAAACAGTGAAAGTAATAGTGGATTGAGCAGGCAGAAGATCATCTAGGCTGTCTGAAGATGGGTTCTGTTATCTGCTGCTTATGTCCTTGCCATCTCTCACAACCCACTATGCTTCGCAGAAAAGCTGAGGCAGCAACCATGGCAGAACATTGAAAGTCATAAGATCACAAAAGCTTAGCACAATCATGGGATTGGCACATACAGTGATTGAGGCAGGCTGAGTGCAGTCCATCCCTACTTGTACTTGGGTTGCTGATCCTCCATACCTTCATTGTTTATGAAGTATGGTATTTCTCCATATCCAATTGAATGTACTGTTAAGAGTTGCCTTAATAGTTGTCCTTAATGCAAATCTATTTCACTTTTCCTGTTTTAATTATTAAAAATTGTATGGATCTTCCATTGGCACTTAATTGTAGCACATTCAAATATGGTGATCTGACTTAAACTCTTACCATGTACAGACTACAGTTCTAAACCTAAAGAAATAATTTGAAAATGTAGAAAATTAGAAACATTTTTTACTTTTTAAATTGTCAAGAAATACTTGTTTTGTGTCTCTGACAGTGCCAGAAACTACCAAGACCAGTCAAAGCCAGCCACAGCCTGCCAACTCCTCCAACAGCACTTCCACTACCACTATCACTAACAGCAGTGGAAGCAATGGCAAGCGACCTTCTACCAGTTGTCAGCAACAGGCCTTGTCTCGTTACCCACCCCGTGAAGTGCCACCTCGCTTCCGGCATCAAGAACAGAAGCAGCTATTGAAGAGGGGGCAGCCACTGCCACCTGGGACTGCCATCAGCAATAGTTTAGCACAAGGTACAGGGCAAGTGGCAGCAAACTCTTCACAGCACAGCATTCAACAGACATCCAGTGGACCACAGCAACTCCAACATCTTGGAAAAGGACAGACTGGTAAGAGTACTCTTCAAACTACAAATTATTAAGCAGTTAAGTAATAGACTTTTTTGTCCTGCAAAAGCTTGGAATTTAAACCAATGGACCAAATCGTATGGGGAAATTCTGGCAGTTATGCATAGAACTGTCACCCAGTATTGAACTCTGAGTTCAGTGGTGGAGCACAAACTTGTGGCAGTCTCCCAGCACTTGCACTGGGGAATGTGATTCCATTCACATGAATGGGGAAGATTGGGTGCAGGACATTAAGAAGACAAACTAGAGGCATAACTTGGGAGACTTGTAAGGAAAATAAATTACTTGGGCTTTCGTTATTGGGGTTACTCAACCTCAACCCACCCCTCCTCAAATACCACTATCACCACCACCCCCTCCACCTCCTGACTCCTTCCAGCTGGAAATCTGAAATTTAAAAAAATGCCAGGAATATTCAGAAGGTCAAGCAACTTTCAAAAATATCAACTTTATTTCTCTCTCAGCAGATGCTGCCTGATCCAAGATGTGATCAATAGATTTTAGATTTTAAGAAAATCAAGGAATACAATGTTAATGTGGAGAAAGTGGTTCTGAAGTGAAATATCAGAGGCACAACAGGCTGAAGGGGCCAGATGGCCTATTCCTGCTTCTGTTCTTGTGTCTCAATGGAAGTAAACTTTTTTTAATGGCCTTGCTAAGCTCACACACACTTCATGATTGGTGAATTATATTATTCATTTCTTGGAATATGGAGATGGCTGGCAAGGCTGGTATTTATTGGCTATCTCCTAATTGCCCGAGAGAACATGGGTGACCCATTTATGCCAATTCAGAGTGTTTAAGAGTCAACAACAAAGGATCATAGACAGTTTGTATTCCAGTTCCATATGTTCCTCAACTCAACCAGGACACTCAGCTTCTAAGTAATAAATGATCTCTCTTATTCATGCCAGAATGTACAACCTTGCATTCGTGTCAAACTTAATTTGACGATTGCCCTTCTAGTTTATTAATGTTGTTGTCCTATAATTTGTGGCAGACTTCCTCGGTATTGACTATCCCACCCCCCCCCCCCCCCCCCCCCCCAACCCCACCACCATATTTAATCATGCAGCGTTTTAGAAGTAAATTATTCATGTAAATTGTGAACAGCAATTCTCCCATTGTTGATCCATGTGGAACGTTACTTACCACTACCTTCCACTGCAAATTGCTACCCTTCCAGTCTCCTCTTGTGGCTTTGAAGGCATCTAACAATCCATTCTGTTACTTGTCTCCTCGCTCTTCGGAGGTCATAGGAATCTAAGAAAATTAGAGTAGGCCACTCAGCAACTCAAGCCAACCCTTCTATGTGATCGTGGCTGATGTACTTAAGGGCATAGCTCTTCTGTGTAAGTTCCCCATAAAATTGAATTCTCTTATCTTTCAAACATGTATACTTTTTGAATAACAAACAATCTGCTGGAAGAACTCAGCGGGTCAAGCAGCATCTGTGGGAGAAAAGGAATTGTCGATATTTCGGGCCAAAACTCTGCCATGGGACCCTTTCTTCCCACTGCTGCTCGACCCACTGACTTCCTCTAGTGGATTGTAGCTCCAGATTCCAGCATCTGCAGTCTCTTGTCTCAACTTTTTGAATACCCTCAATGATCTTGCTTCCTGACCTTCTGGGATAGATTATTCTTAGATTAAACTTTGGATCAAGAATACCATTTACAGTTTGTAAATACTTTAAAATTGTTGCATGCTGGTGTAATTTTGTTAATTGTGAATGGTACACAAAAATAGTTGTGTAATTAACATTGTCTAACGTTCAATATCATGCTGCCAGAAGTAGTGGAACAATAATCCTTGGAACATATGGGTGTAAACTTGTTTGTTTTCCATTCCACACGACTTTGGTTAGAGGGAACAAAAGGAGTGGAAGCGAAAGTGAGATCTGTAGAAGTTGCTATGAAATACTATGGTAAGAAAACTTGGCTGTTGCAGGATGTTATTCATTCCAAGCCATGCAGTGGCAACAGTGAAGATGTTTGATGTAAGAGCTGAAGGCCATACGTAAAAACTATGTAACATTGACCAAAAGATTAAAAAAAACTCATTTCAGAGAGAAAAAAAATCATGTTCAGACCAAAACACCTCACATAATTGACATCTGTTTGTCAACATTCTGAGAATGTCTCTGACATTCCTAGTGGAAGGAATTGTCAATGATTAACATAGGCAAAGTTATAATGGAAAAAGGCACTTTGAAATACTAGATCGGTATCATCTCATTTTAAATTCACTCAATGTAAAGAACTTGTAACTTGATTATCACAAATATCATTTTGGTGATCAAGTGTCTAAATCAACAGTCTTTGTTTGCGTGTACTTTGAATGAAGAAGCTCAACCATTGCTTGAAGTGCAAGCATACTCTGAATTTGTTCAAGCAGTATCTAATGTTTCCTTTGGAATTTAATCAGTTTCTCTTTTTCACAGAAAAGTTGCAATTTGAAGCTATGCTAAAATAACTTTTCAGAAAACAAACCCCAATCCATCTTTGTCAGTTGCAATGAGACATCCAACTGAAATCCAGGCAATCTCTCCTTGCATGTAAAGGATGTGATGGTGCTATCCAGAAAAGAGATGGAGTTTTTTTGGCTGACAATCTGACTTCATTCAAACTATCACCAAAAAACTTGAATATTCAGTTTTTCTTCCTTTGCTATTTGTGGAACATTACTATGCACAAATTGGCTGTTGCATTTTTTTTTAACATTACAACTGAGTACTTAAGTCAATTAATGTTCTGTGGTCAGTAAAAACACAAAATCAAAGGTTTTTCGTATTTTAAACGTTTGCAAGAAAATATTTTAGCACTTGCATTTGAAAAATAGCTTGCCTTTGATCTAACGCCTATGTATTTCAAATGTAGGAATTCCTTGGTGTTGCATTACCTAGCTTCAGAAAATGTGGACTTTTTTAATTTGCAATCTCTCCATCGCCCAGAACCCCACGCATTTGGAAGTATTTCATTTTGTGTATAGAGACAAGTGAAAAGAATTAAAGGAGACTGTTCAGTACACATCTATCACAGGTTTGTATTGCAGCAAATGAGAACAAATTCCACTATAAACAGGATCACAACACTGAAGGGAAATATTATCCATCTCCTGTAAAGGTGGGTTTAAGCTGTTACAGGCTGAATAAATTTAGCAGTTTTGTTTCTTGTATACAGATTTCTATGTTTGTGTGATTTGATTAAAGTTTTTGGAAAATTGTGTAATGCTTGGTTCAGTGGCTCTTGATTGTTCATTGGATGTTGCCAACTTTTTCGCTGTTTATGGAACAATTTAAAGCTTTTGTTGCTTTGGCAAGATTTGTTGCTTAGAATAAAACTGATTTAAGAGAAATTGAAATAATTAACTCAAGAATCCTAGCTTTATCTGTTATGATGAGTTAACTGTATAGCAAGGAATTGCGTCACAAACTTAAAGCTGATTATTGTCATGGTTAATTAACCATCTGCTTTTTTTGCACAGCCACAAAATGGCCAGCATGCAGAAGTGTACATTTATTTATGAGAGCCAAGTTATAGGCTATATTTTCTTTGTAATGTTCCTTTTGTGTGTGCAACTTCTGAAGTTTTTCATTTTTTTTGTTCCTTTTCCCTCAATTGTAATAATAGTTTATTGCTATACTGAGTCTCAGTGGTCCAGGTAGTTTGGCCATACAAACTTTGAGCTTTGATAGTAAATGTTGGAAGGTCACATGGCTTGGTGGAAGGTGAAGAACAGCCCCATCCACATCAAATGTTTTAAATGCCTTTTCAACAGAAGTTGCTGTATAGCGCCATATATTTTTCTTCGGATTGTCAGGTACTGTATTATCCCTGCTGCTACACTAATGGAATCCAGTGACTCCAGAAGAGGAATGAATCCAGGTACATTGTTAGTCTTTCTGGTTCAGTGAGTGTCCTTATCCATCTGAAATGCTTGCACTTGTTTTGTATTTTGCAAAGCACGTATGACATTTCAAACACTATGGGATTGATTCTGTGGAGCATATGAGTCAGAAATTTTCAGTGCCCCGAAAAATGGCTGCATTTAATGGTAATAACATATTCCTTTCAAAAACACTCCCAGAAATGAGCCCTAAAACTGGTCTTTGTGTTTTCTTCACCCCCCTCCCCCCCCCCCCCAATCTCACTTAAGCACTTCTCTCATGGTAGCCAGGCAGTAGCAACAGGGTTAGCGGAGGCAACTCTCGCATTCACTCAAAAAGAACATAAAAGATCCTGATAACGAGATAGCTGCCAGGAAGGTGCAATCCTGGGGGCCCAGCAGACCCACCATATGAACAGCCCAACAGGAAATGATAGAAGTCTCCATCAGGAGTGAGAATTTTCTGCACAGTGGAAGAATTTAGAAAGTAGTTTTGTCTTCAAAAGGCACATCGAGGTGGTCTGCATGCCATTGTCAAAACTGCAGAGCAGAGGAGATGGCTTCATTAAATGTATTGTTTTCAGAATATTAAGTTCCTGTGATAAGGATGTGATAAGCATCAATAGAACTTGACTCTACAGAATCCAGGTACAAGAGGATGGACAAAGTTTTCCTGCAGAATGCCACATCTATGGTGACATCCTTGGGAAAATTTGAGCTTGTGAATACGTTGTCCTTCAGGAGAAGTCTAGGTAGGATGTTGCGCTTCTGAAGACTGGAAATTGATTCTTTGCAGATGAGTATACCTTTTGCCTCCTGCTCTAAGGTTCCTGACCCATTGTGCATAGTCAGCCATGGCCATGAAAGTGGCTCTAATAATGGGCTAATGACAGGAGTACTACTGTTGAGGCATCCATGAAATGAATATCTCAGCAGCTAAATGTGGGAAAAAATTCTCCATGTTATTTTAAGTACAGTCTAGATTTTGATCAGTACTCATCTCTGAAGCTGCCCTGTCAGATCATCTGATGAGAATACAGTATCCTTTAAAATAGCAAGACAAGTGTTATGCTTCTAATTCTACCAAAACTGATTCATGCTGCTCAATGTGGAGCTTTCAGTTTCCATTCATGACCTTATGGGTGGCAGTGGGGTTTATAGGAATGGGTCAAACAATCCAATGTGAATAGAGCGTGCCTTGTGGCTGGTCCAATTTTGTGATTGGGGCAATTTTGCCCAAATTTTCAGGAGTGTGATGTACTCCAGGTAAAAATGAATTTTGCACATTTAGCACTTAAAGGTGCTTGGCAAACCATTTTTTTAATATCTGCACCTAACCATTGAATATTCTGTTATCGCTAATTCGCATTCTGCTGTCTAAAATATTATCTCGCCCATGAGCCATGTGCTGTCAGCCTGCCCATTTTGGCTGAGCAGCTAACAGAGGAGGGGTATGCAGAAAAGCCATAGGAGCCTAAATAGTCAAGCATGGTGCTTGCCTTGGATCCAAGTTCCCAATTCCAGGAACGTTTTGACTTGTCACCTGCTGCAAAGTTGGGATAAGTGCTAGAGTAGACATTTTGTGGTGAGCTTTTTTTGAATTTCAAATTTTGTCTCAAGGTAAAAGGAGACCTTGATGCTTGTTGAACCAGAGGCCAGGTTATTACGCAAATAACAACCCATCAATTTGGAAGGCCTGAAATTTCCGGTATCAGTCATTGACTTGACAATTGTGCATTAACAACAGAGAACATTAAACAGTATGAAACCATTCATCTTTCCTTGAGGTGGCACTGGAATGTTCAATGACTCAGGGTGGAAAGCAACTTTGCCATGAATCTCTGTTCTCTCCTAGCTGGCTTTCCCTGTTACTTCATGGACAGTCAGTGGAGGTTGTGGTAACCTCAGACACCACAGAAGAGTCCTTTGCATAATTTGCAAATTTTACTGCAAGTGGCGCAGGAGGTGGTTGGGGCATTTGGATGTGTTCTTTGGGCAATTGTCTACTGCTTCCATGTGCTCCTGTGTGAGAGACTTGAAGTGCTCAATGCTTTCTCAAATGCTGCTCCTCCATCTTGAGTGACGATGGGCCAGAGATTTGCACGATTCAATGAGGATGTTAAATTCTTCAAGGAAGCTTTGAAAGCATCTTTTGAATTTTGTCTGTTCTCACTCCCTGAAAACTTATTACTTGACATTGTTCGGAATGTTGGCTTGTTTCAGGAGTCTGATGTCAGGCATGCAGGTGACATGACTTGTTCTTTGATATTATCCCTCATTATGGATGAGATTGCAGGGGCCTGGGACATTGCAGATCTGCTTATCCTGCTAATTGATTTAGAGGATTTTGTGGAAACAGCCTTGGTACACATTCAGTGCTTTCAAGGTGCTTGCTTGGAGGTAGTATGCATCCCTGTAGTATGAGGAAGACCTCTGTTGCCCGGTAGACCTTGATTTTCAAACCATTTCCTATGATGACTAAGTGTGCTGGCTCACTGGAGATAGTGGTGAATTTCATTTTCAGTATCTACCTTCACTGACAGATAGCTCCTGATATTTGGAAAATGACCCATTTGGCATGGATCATTATGATTGTGGGGCAGGCAAGTAGAGGATGTTTCTCTGAGCGGTATTCAATGTAAAGCCCTTTGGTTATATGCTGCAATGAACAAATTAACAGCGACTTAGAGCTCTGAAAGTATTATCTGTGCACCAGCGTTTTCCTAATCATTTGGTATCATTCTCATTTTACTTTTTGTTGCTACCTATTTTGTCATTTGTTCTTCAGCAGCATCTATTCCTAGCATGGCATTTCCTATGTACAACTTCTTTTCGTTTTTGTTGTCTCTAGCTTCTAGTTGCCCACAGCTATTTGTACCAATGTGCCATTTGGTTTTCAGATGTATGTACTTACTCTGTTCCCTTTTGAACACCTCGCAATGATTCACTGTCATTTTACTGGTTTGCAGACTTGTCCAGTTCACCATAGACCATATTAGCATTAAAGTCAGCCTTGCTGAAATTTGAATCTAAGCTCTTATTCATATTACACTCGAATTGAACATGATCACGTAATGATTACCATTGGATAAATGTTCACACCTCATTAGGCTGTGAACTAAACCTAATTCATTTTTCATTACTAATCTAATATGGTCAGTTCTGGTCTTGGTTCTGGGACACGTTACAGGAAACTATCCTGGGAACACCTTGAAATTCACTCCCTTTCAATGAGTTTAGAATACTTATCCCAGTCTCTGGGAATGTAAATTCTCTGTTAGAACTGCCCTGCCTCTGCACTTGTGCATTCTACCACTTTTTCTTAATGGCTGCCATCAGGGAAAGAATTCACTCTCTACTTGCATCATATATCACTGAAATATTTTTGCATTTAATTATTCCCCTTCATTGTTTGTCCTACTGACTTGTATACCTGACTGTATTTTGTAGCCCTACCTCACCGTTAACCACCATATATTTTCCTTAGTTGAATTCCAGCCTGTGGTTCATTTAGTTTTCTCCTTCTGTACTTTAAACAGTTGTATAAAGTACACTTATTTGGCCCACAGAACATTAACCTGCTGTACTTATGTAAACAACACAAAATCACATTTTTCTCTCTCCAGATTTAAATACTTGTAGTTTTCCCACCACTTGCATTGCCTAAATTATAACTGATGATTCAATTTTTATTTTAGAAATAAAAATTAATGATCCTTTTCCTAAGAATCCCACCCTTGCTTCCTCTTGGTTTACTAGTTAAGTCTTATAGGTGCCCTCTTTGTCCTTTCTGCCAGGGCTCTAGTCTCAGTCTGGTTCAACTAGAGTCCATCTAAGTGATGCATTTTCTTCCTGTCTCTGTACTGGTGCAGGTGGCTACAAAATAAATCTATTTGTATGCACATTGGATAGTTTGTTTTCCTTATTGACTAATCCCTGTGCCAATTTGCGCATGATTTGGGTAATAATCCAAAGATTATAAAACCTGTGGTAGTGTTCTTTATGAACTGTGAGGCAGTTATTCTCCAGAAAGAAGTACTTGCCTGCTCTAGTTGTTGCTCCCAACATGGGCCATAACACCTGGGTGCTCTCTGTCCCTCTTCCATATCCTTTAACAGTGGAGGACTTTCCTCCTGTCTCCCTCAATGCATTTGAATGTTCCATTCCTTTCCAGTGGTTCTCCATTCACCTGAGTATGATTACCCTTGCCAGATTCTACTATGAGTAGAATTGGTAGCAAGATTCTACATTGGTAGCAAGGGAACATCCTTCAACAGCATTTATCCTTTCCCTGTATTGTTTGCTTCAGAAACAATAAACCTTACTGCCCTTGTATTTCTGAACTTTATCGTAACCCTCTTTAAAATCAAGCAAAGACACATGTATGATGGCTCCCAGTTCACTGTAACTACTACCTTAATTCCTCTGCTGCCAATATTATCAATGGTCCTGACTGTTATGTGGTCCTGTATGCACCAAAATTTCCTTCAGTTGAGCTGCAAAGACTGAAGCCAATGGATTCCATTGTCCTCGAGTCGTCATTTCTGTCCTCCTCATCTGCCAATACCTCAGATTGAGTTGAGCTGTTTGTAGTCTCAATGGCCTATTTGACCTTGAACTCCACAGGCTGTCTATCACAAGCAGTCCACTATCATCATCATAACATCACACACCTGTGCCCCTAATTTAGTTCATCCATAGTTTTGTTATTTTCAGTTATTTCAAAGTTCATCTGCCAACCTTCCCTTTCTACTTTCCCTAAATGTTCTTATCCAGCATGGGCCCTGAATAATCTCATTTTGTCTGTGGGACTGCATTGCCTTTGTCCATCAGTGCCTTAATTTTTATCTCATTTTTGTATTCAAATCTGCTTATGCCCCTGTCCCTCCATAGCTCTGTGTACCTCCAGTTTCATGAGTTCACTTCCCTTCAATTCCGTAAACCTTATTTCTGATCTTATCTCTCTCTCTTTCTCCAGATTTCTCTTTATGATATTTAAAATGCACCTCTGACCAAGCTTAATAATTGCCTGACCTATTATCTCCTTTTGACTGTGGGAATTCTTGTCTTATTTACCTTCTGAAGTGCCTTGGGATATTTTACTACAATAAAACAGTGCTATCTAAATGCAGAATATTGTTGAATGGAACATTTGTGTGCATATTTGTATAAATAATGTAACCTTGTGCAGCTGTTTGTACAGGTAATGTGAATGGATCATATTTGACAGTACGTTACTTCCAAAACATCAGATATTCCTCCACAAATGATATAAGAGCATTTTAAGTGTCTTCTGTTACTGTGCAGATGTGCTGCATATATCTTGGCTTCATAAATTGTTTCAATTTCTTCTGCACTATGGATTCGTGTAGCAGCTGGATACACTCCTAATTCCAAAGAACCTGATGGTGCCTAAAGCTGTAGGCTTAGTTTACACGGCAATCTGGATAACAAGTGCTGTGGCCTAGCAACCAAGTTGCATGTTTGTGCTCAATGATAGGCAGGTTTCCATGACCTTCAGTTCACCTTGGCAATTGAACAACGTGATGAATTCTCCTGCCTTGGTCTGTCTTGCAGATTCTATTATAATTTACAGTTATACCAGCAATAAAGATGTTTTGTTAGTGGAGCTATTGTTCATACTAACCTGTGCAGATATCGGCATATGTTGACAAGCTGTAGCTAAACCATAAAATGTGCCTTTCCATCCAGGGACTTCAGAATGTTCTTGTGGGCATAATTCAGCAAGCATTAAATAAAATGTGCTTAGGAGTAGAACGTGCTTGCTTTTTTAAACTACTTTTTCAAGTAATAGATTTCTTGAATTTTTTGTCCTTTTAATTCTTAGATCCAGTGTCAACCAGGTTAGACAATAAATCTTGAAACTACCTTAAATTCCATGTATATATTTGTTCCATATTGAATGTTAGTGCTATAACGCTATGCGAAACAACGATGGCTGATGTTTTTAAATGGCATAAAACAGAAGCTTATTTGCATGCAGCCAACCACTGAATGCGGTTGTTTTTTTGGCTGACTTTCAAAAACCAGCTGGTGCTAATTGCATTGCCAGAAGAAAATGTTTAGTGACAGTCAAAGAATTTAAAGAAAGGAAGATGAGTTTAATGTCATCAGTAATTAGATAATAAAGCTAGATTTTTGCTGTTGATATCTTTATATTGAATCCCACTTCCAAAAGGGCATTTGCAAGTGGGGCGGGCTGGTTTTCAGTAAGTGCAAGTAGTCAACAGCTTATACTACAGTGTCTAGCATGCAGGCAGGATGAGACTTAAGCTGCACACAGCCGACATATTGAAACAACACAGGCAAGAATAGGTGCAGACCCGAAAGCACTTTGCACAAAATGTAGCATATCCAGGAATGGTTGGGTGTCACCTTCAGTTAGGTAATTTTCGACAGCAGTCCCCTGTGGATCAGAAAAATGCCAAGTAATTGCTGCTTTGTTCTCAATGTATTGCATTACATTAGAAAGCTGCTGCGTACATTCTGAAATAGTTGGCTGTTGAAACTGAGAAAATGGCGTCTTGAGATTCGGTTGTTTGTTAAAGGGATACTGCATCCTGTGTAAACACAGTAATAAAGTCAATATATAGATGTTTAAGTTTTGATGGTATTTGTAATTTTGTCAGTTAAAACTTCAATTGACAATAAAGGTTTGATAAAGACATGCCAGTTTCTCAGTATTCTCAGTTTCTTAGACTAGACAATGTAGATTTTAAACTGAAGTTCATAAGAATATGGAAGTTTGATATCTTGGAATTGTTCTTTTGTGATTGATGGATCAGTGTGCTATATGAAAGATTCTACAAACCATGCAAGTTTTGTGGTTAATTTTCAGTTTCAGTATGTCTTGTTATTGGTTAAGTCTCCTGTGACTTTTATTTTAAAACTTGCAAGTTTTTAATGGTATCTTTTTAATAACAAGCAAGTTTTAAAATAATTTGCCATAATGAAGTTGTGGATTTTTTGATTTTCATAAAATGATGAACAATATAGTTGATATGCAAAAACAAAGTTTCTTTGCAACATGCAAGTAATTGGGGAAAAAAATTCAATTTGCTTTCTCAATTTTACTTGTAAATGTTTATGAATTTGAACATTTTAATCATAGAAACTGGAAAGCTTGTACAAAGCCCTTTTGAAACTATTCCATCTAAAGCAGGAGGTCATGGATTTAATCCCTAGTTATAATTTATGAACTGATGCTGCAGCATTACAATTAGCATTAGTGTTCTTGGGCGAGGAAATGAAAAAAGACAAGAATCCCACTGATCTTTGTGGCTCAAGCAGTGCATAAATAATTGAATGCATTTATTTTTGTAGGAAACGCAATGTAATCTCTGTTATAGTAAAGAGCCTTCAAATCAGTCTTAGTTTGTATTTGATAAATGGCCACAAATGTTGTGCTAGAAAGTTTTGTCTCTTTTCCTTCAGGAGAGGGAAGAATACAAAGATAAAATTAAAAGGTAAAAAAGGTGATAGAAAAGCAAACTTTGAGCCCTCATTTAAACAATGTGGGAGAGGCTACTCCAAAACCAATGCCTCCACAGAGAGCAGAGGGCACCAATAATTGCAAAGTAAGGAAGTATATATGGACAGGGCCAGTCAAGGTCAATCATGATCAGAGAAGAGCCCCACTGAGAGAGAAGGTCTAAGATTACCTTGGATGTGGAAGGGTATTCCTGCTCTTAAAAAAAAATCACCTTGATTTCTAATATCTTGCTGAATTTTGTAACATTTAGCTTGTGATAGGAACCTGATTCCTGGAGTTACAATTGTGTTCGTTATTGGGAGGCGTCCAAATTATGACGTGGCCATCTAAATTGGGTCTCCCATTCCTCTAGATATGCAGCCTTCCATCACCTGATTTAAGTAGATGAAGGGAAGAGAAAACAATGGTAAAACTCCCTTCTTCCCACCCTGCTGCTGTAATTCCTCCTAACCTGTTCCTGCTGGAAAGGGTTTTTGTATCGGTGGTGGTTGTGGGTTAGTTGGTCTAAGTGTTTTTTCCCCAAACACTATTGATGGATGCAACCATGGAGCAATGAAAGGAGTTAGTTCTGTTTTTCTGCTTTACTGTCCAGTCATAATTTACTGAGTAGTAGTGACTGCTTCATTTGAGGAACAGCTTTTTTTCCCATTCTTGAAATGTCCCACCTTGTCTTTGAGAGAACAGTTCTGAACCTTGCAGGAATAATTTCAAACCACTGAAGAAATTATTGCAGTAGGGCTGCTTCAGTGAAAATTATTTTTGACAGCTTGAATTATCTGACCAGTCAAATCAGTTTAATAGTTTTCTTTTGAATCTGCTCAACAATTAATGTCCTAAACAAGTTTTACTTCCGCGAAGAAATGTAGGATTTAAATTGGCCCCTTGAGCCTGTCCTGCCACTTAGATTATAATTCATCAGATCTTGCCTCCACTCTCCCACACTCACTCCCCATACCACTTCCATATGGTTTGAATGTTTATCATTCTCCACCTTGAGTACGTTCAATGATTCTGCCTCCACAGATCTTTGGGGTGGAGAATTCCAAAGTCTGAGAGAGAATTCCACCTGCTCTCGGTCTTAAATAGGTTGATCCCTTGTTCTGAAATCGTGCCCCCATCAATCTCCCTCAATCTTATACTGGAACATCTCGGGTAGATGAATGAGAGGTGATCTTTCAAAACTCCCAGTGAGTATAGCCCAACCTGCTCAACATATCTCAATACAGTGACCTCGTCATTAAAGGACTCAATCTAGTGAACATTCTCTGCTCCGACTCCAATGCAGTATTTCATTCCTTCAGTATGAAGGCCAAAACCCCAAGTTTGGTGATTCAAAGTCTAGTTTCACCAGCACCCTGTGAAGTTGCATCAAAGCTTCTCTACTTTTATTGACATAACCTTTGCAATAAAAGCATTTCATAAGCCTTCCTAACTACTTGTGCATCTGCATGCCATTTCTTTATTTCATTTACTTGGAAACCCGCGTCTCTTTATACTGCAAAGATTTGTATTCTCAATTCAATTAACTTTTTTTGCTTTTTCAATCAAACCTCTCATTCTCCCAAATTAACCAAACTATTTGCCCACTCATTTGACCTGCCTATATCCCATCACAGTTCTTTGTGCCCTTGTTTCTAGCTCAATAGTCATAAATTTAGATTGTGAATAGTTGAAGACCCAACCCTGATCTCTGTGGCATGCACTAGTTACTGATTGCTGTCCTAAAATGACCAACTTATCCTGACTTTAGTTTCTGTTAGCAAATTCCCTATCCATGTGAATGTATTACCCCTGGTGCCCCAAGTTATTCAGTGACATTTTGTGGCATCTTAGCAAATGCCTTTGCGAAATCCAAGTAAGTTACATCTATTGGTTTACTCTTTTTCCGCCTATTTGTTTTATCTTCAAAGAGCTCTAGCAAATTTGTTAAGTGCTCTTTCTCTTCTATAAAACATGTAGACTCTGCTTGATTTGTCATAATTTTATAAAACATAGAATGGTTACAGCACTGAAGGAGGCCATTCAACATTGTGTCGATGCTGACAAGTTCCACTCCCTGCCCCCTTCTCTGTAGTTACGGCAATCTTTCCTGATATGTCTATCCACCTCCCTCTTGAAGGCCACAATGGAACCTGCCTCCATGTCAGCAAACAGTGCATTCTGGATTCCAACCAATGTTTTAAAAGAAAGTTCTCATGTCACTCTCAATTTTCACCCCCTTTTTATGTTTTTGCTGTGACCTCTAGTCTTCAACCCGTCCACTATCCACTCTATCCAAGCCCCTCCATCAGATCTCCCCTCAGCTTTCATTTTAAAGAAAACAATCCCAGCCCCTCTAATCTATCTTTAAGTGTAGTCCCTCATTCCAGGAACCATTTTCATAAATCTTCTCTGGACCCTCATCCTTCACATCCTACTTGTAATGTGGTGACTAGAAATGAATACAATTTGCCAGCCAAGGCTGGACTAGTGTTTCAAAAGGGGTTTGGGAGTTTTCCGATCATCTGTGGTTCTCCATAGTTCTGATACGCAGGTGAATTCTAATACTCTTTAATTGGCTGAAGCACTCTGTTTAATTGTGTAATTTAAGTGTCCAAGTATCTGAATGATCAATACTACCTACAGAACTGCTTTGGCTTAGCAATATTCACAATTGGGTTTATTATCACTAATATGTTGTGAAATTTGTTTTGTGGCAGCAGTGCAGTGCAAGATATAAAAATTACTATAAATTACCAAACAATGAATAAAATAGTGCAAAAGAGGAATAATGAGGTAGAGTTCATGGACTGTTCAGAAGTCTGATGGCGGAGGGGCAGAAGTTTTTCCTGAAACATTGACTACTTCTGATAATATGTGGTTTGTCTTTGGGTGATGTTCATTTATTTTTTTCATGTAAATTGGTCACACTCCTTTCATTTATTGCAGTTAGATACAAAAATAAAATATGATTCATTAGAGGCTTAATATTTTGAAGTTTTCAATTCCTATAAATTAATTCTCTCCATATATTTTAACAATGTCATCAAGGTGCAATATGCACCTAATTGGAATACGACCACCAGATCGCAGACTAGTGGATGAAGTAGTGGTACTTCCAACACACAAAAAAGACAGAATCCAGGAAAATGTTTTCAGTGGGTTGTAAAGTTTTGCTTTAAGCATGCTCCAGTGGCTGAAACAAGGAAATGGGATCTATCCTTAACATTGGAAAGAAAAATGTGTACAGAAAGGGTTATGCCTACAGTACTTTGAGTGGCTACATTTAACCATGAGAAGACCATCTCCAAAAGACAGAAGGAATAGCTGAGATTGTACATTGAAATTATTCTCTTGCATCTCCTCTTAGGAATAGAAAGTTCTGTTCAGGAGCATTATCAGTCAGAATTGTTTGTAGTTGAATTTGTTTGAATTTCTAGGATTTCATATTTTGCTTGGAGCATCTGGAGTATGAAAAAAAATTGCTTTTGCCTATTGCTATTAAAGTATTTGATTAGACATCTAATAATGGAGTATGACCAGCTAGCAGCTGATACTAAATTGCAGTTCTAGTTATGTTTTCTTTTTGGCCAGGATTCACCAAATTTCAATGTGATTTAAAGTTGTATCAGAACAAGTTGATGCAAATAGGTTGGTTTGCAATGTCTTTGAAGGACTTGTCTGAAATTGCATATTGCAGTTTTTTTAAATTTGTAGTAAATTACTTCTTATACTTTGTTCTTTTCCAGATCTCAGCCACAGTGGTTTGGGAACTCATTATGAAAATTCCCACTGGGGTCAACCCCCCTTTAGAAGTGAACCAAACAGCATCTGGGATAAAGTGATTATAGACGGAAGTGACAAAGAGGCTTGGCCTTCCATTTCTGGAAACGAGACTGAAACTGCCTCAGAATGCACAGACACTGACTCTGCCTCAAACTGTGGCTCTGATACTAGTAGCATGGCTACTGGGAGTGCACCAGGCAACTTCAATGGACAAAATAAAAATTGCAATAATGGTGGTAATGGGGCACTTGTCCAAAGCAGTTCAAACCAGAGTGCCATTGGAGGTGGAGCAAATGGTGGAAATGGAAACTCATCCAGGGTGTGGGCTGTTGCCTCAGGGTCTGCACCTGGAATAGTCCACTGCTCTGCTACCAGTGGAAGTGGAAAGATGGATAGCATCGTGAGTGTAAATCCAAACTGTTGGGGCACTTCTACATCCACTGCTGGCATTAACCTGAATCTTAATCCCAATGCCAACCCAGCTGCTTGGCCTGTAGTTGGGCAAGAAATTCAAGGAACTGTAGGAGGAGGAAATGCTTCAACTGTTTGTAGTTCCAATAATTCCATTGATCAGAATCTTGGTAACCCCAATAATGGTCCGACAGGTACATTAAATACCTGGGGAAATTTGCTGCAGCAGGAAAGCACAGAAATACAAACATCCACTTCACAGAATGTGTCTTTCAGCATACAACCTCAGAACCTTAACACTGATGGACCAAATAACACTAACCCCATAAACTCTTCACCAAACCCTATCAATGCAATGCAAGCAAATGGACTGCCTAATGTTTCTGTACCAGGAGGCTGGGCAATGACTGTAAGCATGGGTGCAATAAACCCATCCCATCTTCAAAACCTTCCTGGTGCTAGTGGGTCATCTGCAGTTTCTCAGCTCAATGGAGGTAATGGCGAAGGAATGAGCAATCCTTCATGTAACTCTGTGTGGGGAGTGCCACACACTAATCCTACAGCCACCAATGGTAACTCTGGATTTAGTCAGGGGAATGGAGACACTGTGAATTCTGCATTAAGTTTAAGTGCTAAGCAAACATTAGCAAACAATTCTAATAGTGCTGTGGAAAAGGATGTTGGAAACAATGCTTGGGACTCTGGTCCCCCTACCAGTCCTGGGGTACTGCCATGGACGAGGGCTGGTACCATTGGGGGCTTGCACTCTGGTCCCAGTAACAATGGAGCTTGGGGTAACGCATCATCCAGCAGGAACACCAGTAATGGTGTAAATGGAGAATGGGGAAAACCGTCTAACCAGCATTCCAGTAATGAAGCAAATGGTAATGGAAAAGGATCATGTACATGGGAGGGCCTTTGTGTTAGTAGCCAAACTCCTGTTTTGCAGCAAAGTAATGAACAAATTAACTCTTGGGCAAAACCTTCTGAATCAGGTACCACTGGTAGTGAGGGGAGTAATGAAAGTGGTGGTAGCCATCATGAAGGAAGCACTGGAAGAAACGGAGGAAGACACAATGGTAGCCGGCGAAAGACTGATAAAGGAGTAATTGAACAACAAGGGCTGGTCCAGAGTGTTGTATTAAAGTCTGATCATGATCCTAGAGTTTTATGTAATACTGGATGGGGCCAGACACCAGTAAAGCAGAACATTTCTTGGGAAATTCAAGAATCTCCTAGGTCTGAGCGAAAAAGTGACAATGGAACTGAGGCTTGGGGTTCAGCTGCTGCCCAATCTTCAAACTCAGGGGGGAGAAGTGATGGGTCCAGCATGAGCAGTACTAATACCTCTACAGTATCTGGGTGGGGAAATCACCCACCAACACTCATGTCCAATAATACAGGTTGGGGAGACAAAGTATCCAATGGCCAAGGGGGATGGGGGGATTCTGCGAATTCTAATGCTGCTGCTGCTACAGCCAAAAGTGGCCATGCCTGGAGTGGGGTTCCTAGTCAGGAGGAGAAGCCACCTACTTGGGTGGACTCTCAGAAGCCTAAGCCTCAGAATTGGGGTGAAGGACAGAAAACTAATCAAGGCTGGGCATCAGGAAGTGGAGTAGTAGGGGGTGGTAGTGGAGGAGGGGATTGGACTGATTCTTCTGCCACAGGACCTTTATCTGAAGGGAAGAAAAATGGGTCTAGTTGGGATAATGAAAATAACAGATCTGCACCGAATTGGAATGAGACCACCAGATCACAGACTAGTGGATGGAGTAATGGTACTACCAGCAAGCCAAACCCAAGTACAGGCTGGGGAGAGCCTTTAAAGTCAAATGTACCACAAAACTGGGGAAATAAACCTCAGGATAATAATGTTAGCACCTGGGGAGGGGCTGCTTCTGTTAAACAGTCTAATTCGGGTTGGGTTGGTGGACCTTTGTCTGCAAAACAGAAGGACAATGAACCCACGGGCTGGGAAGAGCCTTCTCCACCATCTATTCGCCGCAAAATAGAGATAGACGATGGTACCTCAGCTTGGGGAGACCCAACTAATTACAAGAAGGCAGTAAACATGTGGGATAGAAACAATCCTGTGAATCAAAGCAGTAACAATACCGTGACCGAACAGCAACCACCTCCGCCTCATCAATCATCTGCCACGCAAAACCGCTCTCCACTACTTGCTCCCGGTAAGAATCACTATTGTTTTAACTAACATGTTTAGAAATGAGATAGTTGAGTTAATATAGGCAAGAGAAATTAATATACTTAAGATCTGGAAATTTGTCTGAAATGCACTTCATCTAATACAAAACAGAAATGCAGATTGTTTTCAGTGTTATTTGATTGATGGTCTACATGGTTACTTGGGCAACAGTAAAGTGAATTTTGTCTCACTTTTTTTTTTCCAAACCTTGCCCCACAAGACTTTTGTCTGAAAATGAGGAAGGCAAGTGACTTGTTCTAAAGGCTTGTACGAGAATCATTATGGGTGGGTGGTTAAGTTGACCCGCATAAGGAATTTATAAACTATAAAATGCTGGAAATACCATACAAGTCGGTCATCTAAGGAGGGAGGGGTTGAGCACATAAATAGAAGCAGGAGACAGCTATTCAACTGCTTCCACCATTCAATCAGATTGTCGTTGATCATCTGCCTCCTTGACAATTTCCTGCACTAATCTGATATTCCTTGATCCCTGTAATATCTAAAAATCCATCTAACTTTGCCTTGAATGTACTCAGTGACTAATCCTCCACAACCCTTTTGGGTTGAGCATCCTAAAGATTCACTACCTTTAAGTGAAGAAATTTCTTCTCATTTCAGTTCCGCACACCTGACCCGTTTATTTTGAGGCATTGACCACCTCTCTCCCTCCCTGCAACCACCCCAGACTTCTTAATCTCTTATAGTGCAATCCTTTTCCTGCCTGCTTCCTCCCCCAACCACATCCCAAGGAACGGTGTGTTGAACCTTTCCGGCACTCCTTCTTGCAAGCATGTTGTCCCTTGGGGGATGGGAAATTGGACTTATTCCGGATGTGGTTTCACGTGGGCCCTGTGTAATTGCAGAAAAATGTATCCTTACTCCTGTACACATATCCTTGCATTTCTCTGCATTATTTTCCATCAGCCATGTTTTGTTGCTCATTCACTTAGCCTGTCTGTTTTCCCTTGAAGCCTGTTTGTGGCATCCTCCCTACTCTGTGTGCCCAGCTTTATACTGTAAATCTTTCATTAGAGATTTTAATGAAGGATTTACTGATTTGTTGATTTAACATTAATGTTTTAAGTCAAGTCAACGCCAACTCTGTCTTCACAAGCTCTTCCTAAGTATTTGTAGCATTTTCACTTCTGACTTTCAGCAGCTGCATTATTTTGCTATTGTGCTATATATTGGCATTATGTGACACAAAAGTAAAATACTGCACCCTATTGTGCCCTGTGTTTTAATCTCAGACAGCAGAAGGGCTTCTGATGGTGAATATACAAAATGACACTCATAAATGGTGGGGGGGTGGGGGGGGGGGGGTGTTGGTGTGGAGAATGACGTGATAGAATTTCAGCCCAAAATACAAATGCATTCTGGCCTTGCAGTATCTAGGTTGATATCAAATTATCAATGGTTCCATGTATGCAAAATTTAGTTTTGCTCCAGAAATGATTCTTGAGAAATGACTTTTCTCTGCCCATTTTCTTTTATCAAATGCATAAATATTGCAAATTACTAACTCTAGTTCAAAAATCATTTGTATGTAGAAATCAAAAGCTGATAAAATGCAAGTACCACAATTCTGCTGCCATTGAATGTAGCAGTCGTATTCTAAATGTTTCCACTGTACTTTTTGTGTACTCTTGGCTGATTTTTTAAAGAAAAATATTTTTGCCTCTATGCATTTCATTCAGTTAACTTGGATATTCAAAACTTAGATATCTTAGGGTGTTTTAATATAGAATAAAATTCAAGGTGTCAATGAAGTTGGATAAAGACAACAATATGCAGGTTATGGGTCCCTAGATCTCAAAGAACCTTCTGTATTTGAGGTGTATTTTGTTAAGATTCAAAATTAAGATTGACATTGCCATGGATCTACCTTCCCGTCATTGATTGAATAATAGGATATACTTATGGTTGCTTGAAGCTTTGTTTTATGTAGCTTTTGTTACGTTTTTTTTAAATAAAGCAAAATTACCCTTTTTTATGTAGTATGTTTTGCATCATTGAAGATTAGGAAGAATTGACTTTTATAATTAATAGTCGCATTATGACTTGTGCCTTGTGCATTATATTATTTAACAAATTATATTGAGTATATTAATGGCACAGTATGAAAGGATGCATATGAATTCCAAAGTGTTACAGTCCCTAATTTTTGAAGTGAGAATATTGTTGGTCTTAAGAGAAAAATCATTATCTTTCATCCTATGTAATTTATTGTTAAAATAGAATTCCGGAAGCAAAAGTCAATTGCAATAATTAATGGTTTTCATGACTAATTTCTAATGCTTACTGTCTATGATTAACAAGTAACTTGTTTAATGATAACTATTTGCATATCATTTGCTCAATTACTGCTGAATACTTAGCACTTGGATTTGCATGCACTTACACCAATTAGGCTTGTACATTTATTACCAATTCTAAAAAGAGCATCGTTAATGAGCATGGATCTGAATTAGAGTTCAGATTATCTGTCCTTTTTTCCTATGAATGTACCATTTTTAATTGTTTACTTTTATCAATTTATGCAAGGCAAATAGGCAATTTGATAAAAGAGGATCTAGCTACTTGTCAAGAAGTTATTTTGATGTAATAGGACAATATTGGGTGTCTATTACATAATGGAATTGTTTTGAAATTCATCAAGATAAAATAAGTTAACTGAATCATCTGCAACACTAAGTTCTAAAATGTAACCATGATTACTAATGATGAGATGGTGACTATCGTGCAAAAAAAAACAGCCTGGACACTGAAGGTGTTTTGATTTTTGCTTTACTTTGAGTCATAAATTATACTTGTAATCATTCATTGCAGAGAATGAACTATGTTTATTGCTCTTTCTAGCTTTTTAAAAAAAACATTTCCTGCAGGGTAGAACAACATTCTTTTGTAGTGTGCCTATGATATAAGCATTGCGTTTATTTTCTAAAAACTGGACTTGCAATTATTATAATGATCCATACTTTTGTGCAATGGGCACAAGTAAAAACCTGAATTTGGGGAAATCACTGAAAAATCTATTCTTTTTTCTTTTTGACTGACTTGCACAGTATTTTTGAAAAAAATGGTTGTCCTTGAAAGTTCAAACCATCCATTTCCTTTTGGATAATACATCATGCACCTTTAAATTTGTATCTTTAATGTAAATATGCTTATTTTATATCAAATATTTAGCAATATTGTTGGCTGAATTGACAATGAAATATGTAGTCAAAGTAAATAGGGACTTGTATCTGACTAATTTCCAGGAATGTGTATTCCTTGTGCATGTTACATTCATGTGTGCATATCTGCACTGCACAATATATTGATACATTGGCAAATACAGGTGTGCGCCATTCTCTTCAAAATTCCATGGAAATTAGAGCAATGTGTATTGTGAAAGACATGACAGGTTACTGTAATATAAAATGGCAACTTAATTGTGAAAATGGTAAATTGTCATGAACAAGAAAATGGCAGAAGGTTAAATAGTTAAATACAATGGAGGGAAAGGAACGACTATTTCACAATAGAATAAAAACTATCAAACAATATATCAGATAAGTGTGTCTGATAATCTAAGATGAGGCAAAAAATGTCATTTGAATAAACATTCTAATATGGCTACATTCATAATGAGATCTTTTGCCCCCTGGTGGTTGCCTACTTGAATGTACTGTAGTAAAGTAGTCGATGTTCTGCTTAATTTAAATGTCTGGCAAATTTTAAGAAGTCAATGTACATCTTAAATTGAAAAACTGAAAGATTAGATTATAATCTTTGAAACTTTATTATTTCATGTCTTCACTATATAGTAATTCAGCCTCATGTTAAAATTTTAAAATGCAGTACAGCTGCTTAAAATATTATACTGGATCACACTGGACCTTTCTTGGAATCAACACTTAGTGCATCATTGGCTCTCTGTTTCCAAGTTCAGTTAAGTAATCTGAGCAGCGGCTGGGCCTCAGGCTCAGCCCAGTTCCTGAAGTGCCATGATAGTCTATGATACTGACAAAGCTGAAGCCAATTGGGCATGTTTAACATGTTTTTAAGTATTCCTGAAATTTGGAGACATGTCAAAATTATCAAAATTGAAGTAAACCATTTCAAAATAAACTAAGTATATGCAACAAAATAAAAATTTTAAAAATTATTTTGCTTTAGTTTCAGTAATTGATCTGCAATTCCCAAAGGGGTCAAAGATTTTTGCCAGGACTAACCAAGTGTGGGGTTTAGGAAGTGTTTCTGAGAAATTCCAGGAAATCTGGGTTGTACTGCTGGATATCTTGTACAGTCCAATGGTAAAGGAAACTGATGATTTTTGCCTTCCAAATCCATCCATCCATATCCCAAGCTTCCACATTTCTCAGCATCTGCAAGCAAGTCCAGAACTTCACAGCCATTTAAGTGGTATTAAAGTAGTGATTTAAACCACTTCCAAAACTTGGCAAGATTTATCCAGTTGAGTTTTTAAACATTTAATCAATTGCCTTCTATTTTCAGACATTGTAGTATTAACTTTAAGGTGACCTCCTTGGTCAATCTTGTGTTAATATATTTCTAGACCACTATTTGTTTGGAGTCTGGTCATTGGAAGAATGTCATGTTAAGATCCTATATTACTTTGGCTAGATCAGTTGATATGCAAAAGTTTGTATGTAGCTAAAAGCTCTCGATCTCTAAGAATCTTGCACTATTATTTTCTGGCAATGGAGTCTTCACCCGATTGTTGTCTTTCCATGCCAATTACGTCTGTTAGAAATGAGATGGATAATTGACATGTGTTACTTAAAACAGCTGAAAGGGTAACTTTTTATCAGATGCAGTTCTAACGAGGCAAGGTTCTTCTAGAATAACAATGAAAATCAAGATGGACTGTATATTGTTTCTGACTAGTCACAGAAAACATTGGAAAGGATATAAAAGGAGGAAAATGGGTGCAGGAAAATAATTTGGTTGGGGGGAAGGAGGAAGAATTCTCCTGAAATTAGATTTTTGTTGCTTATAGTTTGATATTTGTAGCTATGTTAACAATGCAAATGACCACCATTTCCACATTTAAAGAAAATCACTTCATTGGAAGAGTTGTTAGAGATGTGTCAAATATATTAAAGTTATAATGCACTTATTATAATTAGAGATTAATCAAATGAGAGAACTTTCAAACAATGCATAAGTTTGTTCATATTCATTAGATAAAGAGCTTAATATTTTCACAGGTTGGGGAGAAACGCTCAGTGTTCCTACGAAGACTGAGAACTCTTGGGGCGAGCCACCTTCTCCATCTACTGCAGTCGATAATGGGACTTCAGCATGGGGCAAACCTCCCAATGGCAGTTCAGGGTGGGGAGATAATACTGTGGAATCTACGGGGAACTTTGGAAGAGGGAATGCTCCCGCTGCTGCCCCGGCAATGTGCAAACCAGGTAACAAAATGAGAGCAGGGTTTTTTATTCTGCAAGTGTGGTGCTCTGACCAGTTGGATGCTTAAATGCTTTGGTACTAAATTTTAATACTTCACCAAAATACACCTCATTTCAACAGCAGCTTTATCCTGGTGAAATTTCTCTGTGTAGGCAATGGGTTTCAACAATATTATCTATAGTCATAGTTTGTGAATAGAATATTGCAAAATGATACGAGTTGTATTTTGTGTACTAACATGAATATCATGGCTGTGTATTGTACAATAAAGTTGTACAATAAACTCCTCAAACGTAGGAGTAATTTAAAGTTTAAGTTGCTAATTGAATTTACAATGCCAAAATGCTAATATTACCTTGAATTAATAAAATTGATTCGAGGCCCATTGTTCCTTGAAAAGTTATTTTTGCATGAATCTGAAGAGTTGGTGATGTAGCCATTCTTCAGGTATCTTTCCACCCTGGTTGACATGTGAATTTTTTTTTAAATCTTTCATTAATGTTCTGCGGACTTCATCTTTAATGTTGAGAAGAAAAGCTTACTGTATTGGGAGAAATTAAGCTGCTGAAAATAAAGCATAGTTTGATCATCTGTGTGTCAGAGATGTATTCTGATCATTAATGATAAATAAGACACTTTGACTACTTTAAATGCCCAGGTATAATGAAAAATATAAATAATGCAATTGTTTTGTTGTAGTGTTTTGCAACATTTATTGGGATCTTCGTTATTTAGAAGTTGGATTATAATTGTTTGCAGACTAATTTTCCCTTTGTGAGATTATAAATGTTGTCTTCATTGTGCCCTGTATTTGTTTCACATATTAGAAATGAATGAACTTCAGAGTTCAAGTTTGCTTTAAAATGTGCATCATTTCAAAAGGCACATGAAAAGATAATAGGCTAACAAAAATGTTCAGGTGGTAAAACAAGATACTCAGCAGGTCAAGCAACATCTTGACAGAGAGAAACATATTTGTGTCAGGTCGATGACATTTCATCAGAACTGACTTTTCTGATGAGGTCATTGACCTGGAACGTTACCACCAATCCTCTCTCAAAAGAATCTGCATGACCTGCTGAATATTTCTGGCATTTGTCATTTTTTTTTAAATGCCCCACATCACTGTTGTGCTTTGGGAACAATTATCATGTGATTTGTACTGTGATCGTGCTATGAATTGAAGGGTTGTATTTCAAAATGTTAAGAGCTTTGCAAGTGGACAAAATTATCTTAAGTTTGACCTGGAAAAACAGGATATTTGTTTAACATATTGTAACCCTCGAGGTTACAGCAATAGGCATATTGAGACAGTTTTGGTTTAACATGCAGTGATTTAATTAGTGAATAAGTGCAAAAACAATTTCAACACTCAATATATGACATTGCATGTTGTTTTCATAATTGGAGTGCTGTTAGTCTGTATACTAATTTTCAAGTGAAGAATGAATAATCTGGAAGCCTATCAGAGGATAGATTTTAAGAATGAAAAGTGCATTGGACAAGTTTTTAAAATTCTGATGATAATGGGTGGTATAGATCCAAGCAGTTAGATTGTTATAGTAAGAAAAGAGCAACCTTAATCTGAAGTGAGTTTAGAAAGCAATAATGGGTAGATAGAATGGGCTGCAAGTGAAACTGTGCCAATTAATGTGTTAAAGTAAAAATATTTTGACAGAAACTGGAATATAATGTTGCATAAATAAGTTATGATCAAATACTTAGATGCAATTGTTTCCACCTTCCTGAAACACTGAAATGGTGAGGCTAACCAAAGTAACCATCTGTCCATGACTCTTCAGCACTTCATGGTCACAGTATGTGCCCCTCATTATCCAACAGTGAAACTCTTGAACTCCTGGCTGTCAGTCAGGCAGGCCCATTCGCCAGCATGCTTAGTGTTACTTGGAGTTTATTTGTGTGCAGTGTTGTCAGGTGATTGATGTGAAGGCATGAAAAAACTCTTGGTGAGGTTTCTTATGGTTCTCAACTGTATCCTTTTATTTTGGGGTGGGTGTGATTTCATAGCCTAGCCACCAGCCCTAATCCATCCCTGCCACCAGCCACCATCGCAAGTCATTTGGGTGGATGAGAGAGTTTAGGGAAAAAATATTTAAGTATTAGAGCCAGCTTCTGTCTTTGTTTTATCCAAGTCCCCTTACCATTTTGGAGGGCTCTCAATGTTTACAAAATTTGCATTCAAAGTAAAATGTCAAGAATTTTAAGAATTAATTCTGTAAAGTCTGCTTCATTTCCATTTCTACAGCTACTTCTTAAACATAGATTTGGCTGTTACCCAAGCATGTTGTAACTGGTCATAAGAAAGTTGTATATAAATGTAAATTAACTTCCAGGAT
The DNA here is from genome assembly GCF_009764475.1 of Pristis pectinata. Lineage (NCBI taxonomy): Eukaryota > Metazoa > Chordata > Chondrichthyes > Rhinopristiformes > Pristidae > Pristis > Pristis pectinata. Next base: position 22,590,590 of record NC_067422.1, on the reverse strand, counting down.
TATGAAAGCCAGTGGGGTATAGTTGTTCTTGTAAAGTATGTGGAATAAAATTCCAGAATAAAATAATGCTAACTTTGAATTCACTTAGTACAACAAGGATGTTTGTTTATAAACAGATGACAAACTTAACCATCACTTTCTTTAAGGATTATTGGTGTCTTACTCCAGAATGATTTGAAATCTGTCTATTTGTCATTCAGCTTCTAAAACTATGCAAGAAGGTTGGGTCAGCGGTGGAGATGAAATTGCCCTCAATAGTAGCCATCATTCTAACTGGGAAGAAGATGAAGGAGAGATGGGAATGTGGAATAATGTAGCTTCTCAGGAGAGCAACTCTTCTTGTAATTCTTCAGGCTGGAACAATGCTAGCAAGAAAGTGCATCAGAAGGTACTTCCGTCTCTTTACATTTGGGTGGTTTGCAAAAAATGGATATTTTGTTGTAGAAGAGGCAGCAGAGTTTGATTGCCATTTGTAATGTTTAAAGGCTTCTGAATAAGATATCTGCTTCCCTTTTGAAGGGTATAAAAGCATCCAGTAAGCAAGAAGAGACTTGGCTTATGAATCGCCTGATAAAACAATTGACTGATATGGGTTTTCCTGTAAGTACCCTTTTGTTAAATCTTGGATTCCACTATAAGTACATGCACAATAGTTTCTTGTGATCTGATAGAATTTGCAATTTGGGTACTATCCATCAGTTACAAGATATTAGCTAACAATCAGTAGGCATCAGATTCACTAGATTTTGGATTATTAATACGGTGGGAATGTGTTAAATGGAGCATTTTGTGCAGTAGAAAATTATTGCAGCTAAACTGGTGATAGGTTGAATACCATAGTAGCAGTGTTAAAGTTAGTCAGTTGCAACTGGAGAGAAGTCACATTCAATTTTTTTTTAAACCCAACATGATAAGTTTGTGGAGTTAGCAGGATTTACAGCAAAACCACAGAAATTTAGTAAGTTTCTGCAGAAATGAAATATTGTAAGATACTGTATGTTTGGTAATGGCCTTTTCCCATCGCTTTAAATTTTCTCACCTTTTCATTTTAAAAACTGGATATTGCTGATTTCATGGATTCTGATAAAGTTACTGAATTGAAATAAAGGCAGCAATAATTTGTACTATAGCCATCTGTGCCACAACATTGAAATAATCTAGTTCTTTGTGAAGAGTAACTTTTCATACTGCCTTCAGTATTTTTTGTTGGAATTGAGTGCACTGTTGGTAGTGCATTTGTTTAGTTGGATTATCATGCATCGTGTATAACCCAATTTGCTTAATGTTCAGTGTGGTTGTGGAGTAGTAGTTGACAACATATCAAAAACATAGGACTTTGAAATTTAAACTGTATATCTTGATCAGATAGAATCTTGGTAGTCTTTGCCAGCACTGCATGCAGATATGCTGTTAGCACATTCAGGGCAAATGTATTTTCTTGGAAATAATGCTTTTGTGAACAAATCAATCTTTCTGAATGCTCATCAGTTTGCAGTTACTTGTCAACATAAATCTTGTATCTTTCATCACATTTTTAAGAATGTTGTCCTCCGTAATGAAGCTAATTTTGTTTTTGACATCTCTCATGCAAACAATTAAATATGGCATATAATAATCATTCACAGAGAGAACCAGCAGAAGAGGCTCTGAAATGTAATAACCTGAACCTTGATCAGGCTATGGGTAAGTCTGAAAGATGTGGACTTGGCATTCATTCTTAATGAGATTCCTAAGCAGTAAAAGTCATTTGACATCTTGATTTCTGTTTAAAATAACAGATCTTGCTGGTTTATGGCCTTGTTGATAGGTGTATGATTATCCTTGGGGAGCATTGAATTCTGCATGTTTCACAACATGCCAGTACTATATATGAACATTAGACTGGCCTTGGATCGTACTCTCTGCTCTTAATCTTGTTACCTTGAAGGCTTTAGTGCTTGAATTTTTCTCCTGTTTCATAAGATTTCAAAAAAGATTAAAGTAGCAGTCATGCAACTTGGTTTCCTCAGTGAAAGAAGATAAAAATAACGATGGTAACCTTGGGTCTAATCTCATTACCCTGGTGCCCAGACAGTGGTTATCCTCGTCTTTATTTGTGACTTTACTCTAAATTTCGGTTGTGGTACCCCTCTTTCGTGGTGGGTTGGGGGGAGTACTGAAGTAGACAACTTATTTTACAGTCTTGTTTAGTGTTTAAAATCAATTTACCATTATCTCTTTTAACCTTTTGACAAGCCCTCTTCAACACTCTATTTGACATCCAGTTTTCTTCCCTGTTTCATCAGCATAGTAGCCTTTCAGCCTTCCCACTTGTCAAATTTCCGATTTTGTTCAGAGGTAAACAGCTTTGGGCTCTTATTTGTTCTTTTATTTTGGACATTACACTCATTTCATACAATGGCAGAAACTATCAATACTGTGGGTTAGATTTAATGAAGTAAGAGGATATGGAAAAGTGCTAGGAGATTTGCTTGTATGGAGAACAAATACTAACATAAATTAATTGGGCTGAATGGCCTGATTCCCTGCTGTGATCTCCACATATTTCTGTTCCCTGATTTAATTGTCATTCATGCTTTGTATAATCCTAAAATGTTCTCTGGTTGAAGTAGATCAGCAGTCGACTGCTCCTAAAAGCAAAATTACAATATGGCCTTGCTGGGCTCAGCTTAGCTACTCTCTCCCTCCAAAAGTGTGGAAATACAACCCACAGTGGAGCTCAGGTTTTGGGGAGAAAAATAATTTAAAATGTGGCCGTTTTGGACTTGGAGTTCTGTGTGACACACCATTTCTGTCCACATTAATGCTCGTATTTGTAATCTTAGTAGCAATGCAGCTTTGAGTTCTGAAAAAGCTCACTGAAGCACAAGTATATTCCATTTGGAGGTATTTTTGCTTTTCCTACTGGATGTTGATGTTATAAAATAGAGGCAGCTGGAAGATGTAAATAAAATTAATGGGCCAGTATTTGCCCTTGGAAGTAAGCCACCCATACTTGCGGCTGATCTTCCCACATGGGTGGTGGGAAGAACAATGCCCACCCACACAAATGCCGAAATAAACTTGACTTCTGGCTCAGTCATGCCTGCTGGCTTAGCCAGCTTTTAAAGTAGTAAATGTTTCTGGCATTTGGGAACATTCAAAACTCAAAAGAAATATTTAAAATACTAAAAAAAAGTTTAAAAATATGCTCAAATATGCTTGAAAATAATTACATGTAAATTAACTATAATTTATCTTAATCCCCTGCAGTTAATCTTCATTCAAATGAATGAAGGCTTTCTTACCTGCACCATGTCTAACCATGAGGGCAGTGAGGAAAAAGCTACCAAACAGTTGCCAGGGATTTCGGGACTCCTGTATTTGCATTAGTGTGGATGTACAAAGGAATCCCAAACTTTCTGACACTTGTAGAGGAAAAGACAGTAGATTCATTCCTTTCCCCACAAAATCCGGAACATTTACTGAACATAATTTTAGCTTCAGAAATGAGCAAATTAATGACAGATAACTTGAGATCAGGTCTGTATGGCAGATTGTCATGTTAGCTCCATTATAGTAAACTCAGTCAGAAGTTGGTTATGGGTTCAAGTCTCTTGCCAAAGGTTTGAACTTAAAATTAGACTGATATTCCACTATAGTCTTGGCAATGTCATGAGATGTTGAAGTTGTACTCTGCTTTTAGCTTGGAAACTTGTGAAGGATCCTGTAGTAATAACAAAAACATTGCATTTGTATAGCACTATTCGTTCCCAAGGTATACCAAAGGATTTTACGGCCATTGAAGTACTTCCCAGAATGGAATAGTAATTTAACTATCTCACACTGCATGGCTTTTTCCAGCATGTTTCTCATGATATAATTTATCAAATGATTTCTGGAAATCTGTTATTTCATTATCCACGACAGTGTTGTCTGCACAGCTTTGGATTCCTCAAAGCATTTAATCCAAACTGATATTTTCTTTGTTAGTCAATTTTAATTGTTGTTGATTTATCACTGCCTTTCTAAGTGATAATTTCCATCCATAGTTGGAATCCTATGACTGAAGTAGAATACTTAATTGATCTATGTTTCTCATTTTTGCTTTCCTGATTGTGACATTTGCTACTTGGGTAAAATTGCAAAATATGCTGTCTTCCAAACCATGCCCATAATTCTGGAATGCAGACCATATAAGACCTCCCTTTGGCTTGGGGTATTACAACCTTTAAATGAAGTCTTGTCTACAGTGTTTGAAACTTGTAGAAGTTGTTAATCATACAGCATGGAAGCAGGCCATTCGGGTCACCATGTTCACACAAACCATTGGACACCCATCCATATTAATCCCTGTAGCCTTCAATGACCAAGCCATTAGGTGCTCATCTATACAGGTCTTAAATGCTGTCAGTGACTCTGCTTCCACCACTCTCTCTGGCAATGCATTCCAGGTACTCGCCATTCTCTGGGTGAAAAGTGTTCCCCTCATATCCCCTCTGAATCTCTTGCCCCTTACTCTGAATATATGTCTTCTAAGGGGAAAAGATTCCTGTATTTGATCCTATCTATACCCCTCATAATTTTATATAATGTCCCCTCTTAACCTCCCACTCCAGGGAAAACAGGCCTAGCCTCTCCAATCTGTCATAATTAAAATGCTCCATCCCAGGCAGCCTCCTGGTGAATATCCTCTGCACCCTCTCCAGTGCTAACACATCCTTCTTATAATGTGGTAACCAGAGCTGCACACAGTATTCCAACTGACTAATGTTTTGTACATTTGGAGCATCAATTATAGCCTAAGACTATCCTCCATACTGTCAACAACTCCACCAATCTTCATGTCACCTGCAGACTTGCTGGTTGTCCCTCCTGCATCCACATCCAAATCATTCATGTACAGTATATTACAAACGGCAAGGGTCCCAGCACTGATCCATTTTGAAGACTAGTCACAGGCATCCAATCCCAAAACTAGCTCTCTACCAACACCTTCTGCCTCCTACAGCAAAGCCAGTTTTGAATCCAAAGTTATGCAACATCTCGTGTTCCAGTTACTATTTGTCAGTTAGTCCTTAGTAGTCATACAGTTCTATTTTCACCTTCCTCTAAAATTTGTAATGTACTTAAATACCAGTTATTTCTTTCTCCTGTTATCAGCTGGTCTTTTTGTAGATTTGTTTTTTCTTTCCTACTTTTTAATTTTGAGTGAACTGGCATTAACTGGCATGTTGCTGTATAGTGGATTATTTATAGAACTTCAACTTGTTCCTTTCAAGTGCTTCTTACCATGTGTACTATGCTTTATGTAAATACTCTTGCACTTTACCTACACTCACTAGCCTGTGTCTTTAGTTGAAGTTAATGTTTGTCTTCTGTTTTTTTTTCCTTTTCCTTTTTGTTTTATGTTAAGATGGATTTTCCCCTTTTCCAGGTGCTCTGTTGGAAAAGAAAGTGGAGATGGACAAACGTGGAATGGGAATGTCAGATTACAATGGAATCGTTTCTAAACCACTTGGCTGCCGACCACCTTCTATTTCCAAAGAGTCTTCCGTGGATCGCCCCACCTTTTTTGACAAGGTTTGTCACAGCTAACTAACTGAGTGGGGGAAAAGTAGTATTTTGTCCTAATGATGAATTTCATTTCCTAGTGAACAAAAGCTCTTTTTAGCAGGAACAAAAAAGCTACTTCTGCTGATAGTTTAGTTGTACTCAAAGAAGAGAAGGGGTTGCTGCTGGGATAACTGCAACTTAGCCAACATTCAGGTGTCAAAGTAGAGTTTATTGTCATATGCATAAGTACATGTATGCACAGGTGAAATGAAAAACTTACTTGCAGCAACATCACAGGCACATAGCATCATATAAGCAGTATTCACAAGAAAAACATAAATTAAACAAATTATGCACAATTTTTAACAGAAAGAGCACAATTTAGAACAAAAAAAGTCCATTTTAGTGCACTTTTAGTCAATTGAAAATCAGTGTTGTCATCTATAGGTGGGGAATTTAAAAAAAAACCTAAGTAATGAAAAGTTTTAAATTGGGATGCACCTTTATTAATTGAGTGTCAAGGATCACCCTGTATCCCTAGCTATATTCTCAATGTATCACTTTGTACTGGCATCCTGCAGTCAAATTTTGTGTGAAAATTCACATTTTAGAAAAATTTATTGGCACCAAAATAGATTTAACGAATTACAAATTAAGCTAGTTCAAAGGGTTAATACTCTTGATTTTGAATATCTGGGCATCTCAACATTGTTTTGGAAACTGTCCTTTGCCTTAGAGCAGTGTTTCAAATTATCGCAAAACAAAGACCAAGCGTTTTACTGATCTGTTGGAGATACAGATTTATTTTGCTACATTGTATAAAAAATTGTTGCTAAAATCAAAATAGTTCTTGCATATTATTGTAGTAGATTGAATATTTAATAATTGATATTGTTCATTACTAATCTTTTCATAGTTAAAGAGAAACCTGAGTCTTTCAAAGCTGCAATTAAGATTCAGATACTTATAGAATAATGTAGCAGGTTGTGGATTAAACACTTCAGTGTAGTAAAATGGGAGGTTGATAATTTTATAGTCACCAAATCATAGTGCGATTAATGTTCCCAACATAAACACATTATGAACCTGCTTCTGTCACACAAGCCCTATGAGTTTTCTAGACTGATTCACTTCAGTAATCTTAAAATATGTAAAAGTCAAAGCTCTAAGAACATCACCAGAAGTGGTCAATGAGCACTTTATTTTGGTAAATGTTTCTTAAGTTATCTGTAATTTGTTTGTCAATATTACTACACGGTATTTGTATATACAGTACATATGGGTTTTGATATCTAGAAGTAATGATCTTTGGAGTATTTTCCTTTAAGTTTTGCTTGTTTACAATTCCATATTGTTTTTGAAGATTGTGCTTCAGTATCTGATTTATTTTTACATCAAAAATATAAGACTTGATTGTATGTATTTAATATATGCAAGGTTGTATTGAATATGTAGCATCAAGTTGCTTTATCCATTGCTTGGCATCTGATTCTTTGCTAATTGCTGTTTAGCTTGTCTTTTTAAAGTGCCATCTGAGATATTTGTACATTAAAATACTACATAAATGGAGATTGTTAGTTAAAAACATAATTTTGTTTTGGCATTTTGCTAGTACTGTGGAAAGCATCCAATAGATGTTACATATAACAATTGCTCAACCCCAGGTGCAGCTCAGCTGGTAGCACTTCTAGCTCCAGGTCAAAGGGTAAAGTCTAATTCTGGAAACTTGAGCATAGAAATCTAGGTTTATACATAGGTGTTATATTAACAGTGCTGCACAGTTGGAAGAACCTCCTAGCAGATTAACCAATAAATCTTGGTCCATCTGATATCTTGAGTGGATAGAAAAGATTTTATCGCACTAATTCAAGAAGGGCAGTGATCACTGGTGCTGTGATTCATCTCTTATCAACCTTGGTGAACCACATTCTTTGATTACTTGGTCAGATTGACCTCTCACTGGCCCACACGTCATGCTAACCTTTCATGGCCCCACAGTTTAAGTCAACTTCCAGGCCTCACTACTATGACCATACTGCAAAGCAGAGCAGTCCAAGGTGGTCAGGACAGTCTCAAGTTCTTTTGCCTGGGAACGTTGAACCTGAGGCCATGTCTCGACCACCCTGATCCTCTCTCCCCTCAAAAGGCACTGAAATCCTTTTCAATGTCTCTGATACTCTGACAAAACTACTGGCTACAGTTCCATACAATCCAGGCTATTGTCATATTCTCTGTGGAAGCTTCCAGTATACAACTGGCTACCGCATTTCCTACATTACAGCAGTAACAGTGATTCAAAAGTATTTCCTGGACTTTAAAGCACTTGGGACATGCTGAAATGGATATGAAAGATACCATAAAGCAAATATGAAATGCAAGTCTGTCTTGTCATTTTCATTAAATATTAATAACAGTCAAGTGTTTGTGCAGTGCTCATTTCAAAGCTCCTTAATCAAGTTAGCCAAAAGAGGACATTTGTCTTCCCATTGTTACTTTGGGTGTTGCAGGAAGAATTTTCATTTTCTGTGTAATCATAATACTTGTATTTAGATTATGGACTCTGAACTTTTCAATTCAATAGCAAAACATTAGTCCAAAGATATAACATCTGTTCTTTCATTAAAGAAATTAATGGATACAACCAAATTCACTGAAATCTAAATGATGTAACATTCAGTGATTATTACACCAAACATTTTAAGGTCAATAGTTGAATGTAATATTTTGAAATGGAGGTGGTGAGTGTGCTGTCACTGCTGTCTTGTCTTGCCTGTTGTTTCTTCACTTCTGCAGTGTTTGCTGTTTTTAATCTATGTACATCATTGTTAGCATGCAAAGTTATTAGTCATGCACCTTAATCCTGTTTTTTCTTTATTTGTTTCTCCCTGTCTTTCACTTTTCCAAACCTGCATTTCCCATCAACCTTCTTAACCCATTTTTGTTTAAACTATGGAATCCCTCTGTCCTTGCTCTGGCTACCATTCCATTACCACGTAACAATGCTGTGCCCTGTCTGGCACTGCATAGCTCACCCTATCTTTCTCCAATCAGGATGGCGGCCTAGTGGAAGAGTCCCCAACTTCACCATTTTTGCCTTCACCAAGCCTGAAGCTCGCCCTTTCAAACAGTGCACACCCTAATCAGGCCCTTGGTGCCATTGCCTCGGGGCTGGGCATGCAAAACTTGAATTCTTCTAGACAGGTAAGGGTGGCTATTCATGAATAACTGCTCTAACACAGTTGATATTACTTTGTAACAATCAGATATTTATCTTTCAATAAATATTAAGATATCGCATTTGGCATTTTTAATGAAAGGAGGTAATTGTAGTTTTTACCCAGCATGATTTAATTCGTAGTATTGAGCATTTTGGATTTGGGTTTGTTGAACATCTTTATAATTGAGGTATAATCTGCAGGAACTCACAGTGAATAAATTACAATTCCTTTTATAGTTTATTTGTAAGATGTTCTTCTCCACTCGTTTTCCAGCCCAAAGTAAAACAAGTTGCCTGCTTCCTTCTGCTTGTTTGTTTCGTTCAATGAGTCTTTGGTTAAACAAGATTAGTCTTTCAAAATTTTACTTCCAAAATAAGCCAAGGATGTTGAGTATGTGTGGAATTATGGAGAAAAATGTACACATCTTTAATACAGACTGCTGTGGGAGGCAAGAGAAGAGATTACTGGAGCTCCAGCTGAGATCTTTAAATCTTTGCTGGGCATGTGATGTACCAGATGATGGAGGATGGCAAACATCCCCATTTTCAAGAAAGGCCCCGGGGAAAGGTCTGGTAACTATAGACCTGAGGCCTAATGTAAATGGTAGGGAAGATGCTGAGAGAAATTCTGAGGGAAAGGATTAATAATTACTTGGAAGTCAGGGCAGATGATATCCTTGTCTGGGGCAGATCTTGTCTGATCAATTTGATTGAATTATTTGAAGAACTAACAAAGTGTATTGATGAGGGCAGGGCAGTAGATGTGATTTTTCTGGACTTTAGTAAGGCCTCCAGCAAGATCCCACATGGCAGACTGGCCCAAAAGATCACAGGATCCAAGACAAGTTGACAAACTAGATCCAAAATTGGCTTGGCAATTGTACAGACAGGGTGATTGTAGAGTGTTGTTTTTTGGGATTTGATGCCTGTGACTAGTGGTGTCCCACAGGGATCAGTCCTGGGGCTCGTGCTGTTTGTAACATACATGAATGACTTGGATGTGGGAGGCATGATCAGCAAGTTTGTGAATGACATGGAGATTGGATGGGTTGGGCCAAATGGCCAGTTTCCATGCTGTACAATTCTATTACTCTAGGTTAGTCATTTCTGATCAGATGTCTCAGGGAACCATCTAGACTCATTGAAAATAAGTAATTGTATCTTGCACACCTCCTACAGATCAACTCCGTATAAATGGACTTTTTTTTGCTAGCAACAGGAATAATTTCATTAGTCCTCAGAAAAATATGTCATTCAAGTTGCTTTTTGTATTCCTGTTAGCATTTCAGTTCATTTTAAAATAAAATTCAGTTGTGAATGTGAATCTCATGCACAATTATTTTCAGGAATGGGCTGTTCCAATGTTCAACTTCAGAAGTGAAGTTTATAATGCAAATTACAGTGTTAATGTTTCGCTCATTATTTTTCTCTTGCTGAAATCCGCATTAAGTAGTTTATGTGGCTATAAGCTAGAAGAATGGATGGGTCTTCAGAAGCCACCTCAAGTGGCAGTTTTGCAAAAATTCTTTTTTTAGCCTCAAAGTGCTGTCCATTTGCAATATTCCCTTTTCATTTTCAAAAAAATTGTTGATAAGGTTATTTAGATGTGCAAAGCCCTCTGGAAATTAGATTTATCAATATACTAAGCATGTTTACTCAGGTGTTTTTTTAACTTTGCACACTAAACTTGTGCCACTTGCGTGATTTTTTTTCTTGAAATTCCAATCCAATGTTTGGAGTAATTGGGGGAATCAAAGACTTTTTTAAAATTAAAATGCATTTCAAGTATTTAAGCAAACTCCTTTTAAAATAAAAACGCAACTTGCATTTGTATTTGATTTCTCACAGATTCCTTTGAGATCAGCTATTTTTAAAACAAATAATGTCTATTTTTTCTCATTTCTTATTTAAGTTTGTGCTGCTTATAACACAAATTGAAGACTCGTTCCTTTCTGGTCGTCAGTGCTAAATGCATGAGGATTGTCTGATATTCATCTGTGCATTCACCTGATAAGTTGGTATTTTCATTAATTGACAGAGTGGCAATCTAGGTATGTTTGGCAATAGCGGAGCAGCACAAGCCAGGACCATGCAGCAGCAACAGCAGCCGCCAGTGCAACCTCTTAACTCATCCCAGCCTAGTCTTCGTGCTCAAGTGCCTCAGTTTCTATCCCCTCAGGTATGTGATGGTACAAGCTATGAGAAGTTAGCTGAAGTACTAGTTAATATCTGGTGTTATCTCTAAATTCATTCAGGCCTCAATCCAAATTATGTTCAACGCCACAGGAAAAAAGTGCATTACGGAAACCAACTGTGTGTAGTTAATGAATTTGTGTGTCAATACATAATTATCTTTCATTTATTTCTGAAGTAATGTTTGAATAAAGTTGACTTTGAAGCATATTAACTACTACACAATAGAACTCATTTAAACTATATTGTGACATTTTATATTTTATCTTTGCCAATCAAATGATAGAGCTATTTTGCTTTGTCATGGATCTGAAATTGTATCATCTATACCACTGTACCAGAGATATCTGATACAAGATACTAAAAGCTACACAAATAGTTTTGAAACCTGTGTGATTATTTTCTTTTTAGAGAAGACGAGTAAATATGTATAATTCTGTATACGTGGTGTTTTGTTTAAGCATCTTTCTGTATTCTTTTAAGGTTCAAGCACAGCTCTTGCAATTTGCAGCAAAAAACATGGGTCTCAACCCTGCACTATTAGCCTCGCCAATTAATCCTCAACATATGACTATGTTAAACCAACTTTATCAGCTGCAGCTGGTAAGTAAGTTTTTTTTGGAATCTACGACTGCAGTGGTAATTTGTGATTAAAACTGCACCTGAATAATCCTGTTTTTAATTTTTTGGCCTCTGCAAGATCAATACAGTTTTTTAAAAAAAAATGTTTATCATCATGCGGTACAACAAAGGAATTCCACACATTTCTTTATTACCATAATCATACTTGGTTTATCCCCATTTCATGGCTTCTCTATTCATCATTTATTTGCCTTGAATCAAAAACAAAATGCGATCAGAGCTGCAAATTACTTCTCCATTGTTACTGCCTATGTAACTATCAGCGCCAGTTTAATGCTTAAATGAGTTCTCTGATCTGTTTCCTAATCTTTGTCCTTAAGCTTTTCCTAAAGCTGTGCAACTGAAAATAAAGTGCTCAGGACAATTGATTGAAATACAAATTAGCATGGAAATCTAATACTCCACTGAAATCAGCTGCATAGTTTCCACCTATTGTAACTAAATTTGCCCTCATTATGTGTTTTTTTTAAAAAACAGAACACATTTTAAGCATAGGCTCAGTGCAGAGATTATACTAGAACGTTTGATCAATTTAAGGCGAAGGAATTGGCACAAATTATCCTAGTCACTCAGCAAAAGTTTAGGAAGGGATGGAAAGAAAAGCAATTTCCATTGAAACTTGCTATCCTAGGTTAAGCTTAAAAGGATTAATTACAATTTACCAGATGTACTAAAAGAGTTTGAATTGCACTGTTGAAATAGTTCAAGATTTTCATTGGTATTTTATTCTTAATGGAAGAAAAAAATGCGTAATGCTTTGTCTCTTCAGGCCTACCAGCGTTTACTCTTCCAGCAGCAGATGTTACAGGCCCAGCGTAATGTTTCTGGAACCATTAGACAACAAGAGCAGCAAGTATGTACAGTAAATTAACAGCTATTTTTTAAGTTAAAGATATTTCATAGACAGCAAAAGATGCACCAGAATTAACACTTATTCAGTCATTAACTGATGTGTGTTAACTTCAAAATTCTGTCACACTTAGCAATATAGGCAAATAGTATTTCATATGCTCTTCAAGATTTCAAAAATATTTAAAATATTGTTTCAGTAATCATAGTGATTGATGGGCATGATGTAAAAAGTGATGTACTCTACCAGGGTATGGTAGAACAGACATTTTTATTTACAATTAATTTCAACCTTTCCAGTGCTTCTTTTGCAATAGGGTCACATGGGAAAGAGTGGTGAAAATTAAATCTTTTTTAAAGGGCTGTGAACAGAATTGGATTTTGCACAATCATCAGACATTCCCATGTCTGTCCTTGTGGAGCAAAGATCATCGAAGCAGTTATCTAGGCAAACTTCCCTGAGGAATGGCAGCACCAAGTCCTGAGCTCGAGGCTTCCCACACCCACACCAATTTCATTTGTACTAAACGTGACTTCACCAGCCTGTGTAGAGTTTTACCTTTGAATCCTAATCACATAAATTTTACTAGAATTCAAGAGCAGCTATTCACTTCACTGCTGGAATTGTCCATGTTTGGGCCAAGGCAGTATTGAGACTTGCAGTGATGATCCTGGTGAAATCTAATCTGAACATTAGTTCATTGGTGCTGTTGGATTGAAATAAAAATAGATTGCAGGACTTATTCAGTAGATTCATGCAGATAGAAAGAGTCAATGATCTAAATCAATAAATTTTCATCAAATTTTTATGTGATGAAGTTCATTAACCCGAAACATTATTTCTGCTTAATAATGATGAGTTGGAGTACTGGAAGGAGATAGAGAGCCTAGTGGCATGGTGTCATGACAACAACCTTTCCCTCAATGTCACCGAAACAAAAGAGCTGGTCATTGACTTCAGGAAGGTGGGGGGGGTGGTGCACATGCTCCTGTTTGCAACAATGGTACTGAGGTCGAGAGGGTTGAGAGTTTCAAGTTCCTGGGAGTGAACATCACCGATAGCCTGTCCTGACCCAACCGTGTTGATACCACGGCCAAGAAAGCTCACCAGCACCTCTACTTCCTCAGAAGGCTAACGAAACTTGACATGTCCCCTTTGACCCTCACTAATTTTTATCGATACACCATCCTATCCTGATCCATCACAGCTTGATACGGCAACTGCTGCTGCCCATGACTGCAAGAATCTACAGAGAGTTGTGGACACATCTCAGCACATCACTGAAACCAGCCTCCCTTCCATGGACTCTTGTCTGCACTTCCCACTGCCTTGGTAAAGCAGCCAGCATATTCAAAGATCCCACCCACCCCGTACATTCTCTCTTCTCCCCCTCCCATCAGGCAGCAGATACAAAAGCCTGAAAGCACCTACCACCAGGCTCAAGGACAGCTTCTATCCCACTAAGACTATTGAATGGTTCCCTCGTATAATAAGATGGACTCTTAATCTCTCAGTCTACCTCGTTGTGACCTTGCACCTTACTGTCTACATGCCCTGCATTACTCTGAACTGTAACACTTTATTCTGCACTATGTTATTGTTTTACCTTGTACTATCTCAATGCACTGTTGTAATGAATTGATCTGTATGGATGGTATGCAAGACAAGTTTTTTCACTGTACCCTGGCACATGTCACAAGATCACAAGACAAAGGAGCAGAAGTAGGGCATTCAGCCCATCGAGTCTGCTCCATGAGCTAAACTAAAATTATTCCTATCTAGCCCCAATTTCCGGCCTTATCCCCATATCCCTTGATACCTTGACGAATTAGATACCTATCTATCTCCTCAAATGCTCCCAATGATCGGGCCTCCACAGCTGAACATGGCAAAGAATTCCATAATTTCACTATTCTCTGGCTAAAGAAATTTCTCCTCATTTCTGTTTTAAAACGGTACCCTCTAATTCCAAGACTATGCCCTCTAGTCCTGGACTCACCCACCAACAGAAACAGCTTAACCACATCTACTCTGTCCAGTCCTTTCAACATTCTAAATGTTTCTATGAGGTCCCCTCTCATCCTTCTGTACTCCAGTGAGTAGAGTCCAAGAGCCGACAAACGCTCATCATAAGTAAGCCCTTTCATTCCAGGAGTCATCCTAGCAAATCTCTTCTGAACCCTCTCCAACATCAGTACATCCTTCCTAAGATATGGGGCCCAAAACTGCACACAGTATTCCAAATGAGGCCTCACCAGTGCTCCATAGAGCCTCATTAACACTTCCCTACTTTTGTACACTATACCTCTCAAAATGAATGCCAACATAGCATTCGCTTTCTTTACTGCCGATCTGACCTGGTGGTTAACCTTTAGGGTATCCTGCATAAGTACCCCCAAGTCCCTTTGTACTTCTGTACTTTGAATTTTCTCCCCATCTGGATAATAATCTGCCCATTTATTTCTTTTTCCAAAGTGTACAACGGCACATTTCTCAACGTTGAATCTCATCTGCCATTTCTTTGCCCATTATCCTAAACTATCTAAGTCTCTCTGCAACCTTCCTATTTCTTCAATACTCCCTACTCCTTCACCTATCTTGGTGTCGTCTGCACGTGTGACAATTTACCAATTTACTTCCAGATTTTCTAATTTGATTTCAGCACTAGCAATATTTTGCATTTGTGTTGCTCCTTGATAGTGCTGTGTACAGCAACTTCCATCATTTTGAAGATTGCATAGACTGGGGTAGTTACTAGTAAGAGTGGAATTTTCCTGCTTTATATGGTCAGGATATTCTGACAATTTTCCTTATCTGGCAGATGCCACTGTTGTAACTATTGTAGTTGGAACAGCTTGATGAGGTTTCAGTGTTGGATGCATTGATATGTTTCTAAGTAAAAAGAAATTGAGCCCTTTACTTTTTCATTATTCATTCTTGCACTGCTTTCAATGTTGTGGATCTTTACAGGGATCAGTATTTCATTCACCAACGGTGTTCTTTATTTCAGGTTTCCTATTCGGATATTGGCCTAAATTTTGATGTAATAGTAATGCCAAAGATAACAGTTCTCCCTGTTATTCCAGGCTAAAGCTTGGCAGATGCTTCAATAACAATTGCACTCATACAGATAAATGAAAAATTGCACCTATTCCTCCAAAAGATCCTTGCAGATAAACTTAGCACTAATATCACTGTAATGGCATAAGCTTGGGATAATTACCCAATATTTTGAGACCCCAAAGAGCTGAAAAGGTTAGAGCCTTTCAGGATTCAGTGAGTGAGTAATTCAGGAGTTGGTGAGTGTAAGGACTTGCATTTACTGCTGATTACACCCCTTCCCCACCACCTCTTCTGTCATTGAAAAATTAATTGTTACAAATATGAAATCTTATTCAGATGAAAAATTGTTGCTTCTTTTCAAATTTTAATATATCTCAATCCCTTGTGTATTTTCTAAACATCACTCAATACTGCAACAGTTCAAAATGACAGGTTATCACCAACTTAAGGGCAGTTAGAGGCTGGCAGTAAATTTGAACATCTGTATCACATATATAATTTTTTAAAAAATGCTTCTATATGTCAGAAGTAACTTTTTTCTCTACACACTTTGTCATCTAAGGGAAAAAATTTGCCTTTGTGTAAATGTGTAACAGTGTTGGCTGTTGGCTATGCTCTGATGTTTCCTTCTATAGTCAATGAAAACATGGACAACCAAAGATTTCCAGCTTTGCTCTATATAGCTGCAGATGCCATGGGCTGCTTGTTACACTGGATCCAGATCCCTGATTAGTAGAAATTTTGTACTAATGTGCTCCAGAAAAGTCTGAGCAGCTATATGTGGGATGAATAATAAAAAAATGTTTTTTGCAACAGAGCAGGATTGGGACCAATGCAGTTTAATATATTGGATTTTTAAAATTAGATAATTATGAACTTTCCAGAAAGCTGCACATTTAACTAAAAGTTTAAAGAATAAGATTGAACTCTTTGTTGGGTGTTGATTTGTTTAAAAGAACTGGAAAGATATGCATATGGGGGAAAAAAGTTTGCTGACGTAAATAGATCGATGATACGAGAGACTGCAGATGCTGGAAATCGGGACCAACGAACAAAATACTGGAGAAACTCAGCAGGTCAGGCAGCATTTCTGGACGTTTCGGGCCGAGACCCTTCGTCAGGATAGATCAGTGCTGCTTCTTAATTGCAACTTTGTCTTTGAGATTTTTAATTTGGAAATACTCATTAACAAGTGATAACTGACATTATTGCTCACATTTTTACCCAAAATATTTTAAGCAAAATTAGGTATCCTGGAATTGCATCAGCTTCATTTTAACATGCTGGTTAACCTCACTAAAGGTTAAAGACTCACTAAAGATGCCTCACTCCATACTTGATATGTATTGAATTTGACTGACATTATTTTATCAAATCTAGTGGTGCACAACTTTTCTGTAAGTAGGACCAGATCTGCTATCTAAATAACTTATGATGGCAAAACAGCATAAACGTGTATTATTTTACCCCATGTAACCAGGGATTGGTATTTTCAGTGACGTTTAAAGTCACAACGTAACAACTCCCACTTTCTTGCTCTCTCCCCACTAAAGCTGGGTATAGCCCTGGATTTGAACTCTGTCATTTACTTGAAATGGAACTCTTTCTCTCTTCAGATGCTGCCTGACATGTTGAATATCTTCAGGTTTTGTTTATTTTCAGATTTCCAGCATCTGCAGTTTTGTTTTTGGCTTGGATATAAAGAGTGTTCAGTTTCACATCACAACCTACTCTTAGAGTAGCATGATGATAACTGAGGAATCTAGGTTTCAGAAGAAGGGATATATGAAGGGATGAGGGACAAGATACAGAGGAAGGAGAAGACGCACCAAGTGCCTAACCTCCCCAGAATAGAACCTAGACTCTGCTCCATTAGCTGAAATTGTGTGGTCCTTTTGTTTCACTACCAGCTCTCAGGGCTCCATCCAGAGCAACAGCCAGGTTCAGGATTAGATACCGAACACTGGGACTGGTTGTAACTGGTTTTATCCGAGTCTGCCACTCTGCCCAGATCCATGTTGAACCATGTCCTTCAAATTGCCCCAAAACTGACTGCATTGGTCACTAGCAGCCAGAGTAATTGAGGAGTAAGGGGTAGTCACACCTCTACTGGGCCTGGGTTCTTCATTCTGTCCTCTGTACCTAGGCTTGTTGCTTCTCTCACCAACTTCTCAGTCTTGTCTGTTCCAGGCCCCTCACTCCTCTCCTTTCTCTCCACTTGCAGGATATCATCCAGAAATAAACTCTTCTTGCTGTGTCATCTCAGTAGTAAATATATCCAAGCTGTTTGATAATGAGCCACAATAGTTGCTGGTGGGGGAGGAGAGGGTCAGATTAATTCAGGAATGTGCATGAGGACAGCATTGGAAGAATACCCAGCATTGTGAACTGAAGGAAGTTACACAGGGAGAGGCAAGTTTTGGAAGAATTTGACTGTGTCAAGAGTTTATAATTATATCATTAAAGATTATAGAGGTAAAATATTTTCCATTGGATTATTAAAGAATATCAGTATGTTATTCTTAATAGTACAATTAAAGCCACATTGAGCTTGCATTGTTTTTAAATTTTTCGACTCTCACTTCAAAGTCATTTGTGATGTCATAAACGTTGGTTCAGTCATCAGCTACTCTGTGGCTTGTGAAGTTCCATCTAGTGCTGGAAATGTGAAACTGCAATAGTGTCCTAGTCATAACATTCTGTCCAACCAAAGATTGTTGGACCTACCAAGGAAATTTAATGTTGATCACAGTTCAATAGAATATACTGCTTAACAAAAAGTGGTGACCTTCGCCTTATTTTATAGCTTGTTTCCTGCATAAGCTTGGTTAATTCATCAGGGGTACATCAGATTTTGGAAATTAATTATGGTTTTTCTTCAAAGCTGGCGTTATTACCATTTCTGATTTTCTTTACTTGTAGGTTGCACGTACAATCAACAACATGCAGCAGCAGATCCAACAACACCAGCGGCAGCTGACCCAGGCCTTGCTTATGAAACAGCAACCACCACATCCACCATTGCACCAATCTGCAGGCAAAGTAACCATTGATAATCTGAGTCACCATCCACCTCCCAGCCTTTCAGACCTGCAGACCAAAGAGCAACAAACTTCACCCAATTCTTTCCCTGCATATTCCTTGGGTAAGTACATTGCCAACAGAATAATATTAAATTAGGGAAAGTACACTGCTGATGTACGCATTGCTAACCTTCTAATTTTGTTTAATCTACAACAATTTTTGATGAAACTTGATCTAATCATAAGCTAATTACTGCTCATGGGGTCCTGAAGTGCAAAAAATTCCTAATATTTGTTACTTTAGAACCAACTATACATCTTTAATGTGAACACTGGACATCCTAAAGATGTGCAAGCACTTCCAATCATTCTGTTCCTCTATTACAAATCCATGCCACTTTTCAAGATTTGACCTCAATTTCTTTCTACATTTATTTGCGTTTTATTTTTCTGGAAGATGATTATGTATTCTTTTTCTGGTACCAGCTGCTGCTGTTCCTCTCCTAAAGCTTGTTGGATGTGGTGGAAGCTTATGTGTCCCTCATCCGGCTGCACAGCATTGCCCAACCTGGAGGTTTCTGTAGGCCAACATCAATGACCAGCGACCACCACTGAGTATGTTAACACAGAGAAATCTCCGGCTGAGGAGAGCTGTGGAGTTTCTGTCAAGTCCAAGAGGAAATGATGAGGGAAACTGTAGAATCAGGTGGTCTGTGAACACGTGGAGCAGCCAGTGCCAATCCCCAGAAATGGCTTGCATCCACTTTACCAATCAGGATGCAGCCCTGAGCCCCAAATCTCTCCACTGAGGGGCCGCACCAATAGTCCCAAATCACCCAACACTTGGCTTCACACAAGCCATAGGGAGATGCAGTGCTACAGGTGCAGCAGTAGAGACAGGGGATTCCTGCCAATTTCCTACAGCAGTACAGAACAAAGAGGAAGCCGCAGGTTTGGATCAGATTCACAACACATTAGTGCACAGCATAGTGCATGCCTAACTTGATGTACAGGTAGGTATATACCTGAGTGTATTCAGACTGGAAAGCCAAAAGTGCTTTAATATCTCAGTACACCGGGGTAGAACTAAGCAGGTTGCCAGCATAATGTGGTCTGGAATAAACAAGGTCATAATTTTGCAAACATGGCCAAAGTATTTGTCAGTTGTATTGGTAGAGCTGGTCCTTATTAGAATTAAACTTGGAAAATGTCCATATTGGAGTCATAGTTTAGCTTTAGGATTCAACAGACTATATTTTGCTCAAAGAAAAAATTCAAAAGTTCTTGGAGATTCATCTGTGACTTTCACAGTTGATGAATCCTTAATGAAACAGTGTGCATGGTATGTGGAGGGAATGATTTTCATCAGCTTTACTGCACCAGTATTTTGTTTTGACATGCTTTTCACTTACAGCTGGATTGATCCCAAATATGAATGTAAGCAACATGGAACTAAATGCTGGTATATCCATGAAGGATCCGGCTCAAGCCCAATCTCGATTGAGGCAGTGGACCCACCCCAACTCTATTGAAAATTTAAGCAGCAATTCTTTATCGTTGGACCAGAACCAGAGCAAGCATGGTAAGAGCCCTAAAGGGCAGAGTACTTCCAGACCAAGATACTTCATTGGTCAGTTGGCATTAAAATTATTTTGGTATCTCAGTAACTTTGTGTGAGAAATGCAGAATATAACTGTTTATCACAGAGTTTTCAAAATGTTAGAAAGTAGGCTCTGTTACAATTTGTTTGGCCACTTCTTAAAAGATTCTCAGATCTATATATACACATTTAAAATGCTGAAAGCATGCTACGTGGTTAATTAAAAATTGAATTAAACAAGCCATCCATATTGTCACACTGATTCAATGCCGTCATCAAACCCAACTTTTCCTTGCATTCAACTAAAACGGCAGATAGACTTGAAAGCATGTAATGATATATATTTTTAACCCCTTGAATACTGAATTTTCTTTGCACATTTCAATTGGAGCAATAGACCGCAGAACATTTTTCAGTTGCAATATTTTCAGAGTAAACTGTGATAACTTGTTTTACTTTGCCTATGAAATTTGTTTAGTTCTGAAGAGCTTTGATGCTGTAATAAAGAAATTGATAGATCATCAAAGACTCGTTCTGAATTACCTCTGCATTTATTTAACTAACTGGGTCTAATTTAGCTACTGCTGAGATTCAGAGTCAGGACCATAGCAAAATGTTTTTATATCCATGACCTTGCCTTTCTGTCCCACTTAACACATATTCAGGTGCTATCCCTGGAGGTCTCAATATTGGTCCAACAAGCAAGCCCTCCCTTGAGGACTCCTACAGTCCATATGATCTGATAACCAGCAGTGAGTCACCAGCCAGTCCACCGGTACCAGTCAGTGATAGCTGGACACGTGCCAAATCCCCTGCCGATAAGATCTCAAATGGCTCCAACATTAACTGGCCACCAGGTAAACCCCAAAGATTGGCAAAAATAAAATAGGTGTTAAGAATGTTGTGTTTAACTGAGACCTGTATATTTATTACACATTGAGAGAAATTAGTAAATTGAAAAGAGCTGCCAAATGTGTCAAAATAGATTTTCTAATTTAGTGCAAATATTGCCAAATAATGTAAGAAATATGTCATTAATTTGCCCCCTTTTTAATATCTTTGGGGTTAATCCATGCTTTAGGACCTGGTTTGGACAATAATTATTGTATAGAATTCTGAAGACGTAGCTGGAATATATCAGAGAAGTTAGCTTAGTAACAGTCTAACATTTTGGCTTTGGTCTTGACTGATGTTCTCTTCGGGATTCCAGTGCATGCAATCACATCACAACATAACTGCGTTTTTTTTTAAAAAGAGGAAAAAATCTTCTGCTGACTTGCTGGTTTGAATCCAGCCATTTGCTGGGGCATATTTCCAAATTGAGCATGCTGGATATAAATTTACAACTGGCTTACATTTCCACATGCATATTTGTTGTTTCATTTTTCGTAGTAAATTGATATGCCATTGCACTTGTTGAGAAATAGGCATTGTGACATTTTAAATTTGAGGAACTGAACCAAGATATGCAGTAAGCATGTCCTGGTAAGCTTGCTTGATGCAGTGTTGTTTTATCTATTGTCCTAATAAATTTAAAAGTCGTTGGATTCATTTTTTGAATAAATTAGTTTATTAAATACACTGTGTCTGAATGCCCCATTTTATTATTTCTAATGCAATTACAGCCTAGGTTATTTTCTTATCAACTTTGCCTTTATGAAAGCAAAATCAATAAGCAGCTCTTTCGATCTTGCGATATGGAATTAAAGGGAATCTTAAAGTGCTATTTTACCAGTGTTAAAACATAATTGTAATAGTGTAACCTTGATGTTTGAAATATATTGTGGGATAATACCTAAGCAAATGGTGTGTAAAGCACATTAAGATGCACTTCTGTTCAGAAAGCCGCTGGTTGAACATAGTTTTGAAGTGTAACCATTGTATGTATTAGGATTCATTGTAATGGTTAAGACTGACTTGTATTTAAAAATATTACTGACTATACTTTCCATACATTACCAAAACTGATGGCTGCAGGTGTGTATGGCTTGGAGGGCCATTTTAGGAGCCATAGCAATGGAGATCTTTAAATTTGACAAGCATTCTCAAGGTATCACTTTTCCATGTGTGTTTAAAAAAAATAAAATAATAGTTCATCTGGGTCCTTTCAGTATATTAATTGTATACACAATAGCCTGGAGAAAATATTTTGATATCAAGCACAAAATTAGTATTGTGTGGTCCAGCCTTTTATTTGTCCCAGATAACACAATCATTTCATAACTTATTTTGGGACTATACATTTCATTGACATTTATAGTAAAACTATGCAGTAACTAATGGTAAAAATTCAAAATGTTCTTGTCCAGCAGTAAGTTTTTATATCAGCATCTCACACAGAAAGTGGCATTGCTAAAGCAGAAGCTTTGGTTCCATACTATCAGGAAAAAAGTAGCACTGTCTGTTAAATCTAATATTTCAGCCAGGTTTCAGGACCTAAATTAAATAAAACATCTCACCTGTTTAGTTGTGGTTAAATGTGTTGAAATAATTTAACAGCCTTTTCCAAAGAATGAATATATAGCATGAGATTTAATAGCTTTGTAGTAAGAACCACATTGCGTAGTATTTCAAAATGCCATTATCGGGCACATCATTCAGTTTAACTTTACATCGCAATCTCGTAAGTACAGAGCAGTGCACATGGGCTAGTTGCGGCTTCAGTCCCTGATCTGTGTTGACTTGATCTCTGATGTGGCAGTTGGCTTCGATGCTTCTGTTCAAGGAGCAGGGAATCAGGAACTTTTTTTTCCTCTCCTGATCACTACGCAGTGATCGCTGATGGTTGTATTCTTATGGACATTGAGGTTAAACTGAGTCAGGATTGTTTTTTATGCTCCGTGTTTAAAAAGTCTGGCAACATTCACCATTGCAGCTTATGAAAATAAGTCTCAATGAGCTTTCTTGGGAAGTTTCAAAAAATAATTTGCAGTCGTTGGACTGTACTCCAGCAAGGAGCCGATGCCTTCAGGTTGGGATAAAATAAAATGTACAAGAAGTAAAATTGATCTAATATTTAGTTTTATAGTTCTTTCAAAACATTAAACAAAACTTTCCAATTAAGCAGTAATTTGTATGCCTACAACACTACTGAAAGTAATTTACTCTTCTACTGCCTACTTTCTAACTGCTGAAGAATTTCGGCCTGGGGAGCCATGGAAAGGACTTCAGAATATCGACCCTGAGACTGACCCTAATGTTACACCTGGAAGTGTCCCAAGTGGACCTTCCATCAATACTACTATCCGGGATGTGGATCGCTATCTGCTCAGGGACAGGAGTGGAGGTAAGAAAGCAGAATATACACATTGCACTAATATGCACAAGGAAACTATCTTTTGTTCCTTGAGAAATAAAGTGTGAAACAAATGCTCTTCTTGTGTGGAATAAGGCTATGTGATGCATGTTATCATCCCTTGCATCAAAATTTTACTTTTGAAATCTATTTCATCAGGTTTCAATACTATTAAATGTATCTGTATGTAATTTGGTGAATTTACTTTTCTTAAGTCATTATGCTGAAGTAATCTGCAAACAAACTGTTAATCTGAGGTGGTTAATACATAAACAAAAAAGTGAGGAATATGGGGACATTACAGGTGCATGGTTAAAGCCTTAAATCAGCCATAATTCCATTGAATGGCAGAACAAGCTTGAGAGGTAAAATAAACATGTACTATTCCTGTACTGTGAGGACGAGACTAATTTTCAAATGTATTGAAGAGTGGTTTAAGTTACCCTGCTTCAAAAGCGTGGTCATAAGTGTCCTCAGATTTAAGCTATGGTTTTCAGATTGATGTCTGCTACATGACAAGACAGTGAAATTGAAGTGGAATATCAGCTATAATCATTGTATTATGGTGCACTCAAGGGGCACATGCCCTGTTTCTGTTCTAATATCTTTTGTTCACTTGATGTATATATAAAATGATTCGTGTTGTAGGAATACATAAACACTTATCTAAGGAAATTGTAATGCTGCATGTTCTTTAGAAGGATGTTGCACTTTATACACTGGTACACTACCTAGTGCTGCCCCATAGTGTGCTAATTTGTTATAGAGCTTTTTGTTCTGGAGTCTGAACGCTCATAGGTGTGTACCCCACTGTACTTTAAAAGACCATCTGCTTAGGCTGTGCACTTTGCTCTGACAGGAACCTGGCATGAAATCCTGCCCTCTGCAGGTACTCCCCAGCAATAAATTGCTCTGCACCTTGGGATGGAGAGTCAGCTTTTGGGAACGTGTTGGCCCAGAGCAAGTGGTGCACCTGCTCTCTGCTGAGGCATGAGGTTAGTGTGCACCCGGGCCAGCATAGGGACTGTAGGCCATTGCGGGGGACTAACGGCAGTTGTTCCATGTGTTGAAAGACCACCTGGCTCCTATGGTCTGTGTCATCACCTCCTCCTGTTGGATGTGATTGAAGCTGCTGTCTCCCCTTCTTTGGCTGCTCAGCTCCCTAGTCTAGAGCTTTCTCTGCAGTAACAAGCTCAATGAGCTGCAACGATCATTTGAGCACTGGTGCAGCTTAGAGACTCTCAATTTATTTCTGAGCAGCTACATCTTTTGTCCCAGTCCTCGCATACAGCCTTTCCACCTGAACTGTGAGGGAAGTCATTGTAAGATTCCTGCCAGGTTCTTGGTGCAGCAGTGGAGAGAGGAGGGGTTTGTGCCAGCGCTGTTAGTGTATACACAATGAACCCTTTCGGCACTGAAGCTATTAATTTTCTCGATCCTGGAGGAAAGCATCCTGTACACTAAGGTACCAGTGTACTCCGACTCTGTGTTCTACTTGCCTTGCTCACTTTCACCATTTCACAATGTAAAAATATTTTGAGTTGCTCGTTGCCACTCCCTGGTACTTTTCCTTTGTGCATAGTTACTTTTACCTTAATCCATGCAGATCTTCAAAGAGCAACAACTTGTCAGTAACTGCATAGTTAAGTAGAACGTAGCGAGAAGTTCCAAAATGCAAATATTTTTCCACTTACCAAACGATTTCTAGGATCTTTCACATACATCTATAACAGCAAGGCAGGTTCAATGGTGTGCTTGCATTAGCAATTTAGACAAATGGAATGGATTAGATATTTTTAATGATTCTATTATTCTGTATTTTCACAAACATGAAGAGATTATAGTTAAACCTGAAGTGCTTTAAACTTTGCATTCCTGGAAGTTGAATTTGAGCAACAATATGTGATCATTGAACATCATCCCCACCCCATTCCTTTGTTTTTCTCAGACTTTTTCACTGCAAAAGACAACAAATGGGACAATCATCTTAAGATTTAATTTAAATCATTTTCCATTTCTTTAGTTGCTTTTTTGCTGTTTATGCAGGGTCATCCCCAACATCTCAGAACGCCACGCTGCCTTCATCTAGTGCCTGGTCCTTCAGTGCCTCTGGCTACACTAGCTCTTTCAGCAGCTCTACATCTGCACCTAATCCTGCAGGTAGGGGTCCTTTTGCTTCAATTGCTGATCAGACCAAAAATTCTCCATAGAAAATGAGGAGGATTGTAACAGTCAAAAAATGAGTGAAAAATGCACCATCTATATGTTGGTTTGTGCAGTGATTGGACCTATTAAAATGGGTGGTGGAATTCAATTAAACAGATGAGCACTGTTCCTTTCTATGTGCTTACTTTTTGATTGGTTATTTAAAAATTCCTCTTCCTGTATTTGACAGGGAGCTATGTAATTTCCCCGTTCTTCCTCTCAACATTCTGAAAGTAGGGGAGAGGCCAGTGAAGAACATAAAATTTTTAATTTATTGAAAGTATTCTGTATTATTCCTTTTGAATTTAATTTAACATTGTTTGACTTGTTTTACCCAAACACATTTTTGTTTCCTCATGTTGAATGTGTGCTTGCTTTTCTTCATTCCTCTTCAAAACTGCAGTGATTGATGCCCAAGTGGAATTCAAATTGAGATTGGGAATAGGAAGTTCATCTCATTTCAATTAAGGATTCCAGTTTGTATTCTTAAATCTTTTGATTCTGTATGCTGATATACAAAATTGGAATATTTTTGTAGACCCTAATTACAGCCACAAAATTTGCAAACAGCTGTTCACTCAATTCATCAATTACATGAAATTGTCACTTTTGTTTACTAGTATATGGTAAACAACTTGGTAGGCATGAATGAGTTGAGCCAAAGGGCCCATTTACATGCTGTATAATTCTACATGAAAGGTGAAGTATTTTTCATGCCAAGCTTAGGAAAAATAGTTTAGAATCTGGCAATATTGGAACATTCATAGCCTCAGGCAATAACACCAACCTATAATATTAAAACATTTGTTTTTGATTTAGCTCTGAGAATGTTAACAAAATGCAGAAAACATATCTAGTGATATTTTGAGAATGCTAGAAGCTATCCTCTCCATGTGATAATTTGGGTGGTTGATTCTCATTATTTGTCCCTTCTATATTTCATTTAGTTAATAAATTTGAAGGAGGTGCTCAGATTTGATCCATCTGTTTTTCCTCTCTGCAGATGGAATTTAATTGTGAAAAGTGCAAAACAAATGCGTGAATATTATAGTATAGTATTGCCTCAAGGTACAAATGTTTCAAAATGATCAGGTTCTAAAAAATTATTTTGCCATTCTTCATTTACCTGTAAAGTGATAATTAACAAATTGAGGGGAAAAAATTACATATGTTGCAGCTATAATTAGGCTCTGCAAATATTTTGCAAGTCAGCATAGAACCAAAAGGTTCAAGAGTACAAACTGGAATCCTTAATTGAAATAAGCTGACAATGGAAGGACTAATCAGGGTGGAACATAGACAATGAATGATGGAGCCCGATGGTATATTGACGGACCTCAATGTGCAGGTCCAAGGATCCCTAAAGGTGACAGCACAGGTAGATCAGGTGGTGAAAAAGGCATACAGGGTTAGCCAAGACATTGAATATAAGAGCAGCATGGTTATAGTACAACATTATAAAACATTGGTTAGGCCATAACTGGAGAACTATACTATAGGAAGGACATGATAACAACTGGAAAGGATTCAAAGGAAATTCACCAGAATGTTGTCTTTTCAGCAATAGGCCATTTTAGCTATGAGAAGAGACTAGATAGGCTAGTTTTGTTTTCCTTGGAATGGAGGAGGCTGACATGAAACCTATTTGAGATGTGCAAAATTGAGGGCCATGGATATAGTAGATAGTAAGAAACTTTTCCTCCTAAAACTAGAGGGCGTAGATTTACGGTAAAGGGGAAGAGGTTTAGAGGGGATCTGAGAGAAAATTTCCTCCCAGAGGGTGTGTGGAGTCTGGAATGTGCTGATGAAGGGTATTCTCACAACATTCTAGTATGTAGACAAGCACTTGAATTGACAAGACATGGAAGGCTATGAATCATGTGTTATTAAATGGGATTGGTATGGAAAGAGCCTGTTTCTGCGCTGTATGAATCTATGACTGACTGAAAAGTAAATTGTCTATTGACTAGCCATTATGGATACAAGATTGTTAATAGCTTTGCTTGTTGAACATCATTCTATGGTCTCATTTTCAGATTTTTTGAAAACAGAACAGAATGAAAAATTGAATGGCAAGGAAGACTACTTGTACAGTTTGCTTAAAAGCCTCAGTTCTGTTTCATTAGCTTCTGGCAGCCTCACTGTAGTTCCTAGTTGGCACAATCTGACTACCAATTCACTAACTTGCCAGTGTTTGTAAAATTGTTTAACCAATGAAGGCAGGGCAAAGAAAGATCAACATGCATAATCAAGAGAAATCTAAAATGTTATCTGGGGGAAATGGGTGGAATGAATTGTCAAGGCCCAACTTGCCTTTCAAACGAAATAGGTAAATCAGAAAATAATTAGTAGAATTGCAGATGCAATTCAGTGAAGAACATTGAAAGCAGCTATACCATAAGCAGTTAGACTCTTAACAGTAGGGAGCAGAGATTCTGGAATTCAGATAAATTGCTGAAGCCGAGAAGTAGTATCCAATTGGCATAGTTGTAAAAGATAAAGAATTGTTATATATGCGCTGCAAGCAATCTATAACTGACAAATCATAAGATCTGGTCATCCTACTCTTGGAAGGATTTTTGGCCTGTGGAAAACTGTAGTAAACATTCTCAGGAATTTCTTAAGAGTTTGGATACAGTGAACAAAGATTAAGGTTGGAATGCTTCTCTGTAATAGAGAATACAGAAATAAAGTTCTTTATATTCATGGGGTAGATTTAGAGATTAACTTCATGTGGGAAAGACCAGAGCCAGGCAGCATGAGTAAAAGACTTAACACATGTTAACACATTTTCTTAACACGTGTTGATTAAAGTCTGCCTGGTTGAGCTCACTGGCTGCCTGCCTATTATAAAAGAAAATGCTGGGAACGTTCAGCAGGGCAGGCAGCATCTGTGGAAAGAGAAACAGTTAAAATTTCAGGTTGAAGACCCTTCATCAGAACTGGGAAAGATTCTGTTTTTACAAAAAGAAGGCTAATTTTAAGTAGGGCAAAGGAAAATTCATGATAAGACCAGATCAAATAGGTTAATGGGGTAGTTGGAGGGTTTTTTGCTTCACTGCCTGTGTTATATGGTGCTAATAGCAAAGTTATGGGACAAGCCCAGCAAATCTGGCTCAATATCACAAATGGGTAACTTGTGGCAGAAATGGCCATTTCTAATATAGACATAAAAAGCAAATTATTAGAGCTGGAGAATATCGATGTGGAGTCCAGAAGGCTGCAATATGCCAGAAAGAAGATGAGATGTTGTTCCTCAAGCTTGTATTGAGCCTTATTGTAACAGTTCAAAAGGCCACAGACAAAAGTCAGAGGGTGGGATGGAGAATTTAAGTGACAGGCAGCCGGAAGCTCATTTCAGTCCTGCAGACTGAATGCAGGCGCACTGTAAAGCGATCACCCAATCTGTGTTTGGTTTCTCCGATGTAGAGGAGATCACATTGTGAACTGAATGCAGTGGACTAGATTGGAAGAAGAGCAGATGAATTGCTGCTTCACCTTGGTGGGAAGGGAAGAGCGGAAATGACAGGTGTGCATCTCCTTCATTTGTATGGAAAGTGCCTTAAGATGAGGACTGGTTAGTGGAGAATATGTCTATTGGGGAATACATGTCTGCTAGAGCTGGTGGAAATTGCAAAGGTTCAATACAGAGAGTGGCAAGGACCAGGGGACTCTGGTCTTTGCTCTATCCAGGAAGATGGGGTGAGCACAGGTGTAGTCAAGGGCTCTGTTTGCTATGGTAGAAAAAAAGCCACAGTTCAGGAAGGAAAGACATTTTGGAGGCACCTCGTCCTTGCCTAATGCATTAGCACTTTTGACAATGATAAGCTGTCAGTGGTCAAAGATCAACCCTCTGCAGCAGTAACAGTTAATCCATTCAAGCAGGCACCAGAGTTGGTGAGTTTGAACAGCAGGCAAAGTTCATTGCTACATGAAGTGGTTAATATTGGTGCATTTGAGAATTTTATGTAGATGTGAGGAAGAAAATGATATGATAGTGGGAACTGTGCGGAATGGGGTAATATTGATGGGAAAGAAGCTTCTCTGGCTAAATGCCCTGCTTCTGTGCTATTGGGTTAATTTAAGGCAATCAGAGCACAAATTGTAAATGGCTTTTGATGCAAGATGATTTGATTAAAAAAAAGAAATTTGCATATGCATATGAAAAGATGAAGTGAAATGATGGCACTGGAATAGTGAACCATTTGTCAACCTCCCATGCTGTAAATGCAAACTCTTTGCTTTAAATATTCCTTTAGTTTTACAAATATAAATTGCAGACAAATGTCAGGTTTCATCATTTTTCTTCTTCATTTTAAAATTTCAGTGCAGGAAAAGCAAGCAAATATTTTCTAACAAGAGTTTCTCTGGTATTTATGCGAATTTAGACCCAAACATAGAATGGTTGTGTGTGTCAGCTAGCATTTTTGCAAGGTCTTGACCTGAAACACTGAAAATTCCTTTTCCACCACAGATGCTGCTCAACTCGCTGAGTTCCTCCTGCAGTTTGTTTTTCCTCCAGATTCCAGCATTTGCAGGCTCTTGTGCTGGCAGTTTCACTAGCTTGTTTTCTGATGTTTATCACAGTATCTTGTCTCATACACTAAAATAACTAACTGTACAAATGTAGCAATCAATTTTGAGAATGAATACAGTTTTAACATCACTTTAGTACTTTCCACCTCTGCCCACGTGCACCCCTTTCTCTCCACCCTTATGTTCTCCAGTGCACATTTGTCCTTGTGCATTTTCTTCTTTGTCACATATTTGCCTCCTTTTCACATTTATCACCTCCCAACAAACTCTAACCTTCCCATTTTTTTGTATGCTTTCGCACAGGTTGTTCTTTGTGCCTTGCATCTTTTAAATACACAACACCATTCATTTGATATATGTCACCATTTTTCCATTCATTCTGTCGTATCCTCTCAAATTAGGTAAGTTGAATAGACCCCATGCATGAGCGTTAAAATATTTTAATTTGTTCATCTTCAATAGTTTGTGTTGTAAACCTTGTTTTTCTGAAGTTGGACTATACCACATTGTGGGTCATGAATAAAATTTGGAGAACCATTCATTGGAAGTTTCAATTGGGTAGAAGGTTCAGAAGGTCAAATTACTGGATTGTGAAGAAGACATTATGGTGCATGAAAAGCATTCCTACAATTTGAGCAGAGTATACAGATCAACTTTATGAAATCATGCTTTCAATGGAAAAAGTTTGTTTATAAGCAGGAGTAGTGATGATTTGCTTGCATGATTCTTTATTGGCTATCCAGCAGAACGAATGTGTGAATCCCTGTTGTGCACTCATGGGTGATGAGGCTCCTTGCTGGAAAAAATTATAGGGTTACAAGTAGTTATTCTCAGTGAGTACTCAAACCTTTTTGGTTCAATTCTCACCCTCATTATTTTGTATAATTTTCAGAATGCCTCTTGAAATCAGAATAGTGTATTTAAGTGGCATTGAAGTCTGACTGTATGAAAGTGTACTTAGTGGCTTATCTACAAAGTTTAATGAGAGAAATAGTGCTGCAAAGTAATGCATTCTTATGTGTGGATTAACAGAAAAGTTTAAGTTGCCCATTTATGAATATTTTTATTTTGGAGCAGTTGACTTTGGAGTGACCAGTGTTGTTATTTAATGGTGGAACATGTGAGCAATTCAGAAATATGGATGTGTATTGTTTCTGGGGCAGAGTAACATCGGCATCATTAACTCCTAATATTCTGACTTTGGAAACTTCACGTGTGCTAGTATATATTTTACTAAAATTTTTATTATGATCATTTTTTTTGATGGAAAGTTGAATCAATCTGAAAACTTCATCCTAACTTGATTCAACTTGCCCAAAAAAAATTCTGATGGATACAAGGGTATATAAATTTAAGCATTCACATGTCAGATTATTTCTGTAAATGACAAGTTGTCATTTGAAAAGGAGTTCTGAATTTTTTGCATTGGTTCACTGGTCATGAGGTCACAGAGGTGAGAGGTTTTGGACTGATTGTGGTAAAAGCCACAGTAACTAACAGATGCCTTTCTAACATGTTGAAATGCAGTAACATTCAGACATTTGTATGACAATATGTTCCATGATGTTGGGTCTTCATTCTGAATAGAAATATGTGATTGAAGTTTGTATGTTCCAAAAGAGCTTTGTACTTTGAGCATTTTCAGTTTTGAAGTGTGATATACCTGAAATCAAAATGTTCATTTAATTTGGTGCTTTTTGACTAAGAAAAATGTTTTGCCTATATTTCAGCTAAACTGACAGATAAATCTACTTGGTCACCTGGACCCATTGCTCAATCTCAAGCACCACTATCGCATGAATTGTGGAAAGTGCCGCTAGGATCCAAAAACACTAGGCCTCCACCAGGCCTGACAAATACCAAGCCATCACCATCATGGGGTGTCAGTTCACTAGGACTTGTCTCAAGCTGGCCAAGTTCTTATTCCTCCAGTAAGATGTAACTTTTGTTATTGTCTTCTATGTTGATTCCTTTGAGATTAATTCAGATGATGCTGCAATTTGTTCATAATTTGAAGCAAAAAAATGAAAGGAGGATCAGGTGTTTTTGTTTAGGGAAAATAGAAATCCAGAGCCAGAGAACAGACTAAATACAACTGCATGTATTATCAAATTTAATGAACTGACGGTTCAAATAAATACTGATAACAACCATATCCTCTTGCCAGTGTGCATTTTTCTTTCTACATTTATTCAAAGATAGTTGAATATGGTTCCCTCATTTAAAAAATAAATAGCTTTGGTTAATTATACCTTTATAAATATGAAATTGAATTAACAAAACTTGCAATTGATTTCCTATTATTGCATTTGTACTTCAGTTACACGTGCCATTTCCTTTGTTCGCCTCTTATAGAAAGAACTGAGAAAATCATCACATTTCTATTAAGTTGAAATAACAATTTGCTTGATGGCACTTTTAGATGCAACCAAAATATAAATGACATGTGGTCTTTTTGAAGAATGGTATAACCTCTCTATTTAGGTGTAAATAAATGAGTTTGGATTCAAACATAAATGTTATTACCCTGTTTATGTTTTGCCCATATTAGGTTCTGCTTGGAGCACTGATAGCTCTGGGAGGAATAATAGCTGGTTGGTTCTGCGAAATTTAACACCCCAGGTATGAAGCATTCATTTGTAATATGAAAGTAACCTCAGCTTGTCTATTTCATTGACTGCAAAGAAGTTTAAACATCATTGCAACTGAAGTTTCCAAATTCAATCGGTCTTTGAATGGTAATTATGCTGTTTCACACACTTGCATTTACAGAAAAGATATTTAATATTCACTTGAGTTTTAAGGCTAGAGTCATAGACTCTGGAATATTAATTGGCATCCATTGATCCTTCAAAGCATTTTTTGTAAATGTGTTTTAAAAGCATTCTGTTAACTGATTTTCAAAATGGAGCAAAACCCTACTTCAGATTGTTTTTGAAGGGGAGATGTAGGTTCCAGTTATAACTAACAGTTTTCATAATCTGAAGTTCTGCAAAATTAGAAAATAAATGTACTCATCCACTTCATATCCATATTAAGCTATGTATGTATCTAACATGCTGTTTTATAAAGTTAGAATACTCTTGTGTTTTCTTTTAAATGATTGTATTGCCTCTTAAGAACATACAACTTCCTGCCTTGAGTGTTATTAGTTTATCTTCAATTCCCATTACAAAGATTTGGGTACAAAGATTTGGGTACAAAGTTCAGGCTGATACTCCAGGATTGCAGAGAGAAAGTACTGTACTGCAGGCAGTATATGTTTTCCAAAGTTTTGTCCATCCTCACAGATGGATGAAAATGTTATTTTGAAGAGCAGAGAATTCTTTCCAATAACCTATTGAATATATATCCCTCAAATTACATCTCCTAAATTAAAAAAGAAACATTTTTAGATCTTCATTTGTTTTATATCATAGTTTTACAGTGCCTTTTACGGCCCCTTCAAAAATTGAGACCTAACATTTGCTGTGACCACTGATCATTTCTGGAACGACAAATTTGTTTTTTCTACACATGGGTGAAAACAATTTAATGTATTAGCAGTGTTTAAAATGGTCTGCTACCAGATGTGATCCTCGCAGATCTGCATCTTTGCACTAATTTGTTTTCTTACTTTCTCCTTACAACTGCACTCTGCAATCCCCACTACCATCTAAGGACTTTCTGCTTCTAAGCTGATGTAGAAGTAGGAAAACAACTTCAGTTTACTCCATGGGATTGTATTGCGTTAGATAGTTTTACATTATTTTTCCATTTTTAATGAAGTTTGTTTTCCATCAACTGGAAGTATAAGTTGCACATCTTCAATCTGTCTAGATTTTGTAGGGTTTGGGAGTTCAGAGGTTTACCATTTAATCAGTCTCACTTCAGAAGCTTAAAATGACTTAGGGCAGTGATACATGTCTTGGATGTTTGTATGGGGTAAATGTTGTATAAGTAGGTAATTTATCTCGAGTGTAATTTCTGCCAAATTGCAACATAAAATTATGGATACTTAGTGTATGCTTTACGATTTGTAAATAAGGATGGTTCACTCTTTTGCTTTAGATTGATGGCTCAACTTTGCGGACGTTATGCATGCAGCATGGTCCATTGATAACATTCCATCTGAACTTGACCCAAGGAAATGCTGTGGTTCGCTACAGCTCAAAGGAAGAAGCAGCTAAGGCCCAGAAGTCTCTCCACATGTAAGCTATCTGTGTGATTCTGGACTTGAGATTTTTTTCATAATTTAGTATTGTTTCCATTTTGAGTTTTTGGTGATGGATCAGTGAATTGATACAAGCAGTTTTGTGTTTTTCCTAGTCTTTGTCTGAAGGAAAATTAAATGTTCTCAATTTACCCCTGCCATTGTTTCTCAGAATAGTGTGTCAGCCAATTGACCTAATTTATTTTTCATACATCGCCCTGGCTGCTCCTTGTCTACCAATTCAGTGGATCTACTGGTATCCACTACATTACACCCACAGGACTCATGAATCTCCATTTATTGGTTGTGGTCAACCCTTCACAAGCCTTCAGTCTTCTGTTCCTAATAGGGAGCCTCATTCCCACTTATCGTCCCTTTCCAGCCTCCTTTATTAATTCCTTCTTGAACACTATCTCTGAAGAAATGCTGAGAAAAGCACATCTGTAGAATTTCTCGGTTCAAAGCACAGTTCCACCCCAGCCCCTCCGTTTGAACTCCATTTCGGCAAGTCCAGGGAAGTTGGTAACTAAGAGGCGTCTCAGATCCTCATCACCATTCTTTTGATCATAATGCAATTGTCAGATCTGGGACTGACAAATAAAAATGACTTTAAACATAAAAGGCATCGCGTCAATAAATTCAAAGTGGATCATGAACAAAGATTTGATCTGGCTTGTGCAAGTAGATACTTGGCACACTAAAAAAACAGTGTATTTTAAAACCTACCAAGCTACTGAAATGACACTGAAATTATTTGGATGACATGGTTACAGTTTGGCTAGAAATGGAAGCGGAATTAGAATGGAATACTACCTGTCCACTAAGTTTAGTCCAGGCAGTAGATCAGGCTCTATATAATGGGTCCAGCAGTCCTTAGTATTTTTTTGTTCCATGAATATTTGTTATCTGAACTAACAGTACAAGATGTGCATGCAAAGTTTGCATTTATTAACAGCATTCTGAGTACGTAAGCATTTGACGTGATCTGG
This sequence comes from Pristis pectinata, assembly GCF_009764475.1. Classification (NCBI taxonomy): domain Eukaryota; kingdom Metazoa; phylum Chordata; class Chondrichthyes; order Rhinopristiformes; family Pristidae; genus Pristis; species Pristis pectinata. Next base: position 22,555,250 of record NC_067422.1, on the reverse strand, counting down.
TTTTCAGCTCTCTTAACATTTGACTGTTTCTTTGACCAGGTGCGTTCTGGGAAACACTACTATCCTCGCTGAATTTGCCAGTGATGAGGAAGTTAACCGTTTCTTTGCACAAGGTCAATCACTCTCTCAGACCTCCAGCTGGCAGTCTAACACCGGAACAAATCAGAGCCGACTTGGGTCAAGCACCAACACTCACGGATTGGTTCGCAATGATCTAGGTCACTGGAATACTACAAGCTTGAGTGGGAAAGGAACCAATGACCTCCTGTGGAGTAGTGTCCCTCAATACTCCAGCAGTCTATGGGGTCCTCCTAACAATGATGATACCAGAGTAATTGGCAGCCCTACACCTATAAACACCTTACTCCCTGGTGACCTTCTCAGTGGAGAATCAATGTAGGGAAAACTGATCTTGTGAAGCTAACAATCAGCACTAAACAACCCAATTCCGGACATCGTTTTGGCCCTGGATCCACAACCTCTTTGGTTGGGTGAGGGAGTGTGGGCAGGGAAGTGGGTGTGGGGTTTGGGTGGGTGGGGGTTTGGGGCATGGAAAAGTCTACTTTTGCGAGCCTGGGTTTAGTATGCACATTACCCTTGCTTTCATTATTTTGTTTGATCCCAAAAACATATCAACACAAATACTTGAATCAAGCAGGCCAATAATGAAATGTGAAAACCGTCTAATTTACACTTCTGAGGTGTTGTCATCACATAGGCTCAAACAAAAAAGTTTATTGTGTGTGTATGTGTGATGGTGCAGATGTATGCATCTGTGTGTGGGTGTGTATGAAATCAGTGTGTTTTCGTTTCTTTATACAGTATATGCTTTTATTTGCTCGTTAGTCAAATTATTAGCTTCTAACTTTGCACTGAGTGTCTGCAGCCCCTCCAGCTAATCTTACAAAGGGGGCCAGCAGCAATTCATGTGTAAATGTTTACTCAAGGACGCTCTTAACAGTGTGTGCTCTGGAGATGATGTGTATACCTACCTTTAGTGGCTTTTTTGTGGACTAATGCAAGAGAATTATTACAGGAGTATTGCACCAGTTTTCTTTCAGAGTATAAAAATTTAAAAAAAATGCTCTAGTTGAACTGTGGCCATAGCTACACAATAGAGTGGACCCATCCTGCAAGCAGGCATGGGAAGCACTTGGACTGGATATTTTTGTGACTGATTTAGAGGTGCCTATGTTTGGTAACCTCCTGTTTACAAACTTTGCAGAACTTAAAAAAAAGGAAAAAAAATGAAAAAAGGACAATTACTCTTCCATCAAAACCTATTTTCAGAATGAAGATGTGCTACTTCAGAACTCTGGGAATGAACAGTGTTGTATTTTTTTGGCCATTGTTGTGTATTTTTTCCTTTGTAAATTTTTGCTCACTTTCTTGCACACAGTGGATGATGTCTCAGGAAGGCCTGAATTTTCTGGGGAGCTACTCCACGCCATTTCATGTATTTTAACCCAACTTCTAGCACTGAAGAAAAAGAAAATACCTGTTTATTCTGTAGCAGTTACTTATTTACCAAATAATGGACACAACAATGTTTGAAGAGTGCTTTATGAAATGCTTTATGTTTTAAAAAGAAATCAATGCTTTTGATTGTGTTAAAGACAATTGACCAACATACTGTAAAGTATGTTGCTGTATAAACTCTCCTTGTCCCAGCCTGCTTGGATCAGGTAACTTGTGCATTATCTTTGAATAGGTTTTTATTGGTTTTATCAAGCTGTTTTTGGCAAGAAAACGCTGGTTTTAAAGTGGATCATGAACTATGCACAAATGGGTTCAAGACTTTTGTTTTTCCTGAGTTATAGTAGAGTGTATTTACCTGTTTCTTCTCGAAGGTATTTTGCATCTCATTGCCATTATGTATATTCCAAGCCGAAAATAGTCTTGAGTTGTAGAAAAAGCCTGACTTTAAAAGATTTTGGGGGGGTGGGGGGAGGAGGGAGTGAAAGTCTGTGTTTGTTTCATTTTTGCCTTTGAATTACAAATGTTGGTAATCCAAGATTTTTTTAAAGAAAGTTGGTGGCTTTTAACAATTTTTTTCTTCATAGAATGTGATTGTAAAAAAATATGCACAGAAAATTGTTTTCTTGAACAATTGGGCTTCTTGAGAACTATTAATTGCAGTTTTCCCCTGGGAATTGAACAAGATCATTAAAGCATTATTCATTTGGAATGAAGGATATTTTTATTCACTTACACTGAGCAAGTCCTAAAGGCTCAGTGCATTGTGGTGAAGCTGCTTTCCTGCTCCATTCATTGTTTACTATGAAATTAGCAGATTACCACGGTGGATTGCACTAAGTGGATATACTTGGTTAAAAGATGAGGTAACCCCATCAAATCTACAAAGATGTTGCTCTGTCAGAATCGCTTTGAAACATTAGATGTTAAAAACTTAATGAATTGTCAGAAACAAACCTCAAGTAATTCTATGAAAGCATGTAAAAGATTTTTTTCAAAATATATAATGCTGTTTTGTGCATCGTTTGGTGAGATCCCCCTAATCAGTGAACCATTCCATGAGTTTGATAACCTGGTCTGGCACCAGTGAAAATGTGTGTGTATATTTTGTTGGGAATTTAAGACCACCCACTGGTTTGTCAAGTGCTGCCTACACAAGAGTCTGTGAGTACATGGAATTATTTAATTTGTAATTACAAATTAACACCAGCATTCCAAATTGGTGTAATCAGATTTGAAGTGTAACTGTATTCCCCAATTCTGACTTGTTATTAGAAGTCTTATCTAAGAGATTTTTTGCTGCACCTCCTTTTTGGGGAAAAATGTGGTGGCAATTTATTTCAGAGTTCAGTACACATTGTGGAATTTGCCTGTTACCAAGCTGACAAATGAATCTTGGAGGTTTTCTCACATCTAAACTTGCATTGAATAATTAGATTGCACTGTACAAATGACAGGCTTCTGTATATAATCTACTAGAGTTCAAGTTCAGTTACGGAAATGTTATGTCAAAGCACTGTTGTAAACTGAAACACAAAACTAGTTTCGGAGCCTAATAAAAATGTTCAGTGTGGGGGTTGAGAGAACACATACCATGGCCCCTTCCCACACCAAGGTTTGTCTTCATTAAAAAATGGAACTAGTTTTTAAAACAAAATCTCTCCAAGCTTTACTTTGTTGAGATAGCAAAGCACAACTAGTCACATTGAATGCAAAACAAAAACAAAATTTTAAAAGCGCAAGGATTTTTCAGGTGAAACGTTTAAATATGATGCATTTGAAATTAAAGCTTGATTTGGATTAACCATCATAAATAAAGACGTTTGACCATTTGTTTACTTTAATGGAATATTTTCCCTTTCCCATGATCCTTTGTACCAAAACAAGGGACAGAACTGACATAAGCCCAAGCATTTGAAGAATTGTGGCGAGCCTTGTGCACATATGTTGTTCATCAGATATTCATCCAAATCAAGTTTTCACCTTGTAATGTTTAAAACACATTTTCGTTTTTGCTGTTACAATATGTATTATTGAGTCAACAATGAATAAAAGATTATGCCTCCATTTGGTGTTTCTCTTCGACATATATGCAAATACTTAACACACTTTAGCTAATAAGCATTGGATTTTACAGCAGAAACCTTCTCAGGAACACAAAACTGGAAATGGAGATTCATTCTGTTCCAGGTTCAGGTTTATAATAAACTCAAACAGCATTTCTTCAGTTATGCTGTAAAGATAGTAATATACTTGTTAAAACCAAAAGTTTTGGCTTATTGACCAAATAAGATACTGTCCTTGAAATAAATCCATTTTGTACCTCATTTAAACATTTAAATAAGAGCAAGGTTTGTGTTTACAGATCAAAGCGGGCTCTTAACTGAAAAGTTGTAACAATGGGAATTCTTGTTACACAACAGGATTATTGTTGCGTCCAATGGTGTAAAATTTACTTCTAATGTAACTGGTTGGCTAACTGCTACCTGTGTTGAAGTTTGACATTGAGAACACTTTGTGGTGTTTCATTTAATAAAGAAACATCTTTATTAATTTGGCAATAAAGCAGAAGTTGATCAGGAAAAAAGTAGTATTTTTGATGGGAGGGATTTGGGCTTTGTTGGTAATGCTAGTATTTGTTGCCTATCACTAATTCCCTTTTTAAAGATGGTGGTGAGCCGCCACCATCCACTGCTGTGGTCTCACAGTGAAGTCACTGCCACAGTGCTGTTGGGTAGAAGCTCCAATATTTGGACCCAATGACAACCAGGGATAAGCAATATAGTTACAGTTACTGTCTTTGTTCTTGGCATTTGTCATAGGTGGGGGAAATACTGTCTGAGTAGCATAGGCAGAGCACTGTTGTAGAGCACCTGTAGAGGGAATGAATGTTTTGGATGTATATCAGAGAATAGCAACTGCAAGTCTGGATCGGTGTTGAAAAGGTTTAAGAGAAAAAGTGAAAAGTTCAATAGTGAAACCTTTCTTTTCTGTAGCACCTTTAAGATTGCTTCACGGGTCTATTTCCAAATTAAATTTTGCACATAACTGCGTTAGGATGTATTAGGGTATGTGTCCAAAAGCTTGGTTTTAAAACAGCAATTAAAATGGAGGTAATTCCAGACCTTAGAGCCTTGCCAAATGAAGGCACTAGTGGAGTGATTAAAACTCAGATGGGGGGCAGGGGAGTTGGAAATACATGGATTTCTAAGATTGGGGGAGCTGAGAGATGTAACCTGCTGAGTATTTCCACTTTAAATTTCCTGAAACTTCAAGATTTTGTATCTCGTATCCTACCACATCTTGTTTTCTCTTTATTTTCATTCACTTCCTTCAGCTTTATTACTTTCAGACATATCAACAAGCCTTCACCACCCTCTCTCAGCCACGTGTTATTCAGTCTCTTTTGGTCTCCATCGTATGATAGACGCTTCCTTTATTCTCAGAGAGCAATAGATTTTTAGATACAAGGGAATCAGGGGATGTAGGGTTACAGCAGGAGAGTGGTACAGAGGTCTAGTTCAGTTATGATCTTACTGATTTTCGTGTCTTTTGCAATATTCAAAATAGTCTATTCCTGCCCCTATTTCTTACATTCTTACAGGCAATAACAGATTTGAAAACAAAGATGAGAACTTTGAGAACATTGCTTAACCATTAGCTAATATAAATCAGCTTTTCAAAAATGTCAACAGATAAATTATCAGAGATGAAATGCGTACAAAATAAAGAAGTTTTTAGTATTTGAAGGATAAAAATAGTTTTGGATGAGATTAAAAACAGAATTTTAGGGGAAGCAAAACTTTAAAATACTGAAGTACATGAATATAGAAGGTGTATTGAGTAGATGAACTAGGTAAGATATCTTTTATTCGTCACGTACATTGAAACACACAGTGAAATACACCTTTTTGCGTAGTGTTCTGGGGGCAGCCCACAAGTGTTGCCACACTTCCGTCGCCAATATAGTATGCACACAACTTCCTAACCTCTACATCTTTGGAATGTGGGAGGAAACCGGAGCACCTGGAGGAAACCCACGCAGACACTGGGAGAACGTACAAACTCCTTATAGACAGTGGCCGGAATTGAACCAGTTGACAAGTGAAAACAGCCTTGCAAATAATGAAAGCAAAGTTTTTTTTAATTTAGAATAAGACTGCTTGGGATGAAGGAAGATTGTGGAGTATGATGCTACATGGGAATTTTTAAATATACCATATTTTATAAATGATGAATATTGGAACATAAGTATATAAGAGGTGGTGTTGAGCAAATGTTAAAATTTACTAGAAACTGGATTGGTTCTTAATGAAATTAACAGCCCTTATGCACAGATGATTGTGCTGTTTGTCATATACCTTGGACTGATGCACAGTAATTGTTTTTATTTCTCAAGGTATGCTGATAATGTTGGAGCAGTAGAGGGTATGTAGTGTATCAGATTTGTTTAAGGCAGGAGGAATAGTTAAAATGGCTAATGATCTAGTTATTGTAATTGTGACAAAACAAATTTTAACATAAGATTCATGAATGTATGTGAAGAAATGTAACTGCAAAATTAAGTTAGAAGGCAAAAGATGGGATCAATGAGAGTTGCTTAGGTAGGAAAATTGTTGGAACTGATAAAGTGCAATGCCCATATACTTTTATTCTTGATGTAAATATTTGGATTTGGGCATAACATAAATAGGTTTAAGGAAGTTAGTAAAATACTACATCTCCTATCTTAATACTGTGGTGTGTGCTTTGGTTAAAATATTAACTATGGTGTTCAAGATAATTATATTCCATTAATTTTTTAAAATAAACAATGTTAAAGTTGGACATTATAACCTTGTTAAAATTTGCTACCTCACAATATAGGATAACCATCAAAAATCACCATCTATCATACAGCTGGTAAATAGTGATTTTGAGAGTTTCCTAATGATTTACCATATTGCATTTATGTTGCTTCTTTGAAATATCAAAAATTGATTGGAAAACAGTTACACGTGTAAGTATGATAAATATCTGGCTCTTGGTAAAATTATTTGAAGAAATACTAGTGGATCAATTTCAGCTTAATTCAGGTAAGACATATTGCTTTCATGTGGACATTGTGTTTACTGTATGTGTGTGTGAATAATACAAGTCATTGCTTGTATAATGCAAACTTCAAAGATATTTTAAGCTAGTGAACAGTGCATGAGTCCATATGTCCAAAAATCATTACCATTTGAACTTTGAACAGAAATAATTCTGGTTTGCAGCTTAAAAATGAATATGTGAATAGAAAATAATTGCTGATAAATTGTGAAAGAAAGCCAGTTAGATACGACTTTCCTTACTTTAATTTCTATTCTTGAATTTTGAAAGCAAACAAAGGCTGGTGCTGTAAAATGCTCCTGCCTGATGTCTTTAATTTAGTAATATTAATACCTCGATGTTAATGCTACATAATAAACTAATTATTAAGAATAAATGTATGCTGCTTTCTATAATTTACAAGTATTTTGTAAAATTGCATCTGTAATCTAATGAATCATATGTTAATGAAATTTAATTTGGTGCTGTCAACAGAATAAGAAATTAAAATTGTATGCTACAGATCATGTTTGCAAAACAATACAAATTAGTACTCTGTAAATATCTTACAAAGCTAATAAGCATGTAACATAGTAATCAATTAGACATAACTGACAAAATGACTGAAATAAAACGGTTGCTCCCAGTTGAATTCTGAAATCCACATTTTAAATCAAACTGATTCAAAAACTATTCCTTTTTCCATTGTTAAATCAGAAATAATCCTTTGCCTCAATGTCAAGGGAATTAGGAAATTAATATTAACGGGATTATTCAGCAATAACTTCAAGGCACTCTGAAAAGTTAAATAATCAAGATGCAGAACATATTGAGATGCAATTTAACGAGTTTTAGTGATTTGGCTATCAAGGGATTTCCAAAAAAAACATTTTACTTACAAATGTGGATGAAACTGCACAGTAGTTTAATGATTAAAAATTAGCTGTAGAAGCTGTAGAAATACAAACAAATAATGAATGTAATCCCCCAAATGGGAGAACCTCATTAGAGGAATAACTACGGCAAATATGAAAAGATATTTGTTAAGGTAGTTGTTGAATTAAACAACTATCTCACAGAAAAACAATTAACTTATAAACTTATATGCTCAGGTTTTACATAGTTTTTCAGTGCTGACTATGTTACATTGAGGCAATTTTAACACAATTGAAGGGAGTGAATTTGGACACTAGTGTTTAAATACTGTGGATTGCAACTGTTGGAAATGCTCAATAATTTTCTACGTCCTTCAAACTGTTGTATTCTGATAAAGTTACTCAGAATAAGCCATCTCCACTCATTTATTAAAATTGGCTATAATGCTGGAAGTGATCATGATGTACACAGATGCTCACACAAGTCAAAACATTGTACAACTTCTGCTTTTTCAAAAGCCTTTTGATTTTTTTTTGCTGAGGCATGACTTGGTGGCTGGTATGCATGTAAACTGATAGTATATCAGGCAATTTTCCCTTTTAAAAAAAAAAGTTTATAAATGTAATTCTTAGCAAGATTGCTGTGGAAAGTACAAACAAATTATAGCCAGTTGCTTTAGCAATAATATAATTTTAAGATGTTAGAATCCTTTATTTGGCTCTATCAATGACCAGTTCTTAACAGTTATTCAATATTTACTCCCTGTAACAATAAAAGAAACATAATTAGCGCTTAACATATTTAAGACTACTGTTGGTGTAATGCAGGAGAATTTGAGTGGTAGTTTTGTTGAATTGTATATAATTTATTGACGTACAATCTATTCAGTGCAATATCCAGTGGTTTTTTTAATTTCTACTCAATCACAGTTTAAATCAAATAAATGCCATGGACAATCTGACTTCATTCTATAAATGAATGTATCCTGCTGTGAATTTCTTCCTTTCCAGCTGCAAAACCATCCTATGGACTAGGAGCGGCTATCATTTTATGCACTGTGTTATGGATTAAGTTACTATTGGTGAATGTCCCTTTAAGACATAGCACAGTAGTGTGTGTGTGTGGGGCGTGACGACAACAACAAGAGATAAGGACGTGATGACATTTTGGAGTAGACAATTGGAGTCAGTTAGAGAAGAGAGAGAGACCAGCCTGCTGGTCTCTGTATCAATGGATGAAAAACAATAACTGTATCTGGCACTACAATCCACGTATGGATTGTTGGAATAATCCAGTGGAGTCCACTTGTCGTTAACCTGTAGAAGGAAACAGGTATTTGTGTGGATAGCCACGTCTCGAATGCTTTTCGGGGTGGCAGATACTTCGGAACAAAGGACTGGAGATCGTCAGTGATGCATTATTGGAGGCATCATTTGGATCTTACCCTGAACATTTGATTAGTGTAAGTATTTTTTTAAGTAGTAGTTTAGTTTGAGTGTCTTGGCTTGAAAGGGATAAATTAGCCATTTGTTTCATTGGTATTGATGAGCACTTGCTCTGAACAACTAGGCCCTTGCATTTGTTTAGACAAAAATATTAGCTATACTTCATTTCCCTAAAGATATGAAGATCACAAAACAAATGCAAGTTGTTTTTTTATTTGCTATCACAAAGCTGAACAAAATTTTATATAGAACTCAGCAGCTTAAAGCTATTAAACAATCGTAGCACCGATTTCTGCCAAGTGCAAATTGTTTGGGGCTGTGGATGTGATCGCTCCCAGATTTTGATTCTTTTTTTGGGTGTGGGGAGGGGAGAAAAAGCACCTTAATATAGATGTACTTAAAATGTGTGAATGTGAATCCTGAAGTAGAACAAGTCTGCAGTCTTTGAATTGAGGAATTCATAGTTGTAAACATCTAAATCATCATGGGCAAGCAAGTTATTCTGTTCATTAATGCAAGAATTGGTGTTTCACTGCAATTTTTGTTATTGGTAAATGTGGGGGAAAAAACTGGAGAACAAGACCATGAAAATGATTTTAAAATATAGAAAGAGGAAAAGTTCAAATTGAATGGACGAAAGGTCCTTCTGAATATGAGTATACTGTATGCTTGATTGGCAGAAAACCTATAGAGTACATATTTCTTAGCATTCCATTCCATCTGCTTCTCAAATATTATCCTCATCATATAACAACAATATACTTAAATCACTCTGAGCAAAATGATACTTCTTCATTTTTATAAGAATGAAAAAGGTAAAAAGACCATAAGGCAATATTCCATTGTATTGTTCAAGAGAAGTGGGCCTTATCAAAGTACCAGACTGCTTGATTGCCAATTGTTTAAAAGATAAAAAATTGAAATTGGTTGAATGCTAATAAATCGCTCTTACTAGAGTTACTGAGACCAAAATAACAAGCTAATTAAATGCTGGAAAATAAAAATAAATTGCAAACTTTGATAGTTACTAGAAATTATACCTTAAGGTTAATTTGCACATGGCGTCACCTACAATATGCCTCAGTATAAATGCATATTTTTAAGGATCATTTCTTGTATTTTAAATGTAGCTTAACAAATTCCATTTGATTGAGTAAAAACACCATTTAAATCTGGGTCATTAAGATCTTCTATTCCTCATTTTTTTTCTTTCAGCTTTCCCACCTACTTAAAGTCCCTCCATACTTCAAGAAGGTCCTTAAACACTATCCTCCCAAATCTTGATAACTTCAGTTGTGACCAAAGGATTGGACCAGCCAGATACATAGTGTAGCTGCAAGAGTGTGAATCAATGTTCTTCAATTACCTGCATGCATGCAGATCTAGTAATACTTGAAGCTTGACACCATCCAGGACAAAGCAGTTAAACTGGCACACTTATCTACCATCCTATATATTTATTCTCACCATGGTTAAGAAAGAGTTGGTGTTGGAGCTTCTGAAAAACATTAGGATAGATAAATCCAGGGGGCTGGACAGGATATACCCCAGGTTACTAGGGGAAGCAAGGGAAGAGATTGCTGGGGTATTGACGATGATCTTTGCATCCTCCCTGGCCAAAGGAGTGGTACCAGAGGATTGGAGGATGGCAAATGTTCTGTTGTTCAAGAAAAGTAATAGGGATAATTCTGGGAATTATAGACAAGTGAGTCTTATGTTAATGGTGGGTAAACTATTGGAGAGGATTCTTTGAGACAGGATTTATGAGCATTTGGAGAAGCATAGTCTTATTAGGGATAGTCAACATAGCTTTGAGGGGCAGGTCATGCCTCATGAGCCTAATTGAGTTTTTCAAGGGGGGTGACGAAACAAATTGATGAAGGTAGAGTGGTAGATGTGTTGTATATGGATTTTAGTAAGGTGTTTGACAAGGTTCCCCATTGTAGGCTCATCCATAAAGTCATGAGGCATGGAAGCTTGGCTGCGTGGATTTGGAATTGACTTGCCCACAAAAGGCAGAGGGTGGTAGTAGATGGAGCATATACTGCCTGGAGGTCAGTGACTAGTGGTATTCCACAGGGGTCTGCTCTGGGACCTCTGCTCTTTGTGATTTCTATAAGTGACATGGATGAGGAAGTGGAGGGGTGGGTTAGCAAGTTTGCAGATGACACAAAGGTTGGAGGTGTTGTGGATAGTGTCGTTGTTGTAGGTTACAACAGGATACAGACAGGATGCAGAGGAGTGACAGATGGAGTTCAATCTGGATAAGTGTGAAGTGATACACTTTGGAAGATTGAACGAAGTCGGAGTACAAGGTTAATGGCAGGCTTCTTAGCAGTGTGGAGGAGCAGAAGAATCTTGGGGTCCATGTCCATAGATCCCTCAAAGTTGATAGGGTGGTTAAGAGGGCGTATGGTGTGCTGGCCTTCATTAGCTGGGGATTGCTTTGCGGCTTTTGAATTCAATGTTGTAGCTCTACAAAACTCTGGTTCAACCTCGCTTAGCATACGGTGTTCAGTTCTGGTCGCCTCATTATAAGAAGGATGTGGAAGCTTCAGAGAGGGTGCAGAAGAGATTTACCAGGATGCTGTCTAGATTTGAGAACGTGCTATGAGGAAGAGTTGAGCAAGCTATGGCTTTTCTCTTGGGAGTGACGGAGGATGAGAGGCGACTTGATGGAGGTGTATAAGATAGATAGTGGGCAGCCACCACCTTTCTCCCAGGGCGGCAGTGGCCAAAACCAGAGCACATCCGTTTAAGGTGAGTGGAGGGAAGTTTCAGAGTTGTCAGAGGTAGCTTTTTTTTTACACAGTGGTGGGTGCCTGGAACGCACTGCCAGGGGTGGTGGTAGAGGCTGATACAATAGGAACATTTAAAAGACTCTTGAATAGGCACATGGATGTAAGAAAAATGGAGGGTTATGGGCTGTGTAGAAGGGAAGAGTTAGATTGATCATGGGGTAGGTTTATTTAGGTCGGCACAGCATCGTGGGCCAAGGGGCCATACAGTGCTGAAAAAAAAACACTACACTCTGACTACAGTTTGTATCTTCTGCAAAATCCACTGCAGTTATTCACCTAGACTACTCCATCCGCATCTCCCAAACTTGGCAATCTCTACAATTAAAAGGACAAAGATGCCAGGTGTGTGGAAGTACTACAACCTGCACGCCATTCTGGCCTGGAAATGTATCACCATTCCTTCAATATCGTTAAATACAAATCCTGGAACATCCTACCTAATGGCAATGTGGCAGTAGTTTCATCAGCAGGATTGCAGTGGTTCATAAAGGTGGCTCACCACTTCAGGGGCCATGCTGTTGTCATTCTGGAAAATGTATTTTACAAGTATACTTGATTTAATTCACTTCCTTGCTAGTAGGGGAGGAGAAGAGCTTGAAGGTAAGATTTTTCATGGGCCATCCTACATTGTTCCTGAACTGCAGGAGATTTACTGTGGCTTGGTAGTAAATGATCAGGGATTTAATGAAATGATAAGATCAAGTGAAAGTGATGTAGCAAGCAGACAAGATGATAGAGAAGTAGAATTAAAGACACTAAAACCAAAAGTTCACTTCCAATGGAGTCTCAGTTTCTCTTCTGGAAAACAAGTTTGATTGAAAGCAGCATGAAAAGATTAAAAAGGGTATGGGAAATGAAAATGAGATACTGAATAGAGTCCATTTGCTTCGGTGCATGGTTAGGCAGTGATAGCTGTCTAGGTCGAACCCATGAGGAACTTCATCTGTGCTTGGAGTACATTTTCTGGGCCTTAGTGTCAATATTAAAGCATGGTATTCTGCCAGTGCCTTTGGGGCCATGTCAAGTGTAGAAAAGATTCCAACTAATTGGGACTTAAGTCAAGACTCGGATTGACTATGGTCGTCATGGGTTTTAATTTTAATTTTATATCTTAGTGGACCTCTAGTACTAAAAGGGAAAGCTAAAAGCAACACGTCTGTGGATGGTGGGTTGAGATTGAGAATTGGCTTTTAAGACCATGAAATTTTGAATATTGAAGGCCTGAATGAAAGAGAAATGAACATTGGCTGTTTTTGCAATCTTTATCATCAGGTGTTTACATTGCAAGTGAATTGGAAGAGAAATAGATGGCAATATCTTTAAAGCACATTCATGCCTTAAATATTTTTTTTAAATCTTGGACTTGCTCTGTCTATACTTGGGTTACTAAAGCAAAACGGTCATGCTCAGCATGTAGTTACCACAGCAATGTTAAGAAAGAATTAAAGTAACTAGGTCTGCAAGTGAAATGGTGGTTTGATTTTTGTTAATGTGTTGGTAAAGTTAGCCTCTATTCTTATCAACTGAAAATAAAATTGTAAAGGAATTCTAAGCAGATGGTAGCTGACTTAAAAATGACTCATACAATTGTAGAAGATGCTGAGATGAAGTAACTATTTGTTTCATCAAAATACAAGTAATAGGAGAGTTGGTTCAGGAAAGTTGCTAACTTCAATTTAGGCATCACACATATATAACAATCTCCATGTGTATCCAAAAGTGTGATTTTATTCACTGGAATACTCTGAAGCTTTATATTCATTCATGGGCAAGTAATAAAACAGCCTGGAACAGAGCAAGTGCGTTCTGTGTGGTTAAGGGAGTTTGAAACTGATGGTTTCAAGGTTGATTTATTTTCATCAATATCAATTAATGTGGCATGGAACTACAGCTGCAAGAACAAAACAATCAAATTGATATCCAATGATGCATAATCAGAAAAGGCTTTTGATGTAATTGTGTTGAAATGTATAAAACATAGCAGTTTGTAATTGGGATTAGAATTCAAGTAAGTTTGATCAATTGATATGCTGAACTCAGCTCTGTAACTGCTGCTAAGTGGAAAAGCTTCAAATGTATTTTTAACTACGATTATGTGTACTGAATGCTAAATAAATCTAAGGTACTTGACCCCAACATCTTAAAAGCCTTATTGATTTTGAAGAATAATTTGAACATCATAAATAAAATTCATCTAATAATGGCAGTATCCAACATTATAGAATTTCAAAAGGATTACGAAGTGCAATTTTTGAGAGAGCAGATGATAATAAGGTTTATTTCTTTTTCTCACGCATGTATGTTTTTAACCATGCTTTTTGCAAGCAGATCTGATGGAACTCAGTGGTACTCTGTCTTCGGCTTAGCATTTAGTGGCTTTTTTTTCCCACTGATAATTGTAAACAATTATTTTAATATTACATTTAACCCTTGAAGGGTGATTTAAAGTGTTTGGTGCATCAAAAAAATAAAGCATTTACTTGCCTCAAAATTTGTTAGTCTCAGCTTCATGGAAAAGTGAATTTTTCCATGCTTCAGAAAAGATGACTCTGCCCTCCTTGGATGTAAAATATTCTCTGGTGGTGTTCAAAGAGCATGGATTTCTAGTGTCCTGCCCAATATTAATGCTTCGACTGACAACACTTGAAAACTGCTGAGTTATCATTTATCCCACCTGCTTCATAGACAGATCAATCCAGCTATTATATTGTGAAAGAAAGATGTACACACTAAAGTAATCTGATATGGACAGTTTTTTGGGTACCTTTTCAGCTCATCTGTTGCCTGGTATGCTGTTATAAGTCTTTGTAGTACTGTATTGTTGCCCCCTCCACCAACCCACCTCATCTCCCATAAATTTTGTGTGTTTGGTAAAAAAGATGAGTATCAAAGGATGCTCAGCTACACCAGAGCTGAGCCATTCCACCCACCTGCCAAGTCCCAAAACCACGACATCATTTTTATCAGAAAAATGGTGACGACAAGTGTAAGTGTGGTTAACTTTACCACATGTTTCATTAAGACTTGAAGTCAAAATTCTTCAAGCTTGGCATTTGTTGGTGGCTAGGAAGAAGATAACTGCAGGAATTCTTTTTTTGTCAGGGTTGCCTCATTGTATTTCACTGGGGGCATTAGCAACATCAGCAAATCTGCTGCCTATAGCATACAAGATAAGTGATCAATGCAGTGGTTATTTAAGAAATTTTATCTCCATGAATGTTCTGCTTCTGAAAACAGGAAGTTCTCTTATTTTACATTGTGGTCGGCTCCTAAAAGTCCGAGGAGTTAAATTATGCTGATGGCGCTGTGTGCATTTTCTTTTGGAAAATACCAAGTGGGTTGTGAAGGTATTCAGCTTGGTTATTCAAGTAATTTCCCAGTTGGCCTTTAATCTTTGCAGTTAGTGTGTGGAAAATGATGAAATGAGTTGACTTCCCAAAAGAGGCATGCTGTTCTAGTGCCAAGCATATGATGTGCTGTCATTCAACCAAAGGGACCGCATTTCTTTCTTTTTGGGGGCCAATTATGTAAAGTAATTGCATTATTTAAAGTGATTAAATAACAGAAAAAGGTGCATGTGGATTTAGGCCACTTTAATGTTATACTGGGGACAGCCCTAACCCCAGACATGATCTAAAAGTGTGGATCATGTGAAACCATGTAAAGAGCTTTTACTCTTAGCTGCATACTTAAACAGATGCCACTAGTATGGCAATTTTTAGCTGGCATTGTGGCTTTTGAAATGTATTTTCCTTCCACTCGCATTGTATGCAAAATTTTAAGCTATGGTCACCAGCACTTTTGGAGCTAAATTCAGTGACCTGAAATTGAGGCAACAAACACTCAACAGAATACAAAAAAAAATCTTATTAAGACATTCCCCACAACATCTTGCATAGGATAATAACCCAAAGAATACTGATCACCACTACAAAAATGAAAGTAGGTTCAAATTCCTGGCTCAACCAAAATTAACCTTTTGGTTTTATAACTTCTTGAATGAAAATGATGAATGCATACTGCATCTTGAATACAGAAGAAAGATTTGTAAATGACTAATTTCTATAAATGACTTTGATATTGATCCCCTTTCATGTGGTAACCAACTTCTACAATCAAGAAAGGATGTGATTAAATGAAATGTTGCAAATCTCAAAACTGGACCCAATCCATTGACTTCAGTGGAGGCAGGATAAGCAACGGGCAGTCAACCCAGTCCTAGAAGGCAGGATGGCCAATTAGATATTTCAGGGGCTTGCAACCTCTGATTTAACTTGGAGATTTAGCACTGGTGGGTTGGATTTGTCAGTCACAAGAAACCCAACATCTGAAGGGAGGCAAGAACAGATTTGGTGAGAAATTGTGCTTCTCCCCATCCTCTAAACAGCCCACTCCTTAAACCAATCAGAAATCAGACCACCCTTTTCACCTCTGTTGCATCTTTTCTGGCACCTTGTCTTGCATGTTGGTGGTTCAGCCAGGAGCTTTCTTTGAAACAAGCCAATTATATCATTCTTTGACATATTCTCTTTTCCATTACTTGCAGGTACATGTTCACAGCTTGGGTAAATTCAGATTGTAATTTGCCGCAACATACACTGGGAGAAGAGGAGTCTTCTGAAATCATTGTTAAACAGTTTATTATTAAAAAATGGGCAAGTGACTTTGAAGAACCCAGCTCTTCACTGGAACACCAGCAGAGTCATTACGACTCTATTATATTTCTAAAGAACTTCAAGTGACATCTTGTTGGGATCTGCCCATGTGTTTCATAACCAAAAGACTATTATAAGTCAGCTGCTGATTAATTGGCAGTAGCCAATTAATGCTGGTCCCACCATGGCTCATGACTGTGTAGCTAAGCACAGCTCAAATTTGTACTCCAACAATAAAGGCTCAGCACAAGGCCTGGGAAAAAGTGGCTGTATCTCAGGAGCCACCTCCTGGTGAAAGTAAACTTCAATGATGAAATTCACCACCACCTTCAATGTGCCAACACAGTCTGGTCAATAAAGGAAAAGGGTATTTGAACATCGTGGTCCATTGGGATGCAGTAAATCCTGCCTTCCTATATGCTTCTGTGGCCTGGACTATCTACAGCAGGCATCTCAAGGCACAGGAAAAATACCACCAACTTTGTCTCTCAAAATCCTTCAAATTCACTGGAAGGATAAGTGCAGAAGAGTTGACATCCTCTTCCAGGTCAAAATCCCCAGTATTGAGCCCTTGGTTACTTTGTCAGTTATATTTTACTGGCCACATTGTTCACATGCCTGACACTAGACCCCTGAACCACATGCTCTTCTCTGAGCTCTGTCTTGGGAGATGCACTTAGGGGTGGGTGAGAACGTTGCACTTCAAGGAGGCTTTAAGAGATCGCCTAGCCCTGGACAGTTTGAAGGAGTATTCAAGATGGTATTGAGAACCTCAAGGTCGTGCACCAGGAACTCACAATTTCTTTGTGAGTGGCGGAAGAAGCGCTCCATTTCAAAAACTACCCATCTGCCCACCCTTTCCTCTGCCCTGTCTACAGAAGGGTCTGTGGTTCCCATATTACCCAGAGACATGGGCTGAGAAGTCCCATAATCCTGTGAGATACCAGTGCACCTCTAATTTTATTCCCTTGGGCATCCCTGATTTTAATTGCTTCATCCTTGAAAGCTGCCAAGTCCCTAAATTTGGAATTCCCCTTACCTCTCAAGTTCTCTTTTATTTACCCTTTTAAGATGCTTCTTCACTATTTTTATGGTCATCTAACCTAACATCTCCTTTGTCATTTCTTTTTCCTATAATGCCCCATTGCAGCACCCCAGAACATGTTGCTTGATAGTAGGTGCAACATAAACATAAGTTGTTGTTGTTATTGCTGGTTGGTTTGCATCATCGCCTCTTTAGTGTCCCTCAAAGTGACCCCACCAGAAACCCCCACCCCTCTTGTTTTTATCGCCAGGTTTTTAAACAATTAAATAACACTGAAAAATATATAGATGGATAGATCAGTTAAGGATTTGAATTCTTAATACAAAATGCATTAAATTTGATATTTCCGGTCAATTCATTGATGCCTCAAATTTGTTCAGCACCTTGTTTTAACTTCAGGTTGCCTTTATTGTGCATGGGTGGAAGTGATTGCCGGATCACGCATTCTGGAGTAAAACCTTTGGTAGTTTACAGATGGTCTCCTTTTATTTTCTCTGGTTCCCAGTGGTGTGGGGGAAGGGAGGCAGGGGTGGAGGGTGTCTCCATTTCATCGAATCGCTTTATTTTGGAGATGTCAATCACTTGTTCAGGCTTACACTGCGTAGAACTGCTCATCGGAAGGTGCGTTAGATGATTCGTGTCGAGCTCCCCTAAATTAAGTTGCTGATGAAGCTAGAAATAAATTTCCTTAAGAAATAGCAATTCGTTGATCTGCGGCTTTGGAAAAAAAACTAAATTGCCAAAGGAGGGCGCTACCAAATGCAGTTCCTTATATAAAATCCACTGTAAATCGCCGCTAGGAGGCGGAAATCGGGCACCGTGGGCAATTAAAGGGGCGGGATAAGCAAGGGGGAGGAGGAGGCGGGGAAGGTTGAAGGTGGAGTGCCTTCCCAATGCAGAGAAGGCGTTGTGCAGATCTATTCCTCTCGCAGTTAATAAGTCATCAAACCCGGCGTTCTACACAAACATTTTAAATTAGGCCAAAAAACTCACTGAATTGAAATTAATCTGGTTTATTAATTCATGTATCAATTAGAGTGTTTGCTTGATTAGGTGGACTGATACTTCGCGATCAGCGGTTTCAAGGCCAGGAGTCTCTGATTCAGTATTTAGTGCGAAGTTTGGTCTGTCCCAATATCTCGCTCCACCCAGTTGATGCCCCGGACCAGTTAGACACAGATGGGAAATGTATCCACAACTCGAACTCGGTGGAGTATTTTTGAGTATGTTCTGTCAGAGCCGACCTACAACTCGAATTAAATGCTTCAAACTCCCTCAGTGCAGCAGACTAATCTGCTTCTGTGAAATATGTATCCCATAATAACCGGAGCTCAACGCCACTCACTGTTCATCTGTGATCTGGCGACACGTTCCATGTTATTATCCCCTAGACAGGTATATGGCTGCTGGAAACCGCGGGTAAAACCGGCACTGGCTTATCATTTCCAGAAAGGATCTAAATCCCAACCACCCACAGTGCTGTGGTCATTACCCACAGAATGGCCATCATCTCTGGTTCTTTTTGTTCGGTTCCGATTTACCTCTCATTCCCCATATCGGTTTTTCAACGTTTCCAAATGCTACCACTTACACTTCAGTCACTGAACCTGTTTTAGGGATTTTACCTGCGATGTACTTTCTTAAAGGAATTCGGTTACGAGGAGATGAAGTCACATACTCTGCTGTAACATCATTGATTTGAGTGTGAATCACCGGATGCAAGCGATTGCTGCGAAAATTCATTAAAACACCATCGGGAAAAAATGCAAAATGCATCATCAACCCCTACAAATTGTTCCGGATATAGTCTTTATTCTACTTTATAAAATAAGTACAAAAGAATATTAATTCTCGGTAACAGTGTAACATTAAGATTTGATAACTTGGAAGTACAAATAACTGTTAATACCCTTAGCAAACAATGCAGGGATTTGAACTCTGTAAACAAAGCTATCAGGCTGCACTGTTACAGCAGGTCAAGGACTGATCGTTATATCTGAAACAACTAGTGTTAAATCATAAGAGATATCACTGATACAAGCTTGCAATGGAATTTACCTTAAAATATACATCAATTGTTCCCATCAGCATCTTCATTAAAATCAAATGTCAACGCAATTAAAGTAACAAAAATAAAGAGACTTCGATGTGCCACGAATGCTCGCCCTCACTTCTTCAGCACCTCTGAAGTTCCCTTGCACAGTTCTCTCCAATTTGGAGACGGAGTCCTTCAAGCTCAGCACGGCGAGCAGCGCCGGCGTTTTACAGCCTTTTTGATCGGGTCGGTGGAAGGAGTCTGTCCAGGTGGAAGGAGTCTGTCCAGACCGAGACTGGCGCCTAGGAGATGAGGCAACTGTTGGTTTTGTTCATGGGAGGCCTGGTTTTGTCCCCCATGGGGAAAGTTTCCCGTCTTCTCCGCAAGGCGGGACTCAGGCGGCTCGGTAAGTTGACCTGTTGCAGGAGTTCCCGAAAAACTTCCACAACGTTGGCGTTGTCCTTGGCCGAGGATTCGAGGTACCGGCTGTTCCACTCCAGCTCCACCAGAGACATGATCTCCTCGCTCGACACCTGCCTGTCGCTCAGGTTGTCCGTCTTATTGCCTATCACCACAATAGGGGTGTATTTATCTTCCTTGATGTCCAGGATCTCGTCCCTCAGGCTTCTCACAGCTTGGAACGACTCAGCATCGTCTACAGCATAGACCAGGGCGAAGACATCGCTGGTCTGGATGGAGAGCTTCCTCATGGCCGGGAAAGAGTAGCTGCCGCTCGTGTCCATGATCTCGATTTTGATTTTCATCGCCCCCACTTCGTACTCTTTGCTGTGAAGCTCGTCCACTGTCCGCTTGTACTTCGAATCGAAGGTATCCAGTAAAAACCTCCGGATCAGTGAAGTCTTCCCCACCCCAGCTGCCCCAAGGAAGACCAGCCGCACCTGGCTCCTTTCCTTCACTGCGAGAGACATCACTGTCTGTGCCTTTGCAAACTTCTCAACTAATGCAAACTCCCTGCTTCTGCCGGACGAGACGTTTCAGTCTCTGTTAACTCAGCGAACCTCAGCAGCGCCGGTGCAGAAACCAAGTTCAAGCGTCGGTACCCGATGCCCTCGCCTCCAGCTCGGAGCGCCGGCTTCACACTCCGCCTCGCCAGCTCCGCCTTTATCAGGGATCCGAGCTCGGTGGCGCTGCCCATTGCCGGCCGTGCTCCAATCAGGGTGTCACAGGCAAATTAGCAGCAAGAAGCACCGAGTTCCCCGAAAGACACCGTCACATATTTGCCACAATTTCCCGCATGTTGATTTATTCTGACTGCAATTAGTCTCATAGCGCCGCGACTTCGCATCAAGACCGTAACAGATGCAGTCCTGTCATCAAACAAGATAGCGCTTAGGAAGTTCAACGATCTTCTCAAACCCCAGCTGTTTCCAAAGTGCACATGAAACGATGTTTGATTTGACCAGAGGAAAAAAAGTTTCATTTGGAGTAAAAGTGACAGTGCAACCTTCCACATTCCTCTTCCGCCGCTCAGTCCGAGTATGACCTGTGGCTGTGCTCCTTCTCTCTGCGCTTGCTTTGCCTGCCTTGATATCTTACCTAACAAAACAAAATATGTTTCAAATAAATGACCCGGTGGGTAGCTTTCCAGATTTCTCCCACACTTTCATTCCTTAAATGCTTGGCTCTAATTTTGGGATATGCCCTTTGTCTTGTATTCCCCACCGGTTCTACATTGTTTTGCCGTTTAAAATACTTTTAGATCACCTTGCAATCTTATACACTCAAAAGAGTAAAAGCCAATTTTAGGCAAAGTTCTCACCAATCAGCTTTGTTCAATCAACCTCTTCTTCACAATGAAAATTTTCCGGTGTTACACATCAACGTAAAATCCCTGGTTATTTCATCATTTCATCAATTAATCATGAATTGTAGAATACCATAACAAATAAAGCATTTGTACCATTCATGATGAGGGAACGTGTGTAAGGTTCTCCTGACGTTGCTGTATGGTAACAAAGCAAGAATGAAACCAGATGGGTCACGTAACACTGACCTCAGCTCCAATTCAGACAAGATAAAGCTGCTCACAGCCCAGTCAACCTTACTAAGTCCTCCTCACAAACGTTGGGGGACTGTTGACTGAAATTGGCTGAGCTGTCCCAGAGAAGAGTTAACTAAGTAGCCTGACATAGTTGTCCTTACAGACAAGATGCCAGATTTCTCCATTGGAATTTTTGGATACATCCTGCCCCACCAGCAGTGCAGACCTACCACAGGGGGGCAGCATGTCTGAGAGAGTATAGACATTACAGCATCAGGTTGAACGCGGGAGGAAACTTTCTGATTATAACCGATCTTCCTGCATCAGTTTCTTCACATTGTAAAATAAGCAACAGAATGTATTCTGAGCAATGTCCATCACCAAGAGTGGCTTGGTATCACCACCAGTAACTGAGCTGCCAATTCCCGATCAATGTTCTGCAGTTCTGCTACATCTTTGGACAATTGGATAGTTGATAGAAGGTGGAGACTCCACGAACATCTCCCATTCTCGACGATGGCAGAACCCAGCATAGGATCCCCATTCACAATGGTGATCAGCCAGAGGTATAATGATTCATCTCAGCTTCTTCCTGAGATCCCCACTATCACAGAGGCCAGGCTTCAGCCATTTCCATTCACTCCACATGATTACTGGAGAAGGCTGAGAGCATTGAATACAGCACAGGCTATGGGGTGAGACATCTGGCCATGGTGCTGAAGGTATGTGCTCCAGAATCAGACATGACTATGGTCAAGCTATTTCAACACTAGCATTTACCCAGGATGGTTGGAAATTGTCCAGATATGTCCTATTCACAAAAGAAGGAACTGTGTTGGGTTTCATCAGGATAACTCAACTCCAGACCTCATCACAACCTGAGTCCAGAAGTGAGAAGTGACTGCGCTTGATATCAAGGCAACATTTAACTAAGGCATCAAGGAGCACTGGTAAAACAGAAGTCACTGGGCATCACTGGACATGCCAATGTTTGAAGTCATCCCTCACACAAAGGAAGATGGTGTTGCTGTCAGAGGACAATCAGCCCAGCATCAGGACATCACTGAGGGAGTTCCCCAGGGTAATATCCTGGTGCCAATAATCTTCAGCTGCTTCATCAGTGACCTTCCTTCCATCATAAGTTCAGAACTGGGAATGTTTCTGATGATCGTGCAATGTTCAATTCCATTTGCAACTCCTCAACAAATGAGTCTGTCTGCACCTTAAAGTAAAGGGTTGGCCATTCAGCACAGAGATGAGAAGGAATTTCTTCACCCAGAGGTAGTGACACTTTGGAATTCAGTAACTAAGAGAGCTGTGGAGACTGAGTTGCTGAGTATATTGGAGACAGTGATCAATAGAGAGAATCGAGGCATAGCGTGTTAGTGCGGAAGTGTCGCACTGAGGTTAAAAATCAGCAGTGACCTTATTGAATGGTGGATCAGGCATGAGGGGCCAAATGGCCAGCTCCTGGATTCATTCATTAAGTTCTTTTGTTCTTATGTTCTGTTCCTCAAATCAATTTAAAAACGTTGGAACCATATCCCCTGATTCCCTGATTCTTGAAATGTTAAATTGGCCAGGCATCTACAGTCTTTTGAGAGATACTTCAATTATCCTTTCCTATTTTCATTGCTGATGGCCCACTCTAATTTTACGTTAAACCCCATTGTTCTGTACTTCCCCACAAGGGGAAATCATCTCTCTACCTACCCTATGGAATCCTTCTTGTCTTTTAACGCAACTAAATCACCCTTCAACCTTCTCAGCTCATGGGAATATAAACTGAGTTCTTGGAACCAGTTCTTGTATAATTAAACCTTTAATCCCTGTTATAATTCAGTCTTCGAGAGATGCGACACCCAGAACTGACTGTATTAATCATGATTTGATCTTACCAAGGCTTTTATAATAGAAGCATAACTTTCATTTGTATTTCTTAGAGCTAAAGGCATTTTGGATTTCTCTTCACTCTTTGCCTTTTGCACTCTATTTTTATCCTTTTTATTAGGTTTTAATAATTTATTTGTCCTGAGAGAACCAAATCCCTTTGCTACTTCAGTTCATCTACATATAAAAAAAATCTGATTTGCCTTTCTGGGTTTTAAAGTGGATTACCTCATACTTCTCCATATTGAATTTCATCTGCCACAAGTCTGCCCATTCACTTAAGCTATGTTCATTTGTCGAGCAGCACAGTGGCACAGCCAATAGAATTGCTGCCACACAGCTCCATTGATCCATTTCAATGCAAACCTCCAGTGCTGTTTGTGTAGAGTTTGCATGTTCTTTCCGTGACTACATAGGTTTCCTCTGGGTGTCAGATGTCAGATTAGCTTATTGTTATATACACCAGGGTGCAATGAAATTCTTTGCTCGTGTGAAGCTCACAGAGTAAACAGTATACATGGTAATAATTTCTTTATATAAGCGGAGAGTGCTTACTGTGGCTGAGGAAGGAAGATTTATTTTATCATTCTGCTTATACCATATTTGTTTTTTTATTATATGGTATAAGCATTTCTTCAACATTCAGGTTTGAGCTGACAAGTGTCAGGTTATATTTGTGCCCCACAAGTGTCGGGCAATGACAATCTGAAACAAAAGAAATCTCAGTCCCTCCTCATCTTGACACTCAGTGATATTACCATTGCGTGACCAGGGTGAGTCATCATTGACTGGAAACTTAACTGGGCTCTAAAACTTGCCACTGTCTACAAGGCATGTCAAAAAAGTGATGGATTGCCCTCCACTTGCATTGATAAACGGAGGCTCAGTGGAACCTAGGAAGGTTGGGATCATCCGGGACCAACAGATTGTTTGATTAAACACACACAAAATGCTGGAGGAACTCAGCAGGTCAGGCAGCATCTATGGAAAGAAATAAACAGTCGACGTTTCGAGTCGAGACGCCTCCCTTCCCTCCCCTTCCCTCCGCCCCCTTATTTCCCCCCCCTTTTGTTTACCCTCATTCCTGTGGCCACCTCACCACTTCTCTTTCCCCGCCCTCATGACCTGCCCATCTATTCCCCACTTCCTTCCCTTTATTCCATGGTCTTCTGTCCTCTCCCACTGGACTCCTTCTTCAGCCCTTTGCCTCTTCTACCTATCACCTCTCAGCTTCTTACATCACTCTGTTTCATTCCCCCTCCCCCACCCACCTACCTTCCCCCTCTCACCTGGACTCACCTTTCACCTGCCAGCTTGTGCTCCTCCCCCTCCCCTGACCTTTTTATTCTAGCTTCTGCCCTCTTCCTTTCCAGACCCGATGAAGGGTCTCAACCTGAAATATCGACTGTTCATGTCCCTCCGTCGATGCTGCCTGACCTGCTGAGCTCCTCCAGCATTTTGTGTGTGCTGCTCCCAATTCCAGTGTCTGCAGAATCTCTTGTCTCTCCATTTTGCTGCTCCACTGGGAAGTCTCCTCGAAGTACGCCTACCCTGAAGAAGTTTTCCTCCTCTCTTCGATGGGAATTCTGTGAGGTCCTACCTCACTGCTCCCGCTCTGAGATTGTTTGATTGATGCCCTATTCCTCCACCTTGAACATTTACTTGCTCTACAAGAGTCCAGTATGGCCGCATTGTGCACTCTTTATAAGATGGGCTCTGCAGCAAATCTAAGGCTTCTTCTCAAGGCCAAATAGTGATGGGAAAAAACTGCTGGCTTTGCCAGTATTAGCAGCACTTCATGAATAAAAAATAGAAACATGCTGTGTGTGATTCTACCAGAATGGTTTGCTGAACTTAATGAAGAGTGACAATTACATGTTTGGTGGGCAGATAATACCACAGGCAAGGGCACTTTCAAGTTTAGTACACGCCTGTCATAAATTAGCTGATCTGAGCTTTGCTCTTGGTTGGAACACACTGATTAGCCTCAGCACACTGCAACCAGTGAGGATTGGTGGGATGGGTGGGAGGGACAGTGGTGGTCTCTCTCTCTCCCTCTCTAGTGAAGGGCACAAGGATGTAGCCTTTGAAATTTATCACCTGACCCTTGCGGTTTCTCTCCACACTTGAAGGATATTGGAAATTGGCAGCACCCGTGTAACTAAACTTAGAGAGAAAAGTAAACAGGAGAACGAACTGTGAAAGGCAAAATAAATAATGAATTGAGGAGACTCTGGCTCTCCCTCAAATCTATTGTGTGCAGTGATAAAGTCCTTTAGTTCACAAGCCACAACATTAAGACACTCTATGTACATGGTAGGAAGCTCAGATAATGGCACAGGTGAATGCAGCCTTCCATTCATCAGTGACAGACTGTGCAGAGCACCAAAAGCAGATTGATCAGTGTTTGACTCACTGCTTAAGCACAAATCATTCAGGGAACATATCTATATCAAGCTTAAAAACATGTAAATTATTAATGAGCACCTTTGCTTCAACATATGTTTGTTGTCAGTGATGAAAAGCTGTCCTCACCCTTGCTGCTTCTGAAATTTTGACCTTTTTCCTGCCTTGAATCTAATGATGCTGTCGCTTTGTGTCTCTCCATCTTCTCTTAACAGACCTGCTGGATACTTGGCCAAGCAATGTTCTTGCAGGTACTGGGAATCAGGACCCTCCTCCTTAGCCTGAGCAGTTACCAGAAAATGTGGGCAGTTACTTGAAAACATAAGGACAGGACTCAAACTCTCCATCACCCACAGAATTGTTTCTATATTGTAACAGGAAGTGTGGCTTTAAGAAGTACCACTTTTTGTTTAAGGAGCTTGTCAGAAATTACACCTTTGTTGAGTTTGTTAATCATAATAAAATGAGGCTTTCTTATGATTGGCAGACTCAACAAAGGCATAATTTCTGACAAGCTCCCTGAACAAGAAGTCTCACAGACAACATAACTAATGATTCATGAGTGCATACTGCTTGTCCTAACCCCTGTTGTCTTGAGTTAAAGTAAGTTCTAAACAAGAAGGTTGCTACACTAATAAAGTGTTAGGTATAATCACTGAAGGCACATCTTAGTAAATACATGCAGTCCCTTTGGCTTAGATAGGAAAGCTGAACTCCCTTTATCAGTGGCGTAACAGATGTTGGTTTATAAGCAATAAAGTTGTACAATGCAATGTAAATGTATATCAGTGCAACTACATTCTTAATGGATGAAAAACACTGTGATGCTGGAGGAACTCAGCAGGTCAGGCAGCATCTGTGGACCCCTTCTGGTCCTGACCCGAAACGTTGACCACCTGCTTTTCTCCACAGATGCTGCCTGGCCTGCTGAGTTCCTCCAGCGTCATCGTGTTTTTCATCTACATTCCAGCATCTGCAATCCTTTGTTTCTCTAGATTCTTAATGGTGTGGCCTTGTTAATCTTCTCCCATCTCTCTCAAAAGCATCTTGAGCCACTGTTCCTGCAATGGCTAGGTTTAATTGCAATGTTGTGTGGGGAAATGTAGGAATCAAATTATAGATTTCCAAAAATAATGTAAAATTACATTTTCAATGCTGAGAAACCATGCTCTCTGAAATAGCATTTTGGCCTATTAACTGTTAAAACAACATCCTCTTCTATTTTGAAAATACATGTGTTGACCTTGCTATTTCCTTCCACTCTGTTGGGGTATTGGGGCAGGTTAGTTGCCTTCACTTCTCTTAAAGTAAAGCAATTTGCCTGTACTTCTTGATTTCACCATTTCTCATGATCCTGACATGTAGACTGCTGTTCACTCTGGCAGTGATAACAGAGAGGAGAAACCAGAAATTGTTGTAGGTTTGGTAAGGTGAATAATTATTGGCTCTACTACTTTTCAAAAACAGCAGACAGAAGGATTTCAGACCCAATAATGTTCCCATAAGCTCAACACAAAATGCTAGCTGTTGTCTCTCTCACCTTCTGTGGGCTTGGTACCTTCCCACTAATCAGAATTCAGCTGGGTGAGGAGTCTAATCAGTCCATCTAATTCTCTGCCTCATGAGTCCCTGGCCATTACAGAAGTAGGAAATGAGATGGAGCATTGCTGCTGGACCTTTTCCATCTCAACTGCATGTATTTGCTCATAAATCTCAAGCCAATGCATAGGCCAAAGACCCAAGGGATTTGTAACCTACTTTTTCTGTTTTGCATCCAAGTATGTCTCAGAGGTTACAAGAAAGTTAATACATGGAATTATTGAGAATTGAGTGTGTAACAAGATGGAAATTTAAAGATTGATTTAGGTGACATCTAAACTATGAGACTGATCTATTATATTTTATCCTTCACTACTAGGTTTTTAAATTTTGCATAAGATAAAGTACATTATGAAATGAAAACTAAATCAAATGGTTATTAAAATAACAGGATCAGATTGGAGACTATTGTGGTATAATTTCTGCAGATTAATGTAACTACTGTATATCATTCAGTAAACAATGTAATTATTTTATAGTATTGCAGGGGAATTAAAAACATGTGGTGCATTAATGATTACAAATAGCTTGAAAATATTAAAACCAAAACTTTTAACTATTTGAAGGCCATTTCCATATTGCATTCATTAAACGTTAGAACAAAGTAATGTTTACTATGATAATGAAATACAGCAGTCATTATAAAATAACAACAAATGGTACAATTGATTTCATTATAGGGCAAAGGAGTATCAACCAAATGCACAGCAGTGTGTAGGAGATGAATTACTTTATGCCTAAGAAGTTCTGCCCCTAAAATTATAATTTAAGTAGTTACATTGATTTTGAAACAATCTTCAATATTTGGATGAAAAATAATGCAAAATTATTTTGCAAGAGATGCCCTAAATAAATTACCTAATATTGTCCATGGTGCAGGCAGAACACTGGTACAATTGTTATTGTTCTCTTTCTTTGTATAGTAGTTGCCTAGGTTACAGCAACCTTCAGCATCTCACACCACACTCTAGCCTTGGTGCCAATTTATTCCATTTATGTCTGCAGTGGTTTTTAAACATATTTTAGAGTTTCAGAACTAAAAAAAGATTTTAAAAAACATTGTACTTCCTAGATTAAAACATCATTGCACTTCCTGCGACATTGATCTAGAACTTACTGGGAAAATAATAGCATTATTATTACATTAATTATGCCAAAATTTGCCGTCAGGAAGAGTGAGCTACTAATTGCTTTGAATTGCTGGACTGTTTGTACCACTCTATGATCAGCCTCATAAATGCCAGCTCACCACCTCCAAAGCTTTAAATAGTTTTTCATGTTATTTATATTTTTCTTACAACAGAAAGGAGGCCATTCAGCCCTCTGAGTCTGTGCCATCTTTCAGCATTCTCATTAGTCCTTCCCCCCCCCCCCCCCGACTTATTTCCCTGTCACCTATGCTCTCCTCTCAACTCCCTGCTAATTCTCTTTTCACCATCTTATATCAAGGACAATTTACAATAGCCGATTAACCTCCCAGAAATTTTTTGGGAAGTGGAAGGAAATCACCGGAGGAAACACACATGGACACAAGGAGAGTGGCCAATTCCACAGGTAGCACCTGAGGTCAGGATTAAACTCATGTTGCTGGAGCTGTGCAGCAGCAGTACTAACTGCTGTGCCACTCTGCTGCATTTGCTGAAAAAAAGAACACAATGTAGAAGTTTAAGGCTGGCTCCTAAAAATGTACAAACCCATGTCATTCTGAACTTTATGTCCCTGACGTATCACTTAACCAGTGAGAACTGTGGTAGTTAATAATGCAATCATTCTGACTGGAATGTGGAAGGTGAGACACCTGGAATGCTTCTTTGATGCCAAGGAACTGGTTTGGGTATGACTGTTTGATTTGCTGTAACTCTGTGAAAGAAAGCAATTGAAATTTGAAATCTCATTCTTGCAAATTGTGTCTGGGCCCTTTATAAACTTAAACTTCAAATGATTATTTTACTTTCTCTTTTTAACTTTTCCTCTCTCTTACTCGTAGCTTTATTCTTTCTTCTCTTTCTAATTTAATTCTAATTCATTTTATTTTCATCTCCATCAGTCCCCTGTCCTTAAACCTTATTGAGGTAGTCTGTTAGGCCCATCATTCACAAAGATCCCAGATTTCCTTTTAGCTGGGATCACCACACAGTTCCAGTGGTTTGCAGGGCAAAGAGTGATGAAAGAGACCTGATAAATGGGGGACTGGAAATCTGGGCCATAAATGTTATTATAAAAGTTCTTTTTATTATCCCACATCGTATGTTTTACAACTGTGCAGGTCAATTATGTTTAATGAAGTTTAAAGTAATTCAATGCAGACGTAATCCTGAAACCTAGAAGCTCCCGAACTCTACTAGTTCAAAAGAACAACTACAATCTGAGCTGATCTGTTGTACATCTTCTAATGTTGGTATCCATTCATAGGAGTTCAAAGCATTCACATTTCCTTAATAATAATTATTATTATCAATAATAATATCAATAATAACCAATAAACAAAAAATATACAGATAAAGACAAGGATCACCAATATTGCAGAGTGTGTAAGATAAATGAATAAAATTAAAAGGTTCAAGTACAAATGGGAAAGTGTCAATGATGAAAAATAAGGTGCCTACAACTTCACAGCTGTACCAATGAGAGTCCTCTGAATACCCTCAGATATCATGCAATCCCAACACCCATTGAACTTTGGGGCCTCTTTGTTGTTCTTAGAAGTGTTAGTCTTCTGCAAATTATCTGCTCTTTGAAATTAAGCTGCTTAAAGTTGGTTTATTTATTTTTTATTCTGGGAATTCCTGGGCTAGACAGTGTTGATGACCAGCCAGCAGATCCATCCTGACTGGCTCGAGTCCATGTCCCAGCACACTCCTTTCTTCCACCTCAGAATGGAATGGACTGGAGATTGGATACAGGTGGCATCTCTATTCTTGCCCTGACACTGGACACACTTGGTCCAGGGTGCTTCCACTAGAGTTTTGATACACTTTGTAGATGGCCCCTCCAATTTTATTCTGCCATAAGTGGCAAATCTAGAGCGGTCCTATTCAGTGATGTGGAAAGAGGGAGTGAAATGAGTGGTTTTCTTTCTTACTATGTTGAATTAATATTAATGCTTTTCATGAATTTATATGTTGAATGTCTTTTTATTTACGTGTATGTTGTTTTAATTTTTTCCATCAGATCATTAGAAACAGTGGAAAAGATCTCTGGCAGCACAGGATTAAAGAAGGCTTTCAGGATGGTCTTGGGCTGGACTTCAGGTTGCTCATTGGTCTCAGGCCCATTGGTTGCTGCTTGATCTGTCCCATGGCACCGCATCCTGTAGGTTATTGGGAACTGCAAAAGTTGTCTACCTTCAGTGTCTCAGGTGTGGCGAATGCAAGGCACAGGCACAATCTGCCCAATGTTTTGTTCACATTTTTATTGCTGTGTTAACTTTGAATGATGTTCAGTCCTGATATTTGCAAAAAGGACTTAGAACCATAGAACAGTACAGCACAATACAGGCCCTTCGGCCCACCATGTAGTGCCGACCTTTAAACCTCGCCTAAGACTATCTAACCCTTTCATCCCACATCTCCCTCTATTTTAAATTCCTCCATATACTTACATAGCAATCTCTTGAATTTGACCAATGTACCTGCCTCCACCACGGCCCCAGGCAGTGCATTCCACGCCCCAACCGCTCTCTGGGTAAAAAACCTCCCTCTGATATCTCCCTTGAACTTCCCACCCATTACTTTAAAGTCATGTCCTCTTGTATTGAGCATTGGTGCCCTGGGAAAGAGGCACTGGCTGTCTACTCTATCTATTCCTCTTAATATTTTGTATACGTCTATCATGTCTCCTCTCATCCTCCTTCTCTCCAAAGAGTAAAGCCCTAGCTCCCTTAAGTCTCTCCTTATAATGCATACTCTCTAAACCAGGCAGCATCCTGGTAAATCTCCTCTGCACCCTCTCCAACACTTCCACATCCTTCCTATAATGAGGCGACCAGAACTGGACACACTACTCTAAGTGTGGTCTAACCAGAGTTTTGTAGAGCTGCATCATTACCTCATGGCTCTTAAACTCGATCCCACGATTTATGAATGCTAACATCCCATTTATTTCTGACTCTGTTCGCCATATCTTAAAACCAGCCTTCTTCAATTGTAGCAGTAGAAGTGTGCAAGGTAGGATTCACTTAGTGAGTGCGGAATTGGGGAGGGATTGAATCACAGACATTTTCAGCTCAGGAGGAAATTATTCAACCTGTTATGGGTCTTTGTTAGAATAATGCAAAACTGCCATCCCTGCCCTGCTCTCTTCTCACGTCTACCTCTGCTTTAAATATGCATTTGTTTTCTCTTGGAACTGCAATTGCCTTTGGCACTGATTTCTCTTTGTAGAAGTTTTCCTAAGCTCTCTCTCCTAGTGACTATTTCAAATTGGTGACTCATTGTCACTAGCTCCCCAAGCAGAGAAAATACACTTTTATTCAACCTTATCAAGATATATTATTTCAAAAACTTCAAATGAATCTTATCAGCTCTTTCTGCTCCAATGAAAATACACCCACTACCTGAATCTGAACAGATATTCTTTGTCCAGGACCTCCATATGGCAGAGCAGATGGCGCCTCCTCCATATATCAGAGAGGACTCTGCTATCTCCTGGAGGACCACAATTAAACAACTTGTGACACAAAAGCGACCCTTCGCTCAGCCATTAAGATCTATATTACACATAACCTTTATACTCCCAGATCCATACATGTTGCCACCCATAACAATTATTAAATTGTTAACTCTCTACTAAAGTCACAGGTGAATATCAGAGAGCTGGAATTCATCTTCAGTTACACATATTAAAGTGGCATATGCATTTTGTTTCATGCTTCCAAAATTCAGTTCCTTTGACGTCAATTGAATTCAATTTTGTTAGCTGAGAACAAGCACAGGCTATTATGTCCCAGGATTATCAGTACCCTGATGAAAAACAGGAAGTTCCACGTCTATTTTGGCTACAAAATCAGACAAACTCAGTGCTTAACAAGAACTGGGATCAATGCTTGTCCCTGCCTTGACAACATCCACACAGCTGACATGTCTTGCAGTATCTCAGAAGTTCATGTGTGCCGATGACCGTGCACTGCTGATGCTAACATCATTGCTAGAGGAAGCAAGAAAGACCTTCACAAGCACTTTCACCCATGTGCCTCCAGCCCAATTTGATAAGACAGTAATGTCAACGTTCCTCCTTGGAAACAAGAACACTGGGAATGAACGTACTGCTTCCATCTGCAGAAGGCATCCGTCCATTCGCATTACTCAAAATACCCCAGTGTCATGCTGGATAAGATTCTTACACATCAGTTTCATTTAACTAAAATCAGATAAAAATTAAAACCAAGGGCCAAACTGATCTGGAAACGTGCCAGAACATGATGGGGGAGCAGAGCCACAGCATACAGCACCACTACTCTGGCCCTTATTTATTCTGCTTCAGAAAACTCTTCTGCTTTCTAGCCCTACAGTTGCCATGCAATGATCATTGTGTGCAGCTAGATCCAAGCCAGTGGAGTGGTTGCCAGTGCTGACACACATTAACTCCTCCCAGCCATTTGCCATAATTTCATTGTACTCCATGAGACACCAAAAACAATTCCACATAAAAGCATTTAAAGTTATGCTGGCCAATCTGGGAAACAGAGGCCAACATCTGTGCTGAAGGCATAATTCATTAACCAGATGGATCGAACTATGGGATGCATTGAATGCAATGAAGAAGTGCATCATCGCTGACCCAATCGCAGAGGTTTTCGCCTTCAGTCTTCACAGACCATGGATGATGAGGCTATGTGCTTGACGAGTGGAAAATGTAAGACAGTGTGAAGTGCAATTGTAGTTATGGGTCTCAGACTCTGGGAGACATCACATCAACCTGCCCAATAAGATCTGTGTGGGAGGCTCCTCTTTCATCAACTTGGCATTTCAGGAAGTCAGTAAGTCGATCCATAGACTGCAAATCTGAGTATGACACATGGACATCATATGAAAGAGAATTATATCTAAAGAAGGATGAGTTTCTTATTTTCAAGGAGCTTCTTCTTCAAGAATCACCTTTTGTGTCTCGGCACAGTTTTATAACAGCACCTCCTGCTGATAATGTTTCTTTGCTAAACTAAATAAAGGAGTGTCGTTGTCACCTCATGCCGCCTTGAGTTTTTACCGTCAGATATTTTCCATATCTTGTGTTTCGGAGACTCAGTCAATTCCAGTTTGATAAGAAACCAGACTGCAAACCTATGGTGAAGTTTTGTTTTAAATCGATGCATCTAAGGTTATCTTTGTAAAAAATGTAAGGCATTGCAAAGAACTGTGCAGACGAGATAGATGCAGCAAAATTCTGCTTCACTGCATTTAGAATTTAACAAATCCAGAGTCCCTTATTGACCATGGCAATCATTTTAAACAAGGACAAAAGATAAACCAGGACAGGATAGGGCCCTGTATGTTTTACACACGATAAACTCACAGGTAATGGCAGAAATACTGCATTAAATCTGCCTCAGGATTTATCACGGTGGTGGGCGTGATTTTAGAAAACATTTAAGACAGGAAGGAGATCTTAGAGACAGGATAAACTCCCCAGGCTAGATGGATTGCAGCCGGGCATAATTTTGTAAAGAATATTCAAGTGCTAGCTGAAGTATTAATAAAAATTATTTAAAACAGAGGAGGGATCAATGCCAGATGATTGGCAAAAAGCTAATATGATTTCTACAAATATAAAGATAGGAGAGCCCAGGGAACTATAGATCAGTTGAAAGGACAATTGAATTTTTAGTCAAAGACATGATTGAAAATAATATAGAAATTCAAAATACATGAAAGAATAGTCAACATGGATCGTGAAAGGAAAGGTCATGCTTGACTGACTTCCATACATTTCTTGAGTCAGTAACAGAAAGGGACATACGGGTGATGGAGTTTGATTAAGTCAGTGCAGATGTAAATTTTTGGTTGAGGTTAGAAGAAATGGACCAAGAGGATGAGAAAGGGAAGGAATAGCCCTGACTACCAAACAGTAAACATCTATTGAGGTGTAAAAATTTCTATTTAATTGGCAAATGGATTTCAATACAGATAAATGTGAGCTGATGCATTTTGGAAAGTCAAACCAGTGTAGGACTGACACTATGAATAGTAGGGCACTAGGGAGTGTAATGGAACAAAGGGACCTAGGAGTACAAGTGCATTGTTTGTTGACAGCAGCGTCACAGGTAGACAGGGTGGTGAAAAAGGCGTTTAGCATGCTGGCCTTCATCAGTCAGGGCACTGAGTATAGGAGTTGGAACATTATGTCACAGATGTATAAGCTGTTGGTGAGGTCACACTTGGAGGACTGTGCACAGTTCTAGTCACTCTGTTAGAGACAACATGTGGTTAAACTGGAAAGAGTGCAGAGGACATTTACGAGGATGTTGCCAGGACTAGAGGGCCTGAGTTATAGGGAGAAGTTGGTCAGGGTAGGTCTTTATTCCTTATGGGAGAATGAGGGGCGACCTTATAGAAGTGTTTAAAATTATGAGAGGCATAGTTAAGGTGGATGATTACAGTCTTTTCCCCAGGGTAGGGGAGTCCAAAACTAGGGGGCATAGGTTTAGGGTAAGAGGGGAAAGAGTTAGAAGGGATCTGAGGGGCAACTTTTTCACGCAGAGGGTGGTGAGTATATGGAACAAGCTGCCAGAGGAAGTGGTTGAGGCAGGTACAATAGTATCATTCAAGAAGCACTTGGATAGGAACATGGAGGGGTGGGGCTTGGAGGGATAACGGCTGAATGCAGGAAATTGGGACTAGCTGGGTGGACAACGTGGTCAACATGGATTTGTTGGGCTAAAGGGCCTGTATCTGTGCTCTATGACTGTGATTCTCATTCCTTTTGAAATTGATGTATCAGCTTGTCCTGTGTAGTATTATGTTTGCATAGTGACACGTAAACACCCTCAAGGCAACAGCACTGAAAAGCATTCCAGTTCTAGGTGTTGTCCTTATCACTGACATCAAATTATGATAAGATTTTAATTTAAAATTCTAGACTAACCTGTGTCAATGGAAGTTTCATCGTGACAATGTTTCACATTGCACTTATGAATTTGACCAGGCTCACAGAGGGGACTGAAATCTGCACTTAGCAAATGAATCAAAAATTGTTCTTCACTGTCCCAAATTTCGTAAAAGGATTCAAGGCCAATTTGCTAAAATTATTTATTTGGCTTCTTTATTCCATTCAAACCTCATGCAATTTGCTAGTAAAAAACAGTATTATTTTGCTGTAAGTCCCACTGAATATGTTTCGAAAATCTCAAATAATTCTCAGTCCTTTATCACATTGATAAGCTTGCTTAAGTATTTCATTAGGTCGACAAAAGTTATTACGCGCATGGAAGGCAAGAATCTAAATGAGACAACTGCAGAATTATCACACGAAAACAATAAACAACAGTGGATTTGACTGTATTTGGTGCAGCCCACATCTTGCTTCACTTCCACCAACCTTCATGCAAACCGTTGGCATGCCGTAGGCCCAGTTGAACTTGGGTCTCACTGCTGTGACTGTCCCACAAGTGGCAAATGCGCCTCAGGGAATGGATTGTGAAGCCCCACCTCTATTGCACTGATGGTCTGCCTTGCTTTATCTTTGACGAGTCATTTAAAAGCAGTTGAAATAAGTAAATAATTAAAAATTATTCAATTTGATGGAACTTAACTAATGACATTAATACGCCAAGTCTCTTACTTTCACTTCCCATGGTTGGCATGAAGCCGAGGATACAAAGCGTATCTGTCCCATCAGTTTAATTGCACTGCAGCTCCCCTTCAGTGCATTCCTGACCCACTGACTAAAGGTATGTTTCAGCCCAATAATTTGCAGCGATAACAGAATAGCAGAGCCTCATTCCCTCTTGCATTTTCTCACTTACCCCTTCTGTGGCTTTTTTTTGGTTAAAACTGATCTTTAACATCATCCAATTATGATGAAAGGTCTATATGTTCTTAAATCCAAGTTTAGTCTGGTTGAAATGTTGTAAAATGGAGACTAAGTATTGCTACCTCTCTTGAGAGACAGTTGGTGAATGCTTTCAAGAGAATATAACACAGGTCCTCCCCAGGTTATGAACACCAGACTTATGGACAGCCTGTACATTTAAGCGAATGGTTAGGAAATTGGTGGGATAGGTCTGCTGGCTGCTGCAGGGCTGCAGGCATCTTCTGCTAGCTGGGAAGGAATGGGATATTTCCCAAGCCTCCTCAAGCCGCAACAATTGGGGGCTGAGTGCTGAGCAGACTCGCTGAGTCGGTGAGGCTGGTGGCAGCTGCACTTCTCATGCCTGCTGGCTGTCCTGTTGCAGCTGTTTCTGTGCTCCTCTCCCACACGTTGTTGTTCATTCCCAATTTATGAGTAGTTTGAGTTGCAAACAGTTCTCAGGAACAGAACCCTGTTGTAACCTGGGGACTGCTTGTAAATGAAAATGGATTATTTTCTTGATATCGTTGCAGGGCAGCTGATGAGTCTGTGTCCTGGTAAATGGCTCCACTGATCAAACATCTGCGATAAGGGCCATGGGATCAAACTCTGAGCAAGAGAGAGCACTGACTTTATGTTGTCCTCCAATGAACACTGAGGTTTGGTCACCATCCTGTGATTGGTTTAGGATGCATTAATTTTCTAATCTGGGGAATGTACGTAAATGACAGATGATAATTTGTAAGCATGTTTGTAATTTGCAAATTCATAATTTATCCATGCACCCAGGCATGCTGTGTAAGATGAATTGAGTCCATATTTGAACCAGGATTGACTAAACAGCTACAGGACACTACTGACCACCTCTTGCGCTACCTTGGACTTGTTTCTAATTATGTTTTAACATAGGACATAGAACATTACAGCACCATACAGACCCTTCGGTCCACGATGTTGTGCTGACATTTTATCCTATTCTAATATCTATCTAACCCTCCTCTCCCACATAGCCCCCCATTTTTCTATCATTCATGTGGCTATCTAAGAGTCTATTAAATGCCCCTAATGTCCACCACCTCCGTCGGCAGTGCGTTCCAAGCACCCACCACTCTCTGTGTAAAAAGCTTACCTCTGACATCCCCCCTATACCTTCCTTCAATCACCTTAAAATGATGCCCCCTCATGTTAGCCATTTTTGTCCTGGGAAAAAGTCTCTGACTGTCCACTCGATCTATGCCTCTTATCATCTTGTACACCTCTATCAAGTCACCTCTCATCCTCCTTCTCTCCAAAGAGAAAAGACCTAGCTCACTCAACCTGTCCTTATAAGACATGCTCTCCAATCCAGGCAGCATCCTGGGAAATCTCCTCTGCACCCTCTCTAAAGTTTCCACATCCTTCCTATAATGAAGCGATACTCCAAATGTGGTCTAACCAGGGTTTTAGAGACCTGCAACGTTACCTCACAGTTCTTGAACTCAATACCCTGACTAACGAAGTCCAACACACCATACGCCTTCTTAACAACCCTATCAACCTGCACGGCAACCCTGAGGGATCTATGGACGTGCACTCCAAGATCCCTCTGTTCCTCCACACTGCTAAGAGCCCTGCCATTAACCTTGTATTCTGCCTTCAAAATCGATCTTCCAAAGTGTATCACTTCACACTTTTCCGGGTTGAACTCCATCTGCCACTTCCCAGCCCAGCTCTGCATCCTATCAATGTCCTGTTGTAACCTACAGCAACCTTCTACACTATCCATAACACCACCAACCTTTGTATCATCAGCAAACTTACTAACCCACCCTTCCACATCCTCATCCAAGTCATTTATGAAAATCACAAAGAGCAGCAGTCCCAGAACAGATCCTTGCAGAACGCCATTGGTCACTGACCAGCGACCATTAGGGCTTTTTACACTACTGTCTTGTTTTTCACAATCTTCTTCTTCACTGTCTTGCATAATTTATGTATAATTTATGTTCTGTGTGTTGTCTGAATCCATGTGCATGTGATATTGCTACAAGCAAGTCTTTCATTGTACCTGTACCTCACTGTAGTTGTGCATGTGACAATTAACTCGACATGACTTGACAGCTTGACTATTTTAATTGATACAAGCCAATATCACTCAATAAGATATGGGGTGGGGTAATTTAAAGGCTTAGATTGCCATGCCAATGATGTTTTTGTTTAATATGAAAGAGCTAAAGCATTTTTGATTGAAGTATGTGACTAATGACAAAATCTTAACCATAGATCAGTAAAACCCCACTGTCTGCAGTTGAACACTGTAAGTTCGATCCAGGTCTTCAATGTTTTCTGTTTCCATTGAAATCTGATAGTTACTGTAGCTTTCTTGCAGCCACAGACCCTTTAAGCATTGATATCATATTTATAAGTCTGTAAACCAGTTCTTTGCATACAATACCTCATTTTCAATTGTGTAATCAAAAATTAAACAAAATACACCTGTAATTTTGCTTTGATTTCCCAACATATGCTGAATACTGAAATTGATCTAGAAGTGTTGTTTGATGGCGAGGTATTATTTGCCCAACATAACTGTCAATAAACTTCAGACTATTGCCAATCTCAGATCATGACTGTGGTCTTGAAAGAAATTTTAAAAAATTTTAAAAACTAAAACTTAAATAGTATCAAAATGGTTATTTTCCAGCCCATGAGATTTTGGCTAATTATTTCCAATTTTATATTTCCACAGTTTGTAATGGAAAAAAATGTAACGTTTGCTTAAAAATCATATTTTTCATTTCACTTGTTTCAGTTCTTTGGAGCAAATTGACACCAGCCATCTGGCAGCTGCCAGTGTTTAATAAAACGTGATTCTAGTGCCATCATTTTCACATTTATTAAGGTGAACAATGGACACTGACTATTTCTCAGTAACTCATATATTGCTGTCTGCTTTAATGATCAAACATCCTCAGATCAACCCTGGAATTTCATGCCCAGATGTCGGGAACTTATTCATAAAAACATTTAAGTGGGAAGCAAAATGTTCACATTACTCAAATGAATTTCATTGGCAATGATTCCAAATTTTGGGAAGGTTTGTAGGTCCTGAACATAATATGACAATTGGAAATGTCCCTCCTGGAACATCTGGAGGCAAATAAGCTTAAGAATATACATGTAAATACGTCTAGGAAACACATAATAAGTCATACCTTCTGAAGACCAGGCTAACTAACCTTTAATCTGAATTGTCCAACTCATAATTATTGGAAAATACTGCAAATTTCCAAATTGTCCCTCCGAGGCTATTGGTGTGATATCACTGAATTAACACTAAATGAACAGTAGAACAATATTTCACAATATAAATTCCAATGCTGAATTATATTGTTCAATGAGATATTACTTTTTAGGTTTATGTCTTTCTGACATTTGTATGTGTTTATTTTGCATTTATTTGGTGATTTGCATCACCAGCAAGGCAAATGTTTATTGCCCAACCCTCACTGCCCTTGAGAAGCTGGTGGGGAGATGTTACCTTGAACTGTTGCAGTTCATGTTGTGACAGGACCTCCAGGATTTGGACCCAGCAACAATGAAGGACCAATGTTATATTTCAAGGTGTATATTGGCCGGGAATTTGCAAGACCCCATGTATCTATGGGTCTTCTTGCTGATAGAGGTCATGGATTTGGAAGGTGCTGTCAGAGCAACCTAGGTGGTAGATGCAGCAGCCCACTGTGTGCCAGCGTTAAGGGAATGGTGGACTGGTATCAGACAAGCAGGCTGCTTTGTCCTGGATGCTGTTGAGTTTCTTGGCAAATCATCATCCAGGCAAGTGGACAGGATTCTATCATGCTCCTCATTTGCACCTTGTAGATTGTGGAAAGGCTTTTTGGTGTCAGGAGCTGAGTCATTCACCCTGCCTTTGACCAGCTCTTGTCGCCACCCTTTGTAAGTGGCTATTCCAGTTGAGTTTCTCATCAATGTTGGCCCCCAGGATGTTGATGGTGGGGTATTCAGAGATGTCAAGGGTGGGAGGTTAGATTCTCCCTTGTAGAGGTGGTCATGGCCTAGCACATCTGAGGCACAAATGATATTTGCCACTTATCAGTCCATGCCTAAATGTTATATGGGTGTTGCTGCATGCATGTATGGACTGCTTCATTAGCT
Source organism: Pristis pectinata (assembly GCF_009764475.1). Taxonomy (NCBI): domain Eukaryota; kingdom Metazoa; phylum Chordata; class Chondrichthyes; order Rhinopristiformes; family Pristidae; genus Pristis; species Pristis pectinata. The sequence goes on along the minus strand of NC_067422.1, from coordinate 22,514,792 downwards.
GAGGAATTGTGAATATAATGCAAGCATCAGCAAATGCTACCATTTCTGATTTTATGATGGGAGAAAGATCACTGATGATACAACTAAAGGTGACTGGACCTAAGAGGTGCCCTGAGGAACCCCTGCAGTGAGGTCTTGGGGCTGGAATAATTGATCTCCAACAACCACAGCCTTCTTTCTTTGTGTGAGTGATGATCCAATCATTGACATAATTTTTCCTTAATGCTCATTGACTTCAGTTTTCACAGGGCTCTTTGATGCCACATTCATTCACGCGTCTTGATGATGGACAGTCACTTCATCTCTGGAATTCAGCTCTTCAGTCCATGCTTGGAGCACCTCTGTGATGTGGTCTGGAGGCACAAGGTCCAGACAAAGCCCAAAGTGGAACAGGTGAACTCCCAAGTGCTTCCTGATAGCTCTGTTGGTGATTATTTTCATCACTTGGTTGTTAATTGAGAGTAGACTGATAATGAACTGGATTGGATTTATCCTGCTTTTTGTGACAGGATATGCCTCAGCAATTTCGCATATTGTTGGGTTGATGCTGGTGTTGTAACAGCTTGGCTAGAGGTGAGCACAGGCCTTCAGTACTACGGCGAGGATGTTGCCTGATCATATAGCCTTTGCTGTATCCAATGCCCTCAGCCATTTCTTCACACTAACACAGAGTGAATTGAATTGGCTAGAAGCAGGCTACTGTACTAGCGAAGCAAGCTACTGGTGGAGATCTCAGGAGAACGTTCAGATGGATAATCCACTTTGATAGCTGGCTGAGCATAGTTTCGATTGCTGAACCCCACTTTTGTTGAGGACAAGAGATTTTCTTGGAACCTCCTGCTGGTTTCCATCAGTGGGAGAGTCATGCACAGGGGGACATAGCTACAAAATAAGGGGCAGGTCATTTAAAACCGAGGTGAGGGAAAATTCCTTCTCTCGGAGGAGAGTGAATCTCTGGAACTCTCTGCTCCTGAGGGTGGTGGAGTCAGATCATCAGATATATTTAAGGCGAAGATTGATAAATATTAGAAGGATTGTGGAATTTAGGGTTATGGAGAACTGGCACAAAGAGGAGTTGAGGCCAGTGTAGATCAGCCTCAATGCTGGGGCAGGCTTGAGGGGCTGAGTGGCCTACTCCTGCTCCTATTGCCTTGTGTTTTTGTGCTCCCAATAACCGCTTAATTGTCCACCAACAATTGCAATTAGTTGTGAAGGGACTGCAGAGGTTTAATCTAGTTCATTGTAAGATCACAACTCTATCTTGTGTATACTTTTTTTTACTGTTTAGCACACAATTTCACCAGTTTGACATCTCGTTTTTAAGTACACCTATGCTGCTCATGGAAAGCTCTGCTGCACTCCTCATTGAACCAGGGTGGGCCCTCTGCTTTGATGTAATGGTAGAGTGAGGGGACACACCAGGTCATGAGGTAACCAGAGATAGGTGGGAATACAGAGCTGAGGATACAAATGGATTAGCCATGATCTTATTGAATTGTAAAGCATGCATGAGGTGTTGGTCACACCACATTTGGAATATTGTGAGCAATTCTGGGCCCCGTGTCTAAGGAAGGATGTGCTGGCCCTGGAGAGGGTCCAGAGGAGGTTCACGAGAATGATCCCAGGAGTGAAAGGCTTAACATATGATGGCTCTGGGCCTTTCTTTGGAATTTAATGCTGCACTCATACTGCTTTATATTACAGCCAATCCTTACATTATTAGCAAATCTGACCATTTAGATCATTTATAAATATGGTTACTAGTGCTGATCCCAAAACAGATCCTTCCAGGATACCACTAGTTACACCCCGGAGACACAGGAGAGACTGCAGATGCTGGAAATCTGGGGCAACACACATAAAGCTGGAGGAACTCAGTGGGTCAGGCAGCATCTATGGAGGGAAATGGACAGTTGATGTTTTGGGTCAAGACCCTTCATCTAGTTATGCCCTGCCTGCTTGAGTTCTTCCACATTACCCCTACTCTGTTTCCTACCCTGGCCATCAGCTTCTTCACCTTCAGCTAACAATTGTGGTGCACTTTATTAAGTATCTTCTGGACACCCATACAAGTAACTGTTATAGACATTTCCCTGTCCACCACTTCAATCACCTCTTCAAAAAAATTCAGTCAGATTCATCAGGCAATACCTATTCTTTATAAGTCTCTCCTGACTTTCCAATGATCAAAGTGTTCACTCATTCTTTCCTTAATTTTAAATTCTAGTCAAAAAGAAGAGCAAGGGGATCCATGATTTAACAAAAGTATATTAATCTCAGATTTAAAATTAGTTGACCTGTTATCCATAGCAATTTGAATCAAATCTGGAGAACTCATATGTTTGCTTGAAGTGCATCATAGGAGCACTATAATCAAACCAAAAACTTGGTCACAGGGTAAGTTTTAACAAATGCCTTAAATACAGAAAGAGAGGAATGAAAGAACAAACAGATCTCAAACGAAATTCCGGGGTTTTGGCAGCTGAGAGCACAGTGGCTAAAGGTGATGCAATTCCAAAGGTGGCTAAAGGTGAGCCTGGCCAGGTGACTCACCTATCGGTGGGTGAGCAATTGGGGAACAGTGACCGCAGCTCAATAATTTTCAGCTATTGATCAGGATAGGTATGGGGCTAGCGGGAAGGTTTTAAATTGGAGCAGGGCTAATTATGAAGGCATAAGGCAGGAACTAGGTAGAGTAAACTGGGAAAACCTTTTTGCTGGCAAGTCCATGTTGAGCATGTGGGAAGTGTTTAAGGATCAAATACACGGAGTACAGGATAGGTATGTCCTGATTAGAAGGAAGGACATGAATGGGAAAATAAGGGAACCTTGGATGTCCAGAGAAGTAATGAACTTAGTCAAGAAGAAAAAGGATGTATATCGAGCTTCGGAAGTTAGGATCAGTCAGAGCACGTGAGGACTATAGAGAAACCAGAAATTAACTCAAGAAAGGAATTAGGAAAGCCAGGAGGGGCCATGAAAAGTCCTTAGCAAGTAGGATTAAGGAGAATCCAAAGGCATTCTATACCTACATCAGGAATAAGAGGATAACGAGGGAAAGGGTAGGACCACTTAAGGATAAAGGAGGGAATCTATGTTTGGATGCAGAGGATGTGGGTGAGGTTCTGAATGAGTATTTCTCTTCAGTATTTACCCAGGAAAGGGACATGCAGGACGCAGAAATTGGAACTGAAGGCGGAAACAGTGTTGAAGAGCAGAGAGACCTTGAGGTGCAAGTCCATGACTCATTAAAAGTGGCTACACAGGTAGACAGGGTAGTTAAGAAGGCTTACAGAATGCTTGCATTTATTAATTGGGGTATTGAGTATACGAGTCAGGAAGTTATGATGCATCTCTATAGAACTCTGGTTAGGCTGCATTTAGAGTATTGCATGCAATTCTGGTCATCTCACTATTATAGGAAGGATGTTGAGGCTTTAGAGAGGGTGCAGAGGGTGTTTACTAGGATGCTGCCTGGATTAGAGGGCATGTGCTATCAGGAGAGGCTGGACAAACTTGGGCTCTTTTCTCTGGAGCGGCGGAGGCTGAAGGGTGATCTGTTGGAAGTGTCTAAAATGATGAGGGGCATAGACAGGGTGGACAAGCAATATCTTTTCCCATTATTGAGCGATCCAATACCAGAAGACATGCATTTAAGGTGAGAGGGGGTAGGTTCTGTTCAGACGTTCTGAACAGACGTGAGGGGTACGTTTTTTACTGAGAGAATGGTGGATGCCTGGAATGCGTTGCCTGATAGGGTGGTGGAGGCAAATTCATTGGGGGCTTTTAAGAGGGGCTTGGATGGGCACATGAATAAGAGGAAAATAGAAGAATATGTGCACTCCGTAGGTAGGAGGGAATAGCTATGTCGGCACAACATTGTGGGCTGAAGGGCCTGTTCTGTGCTGTACTGTTCTGTATTCTGATTAAAACCACATTTCCTGTTGAAGGTCTCAGCCACTCACTGGTCCATGTACAGCAATGAGAAGGATAAGACTTGAATTTAAACCAATGTCCTTATTGGAATAGTTAAATGGAACCTTCCAAACATTATCAAATAACCAAAAAATGTTAATATGTTGTGCACGTGTTGTTAAAAATGTGTACTCGTTCTTAAAGATAGCTTACAGCAACGCTAATAGCACTTGTTAAATTCTTTTCATACTACCCAGATATTGACTGTGCTGTATGTTTCAATTATCTTCTGCAATGTCACTTGTAGAAGCTGCTTCACACTTCAGACTGTATTAGACTGACAGAAGATCTTGCCCTAAGCTTTGTTTCTGTCTCCACAGATGCAGCCGAAACTTGCTGACATGTTTGCTGTTATTTTTGTTGTGGTCAATGATAACTGGAACACAGTAAACTTTAAAAAAAAGTCTTTGTAAACTTTTTTTTTGCAAGCAACGTTAACCATTCCAGCAATTCTCCTTAAATTACTAGCTTAACAGTGTCAATGAAAGAATCTCAGCATACATCGGTAAGTATAACTCATTTGCTACAGTGCTGACAATGTGATTTGAAGCTAACAGAATGACTCATTGCTGTCAGTTTAACATTGATGTAGTTAGCATCAGGCTCAAACTATATTGGAGCACAATACTACCTCATAACCTTTGCTTACTTGGAGATATATAAAGGCTCCACGTGATTTATATTTTGTAGCTTTGTATGTAAACACAACACAGTAATAAGTATGTGGCTGTAGTTTTATCTGGCGGCCTGCTTTTTCAGCTCAATTTAACTAAAATCAGAAAAACAATAGGAAATATGGAGGAATTTCAAAATTAGATTATATCCTGCATGAATTGACATTCCCTGGTTTTTGATGGCAGTCTACCAACGTCAAAGGTGGGAAGGTGGCCCACCCGCAAAACTGGCCGCACTCCGTCCAGAACAAAATCAATTGTCATGGAGATTTGCATTAATAGACCCCACTTCTTGTCTTAACAAAGGCAGGTTTAAGATTGTAATTCCCTTTAGGGTCAAGGATGCCAAAAGGCAGACTATTTTTACTGGTTTTAATTTTTTTTACTATACTGTATAACTAACTACTACATACCATTTAAACTAGTAAATGATTCAACTAGATTGTTTAAGCAGTATTTCCAGTTGCTTAACAATATGTTATTCAAAGTTAATTCACTAGACACCAAAAATGTTCATATTTTGCGGTAAATACATTTTTAGATGTATCAATGGTTCTGGGCTCTCCTTGGCATTTCAAGGAATATTTTATGTTGCCAACTTTAAAAAAAAACTTAGTCTATGTTGCTGCCCAACTGAGCTGTATCATGGAAGGTTTTATGTCCAACAACGTGTTTGAGTGTAAAGAAAACATGAACACAAGTGCAATGCTGAGCACAATGTGAGCCAGATCATTGATTTTCTTTGGCTTTCTTTTTAAGACCATTAAATTTTGATTACCTTAAAATGCTTCCATATAGTTAAGAGACATTATAATGATTTTATTGTGACACTATCACAAGGAATATTACAGAAATTCAAGTGCATGAAAATGTACTTAATTTTTATGGGCCATTCTACCCTTGTACAGAAATCAGAAAACAGGCCAGTGTTGTTTTAAAGATAAGATCAATGTACCGTGTTGATCCAACAGCTAGATTTTCCAGACAGGAGACAAAGATGGACATGTCTGAGATCGATTCTCTGTAAATACTGAATATGGGGCTGTCACCAATAACGTGCAATTTTTATTTCAATGGATGATGAAGGACGTGAGTTTGAGATGTTGCAGAGATTATTTTGTTTAAAGCTCTTTCTACTGAATACATCTCTTCTCCTCGTGTAAGCTGTAATATTCACCAGAAAAATTTATGAATCTACCTATGTAGTACTGAAATATATAGAAACGAGAGTTCCACGTGCTATAAATGTCAAATCAACTGCGGTCCATGTCAGCAAGTGAGTTTGAAAATAGTAAGCAGCATTCAGAGAAGTGTGAATATTCTGTTGATATTAGACTCAGTGTAATATTTTTATTTTATTACTTTTAGGAAATCTGAAGGTTTTACATTTTTTGATTTGTTGCAGTTTTTTAACTGCTGCCCAGAAGGGGTTAAAGTCCAAGCAGTTCCTTCTGTGTATTTCCAGCAATTTCTGCTTTTATTACAAAGTTCAAGCAGAATTTCCTTCATGTGCATATCCATTGCTTAGCAAACACTCATATAAAGTGCAGTAGAGAGTAAACAAGCTACATATGCTATGTGAAACCTTCCACCTACTGAGTGATATGTACAAATGAGGATGGAAGTGCAGGTGACATGATAAATGTTTTTTGTCTGTTAAACTTGGGAGTCCTAATCCAGTGACAATACTGATCCCAGAGTTAAGAAAACAAATGCAGACTCACTTGATCCCACATTGAGAATAGACAGTAAGACCAAGATGGAGACTTGAAATCCAGTGACAATGAAAGACAAGTGAAATATTCCCAAATAAGGATGGTGTGGACTTGCAGGCAACATACAGGTGATGGTGTTGCTATGCACCTCCTGCCCTTGTTCTTTTTGGTGGGAAGTCACTTTGAAGTTGTGACTGAGTAAATTGTTCTTACTACACATTGAAAACATATTTTCCAGTTCTACTTTTTCACTTGCAAAGTCAAGCCTTTTTGAAAAACAAAAGCAGAATTTAAAAATAAGGAAAGAGAAAATAAAACACACTGTTATTCAATCAAAGGGAAACACAATGGAGAAAGTTCAGTTGTTTGAATGTACCATACCAATTCATTAAATTTATTGAGGCACAAGAGACTGCAGATGCTGGGCTCTGGGGCAAAAAAACAAATTGCTGGAGGAACTCAGTGGGTCAAGCAGCATCTGTGGGGAGAGAGGAATTGTCAATGTTTTGGGTTGAGACATTTGGCCAACCAACTCAGAGAACCGTGAGGGCTCCACCATTTTCCTGAAGTCTGGACTCACATGTAGGCTAAACTAGGTAAGGATGGTAAATGTCCTGCCCTGGAGGACATCAGCCAACCAGATGGATTTTTAAAGCAATCCAGTCATTTCCAGGTCATCATTCCTAAGACTGGTAGATTTTTTTTTAATCCACACTTTTATCTGAATTTAAGATTCTTCAGCTGCTATCATGAGATTGGAATTGGTATCACATCTTAGAACCATAGAACCATAGAACAATACAGCACAATACAGGCCCTTCGGCCCACCATGTTGTGCCGCCCTTCAAAACACACCTAAGACTACCTAACCCCTTCCTTCCACATATCCCTCTATCTTAAATTCCTCCATATGCTTATCTAACAATCTCTTGAACTTGTCCAATGTATCAGCCTCCACCACCACCCCAGCAGCGCATTCCATGCACCGACCACTCTCTGGGTGAAAAACCTCCCTCTGACATCTCCCTTGAACTTCCCACCCATTACCTTAAAGCCATGTCCTCTTGTTTTGCACATTGGTGCCCTGGGAAAGAGGCACTGGCTGTCCACTCTATCTATTCCTCTCAATATCTTGTATACCTCTGTCATGTCTTCCGTCATCCTCCTTCTCCAATGAGAACAGCCCTAGCTCCTTTAGTCTCTCCTCATAATCCATACTCTCTAATCCAGGCAGCATCCTGGTAAATCTCCTCTGTTCCAATGTCTCCACATCCTTCCCATAATGAGGTAACCAGAACTGGACACAGTACTCTAAGTGTGGCCTAAGCAGAGTTTTGTAAAGCTGCATCATCACTTTGTGACTCTTAAACTCGATCCCCGACTTATGAGAGCTAACATGCCATAAGCTTTCTTAACTACCCTATCTACCTGTGAGGCGACTTTCAGTGATCTGTGGATATGAACCCCCAGATCCCTCTGCTCCTCTACACTGCCCAGAATCCTGCCATTTACCTTGTACTCCGCCTTGGAGTTTGTCCTTCCAAAGTGTACTACCTCACACTTCTCTGGATTGAACTCCATCTGCCACTTGTCAGCCCAGCTCTGCATCCTGTCAATATCCCTCTGCAAGCTTCGACAGCCCTCCACACTATCCACAACACCACCGATCTTTGTGTCATCTGCAAACTTGCTAACCCAGCCTTCCACCCCCTCATCTAAGTCGTTAATAAATATCACAAAAAATAGAGGTCCAAGATCCGATCCCTGTGGGACACCACTAGTCACGGCCCTCCAATCCGAATGTACTCCCTCCACCACAACCCTCTGCTTTCTACAAGGCAAGCCAATTCTGAATCCACACAGCCAAGCCTCCCTGGATCCCTTGGCCTCTGACTTCTGAAGAAGCCAACCATCTGGAACCTTGTCAAACGCCTTACTAAAATCCATGTAGACCACATCCACTGCACTACCCTCATCAATCTTCCTGGTCACCTCCTCAAAGAACCCTATCAGGCTTGTGAGGCTTCATTAGTTCAGGTCTGTATTCTGATAACCACTGTACCACCACACTGGTTGGGTAAGCCATTGTTAACGGGGCAGAGCCCTAAAAATGGAGCCGGCAACCAGCTCAGATTTCCCATTCAAGCCAATCATCTTCAGAACTGGGCTGACTCTGAAAATCTTACATCTTAAAGCATAGAATGGTGTTGCTAACTTGCCACAGTTCAGGAGTTATGAATTTAGACAAATATATTTAATCAGTTTGGTGGACCAGAGCACTCACATTTAAGCTTATGAAATGGATTTCTTGAAGAACTTTGAAATGCAGGGAATCAGAAATATCAGGAAAAATCTGCCTGTCAAGGTAGCAAAGAAAAACTATTATGGGCTTTCAAAGTATAGCCAGATGCCACTTTGTCATTCAGTTCTCCTTGAGAGGAGCTTTGAGATGATGTGATCCTAGAAACTGAATCAATGAGAAGCTTTTCTTCCCCAAACAATGATCAATAATTTAGCTGTTCCTTTGCCTTTCCCAGTGACTGGTAATAGAGAGCAATGGATAGGAATGGATGAGTTGGATTGGGGTCTGAGTCTGAGCAGATTCAACAGTACAGGTTTTCCTATTATTCATTTTTATATATTCAAATAATTTGGAACTGAACATGAAGGAAGAAATAAGACAAGAGGAGGCCAAAGTGAAGCTTCAGTCTCTGCGCTTCTCACTCTGGCTAGCATTCAACTGCATTTGGAATGTTCCCATTGCCATGCCTGATGGAATATTGCTAATGTTTATCATCCTTCCAGCATTTGTTATATGATCTATGCTCCCGTTCCAACACTAGTTGAAGAAGCTTTCTATCACTGTTCCCACTTCACAATACTAGATTCCTTAATGCTTAATACACCATGGTAAACTTCCATTATAACCCAAACTCTTGCTGGTAAAGGTTAACCTTCCTTTCCTTTTGACCTACTGCTTTGATATTTGGGATCATTCTTTTTGCTCTCATCTTCACCAGATTATTCAGCATTGGACAGTTTTAAATAAAATCTGGGAGGACTATTGACCTCTGCAAATTCTTAAAAAGGAAATTTAGTCTGTGTTAAAGTAATGGTTAAACAGAGAGCTTAATTACAATATTTCCTATTTCCACTACAACAAGCATTTGTCAATAGTATTGTATCTTCTGAATGATGAGGATGCAAATTCTACAAAATAAACAAAGCATTCACCCACTGGGACATTTTCCATAATTCAATATATTTTTTAAATAAGGTTAACAATAGAACTGTTACATCCAGTGGAATGTTATGGATGGTTCATGTCTTAACTATGACCAAACAGGTGGGGATTACAAGTGGCAGGAATTACCAACATAGTTGCTCTTTTGAATCTTTCTAACTCTAGCCTGTAAATAAGATCTTTACAGAAAAACAGTCATAGATCATAGAACAGTACGGCACAATACAGGCCCGTCAGCCCACAATGTTGTGTCGACCTTTAAACCTTGCCTAAGACTATTTAACCCCTTCTTCCCACATATCCCTCTATTTTAAATTACTCTATATGCTTATCTAGCAATCTCTTGAATTTGACCAATGTACCTGCCTCCACCACCTTCCCAGGCAGCGCATTCCATGCCCCAACCACTCTCTAGGTAAAAAACCTTCCTCTGATATATCTCTTGAACTTCCCACCCATTACTTTAAAGCCATGCCCTCTTGTATTGAGCACTGGTGCCCTGGGAAAGAGGCGCTGGCTGTCCACTCTATCTATTCCTCTTGATATTTTGTACACATCTATCATGTCTCCTCTCATCCTCCTTCTCTCCAAAGAGTAAAGCCCTAGCTCCCTTGGTCTCTCCTCATAATGCATACTCTCTAAACCAGGCAGCATCCTGGTAAATCTCCTCTGCACCCTTTCCAAAGCTTCCATATCCTTCCTATAATGAGGCGACCAGAACTGGATACAGTACTCTAAGTGTGGTCTAACCAGAGTTTTGTAGAGCTGCATCATTACCTCGCGGCTCTTAAACTTGAACCCATGACTTATGAATGCTAACATCCCATAAGCTTTCTTAACTACCCTGTCCACCTGTGAGGCAACTTTCAGTCCCCAGATTATTCCTTTCACTTCAGTAATTGGAAGTGAATTGACTGAATTCTAGTTCTTATTTCTAGTATTCAGTTTGCTTGGTCATTTATTAAAAATGGAAAAGATGTTCTGATGTTTGCAAATACTGGAGAAACAACCTGTTATTATGTGGTTCTGGGCCTCGAACCAGATGATCAATTTCTCACCTGGAGCTCATAATAATATAGAGTAAATTCTAAAATAATGTCCATCTGCCTTCAATGAGAGTACATGTGGAATGTTTGTGTGTCTGAATGCCTGTGTGGCCAAGCTTGTCTTGTTTTAATCCAGTCTCTACACAATCTGTTGTGCAAGATTAGAAATATTAGAATTTAAAGGTCCTTGATTTCAGTGGTAGGCAGTTTACTAACCTGTGGGCCATATGCATTTTCACCGTGCCAAGCTTATGATGCAGGGTAGATCTTGGCAGATGTTCTGCTGTGGTGTGGTTATACATATGATGCTACGAAAAAGCCTCAAAATTCTGGAAGGGCTCAAATGGGAAAATAATTAATGTATGTGCCAAGTTGACACTCCATGGAATGTAATCGCTGATCATCCACTTTATACAAGTTTATTGGTGATACTTACTTTGTAAAATTCCTTGTTGTATGTCATAATCTAGGCATTTATTTAATGTCACCCAGACTGTGATGCAGAGCTGAACCATATTATCCTTAACTTGTCTGATATGATGTATTGAAAACCGATAGAAAGAGTAACCTTGAATGGCAAAGTGAATGTAAAAGCAATAGGGAAGAAGGAAAGGAAGGTTAATCTTTACCAGTAAAAATGCCTCCCCATGGGTTTGTTTTCCCTTCTCTTTTGGGAAAGCACATCTTCTTTAGTTTCCTAATGTTGAAAATAATCAGTCCCTCTAACTGGATTTTGCTTGTTGGTGAATTATGGATCTGTATTGCTAGGGTTTAATTACTCATTTAAGTAATGTCAATGCTTTTGGTTTAACCTAAGAAAACCTTGATTTATGTTAGGTGCATAAAGATATGAAAATGTCTGCTTCTTTGCAATGAATTGCATGTAAACTGAGTTATTGTATTGTCATACAAACTGTAACTCAAACAATGGAATCAACTCAGCTGAAATTTCATTGCTAATTCTAACACAATTCCCTAGGTCTGAAAAAACATGATGGCCTTGAGAAAACCAAACATCAAAAGTTACAAAGACAATAATATGATTGGGAAAATTAGTTCAGTAGAAATACTGACTACAAATAAGCAATAATACTTTTGTTATAGTGTATGAAAATTAAGTGTGTCTGCCCATGTCAAGCTATAGACAGACACACACAAGTCATAGAGTCATGCAGCTTGGATGAGCCCATGCCAACCATCAAACACCCATTTATAATTATCCCGTTTTTATTCTCCTCTCCGAATTGAGAGATATAAACCATGTGCAGGCAGATGTGTAGTTTAAATTGGCATCATGATGGGCACAGACATTGTGGGCTGAAGGTCCCATTCCTATCCCTACTAATCCACATGTCTTTGGGATATGGGAGGAAACTGGATCACACAGTCACAGGGAGAACATGCAGACTTCACACAGACAGCCCAGAGGCTAGGACGCAACCTGGATCACTGGAGCTGTGAAGCAGCAAGTACTAGCTGCAGCACTGTCATTTTGTCTAAGTGATAGGAAGAAGCCAGACATCAAAGTTTGTCACTGATGGAAAAGAATGGTTTTAAATGCAGAAACAGTTTTAATGAATGCCCAATGTCTCTAAACTGATGTCCAACAGTGACTTGCTTTTGCCAATATCTACTGTTTTCTTACTAAAAGTAATTGAACGTTGATGAACAATTAGATATCGTTCTCTCTGAGGGTCACACCTAAATGGTGCATCAAGAAGAAGATGAATGCCAGGAATTTTGTCCAGCACAGAACCGGAGTAGAAGTGAAACTCATGGACTTACATAAGCGAACATAGCAACTGAACCGGTGCCAAGTTAGACCTGCTGTAGGCACAGTGACTCTGTTCATTTGATTGAAGAAGAACACCGGTAAAGGACAAATGTAATCTGTGTATGTTTTAAACGAATTGCGTGTTGACAAATAAATTTTATTGTTTTTAAGAATTTTTGAGAGGTTTTATATATTTTAGTTTTAGTTTTGCTATTTTTTAAAACAACTTTAATGCTATTTAATTTCTTGGTTGGCTTTTTAATAGACTTACAATGTTTCTGAATGTCAAAAATATTTTGAAACATTCATCATTTTTGCCAGGTTTGACATCAAGTTAAACCAGTTGAGTCAGCTGTCAGTGAATGTTTCATTGGCATACATGGTCTGTCTCCCATGTGAAAGCAATTACACATGCAAGGTCCTGCCACCACAACACGACTCTGTGATAAGGATAACAATAGGCTTTATCAAAATGTTGACACAAGGGATCCCCAAAAGATAAGCTTGCATTTTGCATGCGTTGACCACAGTAGGCAGGACACTGGCAGGAAATACTGGCCTATTATATCCACAGTATGATCATTCCGTCAAAAAGTCCACCTTATTCATTGCCAGGCAGACCAGAAGTCTAAAGGTTAGTCAAGATTTGTCTCCGGTATGTGACAGTTCCACAAAGCAATCTTAAGTGGGAGCTTGGAGTTGACACTCACTACAAATGCTCCTGTGTGATCTAAGAAATGTACAGGATGCTACAGTGGATTAGGTTTGTGTGTTCATTGCAGCCCACCAAAGGAAGTGCTTGAGCAATGGCTTGAAAGGTGCAAAGCTGGTTAACCAGTAAATATCCCAACTACATGGGAAATTAAGTCCAAAGGAAAGTTTTAGTAGTGAATGAACAATGCTGACAAGTGAATGTTCCAAACACAGGATCCATAAAGCACAATGATTGGTCAACATGTTGTGAAGGGGCTAGTTGCATTTCTAGTTTGTCAAATGAGGAAATAAGATTCAATAGTTGTGTGGAAATCATAGCTCTTATGTCTAAGTTTTATATAAAGCTTCACCAAGAGTAAATTACAAATTAAATAGAGAAAATATTGGAAATTGTCAGTAAAGTAAGGCTGCATCTGTGAAGAGATGAATGGAGTCAATGGGCTGGATTATGCTGGACTGGGCTCACTGCATCACCACCCGACCCACCCATGCTCGTGCTTGTTATCAGGACCTGCCATCCTCAATGGCAAATGCTGATCTCCCAGTGGCGTTCACCACTCATTAGTGATAATCAATAGTGAAAAAAAACTGTATTCTATATCTTTGTATGTGCAAATCATGAAGGTCAGAACCAAGACAATCAATATCAAATATTTTCAAACATTCAATCAAGACTAAATTCACGAAATCACTGGCTAATCCCACATGCGTTCCTTTAGTGTCTGTTCTCCATGCACCTTTCCAGCTCTTTGCAGGACTTCATCAGTGACTGCAGCCGAGCTGGTTAACAGTCCCTCACTGCCAAAGGGTACAGATGGCCTGAAGAATTCCTGGCATCAAACAGCGCATTCTTGCCTTGAGTGCCAATAGTCTGGAGGAGCTGGAAAATTGCCACTGTACTCTCAGACCGGCAGTACTGGGAGCATTAGTTCTGCCATCATGTGAGAAGTTCACTGAATCATACCCCAAGGAGACTCTGCCTCTCCCTGGGTTGGGGCATCAGTTGACCTAAAAATCTGCTTCACAGAAAGCTAGAGAGCTTGCACTTCCTCAAAGCCATTGCCATGTGTGAGATGATGAGCTAAGATTGACAGAGGCTTTGTGCAATGTCAGAACTGAACAGGTGATATCTGTCTTTTACATTAGCAGGTATGATTTACTAAATCTGCAAATGACACAAATATCAGTAATGATGTTGATTGTGAGGAGGACTTTGGAAGATTTATTAAATATAATAAATACACAGGATATGGTCGGACCTGTGTGAGTACTAAGGACAGAGGGATCTTGGTGTACAAGTCCAAGGATTCATGAAGGTAGCAGCACAGGTAGATAGGTTGGTGAAGAAGGCATATTGGATATGCCTTCTTCATTTTATAAAACATTGGTTAGGCCACAGCTGGAGTACTGCGTACAGTTTTGATCACCAAATTATAGGAAGGATGTGATTGCACTGGAGAGGGTGCAGAGGAGATTCACCAGGATGTTTGCTGGAATGGAACGTTTCAGTTATGAGGGGAAACTGGATAGGCTGCATTTGCTTTAGGGTTATAGAAATTTCTGAGGGGCATAGGCAGGGTAGATAGTAGGAAGCTTTTCCCCATATCAAAGGTGTCTAAAATATGAGGGCATATGTTCAGGATAAGAGGTAGGGGATCTGAGGAAGAAGTTTTCACCCAGAGAGTGATTGGAATTTGGAACATACCGCTTGAGTGGGTGGTGGAGGCAGGTATACTCATATCATTTAATACAGTATTAGGATGAACACTTGAATCACCAAGGCATAGAAGGCTGCAGACTGAGTGCTGGAAAATGGGATTAGTATAGATGGGTACTGGATGGTCATTAGGGACACTGTGTGTCAATAGGGTCTGTCTGACACTGTGAGCTGAATATATTCTTCCAAGTATGTTAATTATATCTGAAAGATTGAAATCAACAGTTTGTATCATCTGAGAGAATTCACCATATTTCTTCGGGATGGTTTTGCTTTGACTGTAAATATTTTGACATCAAAAGTCAACCTGATTAATTTGTGAGATTTTGGACCAGTTATAAGAAGCACACCTCATTTCAAGAGATGAGTATATAATAAAGACTCCAAGTTAAAAGTACTGTACAGCATAAATAACCATGTTCTTCTGGGATCTAAATATTATTCAAAATGGATGTTTACATATGAGATCAATACCTTTCGCTTTTCATGATTCTCTCAAGTAAACAAAAAAAGTAGAAAAATGCCCATCATTTAAAATTCTTCCCATCTGTATACCATGTGAGCAAAATCCACACCAGAAGTGTGTATTCAGTTTTACAATGCCCTAGAAATATACTTCAGGGGACACTAGCACAAAAATCTGAGTTAACGTTAAAGTACAGCACTGAAAAAGTGTTGTACTGTTGAAAGTGCCTGTCTTCAGATGAGACATTAAGCTACCTTCCCACCGAAACACAAAAAATTCCATGCGGCTATTTTGAAAGAAGAGGGGCAAGGTCAATATTAGTTCCTCTCTTAATAGCATGAATGGTGGTTCCCATATTGCTCTTTGCAGGAGCTTGTTGTGCGTAAATTGTCTACGCTTTGTGTCTGTAGAGCACTTTGGTTTGTCCTCAAAGGAATATGAACGGAACTTTAGAAGTGCCAATCTTTTTTTCTCTCTCTCTAGGAAACCTGTGCCAGTTAGTTGGGAACAAATTGCATTCAATAATGTAAAAGGTGAACTGTTGGCGTCAATGAAAGTTCAACTTTGCATCCATGATTGTTATGGTTTAGTCGACAACATAATGGATTATTGTATTTAACCAGCAAACATAATGCTATATTATATTGATTTAATTGCACTGAAATAAGTCAAACAAGACTCCCGTTGTGTACATCAGAGAAGAACTTGCAAGGAAGGAACTATAAAAGCTCTGTTATCTTTATACTTGGAAATCCAGTGAAGCTTACTCCAAACTTCCAACAAGTAAAAGATTTAATCTTTCCTACTTCTTTTGCAAACAATGTAAAACAATCTGAAAACAAAAGAATTACTGTGCGAAGAATGACATGGTTTCCAGGCTGTAACCTAGAAGGCAAGTACTTCACTGGACGATTGTTGTGATGGCTTAACTAATGCAGGGGTAGAACAGGAATCTTAGGAAATTTCATGCCATTTTTATACCACAGATACAAGTCTTTTTGCCATAACTATCTCTGGATACTTCAGATCAAGAAAAGCGTTTGCCTATGAGGCTGTTGAAGCTGCTAGCTGATAATGGACAGGACATTGGGGATCTGAGTGAACAGAGTTGGCACTAGGATATCTTACTGACCAATGAGATTTAAAGATTGATAAATAAATAAGAAAGAGCTGTAGGGTATGAATTAATGTGAGTGGATGTTGTGAATTGAATGTTAAGTCAGGTACAGAAAGACAAATAAATTGCAAGCAGGAAAAGTGGCTGGGGAAGTGGGAGAAAAAAGGACAAGTGAGAAAAGATACTTTTAACGTTAAATTTCCGTGTGTAAGGGTGGATTGACTATCATGCCATTAAAAATGTACTGGTTCCAAATAACTTTGGCACTTTTACTTGGTGTGTACTGTGAAAATACAACAATGGTATTCATTCCAGGCTGATAGTGAAGCAGACAACCAGTGAACATCATTAGATTCACTGTCAGGTAGTACATAAGCAGGATGATCAGAAAATAGTATTTGAAATAAACTAATGCACAATAAAAGATGCTGGTTCTTCTTAAACATGCTCACAATTTACATGCAAAAGCAGTTTCTTACATGTTAAGCAAGTGATGAATAATTAGCAAACATCTTGACTCATCTGCAGCAAATATATTACGACCATTATGTTCCCACTTACCTTCCAATTCATTTGGCAGGGATTCAAATGGAGCAATTTACCTGGAGGCCTGATGTAGGCTGAAAATGGACAAATGTATTCCCACAGCAAGGGTACCCTTCCATCTTCTCCTAACCAAAGCTTTTTAGGGATTGCTAAATGACGAAATCCTGTTCATGAAGAGGACATTTTTCCTTCATAATATAACCCAACAGGACTGCCAGATAAACTAGTTTGTGAAGCATGGCATGGTTATTATTTTATGCCACCATTATCCTTCTAGATTTAGCTTCCGTCAGAAATTCAGCCCATTTGACCTCAGATTTTCTTGGGTCCTCAAGCTTTGCAGGAGCCTAACTCGAATGGTTAACACATTGCCCTTTTATGTTTGGCATTTACATTTGAATGTAAACCATTCACCAGGTATGAAAATATTTCCATAAAACTAACTATGGCATTAATTGGTGCTTAGCTGGCAAATTCATAAGTCGCTGTGAAGAACTGAAATGCTGCACTCTTTGTGGGCGCTAAAGCTCATTCTTGACAGAGAAAAAAAGAGGATTGTAGACCCCCCAGGCAGAATATGAGGTGCTGTTCTTCTCGTTTGCATTGGGCCTCACCCAGGAAGTGGACAAGGCCAAGGACAGACATGTCAGTCCTTTTTATCTCTCAGAGGTTTGTGAGTCTTTGGAACCCTCTTCCCCAATGAGCAGTGGAAGCAGAGACTTTGAACATTTTTAAGGCAGAGGTAGGTAGATTCTTAATAAGCAATTTGGGGGGTGTGGGGGGATATTACTGGGGTAGGCAGGAACGTAGAGGGTAAATTCAGATCAACCATGATATTAATTAGCAGAGCAGGTTTGAAGGTCCGAATGGGCTATTCCTATTCTGTACTTTGTATGTTCTATACAAATCCCTTTTCTATGGGTTTATGGACTTTTATAAAATTTGATCTGGTCATCCGGATGCTTTTTAAATAATACCAGGTTTTCTGCCTCCACCATTCCCGCAGGCACCTTTTCAGACCCAGCAGCACAGTGGCACAGCAGGTAGAGCTGCTGTCTCACAGCAGCAGCGACTGCATTCAATCCTGACTTCCGGAGCAGTCCATCTGGTGCTTGCACATTCCCCCCGTGATGAAGTGGCTTTCCCCCGGGTACTCCAGCTTCCCTCCACATCCTAAGGGCTTCTGGATTGGTAGGGAAATTTTCCCTGATATTTGGGTGAGTGGTGGAATCTTGGGGGAATTGATGGGAACATGGGGAGAATAAAACGGGTGCTTGATGATCAGTTCAGACTCAGAGGACTGAAGGGCCTGTTTCTGCGCTATATGACTGTATGATTCCATCTCTATGGCATCCTCAAGGTTACAAATATTGTTCCACAGCTTTCCTCCGTTCCTACCAATTATCTTATATCAACATCTCCTGGTTATTGTCCTTCCTGCTTAGATCCTTCCCCCCATCTCATAATTATATCAGCCTTGTTTAAGTTTTCTTTCATTGCAAAGAAATCAATCCCAGCCTGGCCATTCTCTCTTGAGTAAAACTCTCCAGTTCCAGCATCATCCTTGTAAATCTACTTTGCAATCTCTCCAATGCTGTCACATGTGATAAAAGGAATTGTACACCATACTGTAACTGTGCCCCAACTAGTGTTTTACTTTATTCTAGCATGACTTTATTCTATACCTGTCTGCCTCAGTCAATAAAAACAAGCATCCTGTGCGCCATCTTAAGTCCTTATTACCACCCTTGCTACCTGCAGGGTCCCCTGAATATGTCCTCCAAGATACCTCTTTTCTCCTAATTGCTCCATTTCATACCATTTATCATATTTTCCCTCGCCATATTTGCTTTCCCTAGATACGCCACCTCACATTTCTCTGGAGTGAATTCCATCCATCATTTTTACCCACCTAATCAGTCCATTGACATCTTGCGTCACCCAATAACTTTCTTCCTCACTATCAATGACACTACCAATTTGGTATCATCTGCAAACTTTTTAATTATGGCTCCATTTTTAAGTTTAAATCTCTGATGTATTATATCTTTCTATACAGTCCAAGACTCAACAAATAGAGATATCCTTTCAAAAGAACTGACTTCCCAGTAGGACACATTTACAATTTTCATCCAATTAAGAGTGAGTGTTAATTATAGTAAGAAATTATAATAACAATAATAACATCTGTTCTCACAGTAGAGGGTAATAGCAGTGATGGCTGAGGAAGATTAAAAACAAGAACACATGCAAATAACCCAAGTCTACTTTATACTTCAGAATGATGATTACATTATTTAAACCAATGGCAAAATGTATTGTATTAGAATACAAAATAAAGCACTTGCCTCAAGATTTATTAAGGATTTATTTAAGAAGATCTATTAAGCCCTAATTAAGCCCCAATTGTGCATTGTACTGAAGATGAACAATTAAGAGGATTCAAAGCTTCTGATGCACAATTTGACATTTTGAGGCTGAGAACTGAAGGACAAGCACCAAAATAGTTTGTATCACACATACCATCCCAGACTTGTTCCTATGGAGAAGAACCCAAATTGGACTGACAGATATGCAATCTCCTATAGCCTGTCACCCTGATTTATTTATTAGGATGATGGGTTGAAGGTGTCAGTGTGAGAGAGGAAAAGCTGTCATTTCTCGTTGCTGCAAAGCCACTCATCGTTCAGAATAGATGTTTTTACTGCTGCATAATACTGGTGTGCCAACCAATGATAAGTGTAATTAGTCCTGCTCAATGTGCCTTCAAAGGGAATGAGTTTTTTAAACCTACCAAGTGCAGTGCTGGGAAAGTGTAATGGAAGTTAAGCAAACGAATTCATAAACACTTCTAATTTTCACTCTCAAAGAAACGTATCACTGTGAAATGAATTTCCTTCAATGTCTGCTTTAACATTGATTTGAAATACTGAAATAGAATGTCAAATATTGTCAACTGTAGGTAACAATGAAGCAAATTCCAGAAATTAACACTTCCCCTACCAAGCTTTGTTCGTTTTTTGTCTGTAGATTTATTGCATTGTACATTATGTTTGACATGCTATTGACAGGCAAATTGTTATGCAAGTTGTTGTGTAACAGTAAGAGGTTTGACGAAATACTTCTTTGTGTACAGCCAGTATATCTAATTGGAAGTAATTCTCTACTCTAATTTACTTGTAATTATAGCTGGAAGAAAACAATGTCATCCTTTACGTTTTTTGGGAGATTGTTTGCTAAAGATTAAGCTGCACCAAAGGCCAATTCGAGGACCTAAATGAATGGGCACCTATTTAGTATAATTGATGTCCTTTGGGCCAATTTATCTTTCTAAATGAGCAGTACCCAGATAAATGGAGGCACTCCATAGAGAGAGTGCCATTTGCAAATAACAGTTCTGAGGCTATGGTCATTTTGTGAAGGTAATAAAACAGGGATTCCATACCAACTGCAGAGTGTAACAAGCAAGAGGGGCCAGCAACCTTAACTAAGGACCCAGCCTTATGTACAAGGAGGAATCCCAAGGTAAATTTAGAGTCACACAGCACAGACCAGGACTTCTGGCCACCTTATCTGTACCAACCATTGTACCTCTATGGACTACAGTCAGAGACTTTTTCCCAGGGTGAAAATGGCTAACACGAGGGGGCATAATGTTAAGGTGATAGAAGGAAGGTATAAGGGGGATGTCAGAGGTAAGTTTTTTACACAGAGAGTGGTAGGTGCATGGAATGCACTGCCTGCAGAGGTGGTGGGGGCAGCCAGGCTGCTTCGAGAGGCAAGGGAGGAGATTGTTGAACCGCTGGTAAGGATCTTTGAGTCCTCGTTGTCCACGGGGATGGTGCCAGAGGATTGGAGGGTGGTGAATGTTGTCCCCTTGTTCAAAAAAGGTAGTAGGGATAGTCCAGGGAATTACAGACCGGTGAGTCTCACGTCTGTGGTGGGAAGGCTGTTAGAAAGGATTCTAAGGGATAGGATCTATGATCACCTAGAGAATCATGGACTGATTAGGGACAGCCAGCATGGCTTTGTGAAGGGAAGATCTTGCCTCACAAGCCTGATATAGTTCTTTGAGGAGGTAATGACGAAGATTGATGAGGGTAGTGCGGTGGATGTGGTCTATATGGATTTTAGTAAGGCGTTTGATAAGGTTCCTCATGGTAGGCTTCTTCAGAAGGTCAGAGGCCAAGGGATCCCAAGCTTGGCTGTGTGGGTTAGGAATTGGCTTGTCTGCAGAAAGCAGAGGGTTGTGGTGGAGGGAGTGCCCTCGGATTGGAGGGCAGTGACTAGTGATGTCCTGCAGGGATTGGTTCTGGGACCTCTACTTTTTGTGATATTTATAGATGACTTAGATGAGGGGGTGGAAGGCTGGGTTAGTAAGTTTGCAGACGACACTAAGATCGGCGGTGTTGTGGATAGTGTGGAGGGCTGTTGGAGCTTACAGAGGGATATTGATAGGATGCAGAGCTGGGCTGACAAGTGGCAGATGGAGTTCAATCCGGAGAAGTGTGAGGTGGTAAACTTTGGAAGGACAAACTCAGGGGCAGAGTAAAAGGTAAATGGCAAGGTACTTGGCAGTGTAGAGGAGCAGAGGGATCTGGGGGTTCATATTCACAGTTCACTGAAAGTTGCCTCACAGGTGGATAGAGCAGTTAAGAAGGCCTATGGGATGTTAGCTTTCATAAGTCGTGGGATTGAGTTTAAGAGCCGTGAAGTGATGATGCAGCCTTACAAAACTCTAGTTAGACCACACTTAGAGTACTGTGGCCAGTTCTGGTCGCTGCATTATGGGAAGAATGTGGAGGCGTTGGAGAGGGTGCAGAGGAGATTTACCAGGATGCTGCCTGGATTAGAGCGTATGGAATATGAGGAGAGGTTTAAGGTGCTAGGGCTTTATTCACTTGAAAGGAGGAGGATGAGAGGAAACATGATAGAGGTATATAAAATATTGAGAGGAATAGATAGAGTAGACAGTCAGCGCCTCCTTCCCAGGGCACCAATACTCAAGACAAGAGGGCATGGCTTTAAGGTTATGGGTGGGAGGTTCAGGGGAGATGTCAGGGGGAGGTTTTTTACCCAGAGAGTGGTTGGTGCATGGAATGCACTGCCTGGGGTGGTGGTGGAGGCAGATACATTGGACAGGTTCAAGAGTTTGTTGGATAGGCATATTGAGGAATGTGAGATAGAGGGATATGCGGGAGGAAAGGTTTAGATAGTGTGAGGGTGGTTTGATGGACGGCACAACATGGTGGGCCAAAGGGCCTGTTTTGTGCTGTATGGCTCTATGATACATTAAGGACATTTAAGAGACTCTTAGATAGTCACATGAATGATAGAAAAATGGAGGGCTATGTGGCAGGGAAGGGTTAGATAGATCTTAGAACAAGACTAAATATCAGCACGACATTGAAGGCCGTAGGGCCTGTACTGTGCTGTAATGTTCTACTCCCATTTGCCAGCACTTGGTCCACAGTCTACTGTGCTTTGGTGATTCAAATGTTCATGCAGATGCTTTTTAAATGTTGTATGAGTATCTTCCTCCACCACCTTCTCAGGCAATGCACTCCAGACTTCAGCCATCCTCTAACTGAAAGTATTCTTCCTTCAATCCCCTCTAAACCTCTTACTCCTCATCTTAAACTTCTATGTTCTGGTCTTTGATACCCCTGCTGTGGGAAAAAGTTTCTTACTATCTACACTATCTATGCCTCCATAGTTTTATATACCTCTATCAGGTCTCCCCTCATTATCCTCTGCTTCAAAGAAAACAAACACAACCTATCCAGTCTCTCCTCATTACTGAAATGTTCCATCCCAGACAACACCCTGGTGAATCTCCCCTGCACCCTCTCCGGTACAATC
Organism: Pristis pectinata; assembly: GCF_009764475.1. Classification (NCBI taxonomy): domain Eukaryota; kingdom Metazoa; phylum Chordata; class Chondrichthyes; order Rhinopristiformes; family Pristidae; genus Pristis; species Pristis pectinata. The sequence goes on along the minus strand of NC_067422.1, from coordinate 22,491,942 downwards.
ATGTCCTTCCTATAGTGTGGCAACCAGAACTACACACTATATTCCAAATGTGGCCTAACTGATGTTTTATATAATTGTACCAAGGCCTCCATGGTTTTATATTCTGTGCTAACAAAAGCAAGTATCCCATATACCTTCTTCACCAGTCTACCTGCCTACACCGTCATCTTCTTGGACTTGCAAACCAAGGTCTCTTTGTTCTTCAATACTCCCGAGAGTTCTGCCATGCAGGATAGATGTCTTATCCTTTCTAGACCTGCCCCAAAATATCTCACCTCACACTTATCAGGATTAAATTCCATTTTTTTTCCTGGTCCTGAATTGGGCAAGGTCAATTTATATTGAGAAACTGAAATAAGTTATGAGTGTCAAATTAAATATGCTAAAGGATTATTCATAGTGCAGTCTCCAAACTGAAACCAGTGTCAGATGTTGTCTGGTTGTACATTGTTTCCTGTTTATTTGGCCTGGATTAAATATCTCCTAATTAAACAGAGATCTCTCTATATACAGTATATGCTTCTGGACACGCATGGAGCTTTCTGTTCAAAATGTTTAAATGTGCAGGATTAGATGCACTCTCTGAGAAGCGACATTGATTAATTGGTAGCAAAAAACACTGGTTACCTCAAAAACGCTGCTAAGAGCCCATGAAACTGAACAAATAAAGGTCAGGCAGAAGAATTCAGCTGCAAAAGATTGAAGACTGTAATTATTTGCACCTAATACCGACAATCACAATGCCCTCAAATCAAACCACAATCATTCTGTGGGCAGGGCACAGTAAGGCTATAAAATAGCTGATTATTAAAAATGTTGGCATATAGCCGCAATGATTAGAAGGAAAACTCGTCCTGAAAAAGACTGTTGTGAGAGGTTGTAATTCAGGTATGACATGATAACATTGGTAAGTTCCATTATAAGTATGGCCGTAGGAATTTTTAATGAAAACTGTATGATTTTAAAATGAAGACTGACTTATGGCTCTGTGCCCCAATCCAATGATCATCTTTTCCCAATTTGGTTTCAGTTGAGAAGTAGTTTGATCCTGACTCCCGCTAGCAGTGACGCAGTATCAGTAATATTTCCTAGAGTTGGTGATTAACAAAGAACTGCAGTGACATCATATTTAGCATCAAAGACTCACCAAGGGGAGAACTCTTTCATGTGCAATATTGGTGCTGAACACAAAGGTGGTCATTTTAACATTTGCCATTAATGTAAAATGGACAATGTTGGACTGATGACCTGTTGTCCATTAGTCCTTATTATTCTTTTTACTGGAGCCTGCGGAAACAAAAATTTCGAGAGGAATATAATAGGCAATCAATCCAATATCAGCAAATTTCAAATTGCCTTTATTCGGGTAGTCTTAGACAAATTAGGAGACCCAGACTCTGTTTATATTTTTTTCTAAATCAGATCCTTGCACATGAGGTATGTTTCTGGATACATCACAGGATGCAGAGGACACAGAATGCTGTGCCCAATGGGAAGAGGCGATGGAGAGATCTTTCCCCGTTCACAGTATTTGCAAGGAAGTTTAATTGCTAGGACAACAAACTGGAAACCCATTCCTCCAATGTACAGCAATGCTATGGGATCCAAATATAAGAGTTACTGAGCTCTCAATGTACAAAACTGATGGTGACTAACGATGTGTGTGTGTGTGAGTCATTAAAAGTACGTGTATGAATTCAAATGTTCTTTTGGAACTTTGTTATGTTACTGGCTTCCGACTTTTCACGACATGGAAGATTGCCCTAAGCTTTTCACATGTTCATGACTCACTTCCTACTCTTTAAATTGTATTTAATGCATCACCATCTTCTAATTAAGAGCAACACTATTATCTTTAAAACCTCGTCAAGATTTCTAGCATGCTAAATATTATCCTATATAGTCATCAGACATTGCAAGTATCGGATATTTACCGATCCAAGTTTAATTTTTTAAAACCCTTTTGAGATTTTAACATTAATATTTATATAAAAGGAGCATTGAACTATATAAATTCATGTAATATTTCCTCAACCTTATTGTTTTTACAATAAATTATTTCATTGCAATAATCTATTTGTCAACTTTTTCATTGCTAACTTATCGTAATTCCAAGAGAAATAATTTCAAATATAGTCTGCTTTTAAAAAAAGTAGCACTAATTAAGTTAAAAAAAACAATCTGATAATTTGGATTAAACAATATAACAAAATTACACAGTTAATAAAGAACGAACAAACTACAATGCTGTGGCATTCGGGCCCTGCTCAGACCTGTACTCGAGCCTTGGAGTGAGACTAGGGCCCACAACTGTCTGACTCAGAGGTGAGTGCTCTTCTACCTCAACCACATGGATACAATGAGGGATAATCAATGGGAGTCATTTGTGATTCTGCTGGAACCTGAGCAGTTTTTCCCTTTCCTCCCAATGCTAGCAGTCAATTTTAAAACATGGTTCTAAGAACACAGGCAAGCTTCTTATTTTTAATATACCTTTTCCTGAAAGGAAAGTATAAACATGCAGGTATATAAATACATTGCATATTTTAATGATATGTCTTATTCCATGTAGTACTGCACTCCTGATTCATCCCTTGACTATGACCCAGTTGATAGCACCCATAGTTTTGAGACAGAACTTATGGGATCACATCTCACTCCAAGGATCTGAACACTAAAATCTAGTCTGACATCCCAGGACAGAATCGTAAGAAGAGCTAACCTTCTAAAGTGTTGTTACACTAAGCTCCTGTGTCCCTTTTGATGAATGTATAAAATCCTATGTCACTATTTGGAAGAAGAACTGGGAGCTCTCCACAGTCCTTTGATCAATATTTATTCCTCTAGCATCAACACTAAAATTATGGTTTTCATTATCAGTTTATTGGTCATGGGAGCTTTCTGTGGACAAATTGACTGCCATATTTCATATGTAACAGGCATGACTACACTTTACACATACACATATTTTCTGCCACAACCTAAATCCAAAGTGATACAACATATTCTTCCACTCTTTCACTGCATTCCAATACCCTGATGCCTTGGAACTGACGAAAATGTGGTGAGGGTCCAGAACTCACTACCTAATGTTGGCTTGAGGGAAAACATTCATTGCATTTAGAAGGTCCTGGATGGGCATCTGATTTGAGTTAACTGACAAGCCTAGAACAAGAAGGAAGATGAGTCTCAGCACTACCTTTTCTAGCTGGTTTGGGCGAGTTGAGCCAAATAGCTATTTGTTGTTTTTACACAGGATGTAGGCATTCCTTGCAAGGCCAACATTTATTGTTCATCCCAAAATGCCCCTGACGTTAAGGGTCAATCATCTATATTGGGGGCCTGGAGTCACATTATAGGTTAGACTGGGTAAACGTGGAAGGTTTCCTTTCCCTGAAGGATACCCCTGATAAAATTTTAATGACAATCCAATCATTTCATGGCCACCATTACTATGAGTTTCTTTTATTTCTGATTTATACAATTCATCAAACTTAAATTCCCATTTGACAGAAGAAGTTGAACTGATGTCTTTATATCAATGCTCCAGTGTTTTGGACACTAGTTCAGTAACTCAACAGCTGTGCTACCCAGACCTCTTCCTGTAATATGATTCTACAAATTTTCCACATTCATTTCCAAAGCATAACCCAGCAACAGGATTTTACAAGAAAGAACTTGATAGGTTAGTTCAGAACAAAATCACTTGCAGCTTCATTAAGTAGGAATGCATTACCACTGAGTACATTATCTACACAAAAATTAATTGCCATGGTTTCACGAAAAGCTAATGCACTTAAAGAGACATGAAGATTAGCAACGTCAGATTCAAGAAAAAGTTATGGGTCTTGACTGAGAGATAATTATTTGCTAATTAGTACTCCTTACGTTAAATGTATTTCAATGTGACTAGTTTTACATGAAAATAAGGCTGTGAAGGTTATTAATAAGTAGATTATGAAAACAGTAATAAGCAAGATATCAGTACTCACAACATCACCTCGAATGTGTATGGAATGAAATGCCTTTATTTTTCTTCATAATGAACAATCCATTAAGGAGGTCTCAGAAACAGAACATTTCAAAGACATCTATTTCTGCAGATTTGTTAGTAGAATGTAAATTCGAGACCTGCTTCCACAAGTATTTCTGAGCTCTTAATACATCATCAGGCATATACTGCTGCTTATAAAATTGACCATAAATAAGGGCTAAAATTTTAGGAAATCATGAATGACCTGCTGGAGGTAATGAGCACCTCAATTTTAATGTTTCTATTTTATGTTACTGCTTATTAAATTCATTACAATCCAGACTTTACTTAATGATTGTTCGATAAATCAGTACAAATTCCATGTTGTATTTAGATAAATATACTTTTTGATACCGACAATAAGCCAATTACTTAGATTACTCCTTCCTTCCAAGTTTAATGTTAAAGTTAATGCAACCATTGCCAAAGGTGCCTCACATTAGAATGAAGTAATAATAGCATTTCCGGTGGATTTTTTGGGGATATTGAATTAATTGCACATGGGTAAGTTGAACCAACCTGCTTGGCATGAAGTTGAAAAGGCCCCATATTAGCTGATAAACAATAAGGCCAATGGAGCAGACAAAATCTCTGCTGAAGTACCAAAATTTGGCAGAGAAATATCTTGGCATGAATTCATTATGTTCCTTATCTGGAAAGATAATGGACATCTGGAAAGAGGACATCATGTCAGAATCACTGTGATCATGGGGATCTTCAAGAAGGGAGATGAGTCGAACCGTGGTAAACAGAGGGGATCTTCCCTGCTGTCTCTGACAGGGAAAATCATTGTCAGAATCCTTCTCAACTAATTCCTCTCAGCAGCAGAGGAGCTGCTTCCGGAATCGCAATGCAGATTCCGTCCAGCCGGAGGAACAACAGAGATTATCTTCACTGTGTGACAAATCCAAGAAAAGTGGAGGGAGCAGAACAACTTCTTTGACCGTACGACAGCCTTTGACTTTGTCAACAAAAGTGAATGATGGAGGATACTTCTCAAATTTGGCTGTGCCAAAATATTCATCACCTTCCTCCATCTGTTCCATGATGCCACGCAAGCTGTGATCTTCACTAACAAATCCAAAACACCGACTCCCATTTGACTCCACTCCAGAACTAAGATAACGTCACCTTTGCTCGTTAAGTTACGCAGACAATGCAAACAAAGGGCCTTCCACATCTCTTTCAATGGAGTAATTTTGAGATGCAGTCACTATTGTGAGGTAAAAAATGTGCCAGCTGATTTGCATGAAGCAACCTCCACAAACAGTAAAGTCAATAATCCCTCAAGAATCTGGGTTTTTTCAGGTAATGTTGATTGAGGTGTAAATATTGACCAGCACACTGGGGATAAACCCCCAACCTCCTTCAAAATAGTGTTTTGGGATCTTTTACATCATCCTGAGAAAAAAAGACAAGGTATCGGTTTAAGGTCTCATCTGAAAGACCATACCTTCCATCAGCATAGCAACCCCTCAGTTCCTCACTGAAATACCAACCATGTCCATGTGATAAACAATATACAAGTGCAGTGTACCTCCACATTACAGCAGTTCAGGTCACAGAAATTTGCCCTTACAGAACTTACAAACCACTACCAAAAAATCTGAGAAACGCTCTTACAGAATTCATGCGAGGAAAAATAACAAAATAAACACAAAATGTGAAAGAAACAATAAATTTTGTCAATTTTTGTCAAGGGCTGGTGTTATGGAAAATGACAGGTTTACTCAGAACACAACTGTTTTGTAATGCGGGGGTGTCTTCTAATGTCAGCCTTCAAGAAAAAGTGCAGCTGTGTGTCACACAAGTGGAAGTTGAAGAAACCCACCTCTCAGCTTTCTACTGAGGAAAACACTGAAGATTCAACTCATCCATAGTTCCAATGTTGATACAGGCATCTGTCTTTGATCTCCTTTGAATTGCTATATTTTAGTATTTCAGGTTTTAATGTTTAATGCTTTCATCAAAAAAGGATAAATAAAATGCACGTGCCTTGATTGTGAAAGAGATATTTGGAGTGCTATCAGAGAGCGAGGATCTAAAGCTAAACACCAAAGATCAATATCACGATTCTTGCTGCAGGAGAAGATTTCCTTTGTGTGCTGGATGTAAACCTCTTTATATTCATGTACATGATTTTGCAATGTCTGGTACACAGGGGAAGCCCATTTACTTCGAAATATTTTGCCTTTAATTGGCAGCTGTAGCACAACAGGTAGATTTCTGAGTCAGATGGTTGTAAGTTCCACTCGAGACCACTGAGCACAAAACTCAGCACAGCACTTAGAAAATGGAGCTGAATTTCAGTGGCTGAATACAAGCTCTTTTGCTACTGTATGCAGGGGATAATTTTGTAGAAACAAAGCCTTGTCCATTCCAATCAAAACTGCCTCCTTGAACGCATTCAGAATAACTCTGCAGGCAATAAGTGCAATCCCAGAGGTCAATGTAGGACATTATGCTGGACATTCATTTCAACATTATTGCAAATTAATGAGTAAATTTTAACAAGGTCACAGGAAGAAATGTGCATTTGGAAACATAATAGCTAGGAAAGCAAGGCAGAAAGGATTGGGGGGTTAAGGGCAACTTGTCTAAGTTTAAATTGCACTTGTTCTGTGTGACTAGTTAACTGGTCTAAACATCTTTTTTAAAGTGAAAATGTACCAACTTGGGGGTGGGTAAGGCCTCTTTACTTCTACCATCTCAGTGGGGATATACTCATCTAACGAGGTCACATCTGCACTGAGGCAACTGATATGTGTTAATATGCATGTAATGAATAGTTACAGAGGAAATTAACTAAAACTTCAATGTTATTGTTACCTAACCCACTTTTTATTGACTAGATCCACTGATTGTGATTGTTTTTTTTTCATAAAGGCTGGCTCCTCAGTTAACATTGCTGCTTTTATCTTGTCTTTGAAAAGGACAGTACACATGGATAATATTCAAAATAACGCGTGATTCTCAGCAGCATGATAGTACTTATATGTGAGAGCGATGAGTAATGGATATAATTAGGAGCTTTTAGTGAGGATAAGGAGCACATACTATATGAATTATTGCAGAGAAAGTATGTCAGCAATTTTGTTAAAAGGAAGCATTGATGCAAAATATAACATTGGTACATTATGACTCAGTGGTACTTTAATTTACAGTAAACGGACAAAAGAGAACAAAGAATAGATAATTTTGATATAAAAAGTATGTCAGTATGTCATTAGCTTCAGTCAATAGTTTGCAATTTATCTCAATTTCTAATGCCTAATTCTAACATGTACTAAACTCATGTGGAATTGGATAATTTATGAGATAGATCATGTTTACAAGATTTTGTAAGTCACAAACACTCAGACATATTTGGTTGTTGAGGTGGCTGGGACAGTTTGTTCAACAATTCATAGTATTCTTAACCATTGAATGCTTCCTCCCTTCTGTTAAGGAAAGCCCAAGAAAGCCTGATGGTTTCATAGTTTGGCATCTATATTGCCTTCTACAACAAGCTGTTATTAAACATTCAATGGCCGTTTAATACATTTACATAAGGTTCACTGTTTATTTTTTGGTTGTGGAAGCTGGTAATCGCAGTACATTTTTTCTCCAATATGTTTCCACTTTGTCCACCCTCAATGATACAAGCAACATGTTGTAATGAATGCTGAGGGTGAATTTCTTCAAAAGGGATGAATACTTTTAGCAAAACATCTACAGAAATCCCAAAGAAGCCCCATCCAGTAAAATAAGCATTGTAAACATGAAAGCTCATGGTACTAATCATAGTGATGACAGAACAGAAAGATGGATGACGGATCAGAAACTAGATGCTAATGGATTTTTTTTAGGTTGGGAAGATGCCATTCGTGACTGAATCTGGAGGACTGTGTTGAAATCTTTGTCCATAAACAAACACAGATACCTCAAGGAAAACACATGCAGAGATGGCAGAGACTTTTAACAAACATTGTTGGGAATTGTGAGGGAAAAACACTGAAGGTTGGGAAAAAAGTAAAGGTACCATGAATGAAACTATATTCAGCGCGGCTGTGGAGTAGAGTTTTACAGATGAGAGGAATATCAACAGGAAAATGTTGAAATAGGAACAGTGAACAGAATAAGCAATAGAACAATCTACCAATTCAGAAATTTCACCAAAATTCTATTTCTTATTATGCAGCTTTAACAAAACAGTTCAGCTAAAATCAAAGTGGAGCTGGACATATGATAAAGATGCAATAATGGACATTCTACAATGGCAGTTTGATTATTGCAGACAGGAGACATAAGAAAGACCGCAAATGCTGGAAACCTGGAGCAACACGCACAAAATGCTGCGGGAAGTCAGCAGGTCAGGCAGCATCTATGGAGGGAAATGAACAGCTGATGTTTCGGGCCAAGACCCTTCGTCAGGACTGATGATTTAAAGGTTAGGATATTATAAATTAACTGATATTTATCCCATTGTTGACATAATACTAATGGCAATATATTTTTAAGGCAAATGGTTATTCTACTCAGTCAAGATTGGTAGGTTAATTAGGGATTACTACATCTGACTAAAGTTGTGATGATGTGATCCAGTTCAAATCTGGATTACCCCAAAGACAAAATAAGACATTTTGAAAATCAACTCTTTGGGAGCAAATCCTTGGCAAGCAAACAGGACAACGTAGAAACCTTTTCCAAATGTAACTCCACTCAATTTAATAAAGATTCAGTGTGAGCTTACAAACGTAAGTCTTGAAATTTATGTGCAGCCAGTGCAGTGATTTGTGTACATTGGCACCACAGGAAATCCAACACATTTCAGTGTAGTGGAAGATGGTGCCTGGGTGGGGGCAGCTCCTGCAGCTCAAGGCCAAGAAATACCACAACAACACAACAGTACAGTCAAGCTCTAACAGCTGCTCGGACAAGCAGGTGGAAAGATGTCTGTGAATGAATTGTTTACCAACCAGATTGCTTGGTGCAGCAAACTTGAAAATATATGGTCTTGGGAGCTGTTTTATGATGGTGCTGCAAAGACTTGTGTACATGACACGCACCTGGCTGTGCAGAAACAGGGAGGCAAGACTGGAAAATAAGGAGACATGGTTGGTAATAGAGCTTCTAAAACATTATACCTATATCTATTAGATCTAGTTATAAAATAAACAAAATGAAGATAGGTAATGCACTGTCAGCAGAATGCAATGGATAATACCTAAATTCATAAATCTAACAGCAATGACCTTTTCTATGCTCTATATTACTGTTTCCATAGTTACCGCTTACAATCATTTGTCACCTATTTTATTGAAGTGAAAGGCCTAATGTCTTTTGAACCAAAAGAAAGGCAGCCACTTGCAGCAATTCAATGAAGATCTTTAAGTAACCATTTTTTGGATGCAGGAACTTGAAATTTGGTTTTGGTAACAGATTACAGAGAATGAAACCACTGCATTCACTCATCAAGTAGAGCGTGGTGCACTTGACGCACAAGTTCATGTCCACAAACAGGGGGAAGCCATGCAACGAGAATGAGGCTCTAGCCAATGTATATCAACACTCTTATCCTCCCAAAGATCAGAGAACAGGCAGTCCATGACGCAGGTCTTCATTATGTTTTGTCACATCAAGATATTTGTTTACCCATAACTAATTCGGATTAAATCAGAGACAATGGAAGATCCACACTGAAATTTGTTGAGGTTTGGTTAATTTGTAACCTGTTTCTCTACAGCTGAAGTTCATGTTTAATTACATTTCTGGGCTGGAATACTCAACTACATTCATTACATTAGAAAGTCTCCAATAAATATTTTGTTACTGAGATCAAAGGATACTTGTGCATCATTTGGGTCTGAGGAAAGAGAGAGTTAAATTAAACCCTTTTATGATTACCACAATGGATAAGGTTGAACTTTCCATTTATCTTGTTCCATTGTGCTTCACAAAAATTAATTCTGTTGGCTCTGGCCATATGTAAATATGTGCGGTGTGACAAATAAAGCTATAATTAGACCAGCAAGATTAGCTGGGAAATAAACCCAACAACATTTCTTTCAATTTTGAGAGGTGTTTTTTGATGTGTTTCAAACCTGAGGCCATTAAACAGTTTATTTCTCTTCTGTCACCCCTGAATAGTGTGCAACACTAATGTTATTTACCCTCCTGCAGAAGCAGCTTCTACTCTACTCCATTAGTGGGAGAACAAGATTTTTCCATCAGTTTTTGAGAAGGGTTGGAAAATTCACAGGATAATTGTGATGAATGAAGACCATCTGACCCACCCTAATTCATCCAATCTGTGCTCCTTATTGTGAAACTATTCACTTTAATTATTTCAGGGATTTCACCTTCACAAGCCTATCTGGAATGATTTGGTGTGGTGCAGTAAATGATGATAATAGCATCATAAGTTATTTTTGCTGCACCATGGCTCAAAATCCAAGTACAATGAAAGCATATGTAAATGAAAGTCTACCTTTAAGAAAAGCATATTCCACTTTTGGCACATCATTGTAACAGTTGTTGCTGTTAGTTGAATATTGACCTCCTTCCATGAGGTATATTTTGTTGGTAGTTTTAATCTTGTTACTTGTCTTGAGAATCCACACAAAAAGATCATATTGATAAATCTCGGATGTTGCTACCTGAGGGAATAGTTAGGCAGAATTCAAATTTGAGGCCACAGAGACTGGGGTTCTACTGCATACTTATCTGTGAATATTTAATCTAGTGTATAATTGTCTGTATGTAAATATTTTGGGGTACAATTGATCATATGTAGATAGTGGTGATTTGTGTGGGCTTGTTGATTTTTGTTATTAAGATGAAGCAGATTCATATTCAGATTAGTTTATTGTCATATGCAGCAGGGTGCAATAAAATTCCTTGTTTGCATGCACAGAGTAAACAGTATGAATGGTAATAATAAATACAACAATAAATACAGTGAGGAATGCTAAACAACAGAATGGTGCAAAGATAGTGGTGCAATCTGAAGTAGTGCAAAAAGAAATGCTAAAGTGACAATAATGGAATAACTGGTAGAGGTAGAATTAAGAGTCTGAGAACATGGCAGCACCACTGGGAAGGGGGTGTGAAGGAGATGATTGGTGCAGAAGTCTGATAGCAGTGGGATGAAGCTGTTCTTGAGTTCTGGTCCTCTGGGCTTTCAAGATCCTGTACCTTGTCCCAGAAGGTAGAAGAGAGAAAAGAGTGGCAGGCATCCTTGACCATACCGTTAGCCTTCCTGAAGCAACGCACCGTCAAGATGATGAGGTTGTGACGGACTGGGCAGTGTTTACCACTCTCTGCAGATTACTTTCGGTCCAGAACAGAGCAGCTACTATAACAGGCTGAGATGCAACCCATCAGGATACTTTCTATAGCCCATCTGTAGAAGTTCGAGAGAATCTTTGTGGACAAGCCAAACCTTGTCAGATGTCTAAGCAAGTATGCACTTTCTTGATCACTGCATCAGTAATGGAGGGACCAGGTGCAGTTGCTGATGATATAGATGCCTCGGAACTTGTAGCTGTTGACCATCTCCACAGCAGCTCCATTGATGAGGAGAGAGTTGTCTTTAACCCCTCCCCAACTTCCATAAGTCAACAAGCAACTCTTTTGTCTTGCTGACATTAAGGACTAGCTTGTTGCTCTGCCACCATGACACATGGTTTGCAATCTCCTTCCTAAACTCCATCTCATCGTTGTTGTTGTTCCAGCCTATAACGGTGGTATCATTGTCAAACTTTAAGATCGCGTTGGGACTGCATCTGGCCACACGGGCATGGGTATACAGAGAGTAGAGCAGGGGACTGAGCACACAACCCTGGGGAGTTATGACCAGTTCTAACCAGCTGAGGTCTGCCAGTCAGAAGGTCTAGAAGCCAGTTGCAGATGGGGGCCCCAAGGCCAAGGTTGAAGAGTTTAGAGATGAGCTTATTAGGTATTATGGAGTTGAAGGCTGAGCTGTGATCAATGAATAACATCCTGTCATATGAATTCTTATTTTCGAGATGATCCAGAGCTGAATGTAATTCAAGAGAGATGGCATCCTCCATCGATCCATTTTTCCTGTCTGCAAATCTGAGTCTAGACTGTCTGCGAGGCTGGAGCTGACGTCGGCCATTACCAGTCTCTCAAAGCTCTTCATTTTAGGGCTGTGAGTATAAATGAATATGACTGTAACTTTAAGAACCATGATATGATGTACTTTGATCTTTGATGCATTGCTGCACCAGGCACTACTGTTCACTGCTGACTGCCTTTAATAAAGGATGCTTTGTTACTTTGTTGGAGACACAAGAGACTGCAGATGCTGGAAACCTGGAGCAACTCACAAAAAATTGGAGGCATTCAGCGGATCAGGCAGCATCTATGGAGGGAAATGGACAGTTGACGTTTCAGGTCGAGACCCTTCATCAGGACTGGAAAGAAAGAGGGGAGATTGCTAGTATAAAAAGGTAGGGGGAAGGGTTGGGGTAGGAACTGGCGGGTGATAGGTGGATCCAGGTGAGGGGGGAGGGTGATAGGCAGGTGAGGGAGGGGGGAGGGAGGAGAGTGGGAATGATGTAAGAAGCTGGGAGGTGATTGGAGGTGATTACTTTGTTACTATCTTCGTTATTTGCCCCAGTGGACAGTGACATAAGAATTGCCGACAGTGGTGATATCCAATCAACATCTCCTTTGTCCATTTTAGGACCAAATTGTCCACCTTAATCAAATGCTAATCTTCTATCTTTTTTTTTGTCAGGTGCTTGCCACCAGTTTTGATGTGCATGCCTTTTCCCAGTAAATCAATGACAAATTTAGACTGGATTCCTAAAATAGGAGTAAGTCCTTACTCTGATTTATATATGCAGGTTTAGGGACTCTGAATGGTTGGAAATCAACAGATTTAACTTTGGCTGTGGTGTTTCCAGGTGAGACGCAGTATAAAAGAAAGGCAACCTGAAATCTTTTCTTCCCCCAGAAAGGGGTTCTCTCCCTACGCATTTCTTTCTTTTTGCTGCTGAGTGAATATGTCAGGCTGATCTCTAGCTAAAATATTCATATTAATCAGGTTTTTTTACAGAGATTTTTTAAAGAAGTATTTTGGCCTCCATTTAGCATTAAATCAGTGACTTGATTTTACTTGATCTGGGAGGTGTTCGGAATTGACAGAATGAAGAAAATGTGCTCACTGCCTCCCTCAAGTGGCCAAATCCAGTTCCTGCATAGAATTATTTCCTTGCTTGTTGCAGAAAAGTCTAAAAATCTGGTTCAAACAAGGAAAGAATCACTGCTTTTGAAACAAACAAATAAGCATAAACAAAGGGGAAGATAACAAGGGATTGGAAAGGGAATGGAAAATTGAGAATGTGTCAATTATTAGCTGTTCCCAACAGTTCATCCTTCTCTTCCTGCCTCTATTCCTGCTCTGTAGCTGATGGGAAGGGCTGAGTCTGCATTATTGGAATTGGAATTGGTTTGTAATTGTCACTTGTACTGAGGTACAGTGAAAAATTTGTCTTGCATATTGTCCATACAGATCACTTCATTACACAGTGCACTGAGGTAGTACAAGGTAAAACAATACAGAATGTAAAGTGTCACAGCTACAGAGAAAGTGCTGTGCAGGGAGACAATAAGGTGCAAGGTCATAATGAGGTAGATTGTGAGGTCAAGAGTCCATATTATTGTACTAGGTAACCATTCAATAGTCTTCCCACAGTGGGATAGAAGCTGTCCTTGAGCCTGGTGGTATGTGCTTTCAGGCTTTTGTATCTTCTGCCCGATGGGAGAGGAGAGAAGAGAGAATGTCCGGGGTGGGTGGGGTCTTTGATTATGCTGGCTGCTTTACCAAGGCAGCGAGAAGTGTAGGCAGAGTCCATGGAGGAGAGGCTGCTTTCTGTGATGTGCTGAGCCATGTCCACAACTCTCTGCAGTTTCTTGCGGTCACAGGCAGAGCAGTTGCCATACCAAGCCCTGATGCATCCAGCTAGGATGCTTTCTATGATGCATCGATAAAAGTTGGTGAATATCAAAGGGGACATGCTAAATTTCTTTAGCCTCCTGAGGAAGCAGAGGCACTGGTGAGCTTTCTTGGCCATGACATCTACATGGTTGGTATTGGTGCTGTTCACTCCTAGGAACTTGAAGCTCTCAGCCCTCTCGACCTCAGCATCATTGATGTAGACAGGAGCATGTGCACTCTCCTCCTTCCTGAAGTCAATGACCAGCTCTTTTGTTTTGCTGACATTGAGGGAAAAGTTGTTGTCATGACATCATGTCACTGAGCTCTCTATCTCCTTCCTGTACTCTGACTCATCATTACTTGAGATACGGCCCACTACGGTGGTATCATCTGCAAACTTGTTGGAGGTAGAGCAGAATTTGGCCACGCGGTTGTGAGTTCATAGGGAGTAGCATAGGGGGCTGAGTACACAGCCTTGTGGGGCACCAGTGCTGACAATAATTGTGCAGGGTTATTGCCAGGTTGTAGATGATGCAATGGACAGCAGCATGTGGCAAATGTCAATGATCAGCTCCTTTGAGAGGCAGAGTGTCCTTGTTGGGATGAATTGCTTCTGTAGTGGATAGTGCTTCCCACAGAGGGCTTTCCTATCAGGAACCATGCTCTGTGGACCCTCTTCTCATATTTCCCATCATGCTGTACATCCAAAGGAACAGCCTCCAAGGTCAACATGAACAGAGTTAATCATCAGGTCAATGTTGAGGTGCAACTTTAGCCTCAGTACTCCCGCGGGGTTTCTGAAATTCCAGCATCCTCCAAAAGTAAAGCAGCATCAACTCTCAACAACCAACTCCCTTCCAAATCAATCATTGCTGTCAGAGTTGACTTGGAAAGTAATTGCAATGTATTTTATGTTAACCGAGTTCAGATTTCACTGTGGCCATGACGGGATGTGAATTAGTGTCCATGGATTAATTAGATAAGTAATTTAATCACTGCTTCACTAACAAATTTAATAGATGCATTAAACATTTGCACTTGCACATCGTTCAAGCAATTCCAGTCAAATTTCTGTCCATAACATCCAAACAACAGGAGCTATGGAGGCCTTTTTGAAGCAGATACGCTTACATTTCACTTCCTTGTTCTCCACTAACATTCCAAAGATGAGCTATTGTATTGGGCTCCTGGGGCTGGTACCGCAGCGGCTGATTTTAGTAATTAATTCCCTCCTCCATAGTAAACGGTGGAGTCAGAGAGACTCTTGGAAAAAGACAACAAAATAATTAAAATTTGAAGTGAGAGTTAAAATTGAAAGTAATAGGAAGCTATCCTGCAAAGCCAAAGGCACTGATGTCTTACATGACATGTTAATTCTTTTTCTCTTCATTGATGCTGCCTGACTTTCTGGGTATTTCCAGCCTACTCTGTTCAACAACAACATTTACTTGTATGGCAGCTTTACCATACTTGAATGTGCTAAGGCATTTCACAGTCAGGAAGTAAAACCTGGAACCTTCAGGAACTTGCCAGTGTAATCTTCCTTCCCACTCCCTTTCTGACCTCTCTCACCTTCATCTCCTGCATTGTTCCAAACAAGCACAAGGAGCAGAGATGGGTCACACAGCCTCTCCATTCAATAAAATCATTGATGATCTGATCTTGGTCTCCACCCAATTTACTTGATCAAAATGCTTCTTTCCAAATATTTTCAAATTAAGGGAATTCTACACAATTTTTTAAAAAAGGTGACAAATTTGCTAGAAGAAATGTAAAAAAATATTTAGACTTCTTGGATGAATAGGTTGGAAGGCCATTTCTAAGAGAACTGTCTAAAAACTCCAGCTCCACTTTAAATATTAACTTCCTCAACCAAGGGCAGTCGTCAATGCCAACACATTACAAAGTATATTAGGCCACATCAGTGTAATCTTCGGCTCATTTTTCTTTCAAAGCAGCTGATTAAGGTTATGCATTAGAGGCTAATTTTCACCACCTATCTATTAGTTTTACGTGAAGCCTTATCCTCTTTCATCAAAGGAAATACGGAAGATGAATACCGTTTCAATTTCCTTTAAAAGCAGAACAAAAATGATTATATCGCCAGACTGAGGAGCATTGCATAACTGATAATGATTTGCATGCATTTACTTGATTTTTTAAAAAAACTGTGGATAATTGGCCAGGATATTTGCTTGGAAACCCTCAGATGATTGCAATTTGGCGGTTTATGTGAATCGATGGCTTTGCATGCAGCGTTAATTAAACATTGATTCTGTGTAACTGATTTTGTGCTGATATGCCGTGACTGGGGTTAGAGCAGAAAAGCGGCAATGCAGATTGTCCCTGAAGTCCACTTTGGGGCTGCTCGTAAGCAGTGGGCTTTAGGTGGAGGAACAAGGGAGTGAGGAATCATCAAACGGGCAATGTTGCAGGTTTCTGGTTTGACCTCATCCTTTGGGAAGTGGAGCAATTGAATACCTAAACAGAGTGTGGTTTCTGCTCTGTGGAAAGTGAGCAGTTGCACAGGAGAGGCCTGGTAAATGATTTGGCATTTGCCAAGGGGGTTGAGGAAGATCTCCAATTATAAAGGTGAGAAGGATGTAACAACTCATGTGGCTCCATCACTCATTGAACAACATCCTTCAGTAAATACCGGGGAAAAAACAAAGATAAAGAATGCCTTTGACCTTCTTTGACTTTAAGGATGGGAAGCACCAAAGTTGAAGCAATAAGCTTTTATGAAGTTCCTTGGCATGAATTGCATCCAGTAGGAGGAGCATGAAATCCGGATTCAGAAGTCTCGGACATTGACTTATATGGAATATACATTGCTGCGTTCTCATTAGGTTCACTCAAGTGCAAGCAAGCTGCACAGCAAATTCAGCACTATTCCAATTCCACATAAACACAAAGGATTACTGACTGTTATCTTTTTTCTCTGCAGAACGCCTGTTTTTCATGAGATATTTCAATGCTCTAAATCAATCTTTCCTGGTTTATCTGCTCTCTGCAACACTTTATCATTGAATCTGTATTCCTATTCCTCACTTTTCATTCCAAAATGTGTCATCTTATGTTTCTCCACATTAATTTGTCTCTACCACCTGTCTGCCTGTCTGTCCTTCTGAAGTCTTTTATCATTCTCTCAAACTCCTTACTGTTAAATCTTGGGTAAATTTTGAACATTTTTCTCCATATATTGAAGTGCAAATCATCTCACATAAATAAAAATAGACACATCATTATCATCTCCCTTCCAATCTGAACAGAACATTTAAGCCCAAATCTAGTTTTCTTTTCCCAGTGAGAACTTTATATCCAAGACACACTTGCCCTTATCATTTTTGCAACAAAGCTCCTGTGAGACATTTCATCAAATATCTCAGAAAATCTATACCCAGCTGCTTGCTGAAAAAGTTCATGCTGTCTAACTTGGATTAAACCATGCATTTCAGAGTAGCTTACCAATTAATGGCATGATTCCAGTGTAACAGGCAACATCATATTGAACCATCATCTTCTGGGCACTATTTTCTATTCCCAGTAAGAGAGGGGCTGACGGATCCAAACATACTAAACAAGTGTAAAAGGACAGCTGGAGGCATTCAAAGGAAGGAGGGCACACTGCAACAATAGAGTGTTGAAGGCCTGCCAGCAATAGAGCTGGAGACACAGTGAGAATGAAGCACAGTTTGGACAGACACCTGATATGGCAGATGGCTGGGGGGAGTCAAAAAACCGCATAGCCCATTTCTGAAGAGGTTATGACAGTAGAGGACATCCTACTTCAGAGCAACAGATATCAATTCAGGATGGCCATTGAAGAGGCTTCCTTGAAGATTCACCATTCAGCCTGTGAGACTATGGCAGCTCAGCAACTGTCCTAAGGAGAACTGCGACCACTTAGGACTAGATTTGGAAGGACAGTGGGGTTACAGTTGTGCAGCAGTTGGTACTGCTGCCTCACAGCTACAGTGAACCCGGTATGATCCTGACCTGGGATGCTGTCTGTGTGGAGTTTGCACCTTCATCCTGTGACCACGTGGGTTTCCCCTGGGTAATCTGGTTTCCTCCCACATCTCAGAGGCATGTGGTTGGTTGGTTCAGCAAACAATCTGCTGGAGGAACATAGTAGGTCAAGCAGCATCAGTGGGGAGGGAGAGGAATTTTCAGCATATTAGGTTGAGACCCTGCATCAGGAATAAAACATCGACAATTCCTTTTCCTCCACAGAGGCTGCTTGACCCATCGAGTTCCTCCAGGAGATTGTTTGTTGCTCCAGATTCCAGCATCCGCAGTCTCTTCTGTCTCCTCATTGGTAGGTTAATTGGACACTGCGAATTAATGCTAATGCAGGTCGGTGGTAGGTGAGGAGTTAATGGGCATGTGAGAGAGGGAAGGCTGCAGAGATAAGTAGGGAGATGGACATTGCTTTGAGATGTGAGAGGTAACACCAAGTGAATGGCCTAAGGGACTCCTATACCATAAGAAAATATGACCATGTGTTGACTTACATAACTGGAAGGCTTTGTGCCAAAATAAAGCTCACAGAGAGTGAATGTTTGTTTCTTTTTTCCTTTTTGTTTTTTCTTGATTAAAGTCAGAAAGAGTGGTGTATCATATGTGGCTTACATAATGCTGTCATAATGATGCCATTTTAAGAATTGTATCACGACTGCTCTCTGTGTTATTGCAACATTATTTATTGTGCCTATCTATCCCCGTGGAAGAAAGTTGCAATAAGAATGGTCCCTGACCCTATAAGCTTCTACTTAATGGTGACCTTATTATTAGTTTGAATTGCTAACTATTTAACAGTATTTTAGAGAGTGACAAACAAAGTTACTGGGAAACAAGGGAAATGAAACTATAAAAATGTAATTGGCCAAGAGCCAACTCAGAGCCTATGAAGTGTTTTCACTGGCAGCAAAAACATGAAGCAATTCATCCTCATTGTGAACTATTCTGTTCACAATGTCAAATTGCATCAGACAAATCCATATTCACCTCTTAATCTGGGCAAATAACATAAGAAAGGTAAAGGATTAGTCCAGCTCAAACATTTATAGCTGTATCTACATTTATCTTAGATCCATAAAAATGTCATTGTTTTGAGTTAAAGTAGAAGGAGATACAGCCTTGGTTACTGTTCTAACTCTTTGATCGAGAAATCTCATCATTATGCATTCCCACTTTACCAGATATGAACTCCAAAGTTTCTCTGGTCCCATAACATCTTTCACCATCTTAGCTTTAAGTGTAGCTTTATGCCCCAATGACATTTTTACCTTAATGCTTTAATTATAAGATTTCTTTATTAGTCACATGTACATCGAAACACACAGTGAAATGTATCTTTTACGTAGAGCGTTCTGGGGGCAGCCCGCAAGTGTTGCCATGTTTCTGGCACCAACATAGCATGCCCACAACTTCCTAACCCGTACATCTTTGGAATGTGGGAGGAAACTGGAGCATCCAGAGGAAACCCATGCAAACAATTCCTTACAGACAGCAGCCGGAATTGAAACTGGGTCACTGACGCTGTAATAGTGTTACGCTAACTGCTACACTACAGTATCTGAATGACATTGCATTTGTCACCTGTCAGCGCAGTTTGTAACTTTACAGAATTAGAGTACAATAACTGGACTTTTAATCCAGAGGTATGATTAATGATCATAATTGAGGCAAAGGTTCAAATCCAAACATGTAACTGCTTAGAGTAGTCATAGATTTCTACAGCACAGAAACAGGCCCTTCAGCCCATATGAGCATGCCAACCATCAAGTACCCATCTATGCTAATTTATTTACCTGGTTCATGGCCAAGTCTGCCCTGTTGACCCAAGTGCTTCTCCAGATACTTGTTACATGTTGCGAGAGCAAGTGCCTCCAACACCTTCTCAGGCAGTGTGTTCCAGATAGCAAGTATTCTCAGGATGAAAAGAAATCTCAGATCTCCTCTCACCTTCTTACTCCTCACCTTAAACCTGGGGTAAAGTTTCTCACTATTCACTCTATCTAATTTTATATACCTCTGTCAGAGCTCCCTGCTCCAAGGAAAAAAAAAACCCAGTCTATCCAAGTCTCTCTTCATAACCAAAATATTCCATCCCAGGCAATGTTTTGCTAAATCCCTGCTTCACTCTCTCCTATGTAATCTTGTCCTTCTTATAGTCTGGTGACCAGCACTGCACACAATAATCCAAAGGTTTATAAAGTTGTTCCACGGCATCCATGCTCTTATATTCTGTGACACAGCTGTTGAAGGCCAGCATCCACTTAACTTCTCCACCACCTTAACTACCTGTGCTGCTGCCAATGTCCTGTCTTTCCTCAAATTAGATCATTAAAAATCTGGAATTTAAAAAAATGATGATAATAATAGCAGTTACAATGAAACAAATGGATTGTTGTTCAAACAGATCTGATCTAGCAGGGTCCTTAGGAAAGACAGTCTGCCATTCTGGCCTAGATATGACTCAGGCTCACGGCAGTGATTGTTTATGACAGTCTGAGAGGCCCCAAAAAGCTACTGGGTTCAAGGACAATTAGGGATGAAAAACAAATTCTGTCCTTGCCAGCGACACACACATCATGTGACTGAATTTAAAAAAACAGCGTTGAATACAATCACAGAAAAAAGATATTTGTCCCAGGCTGCCATTAGTAAACACTCCTTTCTAAATTGTTATCTTCCTCCGAATTGATTAATATCCTTTTCCCAAAGACCATTTAAACTTACACACCAGCTGCTGATTTCTCTCTCAAAGAATAAACAAAACATTATGATGCCTTTCTTTGTCATGTGATAAACATAAATCATTTCTATGAAATGTTGCAGAAAAGTCTGTTGCTTAACAGGATTGTTGTTGAAATGCTCTATTGAAAAGCTCCTTTTAATAACATAAATTATGCTGAAGGTCTTTTATTTTATTAAGAAATGACTGGTGAATTTAAGTGACAGCATAATGTAGCATTGTATTTGTACCAAAGCTCTGAGTATTGTTTACAACATATTAATGAAACACTGTTTCCAATTTTTCATTTATTTAATTTACACCAACCTTAATTATTTCTACATCTTTTATATAAAATTGTTTTATTGCAGATAATTTATCAGCAAGTTGCAGAAGTAAATCAGAATCCGTCCTTCAGGCCAATATTCAAATATAGTACTTTGTTACGTAAACCAGGTTCAAATAGTGGAGAAGGCAATGTTCTTCCCTGACGAGGGAAGAGATGATGAGTGACAAAGGACTGACTACGATCTAAAGAACCAAGAACACAGACGTCATTGGTTTTAAATATACCATGCTGACAGCTACGGGCTCCACTGTACCAAGTGCCAGGATATTACATTAAAGCAAGGTTTTGCAAATATTTGCATATTTTAATAAAAAGTTAATACGTATTTTTATACTGCCTGTGCCACTACAGTATGCATACCCATCTGAAAGAGAGATCATCCCCAATTTATTTGTGTACCTATAATCGGTAATTGACAGAGGTGTGTATGTATTACCCATTTTACTAACAATGAAGCAAATACAGAAAATGTCTCAGTTACAACAAAAAACACAGATGCCATCATTAATGGAAGGTAACTAGCTAATCTTTTCATAGTATGACGTGCATCAATTTTACATGAGTTCTTGTGCCTCATAGAAGTCATAGAGGCATTGAGTTATGTAGCAAGGAAACAGGCCCTTCAGCCAAGCTCATTCATGCAGACCAAGTTGCTTACCCGAGCTTGTCCCATTTGCCTGCGTTTGGCCCATACCGCTCTAAACCTTTCCTATCCATGTACCTGTCTCAAACACTTTTAAACATTGTAATTGTACCCACTTCTACCACTTCCTCTGGCAGCTTGTTCCATATACCCACTACCCTCTGTCTGAAAAACTTGCCCATCAGCTCCCTGTTAAATCTTCTCCCTCTCACCTTAAACCTTTTACCCTCTAACCTGGGAAAAAGACTATGACCATTCACCTTATAGATGCCCCGCATGACTTTATATGCCTCTAATTGTAAATTATCTATTTTAAGGATATCTTAAAGAACTGAGTGTACCATGTGGCAAGACTTTGATACATTGCTGTACCAGCCACTGCCATTTAGTTTAAGTTACTCTCTTCAATAAAGGATGTTCTGTTCATATCTCTATCTCTGTTAATTGCCTTTGTAGGCAACCCCACTAAAGAGCCTATGGAAATGATATTGTTATTGAGTTTGGGATGTGACTGCTTTTGGGAGTAACAGGACAATGATCCAGTGCAAGGAAGCTATAGAATGGGGTTACTGAAGTAGAACGATGACGATGGCAGGTATCGTGGATACGTCCGTGAGCTTCAGAGATATGAGTGGATTTAACTTCTTGTCCTATTTCTGGAATGAGTGGAAATGCTCCCGATGGGGAACAGCATTGACAAGATCAGGGAACGGAGGAGCATGAATGTGCAAGAGAAATGGAAAGCAATATTGTTGCTGATGGTGGAATCAGAGACATATGAGATGTTGGTGAGCCTACTTTCTCTACAAGCTACATTGATGATCACATTCAAGGACTCAGTGTACTGAAGGAACACTCTGATCCACCACTGTGGGAGATTTTCTGAAGATACAGATCTGGCATGTACAGCCAGGGATCAGAGGAAACCGTTGGTGAAGACATGGTCAGGCTGAAGTCACTGGCAAAGAGGTTCAAGTTACAGGCATCTTTGTGGCATTGCAGGATGACTTAGTGCATGCCCTGGCTGATGAGAACTCAGCAGAGAAACAATTCAGTTTGGAGGACTTAATGTTTGAGGGAGTGTGTAGCTGGTGTAGAAATATCATTTAAGAGCATGAGATGATTTTATTTAGGGTGAAATCCTAGAGTGCAGGCATCAGCAAGCAAAGGAGGCCGGTATTGATGGCTTTGCTTATTGTCCACAATGTTGTGTCATGTGGTCACAGAAAGTGACTTCAGCAGGAAATCACTGGGTCTGAGGGGCTCAAGGTGAGGGACAGACCAACACAAGCACAGTGGAAGCTGGGCATGGAGGGGGGTTGCACAGGCTCAATGGCCAGCTCCAACAATATATGCACCACTAGGGACATAGCTTTCTACACTTTGACTGTTACAAGGTTACAATTATAAAATTTCAATTTCAAAAAATAGTTGTCCAATGAAGATAGCAATTAATGTGAGTGTGACAATAGATTGGTGATTAAAGGGGTGTGATAAGTATGAGTAGTTGTTCAAAGCAACTCCGTAGTGAAATGCAGTACTATCTGCAAGGAGGTCTTGCGAAGTTCAGCAAAGTCCAGAATGCTGAAACTGACGGGGAAGCACTGGTCATGGGCACAACACTTTAAAGGAGCTGTAGTCCATAGATTCTTAGGGACAGGATTTATTTGCATTTAGAACAGCATGGACTTATTAGGGAAAGTCAGCATGGTTTTGTGTGGGGAGGTCCAGTCTCACAAATATGATTAAGTTTTTTGAGGAGGTGACAAAGATGATTGATGAGGGTAGGGCAGCGGCTGTGGTCTACGTGGACTTTACTGAAGCATTTGACGTGGTTTCTCATGGTAGGCTGGTCCGGCAGATTAAATCATGTAGGATCCATGGTGAGTTGGTAAATTGGATACAAAATTAGCTTGGTCATAGAAGACTGACGGTAATAGTGGAAGGGCGTATTTCTGACTGGAGTTCTGTAACCAGTGCAAGGATCAGTGCTGAGACATCTGTTGTTTGTAATGATTTGGATAAAAATGTGAGTGGTCTGATTATTAAGTCTGCAGACAAACATGAAAATTAATGTAGTTGTAGAGAGTCAGGAAGGTTGTCAAGGGATAAAGCAGGATATAGATCAGCTGGAAATTTGGGCAGGGAAATGGCAGTTTGAGTTTGATCCGGACAAGTTTTGGGTGATGCATTTTGGGAGATCAAATGTAAGAGGAAAGTATATAGTAACCCTTGGAACATTGATATACAGAGAGATCTTAAAAACAGGTCCCATTTACACAAATATTTATTTGATACTGTTGAACTGTTTCTGTTTGAAGCATTTTCTGTGGTGTGCTGTGGTCCTTGGTTCTCAACAGACTCATGTTATACTACAACACAGACTCCACAGCACAGTCCCTCTAATTTAAAGAATATCAGCTGTAAGGAGAAGTTGGACAAACTTGGATTGTTTTCTCTGGAGTGTCAGAGGGTGAAGGGAAACCTGATAGAAGTACATAAAATTATGGAAGGCAGAGATAGGATAGTTAGAGTCTTTCTCCCAGGGTGTAAATGTCAAATACTGTAGGGCGTAGGTGTCAGATGAGGTGTAAAGGAGATTTGCAAGGCAAGTTTTTACACAGAGTGGTAGGTGCCTGGAACTCGCTGCCAGGGAAGGTGGTGGAAGCAGATATGATAGTGACCTTTAAGAGGCATTTAGACTGACACATGAACAGTCAAGGAGTAGAGGGATACCGACTATGTGCAGATGAGACTAGTTTAGATTGGCATCATGGTCAGCACTGACATGGTGGGCCAAATGGCCTGTTTCTGCGCTGCACCGATCTGTGTTCTGTGTTCAAATCCAATTTATGCAAAGATTTAAATGACCAGAAACGATATTGGTCTGGACTCTAGAAAAATGTGCCTAGCTAACTTCTGGTGACATGGGATCACTTACATCCATCTGAACACCGAGACTGGGCTTCAGTTTAACCTCCTCTGAAGGACAGTACCACAGACAGCATTCCCTCAATACTGCACTGAAGTAGCTGACTAGATGATGTATTCAAGTCCTGGAATTAAACAACTTTCTAATCCAAGAATGTTACCATTCAGCCAAGGTTCAGTTAATTGTACATCTACTAAGAAAATAAGACTTCTTGATACACAAATTCTTACTGTTTCAGTAGTTGGATTTAATGGCTATTTAGCAGCTCTTGATTTTCTATTTCTGCCTTTTAATTGTTCTGTCTATTAGCTGTTGGCTGGTGGATCAAAGCAATAATTATTCATCAACAATAAATACGAACAACTGCAGTGTCAAGTGACTGGTGTACTTTATGTGGAAGTGTCTTCAAAGTCAGGGTGCACATCAAAACAGGAATTTGCATTCAGTTTAGATCACAACCATCTTAATCAGTTGACATAAATATTCTTCAAGCCATTCCTTTTGCTGAATGAGTCATAGTATTGATGTGTCAAGCTGTTTTATAAACCTGCATGATCAAGCAACAGGCAGCTTTGGCCTACTTCACACATTTGCTCTTCTTAACAAGTCGTGCCTCTTTCGGGAACTGCATGAGACTTTGAAGGTGCTTTAATCTAAGGCTCCATGCACATTCAAATAACCTTGTTGATTTGATACATATTAGCATAGAAAATTCTAGTTCAATTGATGTCTATGCAGCTACTCAGCTAACAAAATATATGTAGATAATTAAAACTATTTATTGTAGTGTGATAAGTCTAAATGGAATTAATCAGGGTGAAAGTTTGAAGACATAGGAATCAGAAAAGTCTTGAAAGAGAAGAACTATGAATTTAAATATTTATTCAGTAATTCCAGTGTTAGGACATAGAAAGAACTGCTTCATTAGCAAATGGAATGATGCTTTTCCTGCCAAATATTCTTAAGATCTCTCATGGATCATGGGTCTTCACTTCCTTTTATACCTCAGCACAATTTAAGTCAACTGAGGAGAAATGGATTTATTGATGGGGATGTGAGGGAGAGATAGATGCATCTGCAAGCTAGTTAGATCTGAAGATTGATATAATGGAGAAGGTGGGGTGAGGGGTTGGAAGGTGGGAAGAAAGTGGCACCACAGTCCAGCTGCTGATCACCTCTGCCTCCACTGACCATGTTTTCTCCCGTTGTACCACTAGATTCTTCCAGCAGATCATCCAGTGAGGTGGATCATTGGACAAGAAGCCTGCCAGATAAAGGGCTACATCATCTAGGGAAAGAAGGCTCCTCAACAGAAAGCAGCACACCAAGTCCACTGACACTGGTCATCATGACTGAGGCCAGAGAAAGTTGGTTCACCTGCAAGAATAAACATAACTGGGGCAATCACTGAGAAATCCAGTTGGAAATTCCGTAGAAATGCCTGATGAAAGGTTATTGACCTGAAACATTGTTTTTCTTTCCACAGATGTTGCCTGAGTGTTTCAGGCATTTTCAATTTTTATCTTAGAAGATACTTCCTTACCCTAGGAAGTTGCGAATGTTGAACTTATTTGCACAGTGACCTGTAAAGGACAATAGCAGAGATTCACTTACAGTGAGACTAAGAAAGAAGGAAATAGAGAACTGATCAAAGAAAGATGGGACATAAACACCAGCACAGGTCGGATGAACAGCGTGGCCTGTTTTTGTGCTGCATCTTCTATGTTTAATCCTTACAATATATGGCTAACCAATCTGCTACAACAAACTTTCCAACCACACATATGATTCACTTCCTTTCCTTTACATGCTGTTGACTTCTATGAAAAAAAGAATGAGAAGCTGTGGATGTTGAAAAGTTGATATAAAAAGCAAAAGTTGCTGGAAATATTCAGCAGGTCAGCCGCATGAGAGGAGAGGGAAACAAATTAATGTTTTAGGTTGGTGACCTTTCAACAAAACAGGGAAACATTTAAAGATAAGCAGGTCTTAAGATGCAAAGACAGAAGAGGAAGAGAGGAGAAGAGGTTAGGTTTCTGATAGGGGGGAGGGAGGAGGACTTGAATGGGATGATGGTGTAAGGGGAGTGGGTGGTGATGGTGCGGACAGTGCTACTATTCAAGTATGTGCTGAGTTTCCCTGGAACGGTGTGGGAGAGAAAGGACAAAGAGGTCTGAGTGGGAGTATTACAGTGAGGAACAAACCACAGCTTGGACTCACTCTTGCAGGAAGTTGTCAGCCAGTTGATTCTTTTCATTATGGATTTGGTTAGTAGCGCAGCCATTCGAAATATGAAATCCCAAGTTCAATCCTTGCTTAGTCCCTCAGGCAGGAAAACACTAGAAGTCGGACTCAGTGGCATAGGGTTGTACAGCACAGAAATGAGCCCTTGGTCCCACCATGACCATTCTGACCTTTTTGCCTAACTACACTAATTCCACTTGCCTACATTAGGTCTGTATCCGTCTATGCCTTGACTGTTCAAGTGCCTGTCTGAATGGTTCTAAAATGTAGGGAATGTATCCGATTCCACCAACTCCTCTGGCAGCAAGTTCCAGATATCAACCACACTCTGTATTAAAAACTTTCCCCTCAAATCCCCTTTAAAACTCCTTCTTCTCACCTTAAACCTATGCCGTGTCTTTTTTGATACCCCTACCATGGGAAAAAGATTCTATCTACACCACCTCTGCATCTTAGAATTTTGTATATTTCTGTCAGCTCCCTCCTCAGCCTCCTTTCCAGGGAAACAAACCCAGCCTATCCAATCTCTCCCCATAACTAAAGTCCTCCAATCCAGCCAACATCCTGGTGAACGTCTCCAGTGCAATCACATCCTTCCTATGAGCATGGCAACTAAAAATGCACATTATACTCCAAGTGGGGCCTAACCAGTGTTTAATAAAGTTGCAACATAACGTCTTCGATATTCTATGGCCCAAGCTGTGAAAGCAAACATGCCGTATGTCTTCTTCACCATGCTATCTACCTGTATTGCCACTTTCAGGGAATTATGGACTTGGATCCCAAGGTCCCTCTGTTCAGCATTCCTGAGTACCCTACTATTTACTGTATATGTCCTATCCCTCATAACTTTCCAAAATGCAACACCTCACATTTGTCAAGATTAAATTCCATCTGTCAAGGCTCCACCAAACTTTCCATCTGATCTATATCCTGCTGCAGCATTAGACAACCTTTCTTGATATCCTCAAAACCACCAACTTTAGTGACATCTGCAAACTTACCAATCATACCTCTAACATTCACATCTAAGTCATTAATATATTTCACAAACAACAAGGGTCCTAGCACCGACCACTGGTGGCAGACTACTAATCAGAAAAGCAATTGGCCAGTTTGTCTTGGATCCCATGTGCCTCAATCTTCTAAATTAGCCTACCATGCAGGACCTTGCCAAAAGCTTTACGAAAGTCCAAAGAGATCACATTGACTGCCCTGCCTTCAATAATCTTCTTAGTTACCTCCTTAAAGCACTCAATCATATGAATGAGACAGGATTTCCCTGCACGAAGCCATCTGACTATCCCTGATCAGCCTCTGCTTTGAATACAATCCATTAAGATGTGTCAATGTAAAAGTTTCTTAAACGCCACTATCGTACCTGCTTCCACCACAACCCCTGGCAGCCCGTTCCAAGCACCTACCACTTTTTGTACAAAAATCTTGCCCCGCACATCTCCTTTAAACTTTCCCCATCTCACCTCTAGTGCATGTCCTCTAGTATTTGACATTTCTATCCTGGGAAAAAGATTCTGACTGTCTACCCTATCCATGCCTCTCATAGTTTTATAAACTTCTATCAGGTCTCTCATCAGCATCTAAAGCTCCAGAGAAAACTACCCAAGTTTGTCCAACCTCTCTTTATACTCATACTCTCTAATCCAGGCAGCATCTTGGTAAGCCTCTTCTGTACCCTTTCCAAAGCTTCTGCATCCTTCCTGTAATGGGGCAACCAGAATTACACGCAATACTCCATCTGTGGCCTAAACAAAATTTTATATAGCTGCGACATGACTTCCTGACCCTTATATTCAATGCCCAACCAACAAAGGCAAGCATGATATACACCTTCTTTACCACCTTATCTGGTTGTGTGGCCACTTTCAGGGAGTTATGGACTTGAACCCTCAGATCCCTCTGTACATCAACACTGTTAAGGGTCCTGCCATTAACTGTATGCTTCCCCCTACATTTGACCTCCCAAAGTGCAAAACCTCACACTTACTTGGATTAAACTCCATCTGCCATTTCTCCGCCCATATCTGTAACTAATCTATATCCTACTGTACTCTTTGACAATCTTCTTCACTGTCTACAACTCCACCAATCTTTGTGTCATCTGCAAACTTACTAACCCACCCATCTATGTTTTCATCCAAGTCATGATCCTGAGATTGTGAGCTTAGAGGTCCTGTTATTTAACCTTCTGCCTAACTCCCTAAACTCACTTTGCAGGACCTCATACCTCTTTCTATTTATGTCACAAATACCAATCTTTACTAAAACGTCTGGCTGTTTTCCCTCCCCTTTCAGAATGTTCTGTACCCGATTCTGTACCCAATCTGTCCCTGGCACCCGGAGGGCAACATACCATTCTGGACTCTTGTCCTCGACCACACATGTGCCTGTCTATTCCTCTCACAAATGAATTCCCTCCTACAACAGCTTGCCTAGACTTTTCCCTCCCCTGCTCTGCATCAGGGCCAACTGTAGTGCCGCAAACCTGGCTTCAACTGCTGTTTTCCTCTGAGAGGTCATCCCCCCCAAACAGTATCCAAAAAGTTTTTCCTGTTTGAGAGGGGAATGTCTGCACTTACTGTCCTTTCTGATGGTCACCCATCTCCTTTCATTCTGTACCTGCAGCATGACTAACTCACTGAACATACCATTTACGACATATTCCGCATCTCACATGCTCCATTGCGAATCCAACTGTAGCTCTGATTAGGAAGAGAAAACCCACCACAGTCCCATTCCTCTTATCCATCTCATGAGTGTTGCTACAACTGAGCTTACCTGAGCATCCAACAAGCCAACAACTAGGATCTTTTGCAGGAAAACAGCATCAGGGTAACAGATCAGGCATGATGTTAGTGGAACATGCTTGAAAGGCCAAATGATCTGTTCCTGGTTCTATTTCTTATGTCTTGATAGCTCCATGTTAAAAAGACCCATTAGCATTTATTGTCATGCTTCATGTTTGTGTAATAGCTACTTACAGAAGATGCACTGCACCATTATTTGAAGAAGGAGAGGAGGAGAGAATGCAACAGGACTATTTAATAAAATAAGCCCAGAGGCAAAGACAAACCAAAGAAGAAAGGTGCAAGATACTTCCCTTTTCACAGGTTTGGATTATTTCCTTTCAATGCAAAAATCCTATAGATATAGACAGATTATATACTGGCTTGGTAACTAAATTACTGGACTAGCAATCTAAAGAGCAGGACTAAGGATCTTTGAACATGTTCAAATCCTACGGTGGCTGATAGAAAATTTAATTCTGGTTAATAAGAATAAATAAAAGAATGAAAAAAATAGTATCAGGAACACTGGCCACAGAGGTAACTAACTGTCATAAAATCTATCTGTTTCATAAATGCCTCTGAGGCAAGGCAATCCATCATCCTTAGGCCATGTGTTCTATATGTGACTCCAGACCAACACCATAGTGCTCTATAATATTAGGAATGGGTATGAATTTCAGTGATGCCCACATCCTGCCACTGCCTTAATAAAACACATCTAACTGCTGATGTCACACAGCTGTGCCTGGAAGCAAATGACCCTCTCTAGTTTGAAAATTAGGAAGGAGTGGTTAGGAGTTAACATATTTCTTTTTGTGAATTAAAAGTAATAGAATTTAGCAAAAAGCATGATAAAGTAACTATGAAATTATAACCACCTGCATCTATACAGGCAGCTCCACACAGTTCAAAAGTAGGGCACATCAGTGAACCATCTAAAATGCTGAGGGATTATTGAAATCACAGACACATCAAATATCAGCAGCCTTCACATCTTCAGGAAAGAATGTTGAAAAGTGCCACATGCACAGAACCATCTTACCACTCTGCCTACACAGGATTTTAATTCTATTTTCATTGCTGGTTTTCAATCTTTCTTGCTGCAAAAATGAAAAGATCCCAAGGGAGATTTCTAACACGTCAATGGTCTTGAAACACAACTATGCATTTGCATAACATGGATGTGCTTCCAGCAAATTTCATTGTCCTCTGGAAAAGCTCAAGGTCGCTGTGACATTTTTAGCACTGAAGTATAGAAATGACTAAAAAATAGTCTTCAATATTGCAATAATTCAATTGGTGCACCATCTTGGAACAAGACTATATAGATCTTACATAGGTGCCAGAGTTTTGATTCACTGTTTGGAAGAGTTTCTAATTTTAGATTCATTGATATAAGGTGGCTAATAACTAAAGTGGGCAGTACCATCAACGTAATATTTGTTGCCCATTCCTGTTGTCTCAACTTGCCTGCATTTGGAGCTAAGTGTATTGAAGTTGCATTTATGGATGGCATGTTCTCTTCCCTGCAGGATATGGTGTACCAGTTAGACCTACAAAACAAACTACTGCTGCCCAAAATTGACCAGTTTTGATGAAATCAATTTCACAGCAAGGTGTTGCCTGTAGAATTTGTTCTGTAGTAATTATTGGCCCATTCTTTTGAAGGCTGAGCAATAACTATTCAGTCCAGATGATGTAAAAGCTCTCATATTTTCATATCCTTTTTGTGTTTGTCATTACATCAGAAGGACAGAAGTAAGGAGCGTGCACATTTATTGAATCTACCATGTCTCACTTATTTGAAATGAGAGTCATTCATTAATGGTGAAGAATATAACATTTAAAACCACTAAAACTACAATGACAGCTTTATTAGTTTCACTCACTTTATCTTTTTTAAAGTTTCCCTTTGAGACATTACATTAAATATTAGAAGTGCATAAGAATTTTGATTTTTTAATAGGGAAATTACAACCCTTTGGCCACTTCTGTTTTTTGTATAATTAATGTAGAATCAGCAGTGTCCCAGAAATTAATTCATGATTACCTCATAGGAAAGTTGACTTGAATTCTAAACCATGGTAGTGTTTATTAATTCATCACTTGTTTTAGCTATCTGGGGTCCAGCTGCTGTCCAGAAACTTGAAGCTCACTTCAGATCTATCAATGATAAACAAAGTATTTACATGAGTTAAGTTATTACATTTTTACATTAATAAATTAAGTCATTAATAATTTTCTCCAAATAGCTAAAATAAAACAAAAAGAACAATGTTGGAGACATAGTTTTGGGATCAAGTACCACTGAAGTAATATGCATAAATGTGAATAAAACTTGTGGTGGGACTGCTAAAAATGCACTTGAGTTGATGTATAAATTAAATTTGATTCCAAGCCTTCTTGTCACTTTATACACTTTATTCTCTGTATATAGAAATTTTTTTATGTATTAACTTCCAGAACCATTGCATTAATTTACATGTTTTGAATCCAAATTGCCTCTGGGTGAATTCTGTTTGGCTCTATAAGACTTTTGTAGGCAGGAGCAAATATGTACAATTTATAACTCTGAAATCGAATATAATTGTATTATTTATGCTCCCATCTGAAAATGAAAGGGCATCTTTCTGAAAATTGAAGGTTAAGAGAGTTTTTTGAATAAATGCATAGTAATGAAGTCAGCAAATTCATGAGACATTGTCACCTGTTTAGAATATATTTAATCCAATTTTCCCTACTGCTGAATAACAGTTACCCACAAATTAAACCATATGGAATCGTTATGTTGGTATACAATCATCAATTTCTTAGTAAATTGTAATGAAATTACATTCAGAAGTTCCTTTTTAAACTATTAACTAGAAACAAGCAGGTCAGGCAAATACTGTGGAAGGAAAGGAGGGAGTGGAACAAAGATCTCTGATAGAATGAAGAGCAGGAGGTATTTCCTTTATATCTCCCTTCCCTGTATTGTTTTGCTGCATTTTAATCCTGCTTTTATCTCTCCTGTCTTGGCATTCCTGTTTTGGCAGTCCTAACTTTTCCCGATGCTGATGAAAGGGCATCACCCAAAACATTAACTTTGTTTCTTCCTCCACAGATGCTGCCTGACCTGCTGAGTACTTCCACTGAATTCTGTTTTATTGCAGATTTCCAGCATTTGCTGTACTTTGCTTCTGGATTATTAGTTACCTTTAGAAGCCTGCTTAAAGTCCCCCAAATGTAAACAATTAGTGAGTACAGTAATGGTGACTAATTAGAGTTTAGGACAGCTGCCAGTAATGTGGTTGGGGTTAGTTTCTTGCTGCTTTTTGAATCTCTCAAAATATAATGAAAAGCCAAATTACATACATAAATTGATTAATTTGCACTTAAAATCATACAAATCCTGACACAGAAAACCGGTGCAGTCTGTGAAAATCCTAGCCAGTTTTTTCAAATTATTGTATAATTTTTAATAATCAATACGATGTTATATCCTGTGCAATACTAATCTTCACCCAGCATGTTTGAAAATATGTTCCTTTTTTATGCATTATCTAAAAATTATTTGTTTTGCTGGTTTTTGTAGTGAAACGGTTGGAATTCCGTATGCTAAATAGGTGTAATGACACTAATTGGGTAAAACAAAACCCTCCACTACTTCCAATAACATTAAGTCCCTCATTTCAGTTAATGGCTCCAAATTGCAAATAGTCTGCTTAATACAAAAAAAAGGTTAATGATTGACAACTTGTTGCTTTGTAGCAATGGAAGTAAATATTAAGCAATTAAGACATCAACGCTTAAGCACTGAATGCAAAAAACAACACTTTATATAAACTTAGTGATGAGCAAATTTGTTTTTCAACACTTCGTAATTTGCTGATTGAACAATATTGGCTGCAATTAATTAGGCTTCTGCAAGTAAACGGGGTGCACATTTAGGAAGCAAGTAGCAGATGATCTTTGCAGTAACTGGAAATAGTTTAGGATAGATCTGATACGAAAAAAATCACTTTTCCTGAAAGCATGCTATTTTAAAATCACCAAATGCTTAAACTCGGAAACATAAGTAGAAGTTGTTGGGAATGTCAGTACCTGTGGAGAATAAAGGCAAGTTAATGTTTCTGGAAACAATCAGTTCTGATGAAGGCCACACACCTAAAATTATGAAACAAAAGTCTGCAGATACTGTAAGTCTGAAATGAAAACATAAAATATTTGAAATACTCAGCAGGTCATGCTGTGAAGAAAGAAACAGAGCAAGTGTTTCAGATTAATGACCTTCCATCAAATCAAGAAAAAGGTTTTAAAAAACAAGCATGTTTTAAGTTGCAGAGAAGTGGAGGAGACAGAGGGGACATCTGTGACGGGGGAGAGCAAGAGAGATGGAATGATACAGACACTGTTGGTGCAGAGGGATGTTAAGGGATGTTTCGTGTACCTGATCTCTCTGGAGGAAGATGGATGAGAACTGAAAAGAGAAAAAAAAAAACAATCTTGGAACTTCGAGATAAAGAAAACAGTAATTGCTAGATATCGGAAATAAATGATGAATGATGGAAGTATCTGGCAGGAGAGACTGCATCTGTGGAGAATAAAAACAAATTTGAGGTAACATTCCAAGTTGATGACCTTATATCAGAAATGTGCAGTTCTGACGCAAACTTCAGAGGTTAGTTTTCTGAAATTGCTGAATTGAGTGTTGAATACCAAGGGCTGCAATGTATCCAGAATGAAGATGAGAAACTGTTCCTCAAGCTCATATTTGGTTTTATAGGAGAAGTGTAGGGGCCCAAAGACAGTGTTGTTAAAGCAGGAATGTGATGGTGAATTATAGTGACAGACAACAAGAAGCTTGAGCTCACTTTTGCCATGGAATGGAAATGTTCTGCAAAATGGTCACGTAATCTGAATTTGTTTTTTGCATGATTGAAGTGACTACCTTCAATAGAACATTGAATGCAGTTAAAAGTACGTGTAAATTGTTGTTTCACCTGAAAGGAGTATTTGTGTCCTTGAATAGTGGGGATATAAAAGGGCAGGTGTTCCATCTTCTGTGGTTGCATAGAGAGATAGTGAGAGAAGGGGAGCAAATGTTGGTAGAGCTTGAAGAATGGACTGGGAATACAACTGTGAGAGAACAATTAAGGTAACATTACCAATTGCTAATCTTACTTAAAAACTGGCAATTTTGACACAAACTGGAAAGGTTATCTACCTGAAATTATTGAATTCAATGTTAAGTCTTGTGGCCTGCAATGTGCTTAGATGGAAGATGTGATGTTGTTCCTCAAGCTCACATCTGGTCACTTTGGAAATGTAAGACCACTGTGGAATGGTGAAAGGGATGGAAGAGGAAAATATGTCTGGTGGCATCATGATGAAGGTGGAGAGAATTGCAGAGAATTCTGTTGGACAAACTGGGTTGTCTTCTCTGGAGTGGCAGAGGCTGAGGAGAGACCTGAAAGAAGTTTATAAGATTATGAGAGGCAGAGATAGAGTTGACAGCCAGTATCTTTTTCCCAGAGTTGATATATTTAATACTAGAGAGCATGCATTTAAGGTGAGAGGGGGTAAGTTCAAAGGAGCTGTGTACAGCAAGTTTTTTTTTACACAGAGAGTGGTGGGTGCCTGGAACACGCTGCCAGGGTTGGTAGTGGAGGCAAGTACAATAGAGGCATTTAAGAGGCTCTTAGAAAGGCATGTGAATGTGCAGAGAATGGAGGGATATGGACATTGTGTCGACAGAAGGGACTAGTTTAGTTAGGTGTTTAATTACTAGTTTAATTAGTTCCGCACAACATCATGGGCCATAGGGCCTGTTCCTGTGCTGTACTGTTCTATGTTCTACGTAGAATGGTCCAATGAAAGTTCCACCTGTTGGGATGGAAGCTGAGGACAAGAGGATCTCCTGGGTGGGAGGATCTCTTGGTAAGAGCAGAAATGGAATAGATGTGGTTGAGATGGACGGTAAGCCGTATTTAAGGAAAAAGGAAGATATCTCAGAAGGTATTTTCCACACTACGTTTAATAGATCATTTTCTGCACCTTCCATCATCTTCTGCATGATGCCACCCCAGACACATCTTCCTCTCCCTTTCTCTTTCAGCATTCCAAAGGGGCTATTCTCTCTGCCTTTCTTCCTTCTCTGCTAACTCCAGTCCCCTCCTGGCACCTTCCCATGCAACCTGAGAAGATACAATACCTGCCTGTTTACCTAATCCCTTCCCAGCATCCTGCCTTCCAAACAGACTTTCCAGATTAACCAATGATTCACGTCTGCTTCTTCTAATTTAGAATAAATGAATTCAATTTTCACAATGTTGTCTCCTTTATACTGGAGAAAGTAAACATTATAGAACACCTCTGTTCTTTCTACAAGGGTGACCCTAAGCTTCCAGTTGGCTGTTACTTTTAATTTTCCATCCCATTCCCACTCTGCATCTTCTGTCTTTGGGCTTGTGCATTTTTCCAATGAGACCAAAAATAAGTTTGAGGAACAGCATCACATCTAGGCACATTGCAGGCCACGAGTCTTAACAATGATTTCAATAATTTTTAACCAGTCTTTCCAGTTTGTGTCAGAATTGTCAGTTCTTATGTAAGATTATCAACCTGTAATGTTACATCAATTGTTCTGGCTTTGCAATTGTTCTCTCACATACAGGTTATTTCCAGAATTTTCTTTTATTTCAGATTTCCAGCAACTGCTGTGTTCTGTTGGCCATCATTCTAGCATTGTCCAATTTTATTGGTATTTCTCCTGAAGGACATCTTTAACTTGAAGGTGTTCTGTTCCCATCTTCAGTACAGTTTCTATGTTTTCTTTTACCCTCGTTTTTCTAATTTCTATCTTTTCCCTTCTATATTGTCATATATTTGGTATGGCGCCTTTTCATACTTAATTCTACATGAATTCCTGCTCAATCCTATACTTACTATTGGTCTACCTGAGCCTAAAGGCAAATAATTGAAAAGACACATTTCCAAAATTGACACACACTTCTTTCTTCTTAATCATACTTTCGATCTGTATGTGAAAAAGAAGTTATGTAGACAAAGAAGAGAATTGTCATCAAAGCTATTAATCTCTACACTACCTACAATGAATATCGCTTATAAGTCAAACTAAAAGGCAAATAATTTCAGGCAAGGTCTCTACCACATTTTCCAGCATATAAAATCATTGAGTCAGACAGCAGTTCAATGTGATGAGTTCTTTTGGCCCCAGGGATGTTGATGAGCAGTGGACCTGTCAATCACTGGAAGTAGCCATAAGAAATCCATTTGCACAGGATTGACAACAGGCTCTGGGCAACATGAAAATAATTCATGCTATGTTTGCATAATTTTTCTGGCTGGCAAGATATAGCAAATGGAGAGCCACAAGGACCAGTGCTGGAGCCTCAACTTTTTACAGTTTATATGACTGACTCATCTGAAGGCACCAAAGGGATGGATGGCAAATTTGCTGATGATGCAAAGATAGGTAGGAAAGTAAGTTGTGCAGAGGGTAGAAGGAGGTTACAAAGGGATGGATGAAGACATGGCAAATGCAGTATAAAGTGGGGAAACATAAAATTGTCAATTTTAGTAGAAAACTAATAAAACAGCATATTAAAGGTGAGAAACTGTTGTTCTGAGATGCAGAGGGATCTGAATGTTTTAGTGTATGGTTTGGAAATAACTAGCTTGCAGATACAAATAGTTAGCAAAGCTAACTGAATGTTATGTGTTATTGCTATGGGAATTGAATACAAAAGTAGGAAGGTTATGCTTCAGTTATATATTGTGTACAGTATTGGCCTCCCAATCTAAGGAAGACTGTTAATACATTGAGAACAGTTCAGACTGGGCTTTATTTTTCTGGAGATTAGGAGAGTGAGAGTGGTCTTCACTGAGCCATATAGGATCCTGAAAGGTCTTGACAGGGTAGATGTGGGAAAAGTATTTCCTCTTGTGGAGAAATCTAGAGTTAGGGGTCACTGTTTAGAAATAAGATATCCCCTATTTACAACAGACATGAGGCAAAATTTTCTCTCTCAGAGGACTATAGATCTTTTCCTCAAAGGGTGGTGGAAGTAGTCTTTGAATATTATTAAGGCAGAAGTAGATAGACACCTGATAAGCAAGGGGTTGAAAGGATACCATGGGTAGATGGCAATACAGAGTTGGCCAGATCAGTCATGCTCTCACAGAGTGGCAGAGCAGGCTCGAGGTTTTTAAATAGTGAACTCTCATGAATGAACAAGTGAAAAACAAGGTTGGTAGTGTGGAAACAAAAGTACGCTATAGCATATTTTTTAAAAAATCCCTTTGTTTTGAATTCTTTTGTCAACAGCAACAGTATATATAATTTTTTGTCTTAAATATTTTCCTTACCTTGAGAAATGTTCTGGTAACCAAATCCATCCAATAGAAGAATGGAGTATGATAGACAAATGAAGAGAAATATATTGGATATAAAGCAAGCAGAAACTAAAATGATACATTTGTTTCTGTTGCATCGTATTTTCTTGTTTGATGGAAAGTCAAGCCTGTGTGAGTAGACACACTGGCCTAGGAGTTCTATTAAAACATCAATGATCACTAAATGCAATTTGCAGCTCCACCTGCATTTAGCAATCTTTGGGAAATTGTGGATTGGCCATCCCTGTTTGTACTTTGTCACACCAAAGGGTGTTAGACCTGCTCCTGCCTTAATTAAAGGTCAAGGTCCTGGTCCTAATCAGTCACTGCTGGGGAGTCCAACAGAGAATGTGGGGCTTCATTCCTTCCAGATGGTCCCAGTGTCATTCTTCTGCAAGGAAAGAACTTCTATTTTCTGAGTAATTCTGAACATCCTAATCCCTGCACAGATACCTACAGTTGGATGTCAGAGATTTGTGGTGCCTGTCCCAATTGTTCACCTGCCATTTTAGGGCAAGTTTGGTCTAAGGAGTCTCTCCAGCAATAGCTCACATAAAGAAACACTGTTTTAAGAGCTCCTGTGGCTTGGAAACAGGGGTAAGTTCACACATCTTGCAGGACTTTGTGCATGATGTATGCATCAGGTGCCCGAGGCCAAAGCCTAGAATTTGTGATATTAATATGCATGGTACATTACACACAATGCATATTTGAATATCGCTCCCTTGTGGCCTTGACCAGATTTACTGTAGGCTTTCCAATCTCAGCCCTCGTCTTTTCACATTGAAGAATTTCTGCTCTATCAACTTTCTATACTGGTGTAAATATCATTATGTTATTGAACATTTGCAACATATTATGAGCACAAGAGCATAAGATTGAAACATGGTGAAAAAAATACAAGTGAAAAAGAGGCAGTGAGATGTAACAAAAAAAAGCTCTAATGCAAAAGTGCTAGCATCATGTTGAATTCCTGAAAAGAATGCCAAGTGAGATAATAGGAAATGATTGTCAATTTGAACAGTTTTATACAAAGATGTGTTTTCAGAAAGTGAAAACATACTTTCTTAATTCCATGCAACACACACAAAATGCTGGACAAACTCAGCAGGTCAGGCAGCATCTATGAAGGGAAATAAACAGTCGTCGTTTCAGGCAGAGACTCTTCATCAGGATTGGTAAAGAAAGAGGGCAGAAGCCAGAATAAGAAGGTCAGGGGAAGGGAAGGGAAGGAGCACAAGCTGGCAGGTTATA
This sequence comes from Pristis pectinata, assembly GCF_009764475.1. Lineage (NCBI taxonomy): Eukaryota > Metazoa > Chordata > Chondrichthyes > Rhinopristiformes > Pristidae > Pristis > Pristis pectinata. Next base: position 22,452,592 of record NC_067422.1, on the reverse strand, counting down.
GGTGAGTTCAGGTGAGAGGGGACAGGTAGGCGGGTGGTGGAGGGGGGAATGAAAGGGAATGATGTAAGAAGCTGAGAGGTGATAGGTGAAAGCAGCAAAGGGCTAAGAAGAAGGAATCCAATAGGAGAGGGTAGTAGATCATGGATTAAAGGGAGGGAGGTGGGGAATAGTGGTGGGCAGATCATGAGGGTGGGAAAGGGAAAGAGAAGGGGTGAGGTGGCCACAGGAATGAGGGAAAACAAAGGGGGGGGGACCACAAACCTAACCTGCCCCGGTAGGCCCATTATTTCTGCCTGCTTCTGTCCCACTGAACTCGTGTCCTCATATCTCAACTCTACTTTGTCTCCCATTGTCCAGTCCCTTCCCACCTACGTCCGTGACACTTCGCATGCTCTCCATCACTTCAACAACTTTCAGTTCCCCGGCCCTGACCGCCTCATTTTCACTATGATTGTCGAGTCCCTGTACACCTCCATCCCCCATCGGGAAGGTCTTAAGGCTCGTCGCTTCTTTCTCGGCAACAGACCCAACCAGTTGCCCTCCACCACCACCCTCCTCTGTCTGGTGGAACCGGTACTCACCCTTAACAACATCCCTTTCGGTTCCTCCCACTTTCTCCAAACCAAAGGTGTAGCCATGGGCACTCGTATGGCCCCCAGCTATGCCTGTTTTTTCGTGGGCTACATGGAGCAGTCCATGTTTCAAGCCTACACTGGTAACACCCCCCCCAATTCTCTCTCCACTACATTGACGACTGCATCGGGGCTGCTTCCTGCACCTGTGCTGAGCTCATCAATTTCATCAACTTTGCCTCCAACTTCCACCCTGCCCTCAGATTCATTTGGTCCATCTCCGACACCTCTCTCCCCTTTCATGATCTCTCTGTCTCCATCTCCAGAGACAGATTATCCACCGACATCTTTTACAAACCCACTGACTCCCGCTGTTACCTTGACTACACCTCTTCTCACCCTGTCACTTGTGACGATGCCATCCCCTTCTCCCAGTTCCTCTGGCTCCACTGCATCTGTTCCCGTGATAGGACTTTATATTCCAGGACATGGTAGATATCCTCTTTTTTCAGTAAATGGGGTTTTCCTTCCACCACCATCAATGTAGCCCTCATCCGCATCTCCTCCATTTCCCGTATGTCTGCCCTCACCCCATCTCCCCCCGACGCAACAGGGACAGGGTTCCCCTTGTCCTCACCCACCACCCCACGAGCCTCCATATCCAACACATTATTCTCCGCAACATTTTCCACCTCCAACGGGATCCCACCACCAGGCACATCTTCCCCACCCCCGCTTTCAGCAGGGATCACCCTCTCTGCAACTCCCTTGTCCACTTGTCCCTCCCCACCGATGATCCTCCCGGCACTTATCTCTGCAACCGTGCAAAGTGCTACACCTGTCCCTACACCTCCTCCCTCACCACCATTCAGGGCCCCAGACAGCGCTTCCAGGTGAGGCAGCGCTTCACCTCTGAGTCTGAGGGTGAAGCTTCGTCGAGCCCCTTCACTCCGTCTGCCGCAGCAGCCAGGATCTCCCGGTAGCCATCCACTTTAAATCCACTTCCCATTCCCATACTGACATGTCTATCCACGGCCTCCTCTATTGCCACGTTGAGGCCAGACGCAGGTTGGAGGAGCAACACCTCATATTCCACCTTGGTAGTCTCCAACCTGATGGCATCAACATCAATTTTTCTAACTTCAGGTCACCCCTCCCCTCTGATTTTCCCCCCTTCCCCCCCCCTTTGTTCTCCCTCATTCCTGTGGCCCCCTCACCACTTCGCTTTCCCCTGCCCCTCCCTCATGACCTGCCCATTACCTCCCTCCCCTTATTCCATGGTCTACCGTCCTCTCCTACCTGATTCCTTCTTCTTATCCCTTAGCCTCTTCCATCTATCACTTCTCAGCTTGTTACATCGATCCCTTTCATCATCCCTCCCCACCCACCTACCTTCCCCCTCTCACCTGGCATCACCTATCACCTGCCAGCGTGCCCCTCCCCCAACCTTCTTATTCTGGCTTCTGCCCTCTTCCTTTCCAGTCCTGATGAAGGGTCTTGGCCCGAAATGTCGACTGTTTATTTCCTTCCACAGATGCTGCCTGACCTGCTGAGTTCCTCCAGCATTTTGTATGTGTTGCTCCAGATTCCAGCAGTTTCAGAATCTCTTGTGTTTCTTACTTTCATGCCATCAGGTTCAGTGACATTTGCCCAGGTAAGCTGAAAAGTCACTTCAGCAATTGCAGTTGGAGGAATGGTAGGTTGTGGTATTAACTATTAGACAGAGTGACAGGACTCTTTTCCCTGTGATGCCTCACTTGGTTAGTTCTGGAGCTTAGCCAGGTCTTCAGGGTTGATTCTCCACAGAGAAAACAGCTCCCTCGAGTAAGAAAGAAAATGTTTATTTTTAAATCATCAAGTGTCAACCAGGATTATGTTGCTTGTTGTTTCTGCAGGCTTTTTTTAAGCAGTGCTGTCAAAGGCCATTCTCCACATGGCTATAGGATTTGATTAGGTGACTGACAACAACAAGAAAAATGAAGATGGAGAGAGATGGCACTGATTCATCCCACAGCATCATCCTCAACAAAATGAAATAAACCTGCACTTTGTGTTTCTGTCTGCAAAGAATGAGTTAAAGTTCATGGTTTCCAGTCTAGAAAGATTTGATAGCAGTGTATGGTAATACTTTTAACCCCCGAATACATATTTTATACTTATCATTTACTATTTACTAACAAAAATTTGTAATAACTTGAAATAATATTTGGATTGTCACAACACAAGAGATTCTGCAGATGCTGGAGCAGCACACACAAAATGCTGGAGGAACTCAGCAAGTCAGGCAGCGTCCATGGAGGGAAATAAATTGTCAATGTTTCAGGTCGAGACCCTTCATTGGGTCTGGAGAGGAAGAGGGCAGAAGCCAGAATAAAAAAGGTCGGGGGAAGAGAACAAGTTGGCCGGTGATAGGTGGGTCCAGGTGAGAGGGGGAAGGTAGGTGGGTGGGGGAGGAGTGATGAAAGGGAGTGATGTAGGGAGCTGAGAGGTGATAGGTGGAAGAGGCAAAGGGCTGAAGAAGAAGGAGTCCGGTGGGAGAGGACAGAAGACCATGGAATAAAGGGAAGGAGGTGGGGAATAGATGGACAGGTCATGAGGGCGAGGGAGGGAAAAGAGAAGTGGTGAGGGAGGCCATAGGATTGAGGGGAAACAAAAGGGTGGGGAGAAAAATAAGAGGGCAGAGGGGAGGGGTTACCGGAAGTTAGAGAAATCAATGCTATTGCCGTCAAGTTGGAGACTACCAAGGCAGAATATGAAGTGTTGTTCCTTCAACCTCGACATGGCAGTAGAGCAGGTCGTGGACAGACATGTCAGTATGGGATTTGATTATTGCTCTGTGTTTTGAGATTGAGCTGCAATAGTACTCCCTCATTAAAATCAGAGACATTGACACCCATTAGCATCACATTTCTTCTAATAAATATGACAAGCAATCAGCAATAAAAGAAGCATAAGTTTATTTCTCAAGCAGTACAAAAACTAACTGAGTAGAAAATCTGGAGGTTCTAGTGATTGGTGTGAAGAAGAAGGATGAAAAACTCAAATATTTCCTTTGTAATTGCTTGAATTTTCTCAAATACTTTGTTAAAAGTTAGTGTAGTCCTTTAAATATCCAGTGTACTGAGAAAACTGTTTAACTTATAGAAATCAGAATAGGATATTTTAATACTGTAAAATACTACAGTTCGAATAAATATGTGTTTGTGCTAATCAATCCTCTGGAGAAGTCATGCTCAAGGGTTATATTAGAGCTGGACAAAGTTTTGATTAAACCACACATGGACCACTATGAACAGTTCTCGATATCATACCTTCAGAAAGACAAATTGGCCTGAGAAATTTCACCAGATTAGGTCCTTGACTCCAAGAGTTAAATTACAAGCAGAGACCTATTGTTGATTTTATATCTAAGGTTGAAAGGTTCTTGTTAAGCAAAGGTATTAAATTATATGGACAAAAGTCAAATACATGCACTTAACGCAGATTATCCACAATCTCATTGAATGGTGGAAGATCTGCTCAGACTGTCTAATTCATCACAGGCCAGTTTACAAACATGAAGCATTTCCATTTTGTGTACCTAACTGCTCTACCATCCAGGGCCATATCTATCAAATTGTAGAGATGCTGAGCAAGATTTTTACAGAGAGGCACTCAGTATACATATTTGATGGGGGGGACAAGGATATTAACTTTTATATTTTCAGGTTCGAGTCAAAGTTGAGTTTATTGTCATATGCGCAAGTACATGTATGCACAGGTGCAACGAAAAATTTACTTGCAGCAGCATCACAAGCACATAGCATCGTATATGCAGTGTTCACAAGAAAAACATAAATTAAACATAAATTATGCACAATTTTTACAAGGAAGAACACAATTAGAACCAAAAAAAGTCCATTTTAGTGCAAAGTGATCAAAGTGGTCATAGCCTTGCTAAACTCTTGTGATTAGGGTTGTGCTGGTTGGTTCAAGAACCAAATAGTTGAAGAGAAGTAGCTGTTCTTGAACCTGGCAGTATGGGACTTCAGGCTTCTGTACCTCCTGCCTGATGGTGGATGCAAGAAGATGGCATGGCCCAGATGGTGGGGATCTTCAACGATGGATGTTGTCTTTTTGAGGCGGCGCCTCCTGTAGATACTACCGATGGTGGGGAGGGATGTGCCCGTGATGTGTTGGGCAGAGTCCACTACTCTCTGCAGTTTCTTACATTCCTGCACATTTGAATTGCTGCACCACACCATGACACAACTAGTTAGGACACTTTCAACAGTACATCTGTGGAAGTTTATTAGAGTGTTCAGTGTCAAGCCGAACCTCCTTAACCTCCTAAGAAAGTAAAGGCACTGGCGTGCTTTCCTTGTGATTGCGTCTATATGCAAGGTCCAGGACAGGTCATCAGATATCTTAACGCTGACGAATTTAAAGCTGCTGACTCTCTCCACCGCTGATCCCCCAATGTAGACTGATGCATGTTCGCTCTCCTTCCCCTTCCTGAAGTCAACAATTAGCTCTTTAGTTTTACTGACTCTGAGTAAGAGGTTGTTGTTGTAGTACCACTCAACCAGGTGTCCTATCTTGCTCCGGTAAGCTGACTCATCACCACCTGTGACTCGTCCAACAACAGTGGTGCCGTCAACAAATTTGTATATGGTTTCTATAGGTTGGCTCAGAGGCTAATGGGAGGGTGCATAGATTGTCAAGAGGAACACTGGAGGTTCTCACAGAGGAGGGCAGATGTTCTGAACCCCTGAGTATATGCCAGCTCACTCTCCCTACTCCTGAAACATCTGACATTGGTCTGCCTCATGTCCACCTCCCATTCCTAACAAGATGCCCATGCACTCCCGCTACCCTGATGACTCTCATAATGGGGAGTAGCGCAGCATTTGTTTTTATTTCAGATGAAATTCCTCAGAGAAGTTTGAAAATGAAGGTTTCTTGAATGTTGGTAAAGTTTTTGACAACCTCTTCTAGAAAGTCTTTTGGTGTTTCAGACAGCCCCTTCAATGTTGCAGCAGCAATAATTTTAGAATGACGAGTATTTCTTTAAACAAGAGCGTATGCAAGGGGTGGGCAAGTAGTGACTTCTAAGTCACTTAAAATACGTATAAGCTGATGTTATGGATGTGCAGACATAGATCCGTCTTTCATGTCAGAGACTCACATACACTGCTCTCCAGAGCTGACAAATTTAAATTCCTGCCAATGCCACTGCCTTTAGGTATACCTGAAGTTGACATCAAAGCCTGCTTACTCCTGAGTAGTTGACCATTATTAGGAGCAAGCATTAGAGGAAACACTGGTCACTAAAATGCCATGTGGCCTCTTTAATGAGTTCTACCAGGCCTTTCAAGAGGCAATCTGCTATTTTAAGACTTTGGACAGTAATTTCAAGCTTGGACATTTACTCCTTTACCCAGGAGTAAACCAGAGATGCAATTGAAGACCCCCATCTGTGCTATTGCTTTCTCAGTTTAATGCCTGCAGTAGGCAATGAAAAATAGATCTAAATTCTTTGTCTGATAACATCCTTTCCTTCTCTATTTCATGTCTAGCTTTTAAAAGCAAGACATAGAATAATCTCAAGACTGATAATGTTTGCATTTATACAGATACATTTATTTTGAAATATCTGAAAAAAAACTGGGCATCCATCCATCCATCTCTTTTTATGAAACAGTGAGATGAAACAGTTTATCTGGTTTTTGTTTATGGGATATTAATTGAAAGAGGAATCAGTCGAAAACATCTTCAAAAAGCATTGTCGTGACACTTACATGTACCCCTGGAAACAGCCGTCACTTTGACAAACCCTTCAAAGAACAGAATGTCTAACAGAACTGTGGTGTATTAATGTAGATCAAGAGAACAAATTCTATTTTTTGTTTGAATCAGTGGCCTGTTAACCCTAAAGTAAGAGTGATGCAGAGTGATAAACTATTTCCTGATTTGCATAAATGTTTACTATTGTTCTTTTCAATTTTTCAGAGCATGTTGCATTGTCTTAGTTTTTCTATTTGATTCCTTAAATAAAATTAAAACATGAATGCCACAGGCAATTTAACAAAATAAATTACAGGAAGAATATATTTTAACAGTGGCATGTAATAATTCTTTAACAGTTAGGGGCAGCACAGTAGCACAGCTGGTAGAGTTGCTGCCACACAGCACCAGAGACCTGGGGTCAATCTGGACCTCAAGTGCTGTCTGTGTGGAGTTTGCAAGTTCTCCTCATGACAGCATGGGCTTCCTCTGGGTGCTCTGGTTTCCTCCCACATTCCAAAGATGTGTGAGTTTGTAGGTTAATTGGCCACTGTAGATTGCCCCTTGTGTGTAGATGAGTGGTAGAACCTGGGGGGAGTTGACGACAAAATGGGATGTATATAGGATTCGTGGTTGATGGTCAGCAGACACTCAATGGGTTGAAGGGCTGGTTTCTGTGCTATACCGTTTTATGACTCTAAGACTTGCAAAGCTCTGAAGGAATAACATTTGACTACAAAAAAAATTAGTAAAGTGGAAGAGAATGGCAGAAGAGTAATGGGTTAGATCACATTCACCTTTGGCCTGAGAGCGGCTGATGTCCTCCTTGTGGGTCAGCTCCTCTCAGATTTCCGCTCCTACGTGTTGAAACGTGGAATTCCAAGACAGGTGGGAGGTCAGATGCAGCGCATCCAACGCCCAGTTCCACTGATGGGTACACCATTGACCACAATTGTGGACCATTGACCTTCTGAGCTGAAGGGCTGGATGCACTTTGTACCCGAACCCTCAGTTATTTGGCAACTGGAATGGAGTCAACGATCTTCAGCAAAAAGGAAAGTGCAGGAAATTGTGTTCATTTTCCTTTATTTGAATTTTATTATTAATATGTTTAATTAATTATGTTATTTAAGTAATTTTATTATCTATTTTCATGATTTTATTTTAATTATTTAGGACAATTTGATGTCTGATTATCTAAGACTTTTAGCGTAGGGCCTCTTGAACCCAGTTGCCATTTGCAGCCTGCTCTTCGAACATAGAACATAGAACATTACAGCACAGTACAGGCCCTTTGGCCCACGATGTTGTGCTGGCAGTTTAGCCTACTCTAAAATCAATCTTCTTTGAGGGGACTCTTTCAGATCTGGAAGCTTAGCTCAGTTAGCCCATTCTGTCCAGGCCAGCTTAGTGCTGGCAGGCAGGAACCCCACATAGTGAGCTTGGTTAATCAGTCAGATCCAATGTGATCTGGTCCATTTTATGTACAAATACTCTAATGGTAATTGCAAATTAAGAACTATGACAAACTATGCATACCATCCACGGCTGTTATTTTTGTTTCTGTTAATTAGGTTTGTACCTGAGCATGGTGTGTTTCTCACCGACCAGATCCAACAAAGTAGCCTCTCCTTTCAGACTTTCCTGAGGTACTGAATTAATAGCAGAGTCCAACCTGTCTGTGGGTTTCCGTAGCAACCACGCGAAATGCTGATATACAAAGCATCTGTTGGTTTTTCCCTGCTTTGGCACAAAATTAGCTTAATCATTCCTTGTTATATCCAACCACTTCTCTTTTGAATGTTGCTTGCACAAACAAGGGAAAAATTCATTAGAACACACAGAGCACCAAGCAGTCATGATACATTGGAGACTGCAGTTTTTGGAATAATTTACAGTGACAGTTCACTGAAATTTTTATCATCCAATTTAAATGTTTGAAAAAATTGCAATATTTCACATCCACTGTCTACTACATTGTTGTTTCACAGCAGCAGGGTAAAGACCTGATTGAGATTCAAAATATGTGCAAAGGGACAATTTATAATTAATTTTAAAAAGAACTGATTTAACAAATCAGCTTGTGTTGTCTTTGAAGTGTAAGAATTATACTTCAATTACATTTCCAGCATGTAGTTGATCTATCACTTGACCTAACACTTGAATTGCTTAGATACCTGTCACAGAGGCCCAGGATAATGATCGCCCGGTTTCTCCACAAGTTTATGAAATTACAGTCTACAGTCACCACTCAATGGAGCAGATTTATTTGTAACTTTCTAAAAGGATATGTTTGCTGTTAATTAATAAAACACCATAAAATGGAAACACAGCAAGGGTGACATTGTTGGCTCTCAGCTGTTCCTTTTCTCAAAATAGCTGTGAAGAAAATACTGTGACAAACATAATCATTACCTTGAATTTAATTCTCACTTCGGGGCATGAAACTGAGATTGTAGGGCCCGCTGACAGGCACATTGGACCACTTCAGTGTGCACATGAATAGCACTGGATACCATTTGGTGATGTTACTCTGTGTACAACTAACTTCCGATGAATATATGTCATCAAACAGTATGCGGTGCTAATGCCATTCCAGTGGTGCCATTTTAGAGCTCAACATTCTGCCTACATCTTCACTTAACCTTACCTGCATAAGCAGTAAGAAGGACTTCCAGCAGCATTGGTATAAAGAGAGAGGACGAGGGGGAGAAAAGTGCTTAAGAGGGGGTTGCAGGTTGTTCAGGGATCATATTCATTGAAAAACAATATCTGAAACATTTGCCCTTCGTAACACTGCTCTTACTGAAATCTGCCAATGTGCTTCATAACTTGAGAACAGGGCAGACAATAACAATTTTATTACTCATTCCCACGAGTCTTCTTCTGCTGTCCTTATTTGAGTTCTCTGTAGCTGAATCAGTGAGCAACCTCCCTCCCTGGGGAACTGGCACCTGCTCTACCTTGCCTCATACCTTGGCTGTTGGCCACATGTGCAGTTGACTCAGAACCTGCTGACTCTGGCCTTACGTGTAGTATAGTGCATTCATCTATACTCGGAACTCTGAATGTAAATTCTGGTGGGGCTACACTTCCTGGATATTTCATGGACAAAGGTACAAGATTAAGGTTTGGGTAAGAGGAGGGAGGTTTTAAGAGGTGGACTCTTACATCAGCAAATAATCTGCTGGAGGAAATCAGGTGGTTGAGCAGCACCTGTGGGAGGAAAGGAATTGTCGACGTTTTGAGTCGAAAGCCTGGACCAGGATTCTTACATCATCTGCAGCTGTGCAGCTGTGAGATGTGGGGAAGAGAATTAGCTTGATGGATGCTAACAGTATTGAATGGCTATAGCTTTCACAATGACGTTTCAATAATGACCATGGTCAGGAACGCAGGCTTCTACGCTTAGAGGTAACCCTTGCAGTCTCCATGAAATAATAAACTCATAGAGTCATACACCACGGCAACCGGCCTTTCACCTCACCACGTCCATGCTGACCAGTGGACACCATCTGTATTAATCTCATCTTCCAGCACTTGGCCCATAGCTTTCTACATCTATTCAAGTGCTCATCAAGACACTTCTTACATGCTGTCAGATACTATCCTTCCACCACTCTCTCTGGAAGTGCATTCCAGATACTCACCACTCTCTGGGTGGAAAAGGTCCCCCTCAGATCCCCTCTTCCCCTTTACCCTAAATCAATGTCCTCCTAAGAGGAAAAGATTCCTGCAGTCTACCCTACCTATATTTTTAAATTTTTTAAAAAAATTTTATTTACAGCGTGGTAACAGGCCCTTCCGGCCCATTGAGTCTGCGCCACCCATTTTAAACCCATATTAACCTACCTGTACATCTTTGGAATTTATGCCTCATAATTTTATGTAGCTCAATCATGTCCCCTCATATGCTCCTCTCAGCAGTCCCTCTTCATAACTGAAATGTTCCATCCCAGGCAACATCCTGGTGAATCTCCTATGTGGCCTCTCCAGCACTGTCACATCTTTCAAATAATATAGTGACCAGATCTGCACACAGTACTCCAGCTGAGGTCTGACCAATGTTGTATAAAGTTGGAGCATAACCTCCCTGCTGTCGTATTCAATGCACCGGCTAATGAAAGCCAACTTCCCATATGCCATTTTAACCATGATACCTAGCTGCACTGCCACCTTCAAGATTCTTTGGACTTGCATACCAAGGCCCCTCAGTTCCTCAACACTCTCTAGGACCTTACCATATTCATGATGTATGTTAGTACTCTCAAAATGAAACACCACACATTTATCAGGATTAAATTCCATCTGCCATTTATCATCCCATTTCACCCACACATTGATATCTCTCTGCAGCCTAAGCCTTTCTTCCACACTGTCAACAATTCCAGCAATTTTCGTATCATCTGTGATCTTACTGATTATGCCAGCCACATCCATATTCAAAGTATTCATGTCTCTTACAAACAGCAAGTGTCCCAGCACTGATCACTGTGGAACATTGCTAGTCACAGGCATCCAGTCACAAAAAAGAGCCCTTTACCATCACCGTTTATTGCCAAGCCAACTTTGGATCCGGTCGTGCATTATTGTCTCCTGTGAGACAGAGAGGGAAGAATCATTTGGACTCTTTCAATTTGTTTGAGGCATCTACTACAGTTGAATAACTGGCAACACTTGTATGCTCTGTGATGGAGGGAGAGCCTCATGGGGATCCCACACATTTGAAGGATATGAATATTAGATATGAGTCCTGTTTGATATAGAATGTCGGTACCAAATGTTAGCCCTCTGGGATATGGTTTTAAACAACCATTCACCACCTGACCACATGTGTAAGGTTTACTGAGCACCTTATGGCATCACATTCAGAGCTAAACTCTCAGCATTGAACTCCCATCGTTATTTGTTCCTTGATTTCAGAGTGTGTCTTTAAGAGCCATACTTACATGCCATGCATTTGACTTTCACCAAATGAGCTAGTTACATTGGCTGCTATTGTGATGTCTTCAGAAGATTTTCAGACTTTCCAGAAAGATTGAAGAGTTTTGACATGAATCTATTGACCTCATACAATCTGTGGCACTGAAACTCCTTGACAAGGCTTAAAATACTGAAACATTTTGTCTTACTAACTAGACCACATAATCCTTGGTCAGCAGAGAACATTGTGGACCTCACTTGCTCTGATATGTATGATATGCTCCTACTTCTATGATTGTATGAATTTATAAATATGCAAATATATTTGTAATGAAGCAAGAATGTATTGGGATTTTATGTTGAAAGTTGTGTTGCATGGGAGGGAATTGTTGTGAGTACAACTGCAGTTGAGAGCAGTAGAGCAATTTTCACCTTGCCTATTGATTTCATTCCCTTCTACAGTGAAACCAGTTCCCAGGGATAATGTTGCTGGCAATAATGACGTCAGTCAGCGCAAGCTAGTTTCTCTATGCAGCTGTACCTGTGGATGCTGGGGAGCAGTCCATCTTCTCATTGACCACTTCAAGAATAAATATTGACTAAACCACTAAGGAAACTCGCTTGATTTTTACATCCATCTGGGAGGGAAGACAGGGTCCCAGTTGAATATATATTGTCAAGAAAATGACAGGTCCAATAGTACGACATGTCACCCTGAATCCAGAACTCCCCTTGGAGTAATGCAAGCAAAATCCTTGTAATCTAAGAGTTTAGAGAACTATAGATTTTATATATTTTGAAGCACTTAATATAATTTTCCTGTGCAGTTTATGTGATTAACTATAATAAAAACAGAGAATGCTGGAAACACAGCAGGTCAGGCTGCAACTGACGAAAGAGAACCATTCTGATAAAGGGTCTTCGATTGGAACCATAAAACCTGTTTCTCTTTCTACAGATGTTTCCTGGTCTGCTGAGTGTTTCCAGCATTTTGTGTTTTTATTTTACCTTTCCAGCAAATGCAGTATTTTGCTTCATTTTCATGTACTGTCTGCTTAATTACATTGAAGAGCATCATACTAAAGTTTCCACTAATAACATAATTTTATCTTTGACTAAATGTGGACTATATTTTTCATGACGTAGTCTTCTAACAGTGTGATGCTTTTTAACAGCTGGGTCTGCTGCCGTGTGATTTGGTTAAATCTGCACTTTGCTGGACCATATATGGGAGAGATTTTACAAACAGGTTTTTGCTTCATAAAAGTCTCTACCTATTTATGGAAAGTTGTCAGGCCAGAAAGATGAGAAAAATGGAAAGCAAAAAGTCAGAGAGTAACAATATGTTTCCTGAGAGTTGCCCCCATTGTGCTCATCAGCTGTGCAGCTTGGATCTCTCCTGTAGGTGCTACAGATGTGTTAGTTGATGGCAGCAATACACAGGGCGAGCATCTGTTGTTCAAATCCAATGTGCCAAACCAGTTCATGGTTCTGCAACACTCTGCAATCTATCTACAGGCAATTTTCTCTGCTCTGTCCATCAATGCTCAATCTTATACAGATTATAACTGGCTGGATTCACTACCTGTGTGTTAGATCTGCCCCCTACCTAATGCTTAAGGAGCGATTTTGTAAAAAGTAGGACCATTCTTTCCACATTTCAGAACAAAGACAAAACACTGAAGGCTCAAATTCACAATCCCAAGGCTAAAATAGTCGGGAGATCTGATGCTAACAAACACAACTGAGATCACATCTGAAATAGAACGCCTAACATTGCCAGGGAAGTCCAGAGGAGGACAACAAAGCATATTTGAGTTTTGAAGCTTGCAGTAAAAGCTCAAGGAACTGGTGTTTTTTTTAAGCAACTGCTGTGATTTTAAGATAATGTGGCACGAAGAGCAAGATAAGTATGGGGGAACTCAAGGACATTGAATTAAAGTGAACCTACATTACTGAGTTAGATACCAGAAAACAATTGTTTTCACAGTGAATCATCAGTTCCCAGAAGGAATTGTCATAAGGTGTTGCAGATTTGGTGATTAGGCCAATTCCTGAGCTAAGTAAATCATGTTATGGAAAATGAGTGAGGGGAAACAGTAACTATTCAGTTGTTATTCCCCAGAGCTTGCGTGGTTGTCTTCAAGAGGTCCAGAGGAATTGACCTAAGGTTTGTCTTCCTCATAAGTTTTGGCCTTTCCCAGGAGATTTTATGACTAGAAATTGAGAACTGGTGAGAGGTGGGAATGGTAATTGGGCATAACATAGACACTTGCAGGCTGCCCCCAGAACACTCTATGCAAAATCTGCATTTCACTGTGTGTTTCGATGTACATGTGACTAATAAAGAAATCTTATCTTATTATTAACAGCCAAATTAGATTTGATTGAAGGCCGATAGATCATTTGACCTTTTCCTTCTGTTTGTAATAGTGGATGTGCATTCTGATTGGCTCCCTTGTGCACATTTAAAATTGATACATTTCTAAAAGTCAATTAAGTTTTGTGTTCTGCAGACTGAGATATTGGTGCAGGCGCAAGAGAAGTAAGGTTGTCCGGAAATGCAAATCATTTTGTAAGTTACACATAAGTAATTGGATCTCACAATACAGCAAAATGTGAAAAAGTGCACCTGCTGACAATGTAAAATGAACTGTGACTGATAAGAGATCACTAGGATTTATAATAGCCTCCAATAAAATTCTTTCAATTTTAAAAACACAAAGCAATGAATCACTACATTTACATTGAGCACAATAGATCACACAGTTCCTGATTTAAATTAAATAGTTACTCTTGAAACAAATCTCTTAGCAACTGTGATTTCTATGAGTATATCAAACTTCATTTCTATGTGCTTGCCTGATTATGGTTAAACATTTCCAAGCAAACATTTATTTTTCCTTTAAATAGTACAGTTTTTCATCCTCTTGTGCAGACAGGAATCTGCAGGTGTAACCTCAGCAGCTTTCAACCATACACCATCTCTCTTCTACCTTGGAAGACAGAAGATAATGCTTCCAATTGGGCTCTCATCTTACAGTACCTTCAAGAATTATCTAAACGTACGAATGAATGAATGGGGCAGCAATCAATCCTGAGACTGATAATTTCTTAGTGAGGACTGCTTCCACTGCTCGAGCTGATGAGCTATTCTGATGGTTCATTGAGTTTTGTTAAGGTTCATATTTCATATTTATTATAATTACATTTGTGTATGCAGTACGTTTCCAAACAGTAGTTGTTAAGAATTTGCATATATAATACATTTTCCCGGCTTGGTTCCCTGGAATACATTGCTCAGTTTAATATACAAAACATTGTATCAGACATGGATTCCCTATAACCATTCTACTTCAGAATACTTTATGTCTGGTGGCCAAATAAATTGACCACCAAGATCAATTTAGGATCCAGAATTACTGAAGCCAATTCGTGTATTTTCATGCATCTGTCATTGTTCAAATTACCAGTGAGATGAACATGTAACTAATGCTCTAGGATTCTGTCAGATTCTAAAAGGTGGGTGTAGGTAGGCCCTTGGTGAAGCCACAAACAACATAATTGCAACAATTGCAACAAAGTACCACAATTTCAACTGAAATTTACAGTATTCTTTAGAATCCTCTGATTAGCAATCTAGAGCAACAACTTTATTCTGTGTGACAGCTTTTTGAGGCTGTCATTCATTAGTCCCACTGTACCATTTCTTGGCTTTCAACAAATCAGATAAGTGGCAATTTCATAAGAAGCTGCTAAATTCCAAAGATCCTAAGTTCAGAGGATCACATTAAAGTTACAGGCCTGCCCAGCTGTCCCTAACAGTTTCTGATGTGCAGTCTAAACAAGACTACAGTTTAAAAAAAGTGTCATTTAGTATGAATTTATTCAGGAGGAATGAGTTTTCGAAACATAATGTTTGCTTGTTCACGTTATTGACATTTACTCTACATTGGGTTCTCTGATTGACAGGAACCCAGCATGAAAGAATGGAGATTGAGTGTACAGAATGTGCAAAATCCCTGCTCTTGAAATTGAAGTAACTGCAAAATGAATGCCTCCATAATACATCCTGCAAGGAGGATTTAATTCTAAATTAACAACAACCTCAGAGTTAATGAAGATGGCATATGAAGATTAGATTGATTCCTTGGTTTGGGTTCATTCAACTCATGAGATGAAGTCACAACTTGAAAAAAAAATCTTGGTTCTTTACTCTACAGACATTCATTACAATTTCAATCCAGTAAATTTCTCTCCTGAAATTTGCTCTGTTTCGCAGTTCAGTACTTTTATTTGGTAATCATTTGTACTTCCACGTTTGTTCTGTGACAAATATGCATTGTTACTGAAGTGTTCTGCCTGCACTTTTGACTTTCACTTGTCTCTTTATTCAGATTTTCTTCTGTTTACCCCATGAGGACTGGAAGATTTTATCATCAAAATACATTTGTTTGCAGTAGTGATGTGAACATGACGTCTTTTCATGTAAAAAAGATAGAAATTTACAGAATCTCCAACACGGCAAACGGAGTCTACTTTTAGATTCCTGCAGGTGGTGAAGATACGCAAGCGTTTATACTCTTTCAGAGTTTTGGCCTTGATTCCATCTGTTTCTTTGTGGTATCATCATCCTTGCTTACATCACATGCTTAAACCACATTTCAGCTCTTATTCTCATTAATTTCCAAGATTCATATCCCTCACACATACTTGGTGCACTATTTAGATTAGACTGTAAATCCTTTTGGATTAAATGTCACACTTGAATCTTAAACTGATAAATAGCCCATTTGCTCCTGACACACATAGTCCATGTACCATTGTGCTTCTGAAGTGAAATCCTTACATAATACCAAAAATTTTCAAATGCTTTATAACTTGATTTGTAGTGCTTTAAAGTAAAGCTCAATCCCATGCAAAGGATATGGATTAGAGGGATGTGGGCAAAACCCGGGCAAATGAGATTTGCTTGGTGGACACCATGGTCGGCATGGACAAGTTGGGCTGAAAGGCCTTTTCCATGCAGTACAACTCTCTGAGTCCATGTAAGGATGTTAGAGAGGGGGTCTGGTAAAGATTTATGAGAATGATTCCTGGGAGGAGGGAATGCCGTTACACAGATAGATAAGAGAGGGTGGATCTATTTTCTTTGGATAAGAGAAGGCTAAGGCCAGACTTAATATAAGTGTATGAGTGTATCTAAATCTGCCTGCCACTCACTTTTTTAGTTATGTGAAATCACAGCAGTAGCAGGAAGTTGTCAGTTATCTCTCTTTACAGGCAAGAACGGTAGGAATCAGTGGTTCAATTCCATGTTCATTCTCAAAGAATGGTGTTTAGCTTGGAAATGACAAGTTGGAAACATTTTTATTAACAGATACTTAAACTTCAAAATTGAAATATGTTTTATAATTCCCCTCTTGCACAAAACTGTGGACTTAAATATGGGCCCTTGCTCCAAACCCAAAACATGGAGTCTCAATGTAATTTTCTGAAGTGTGAGGTTAGGAGATTTACTTCCAGGTCATAAAAGTAGAATAATATTTTGACAATTTTGAAAGAGATCTTTACCAGGTGTTTTTTTTGGTCTAAATGCCGTATTTTGTGTGCTATGAAATCTGTCCAAATATCTAAATTAAAATTGGGTGTCAGTGCTAGAGAACAGAAAGCTTGGAACATTTTCCATCCAGTGTCAAACCAGCCCCACAGAACTTTCATAATAAGAATTAATAAAGGATGAAACTCCCTTTGCATTGTCAATATGGTTTAAATGAAGATCCCATCAATCATCCCAGGACAAGTTTGTATAATTAAATGAAGGTTAAAACTTCATCTGCATTGTCCTGCAATGCATTTTTTATACATGAACATCAGCCTCATTCCAGTCAAGAACAAGATTGGGAGGGTGTAGAGTAAATCATTATCCTGCATTCTAGAACATTCACAGACTAGGATTTTTGGGGGCTGCCAGAAATTTAAATCCAGCAGAGACTATAGTGTAAGATCGGGACTGGACCTAGCTTTCAGGCATTCTGTCAGCATTACGGGAGGACGCAGCTCGAATGACAGTATGGACAGTGGGGGTCTGTTCCTTTTGGTGGAGGGGCAGGGGACTAAAGGTCACAGGTATAAAATCAGTGGGGAAGAGCATTAAGGGTAACATGAGGAAAATCCTTTTCAGATAGCATTGGCTGGGATCTGGAACGCATTGCCTTCAGATGTGTGATTGTAGGTTCCACTGGGGCCTTCAAGAGGGAATTGGATAAGTTTATGATGAAAAAATAATGTAAGCCCACAGAGAAAAGACTGGCGGGTGAAATTATAGAGTTGCTCTGGTACAGAACCAGCACACACATGATAATCAAATGGCTCCCTTCTGTGCTGGAACCATTCCATGATTCTATCATTCTAATGAATAGGGTGAAGCCCAGGAGAGATTCATGTCACAAATGATGAAAGAGGTGGTAAAGGCTGGAATATCCAAAAAGGTGTAAGTAGGAGAATATGAATTAAATTTGAAACAGACAGAGAATAAGCTAGATCCAACCAGTTCCCCTCTGCTAACAATCTCATCTACCTGCCAGAACTTGTTCTCAACCTCAACAACTTCTCTCTCGATTTCTCCCACTTTCTACATTCTTCTTCCAGAGAATAAACAAACTTCTTTTCGATGACCTTTAAGTATAATATTCCTTGACATGCCTGATGGCTGCAAACCTCTGATTGTGTTGAGAGGAGGTGCAGGAAATACCAGAGAATTGCAATTAGAGAATTTAAAGCCTAAGCAGGTGCTATTAATTCAGAAGATGTCTAAGATGGAAAAGGTGAATATAATTATGCATTATGGGTTTTAACTACTTATAATCACAGGTTTATATCTGCTCAGGTTGTTAAATCTCCAGTGATTTCCTTAATTATTTTCTTTATTACATCATTTGTATTCAGGCATCCTTAAATGAAATGGTCATGTTGGCATTTCAATTTTGCAGGTTTAATGACAATATGCTATCACACATAGGACAAAATTTGAGTATAACCTTTGATAATTTTTGCTTCAACTTCCCAAGCTCATGACCTTCATCACCCAGAACATTAGGTGCATAAGGGCATCATTAAATTTTCCTCCAAGTTACATACCACATTAAACTGGACTCTAACGTCATCAGCATTGTATCAAAAACCTGGAAATTCCTACTTAACAATACAATAGCAGCAGCTTCACTACAGAGTTTGGAGTAGTTCCTCCTTCTCAAGTGCACCTGGGAATAGTTGATGAATGCTAGGATTGTTACTGATGCTACATTCCACAGAATTAATGTCTAAATTTTTCAGGATAAAGTTGTTGATTTCCGTGATAATTCTAGTCATTTCCTCAGAACTGTCAGTACCAAATGTGGAAGTCCACTGTCATTTGCTCTAAAGCTGGAATACAGGAAGAGATGCAAAGTTACAGTAACTTCACAGCTCTTACTGTGAACTTTCACTCAAATAATTTCCACTCTCTCTTTCAATGGAGAGAAAAAGCAAAGGGGGATTAATCTGAATAACAGTTTATACTTTAGGTGCTTTTAAGCATTTTTTAAATTTTCTTTTAACATTTTTAACATGTTTAACAAGTTTAAGAATATGAATAGTTCTTAAGAAGGTTTTGAATATCTGTGAATGATTCTGAATATTGCGTTTGAATGTCAGAAACATGTATTGGTATTGGTATTGGTTTATTATTGTCACTTGTACCGAGGTACAGTGAAAAACTTGTCTTGCATACCGATCGTACAGATCAATTCATTACAGAGTGCATTGAGGTAGTACAGGTAAAAACAATAACAGTAGAGAGTAAAGTGTCACAGCTACAGAGGAAGTGCAGTGCAATAAGGTGCAAGGTCACAACAAGGTAGATCATGAGGTCAAAGTCCATCTTATCGTATAAGGGAAACGTTCAATAGTCTTATCACAGTGGGGTAGAAGCTGTCCTTAAGTCTGGTGGTACGTGCCCTCAGGCTCCTGTATCTTCTACCCGATGGAAGAGGAGAGGAGAGAGAATGACCCGGGTTGGTGGGGTCTTTGATTATGCTGGCTGCTTCACCAAGACAGCGAGAGGTAAAGACAGAGTCCAAGGAGGGGAGGCTGGTGTCTGTGATACGCTGGGCTGTATCCACAACTCTCTGCAGTTTCTTGTGGTAAGTTTCCACAGTCCTGATGCAGGGTTTCAACCCGAAACATCAACAATTTCTTCCCACACAGCTGCAGCTTGACCCACTGAGTTCCTCCAGCAAATTGTTGCTCTAGATTCCAACATCTGCAGTCTCTTGTGTCTACATGTTAAGTTTTGACATCTTTTTCAGCTGGCCAGGGGAAGGGCCACAGTTTAAGCTAGCTATCAAAATGTTTTCACCTGTTTAGTAAGAGGTACTTATTTTAGAAGCACTCTCTCCTTCCAACATCGCCTCAATTTCTGATCCATTTTGACACCAAGGTCCCGGTCAATATACTGAGCCTTGCTGTGAGGGATAGAGCTAGCTCTACACTGGAGGAAAAGTGCAATGTAAATTCAGAGATCAGTTAAGTTGCATAAGCAGCTTGTCATTCTCCACAAACCGTAGAGCAAAATATTTTCAAATTTAGAGATGCAGCAATAAACAATAAAGCAACATTTTAATGACCAAAAAATTGACTCTATTAAGGATTTCAGGTGGGATTGACAATCACCAAAAATTCACAAAAGGAATTCCAAAAACTGTATTGGTTTATGTAAATCACTATGATTTAAAATATTTTGTTCTAAGTTAGCTTTCCATCTTACAGCAGGATTCAAATACCTTTACTTGTACACATTATTAAATCAAAAAAATGACTGTGCCAGTTTAGAGACCCCTTATTTGGAAAAAATCACAAAGCTGCCACAATACTCAAGAATGAAAGGAGGAAGACAGTACATCCCTTCTGATGTAATTTCAGGGCCCCAGGGACTGGTGGATACTTCTCAAAATGTAATTAAAAACTCTGTCCCACATTGAACCCTTATTACTTTGAATATTCACCCAAATCATTAAACATTAAAATTCAGCACATGTGATTCATTTTAGACCTGATTAACAAGAACAAAAAGCCTTTGAAGTTTGGAAGCAGCCAACCATCATAAGCAGAGACAATGGCACTTGAATGATGACAAGTAGCTTTTGTTCAGAATAAATTAAAAACTAGTTGATGAAAATTCCTGATGCTTGATTTAAGTTACAATGAAAATCCTTGCACATCAGCAACCAAATACGTATCCAAACGGCCTTGTTTTCCCTGTTGTAACCATAAAGAAAAACATTAAATTCAAGGACTAGAAATTATATTGCACAAGGCATGGAATGCATTTTGTTTTGGGCATTGTACCATATGTTTTCTAGTGACTCTGGGCAACCAGCTGAAATAGGGATTTGTCATACTGTGTACATAAATTGGGGGTCCTTGCTGTTTCAGGCCCCCTGTGTGAAATTGGTTTTCATCTGACTGTGGCAGATCCCATTGAAGCCAATGAAAATGAGTACCAGGAGAGATGCATATCAAGACGCCGAATCAATATTGCCCATTTTATGTTATCATCTAACATCATAGTTAGATTCTGTGACTTTAAGAATATAAATAGAGAAATTACTGAAAATAGTTTGCAGGTGACACAACATCTGCAGGTCAGGTAATCTTTAAGAATATATTACTTTTCTTTTGAATCCATCCAGAGTCTCCAATAATGTATTGTGGATCTGTGGCTACAGTATTTTCAAATAACTATGTTTGGGATTTCAATTAAAGAACAGTGGGGAATTTGTAAAAGATAATTAAAGCCATGTTATTATAATTTCGAGCTTGATTTATTCGTACTTTGCACGTGGCATTTTTACAGTTATAGTTGGATTTATTGAATGGTGGAGCAGGTACAAGCAGCCAAATGGCTTACCTCTGTTTCTAATTCTTATGAACTTAAGATATCAAGAAACAGGTAAGGGCACTGGATATAGCAAAAATCATGGGACCAGACAACATCCCAGCTGTAGTACTGAGGATTTGCTCTTCATAATTAGCTGTGCCTTTAACCAAGCTGTTACAATCTAACTACAACAATGCCATCTGTCTGAAAAAATGGAAAATTGCCCAGATATTAGCCTCTTCACAAAAAGCAGGACAATTCCAATACTGCTAATTACAGCCCAATCAGTTGACTCTCAATGATTAGCAAAGTGCTATAAAGTGGCACTAATCCCCATCACCCTGGTCGCCAGTGCCAAGTTGGTGTTTGTTAGAACCACTCATTTCTAGATCTCATCACAGCACTGGCTCAACTCAGACCAAACAACTGCATTTTGTGTGCGAGGTGGAATACTCTAGACATCAAGACAACATGTAACCAAGTATAGCATCAAGAAGTCCTGGTAAAACCAAAGTCAATGGATATCCTGGGGAAAATACTGCAATGGCTGAAATCAGGACATTATTGCAGGAGTTCCTGGGCCCAACTATCTTTACCTGCTTCATCAATCACCTCCCATCCATCATATGTTCCGAAATGGAGATGTTCATTAATACACAGTGTTCAATTCCATTTGTAGCTCCTCAGCAAATATAGCAGTTCATGCCTGCATGCAGCAAGACCTAAACCTTTGACATACCAGCCTTACCATCATGGAGTACCCATCATCAACCTCCCAGGGGTTGCCATTGGCCAGAAGCCAAATTGGACCAGTCACATAAGTACTCTGGCTACAAGAGCAGTTCAAAGGCTGACTATTCTGCAATGAATGACTCACTTCTGACAACCCAAAGTCTTTATATCTATGTCACCTATAAGGCTCAACTTGAAAGCATTGTGGAATACTCTCCTCTTGCCTGGATTATGTAACTGCTACACCATCCAGGACCAAGCAGCCTGCCTGATTGGCATTCCATCCTCATTCATTCCTTCTACCGTGCTGCACAGTGACTGGATCATTTGCCATCTACAAAATGCACTGCAGACACTTGCCTCGGTTATTCCAGCACCCTTCCAAAACCACTACCTCTATCACCAAGGTCAAGGCCTGTAGGTGAATGGGAACACCACAAACTGCAAGTTGCCCTCCAAGTCACACGCCATCCTGACTTGAAAATACATCGCCCTTCTGTCATCATTGCTGGGTCTGAATCCTGGAGCTCCCTGCTCAACAAAATGGTATGATTATCTTCACCAGAAGGACTGCAGTGGCTCAAGAAGGCTCCCCTCTTTTCGGAGAGAACTGGGCATGGGATATAGATGCTGTCACAGATGCCATCATCCCAAAAAAATTGAATAAGTAAAATAAATGTGCAAATTATTAACTGAAAAAGTCAGTGAAATTAAAAAGATCAGAGGTGATTTTAATGAACCAGTTTTCTTCTCAGTTATTAGTTAATACCTGTGGTCTTAATCGTTTGAACTTAGACATCAAACTTATAAGTAGTTCTGATATTGAATATTCTTATTTGCCTTAACTTCTGTGTTGTGGTCACCTTTTCTTCAAACATTTGTAGCATACATATTTTTTGTTCAACTTCATGAACTTTGTTCTGTGCAGTACCAAAGCACCACTGCCACCTTGTGCTCATAAGTAATCCAGAGAGTTCTAATATGAAGAAATGTTCTAATTTTTCTGTTAATGAGTCAGAAATTAATGTTGAATCGTATCCTATTCAATAAAATTCCAGCAGATATTTTCACTGGCTTTTCTTCTTAATGATTTTAAAAGAAATCACTTCATCTTATCACAGTAGCATAGACAATTTGCATTTCCAGGAGGGAGTGATGCAGACTTGCCCAAAATTATGCAGTTAGGCCAATAAGTTATCTTGTCTGAAGTTTGGACAGAAATGCTTCAAATGACACTAGTTGACAATCAATGCTAATGGAATTCAAAGTCTCATGCAACCCGAAAAAACATTATTTGCAAAATTATATATTTTTTGATATTAATGAAATTTCTTCTCATATTAAGTTCAAAGTGAGAACTATTCTTCCTCTTGATGCATATATAAAGCAGTTAATCATTTACTATTAACCATAACAGAAAAATTCAGGCTTTGCAACAAATAATCTGGTAAATTAATGCCATTCTACTCTTGACCAAACACATCCCAGTTGATGCCTTAAGTACAAGGAATCCCACCAAGCACAAGGTAAAGACTCATAGAGTTATACAGCAAGGAAACAGGCCTGTCAGCCCAGCTCGTCCATGCCTATCTGAGCTAGTCCCATTTGCGTTTGGCCCACATCCCTCTGAACCTTTCCTATTCATGTACTGTACCTGTCCATATGTCTTTTAAATGTTGTCATTGTACCCACCTCTACCACTTGCTCTGGCAGTCCATTCCATGTACCCATCATCCTCAGTGTGAAAAACTTGCCTCTCAGGTCCCCTTTAAATCTTTCCTCTCTCACCTTAAACCTATGCCCTCTAGTTTTAGATTACCCTACCCTGGGAAAATGATACTGATTACTTCCAGCACAACTTACAACCTTTGCACAAAGCTGCTGGATTCTTCCTGGGGATATTCTTCCTCATACAAGTCCATGTGATAGTTCGAGGAAAAGCAGTTTACTAGATAGAAAAAAAACATGGAGAGCACAATGCAATAAACCAGGTGGGTGATCCTGCAGGTTGGTGTCATCCTGGAGCTAAGGAGGTAGGTGCCAAGCAGTAGTAGTGCCTTGAATAATGTAGCTGGGACACGTATCTGAGCTAGGACAATCTGTGTCCATTGGGCATCTAGGGAAATATTTGGTCGGCAGCAAGGTTGAGCCCCCAGCCTTCATTCTGATTGCCATTGATATTCCAAATTATTTCATAACTATTTAAATAAGCAATTCTTAGTATAAAACATATCTAAAAATTTGCTATAAAAATCATCCAAAACACTTACGTAATTAAAAATGTTATACTAAACACAAATAATTAAAAGAAATGTGACTTATTCTTCTTCTTCAAAACCTCAGTTGAGTTAACAAGGACTTCATAAATTGGTTGCTTTACAAAATACATTGAAAATCTTACAATTCAACGCACGATGCCAAAACATTTTAGTGGACTACCAGGTCAAAGTTACTGCTTAACAAACTCTCCAGCTGTTAAAAAAACTGCTGTTTTATGGACATGGATTGTAATTCCCTCAGTAACTAAATTAATTTTTGGGGAATTTTATTAAGTTATTATATTTCAACTTCTGGCTGAAAACACATATGTAGATTCTAATCTATATTGTGCAATCTATAAAATCTTTAAAAATGTTGTATTAAAAGAATCATGCTGTTCCTTCCTAGTTGTCTGACTCTAAACTTTCTTTAATGTGATTTTCTGCTGAGCCAAGTTAATGGCATCACAGTTGCTGATCATCTGGTATCCCACAGAACTGAGCACCGACAGCAACCAATAACAGAATGGGAGAAGTCCCTGCCAAAAAGTTCTTTGCTCTTAATGGGCAGCTTTCTTTAAGATCCCTGACTTCACTGCAGACAGGGCAATTGTTTCAGTACATTTTCTATTAAGCCAACTAATATCAGTTTATAGTACCTCCAATGTCTACTTGGTATTCAAATGATATAAAATATGATTTATTACTGGAGTAATGTTATATTTTGTATATTTTATTTTGTTGTTCAAGTAATAGTGTTACTGTTCATTATTGACCTATTTATTTGCCAAGAGCTTCATTATCAAAAGCTTATTCAATTTATTTCAATTTATGGTCAACTGGTTTTTAATCTTGGAATGAAAGGCAATGCAAATAATGAGCAAGAATATTAATGGATTGGTCATTTCTAAAATCTTAGTATGCGTGATACTTAATTATTTATCTAGAAGTTCACAAGTGAGGTTTCTTTGGAGAGAAGACTATGGTCTCCACTTCAGCTGATGGAGACATTGCAGCAGAGAATAAGAAATAAAACCAGAAAAAAAAATTGGAAGTTATGCAGATTTGTGAAATAATAAATATTTTAGAGAGGCAGAAAGATGAAACATAAGTTAATTCTTCCCTTATTAAACATAGCAGAGAGTAAAACAGGTGCAGATACTTGAGTTTGCTGAAGGTATAAAGCTTTGGTAAGGATCTTTTCCAAAAGCCATTAACTAGGATTTATTTTATTTCAGATATAAATACTGAAGATCTGAGATAAATTTTGAGTACTATTTATATATATATTAATTGGAACTTAACAACACTCATTAGAATACAAGATTAATTTGGTTGCAGGTGGGGAGATACGTTTCTTCCTAACATTTTTTGTTCATTTTGTAATACTCATACCTAAAACACCAAAATAATGAGTTCAATTAATTATACATATCAAAAACATAAAATGAGAACTTGTTTTTAAATTATTTTTAAATTTTATCTGAATTGCATTACAATTAAGACATAATTATAAAAATTAAAAAGAATATGTCTTTCATTAGCAGTACACATTGAGTTTACAGACTGAAGTAAAATTAGGCCTTACTTTTACATCTGCAGTTTAAACATTGAAATTAACTGTCTCAAATACATTTTAAATACAAAACTTCTTCAAAATTCTGGGGAAATCGCTAGTCTTAAGAATTTAGTTTGAGTTTCATAACGTCGGATTGTGAAATCTAATAATCTGATACAACAGACAAAAGCAAATTTTGCAGCTGTTCTGTAGTCTTTAAATTTAATTTTATCGTGAGATTACTTGTAATCAGAGAGAAACCTTAGAGAGCTGCCATCTGTTCTGCTGCTGGCTAGAGCTAAACAGGACTGGAAATAAAAATTACTGAAATTGAATGTCAAATTATAATGATGTCAGGATCAACTTGGTCTTTATTTAGTCTCACTGGGAAAACATATCTGGGAAAAATAACCCAAACAGATTCAAATTTTTATATTTCTTTGATTGGGCATAGAATTCTGGCATCAATATTTCTTTAAAAATCCAACAATCAAATAGCAAGCAGACTTTCTTCCTCTGTGGTTTCAAATACTGTTACGAAGTGTTATCCGATACAATTCTAAGCTTGCTGGCTTAGAGTCGAACGTGGTACCGACAACAGCTGAATGTCACCTGAATCTTGAATTAAATGTAAATTTTAGATGACACTGGGGTCACCACATGTGTAATTGGTAAAAGTTCTGACTGATGCAGAAGCAGGCATAGGAATTTGAAATTAACTGCAACCTTAGGTAGTGTTATTAACTCTGGATGCCTCGGTAATTCAACACTTCAATTATTTTGGTTAATTTAACATTTTTTCCTTCTCTCAACCACTTCTGCCAACAACTTAATCGTGCTGTAAAAACAATTTAAAAATATGCAATATTTGTTTCAACATTTAATGAATATTGACAGTAATTTTCAATTGACAATATTTAAGTAGCGTGCAACATCTCAATCTATTTATCCCAGCACTCTAGACAATAATTCCATGCTGGAGTTGGTGTGGTGGAGTGGAGTGGGAACGAGGTACAAGAGGGACGACTGAAGTTTATAGACCACTCATGATGCATCACCCCTATTTTTTAAAGTTTCCAAACTCCTTTGTCAGTAGAGGAAAGCAACACTTACTTATCACAAGGATAAATAGGGTTAACTTGCCTATTATATTAGGAAAAGGCAAGGCAATAGGATATTTCTACCTCACCATATAAGCCTAGTTAGTGTATTAGAAAATAGGAGATACCCGAAGGCCCCCACAAGGAATATGATAATTGGAGATAACAGATTTAATCCTGGTACCATCACCATGGTAACCTACATCTTCTGAATAAAGAGACATTTTAGGCATGAGACCATCAGACTAGAGGCTAGGATCCATAAAATATGTGAAGATTATGCAGGAATGGTCACGTCAGAAGCTATTGATCATGTATCTTTTTTTCTTGGGTTGGGCAAGACAGGGAGAGAGTGTGAAATGGACCAGTAAGGTGGATGGGCCTCTCTTTCCCTCCTCATGGTAAAAAATCAACTGAATAAATATGTTTCTGATTGACCTGTGAATGGATTGTATGAATGATTCTCTTGCTCCACCACAACGTATCATCATTAACAATAAGGTAGGTGGATTAAAGCCAGCTGTCAGGAACAGCTTTCTGCACACCCACTTCCTCCCATGACACACAAAGCAAGTTAAGGATATATGAGTTTGCCCTTACATATATAAATAGGACATGTTTAACTGCCCTCAAAATGCAGTCACATTTGAATTCCTGACCATGCTTCTGCATCAGTCGGATGGTAACAAATCCACTTAAGGTGAGCCCAGTGCCATGTAAGATTCACACTTAATTCAAGATTTGATTGATAATACCATTTCAATATACACTGAACTTCATTGAAATAAAGGGAAGTCTACAGTGTCATCTCAAAATTGCATTAGGCCGGGAGTCATAGCATATGATTTATAACAGATCACATGCATATTAACACTGCAGGCACTAGACAGAATGTTCAACAGCTACTCAAGGACTTTGGACACCATCAGTATGGTTCAGTCTGTCTCTCTTCTCTTCCATCACAAACAGGCTATAGCATGGCCATTCAGTCAATCAAAGTTCATGCCAGCTCTATGCAAGAGCAATCTAGATAGTCCCACTCCTGTTCCTATTGCCCAACACATTTTTTCCCCTTTCAAGGGAAAAGACTGAATAGACTGGTCTTTCTTGGAGCACAGGAAGCTGAGGGAAGACCTGATAGGGGTATAAAATATTATAAGAGGCATAGATGGGATAGATAGCAAGAAACGTTTTCCCATCGTAGAGACGTCTAGGACCAGAGATCATAGATTTAAGGTGAGGAGTAAGAGATTTAAAAAAAGATGTGTTTGCAATATGGAACACATTGGCTGAGAAGATCGTGAGGCAGCCACTCTCATTTAGGAAGTATTTGGACAAGCACTTCAATCACCAAGTCATAGTAGGCTATGGACCAGGTGTTGGTAAATGGGAGTGGTAAAGATAGGTCCATTTAACAAACTCTCTTTCCCAAACTTGCATGGTGCTAAATACATCTAGTTAGCCAGATTTTAAGCTAACAAGACATGATTTCTTTCTAGATTAACATCCATGGGAAAGGCATTACATTGCAAAGATATCATATTTTACCATTTTCACATCGCCACATCTGGTGTTATTCATATTTTACTGTGTTTCATTTGCACAAAGGATGACAAATCTTTGGAAACCTCAATCCTGCAGTGCTGTTAAGGTTCAAGCACTGATTACATTTAAAGTTGAGATTAGTGGATTTCTAGACATTAGAAGAATTGAGGGATATGTGGATTGGGCAAGAAAATGATGGTGACTAGATCAGCCATGATCTTATTGAATGATGAAGCATGCTCAAGGGATCAAATGATCTATTCTTACTATTACCTCTTGCGTGCTTATGCTCAAAGGACAAAGTGAGAGCACAGTGACTTTAGGTACAGTCATGCTTGGCTTCATTTTTTCCTTCAACGGCAATCTACTTAAGTAGACAAAAAACTATACAAACAAAATTAAATTTCCACATACAAATATTTCTACTGCTGGCTTGGGATCTGTTTTAATTTTGTCCTGATTTCCAATTTCCCAGATGGCTTCAGTGGTAGAAACTCAGGAGATCCAATCTGCAGTGGTAAGGCAATCATCAATTGTTCTTCAATCTCCAAACCCTGTCTTTTTTGCTACTGCTAGCTTACTGAATGCAAGTTCATTACATTTCAAAAGTATTCCCAAGATCCTCTGAAGACTTAGAAATTTTAACCTCTTCTGAGAGCAGCAATAGCTAACTTCTCTCCAAGCAAATCAATTGCCAAAAAACGTGCCTGTCAGTGAAGATCCATTGAATATTGAAGGTGGGAGGGTTATTCCTGCTGCAAAACACCTGATCTCCTGTGCATAATAAACACAGAGCATTAACTGGATTGTTACAGCCTAGGAAAGAATAGGAGACTTGAATCATACAACATGGAAATAACCTCTTCAGCTGCACTGATCATCCATCATCCATCTACACTAAAATCACATCCCCATCAACTCCTTCTCACCCCTCCACCTGAGAATCCAGCATTCACCTACATTAGGGGCAACTTACTATATCCAATTAACTTACAAACCAGCACATCTTTGGCATGTGATGTGAAACCAGAGCACCTGAGGTAAACCCGCATGGTCAGAGTGAGAATGTACAAACTCCACACTGACAACATCCCAGGTCAGCATCAAACCCCGGTCTCTGGAGCTATGAGGCAACAGCACTAACTATGCGCCACTGTGCCGCCTCTGTCTTGTAACACCAAGTATCTGGGGGAGCAGCAGAAAATGTGGAGTGAGATGGTTGGCACTTAGATAGAATGAGCAGTTAGTTCAAGAATTATGGTAATCATAGCAGTGGCAATAAATTAGGAACAATGAAAAGATTATATTAATAACCTACTAATTTTAATATCTTCTTTAAGGATTATCTGCAGAAGGCATCAAATGCAAAAGTATTTAATTTTTTCTCTCTAAACTTATGCAAAATGTCATGTTAATGATAAGAAGCAGTGATATTTTCAAGTCTTTAAATAAATATTCCATTTATATGCAATTTCTTTTCTATACCTTTCCCTTCCCATCGCTCCTGAAGTCAGAAGTCTTGCTTGGATACAGCTTGTTGGGGATTGGCCGAGACTTGGTTGATCATTTCACTGTTCTGTTTTCATTTGATCTTCATGAATGTACACTTTCCCACAGAGGTTAAAAGATAGCAATCAGGAACAGGAACAAAGGCTAATTTCCTCTTCTCTACTTTGTTTTTAGCTTCTCTACAATTGCCTTGTAGTTAATTATCTCTAAACAGTCTAGGGTTTTAACCTGAACTTTAATACGTTTAAGGCTCAGTGCAATTCCATTTGATGTTTTATCAAAAAGGTTAACAAGAAAGTGTATTGTATACCTTTATTCAATACAATAAATAATAATTGGTTGTAACTAGTTAGTTTCAAGTTTGTATTGTTTATTTTAATATTAAGACTTCTCATGTTCCAAATACTGCAATATAATTAAACAATCTTCAGACAAACCTTACAAAATTCAAAATATACAGCTAAAATACCAGTTATCTGTGCAGAAAAGGTTTAATGAATTCACATGAAAATCATATGAATGACAGAAATTTAGAAACTTCACTCTTGAAATCACTGGAGACTCATTAAAAGATTGCTTCACTTATAATGATGACCTGGACATAGAAAGGAAAGCTCCACTGACTTGCCACAGCATCATGGGAGCTATCAAACATTCCACTATATCTTCATTTTTTATCAACTTTAGCAGATTTAAAGCATTATGTCTCAGGAGGATATTGGGAAATCTATGTATGAGAACTGCTAAAGGGAAATGAATCATAACGAATATCCAGAAGCTTTTGCAGTAATGCACAGTGCAGTAGGCAGATGTGGATTAATTAGTGTCATGCTCATATTGTGGGCTGCATTTGGTTACTGAGAGATTAGTTATAATTTTATAAATGGCAATGATCATCCAACCAAGTAAATCAAGACATTTGCACAATCTGTGCTCTGATTATGAAATATTCTGCACCACACACAAAACACAGTGAAAATGCAATTTTCCTTCATACAGAATCACCTATTTGAATCAGTAAAGTCCTTATATCTGATATTTATAAAATGAGCACAAACATTTAACTCAGGAATCACACAAGTAGAGTCATAAACATGGAACAAAATACGTCCAAATATCCTATGTAAATTTGTATTGAGCAAGAACTCTATAGGTTTATTACATTGGCAGCACTTGGAAGCTACATCACTATGAATTTTCTGTCCTTGAATTTTAAAAAAAAAGGATTTTGACAGTTCACTAGCCTCTAGGCAGCTGGAGGTGTTGTACTGGTGCCATGCAAAGCTTTAATGAAACTTATAAAATGTAATACTAAGTACAGACCCTTGAACCCTCTGCCATGGGATCTGGATGGAACTACACCATTATTATCTCATGTAATTTATTCTAAGGCAAAGTAATGAGATTTGGCAAATGAAATGTCAATTCAATGAGAACATGTCAACGATATAAAAGTAGTTGGAGGATCTTGCAATATTATTTAACAGTAAATTGCATATAGCCCAGCATTCTGAAGCAAATAAAATATTGGGATATAAAGTAAAGAATATAATATGTAACTTCAAAGTGAATATTTGATGCAGGATTTGGAGCAATATGCCAAATCGTGTTTAGTTTTCTCTGCTATAAAAGCTATTTCAGTTTATTGTTTAATATTATGGTTCATTTCTGTTTCTGACGTTTTTTTACTGGATAGTGAAAGCATGTGAAACATATAGCTGCATTCAATTTGTATTGAAAATGTTATGGAGCTAGGTTACTATTGGTCGACGGCCACGATTTGCGAGCCTTTCAGGGTGAGGAAGATGCGGTGGAGTGGTCACTGCTCATTTGGGTTCCAAAGTGGAACATTTGGATTTCGTAACTACTCTCTATTTTCTCTCTACATCTACGTTTTGCCTTCAGTCAATGGTGGTTGTTGAAGAAGCCTTTGATCACGTTTCACCTTATGGCTTGCTGAACCGAACTTTAAGAACCATTCCTGGACTTGGAGTTTGGGAATTTGCCACACACACACTACGAGTTTAGTTTTTGGGGTTAATGTTTAAGATTTAACATTTTTACTTCTAATATTCTAAAATTTTTACTTTTATTTTTCTTATTATCGTAAGTAGCCATTAATAAAGTAGTTTTTAACAGTGAATCATGACTCTGTGTGTTTCTTTTGTTGCTGGTTCATAACAAAAAACATACCTGGGTCCCGAGTTACAAGACAGTATTTTGCACATAAGCCTCTGTGTACTACAGGTCCGACTAAAGCCTTGTTGCCAAGTCTGAAGTGTTTACATTTAACTGCATTCTACAGGTGGGAATTCTTGCATATAGATCTGTTCAGCATTCAGTCATTGAACTTTAAAAGCTTAATCAAATGAACTTTATTAAAATAGCTTTAAAGAGTTGTTTCACTGACAATATGATATTGAATAAGTAAGTAATTAAGGATTAATTTTAATATGAAGACATGGTGTGAGCAATACCAGTATCTTCTTTTTCTTCTCAGGCAATCCCATAGGATCAAGGATGACTTGTTTCACTGAGGAGTGGAAATTAACTCAGTGCATGCTTTCTTTTAACATGGGATAGCATCACAGACTTGACAGGGTGACATTGAGGTTCAACAGAAAGGAGGTCCAAGACAATTGGAGACCAGGATCTTCTGCGCAGATTTAGCACACATGCACTTATTCTAAGTACACACTGATGTACTTTGATCACCCACTAACCATGAACACATTATACACATTTTAATTTAATGACTAGAGAAATTTGGTTTAAATTCTAATGCACACACACTTTGCTAGGTCAATTTTAACCCAATCTCTCACGCTCTTTCAAAACGTCATGTAAGAATTTTAGTCAGAATGACATATGAGACACATATAGTGCAATAAAATGAATGAATAAAGATTGCAATGGATTATGCTGGAAGGAGCGCAATAAAACACATAGCAAATGTAAGAATTTTAGGAATATGAATTTAGGCTACAAATGGAACAGGAAGGAATGATAGGTTAACAAACTGGTCACGTTTGCCAATCAAATGCAGAGGGATGAACCTTTAGGTTTTTAAGACGTTAGATGTGTGAGTGATCTTTGAAGGGAGCAGACTAAGAAAGAAATAGCTATGTAGTTCACCAGAGATGCTAAGATCTAAAATATATACATTTCTTCCTCAAAGGAATTAAAATGGTGGAGTAAAAGGGTAAATAAATCCCAAATGAAACCAAATGGACCAAATGATCCAAGACAGAACAGAGAAGCTAAGAGATCATAAAACGGAGGCAACAGGAGACATCTGAAAAATATAGATATTCTCGGGAGATTCCGCCTCTCAGGAAGGTTTTGTAGGACTCTTGTGAGTTTTATGACAGCAGTTAAAGTGTGAAACCATCATTTGTTAAAGCAAGTTTATAGAAAGGCAAAGAACAACTAGGTTACCCAAGGTACATTTAATATATGGTATCTGCTGAACTGAAGGGAAAAGGCTCTAAGATTGTCATAATAAATAAATAAATAGGACAAAGGTTTGCTGTGACACGTACGGTAATATAGTTAAAAATGACTCTTAAAGTAGCACAGAGGAACCAGAGAAGTACATATGGTGAAAAGAAAGGGCTTTCCATGTTCAAGTGCACCCTGGTTTGCTTTAAAACAAAATCAAGGGAACAGTTCAACAAACCTGTCAGCTGTCTGTCTGAAACAGTTAAGTGAAGTTGTACTTGTCTCAACCATGTTATCACTTTACAATTAGTTGCATTGTCACTCTTTGATTGTTAAGTATATTTTGGACATACCATCATGAATGTGGATTGCTGTTGTGAGTCTGGAAGGGCTGAGTAAACAAATGGAAAACTTCCTTTATTCTAACAACTCAGTGGACCACAATGGGAAAATAAATGAGCAGCACTGCAATTCAGAAAAGCAAATTCCAAAAGCGAGAGCAAAAAGTTTCAGTTTCCTGACCCTATTCAGATCACTTCCTCATGGATGGCCAGTCACTCACTCAGTCCATCCATCCAACACTAGGTCAGTTTGAGGGCCCTTCACTTTTTTCTTGAAATCAGCTCTCCCTCCACTCCACTCTCCTTCGCCTGTCTGGATTTATAATCATATTGAACAACTTCTCACTTAACACCTCTCACTTCCTCCAAATATGGGAACCTGCATGAGTACAAACTGTGGATGTCTCTTCGTGAGATACTTGGAATGTTCCTTATTTCAGTCGTGTTAGGACCCTTCCATCACTTCTTTTTCTAGTACATTGATGACTGAATTGGGGATGCTTCCTGCTTCTGCTAAGACTAAAAATTTTCATCACCATTGCTGCCAATTTCCATCCCGCTCCCACCATTATAAGATCCATCTCCAACTGTTCCCTTCTGTTCCTTCACTCATCACCTTAATTTCAGGAAATATGCTAACAGTGAGTATCTCACAACCTACCAAGTCTATCTTCAGTATAGTTCCTTCCACCCTCCTTCCTGAAAGGAGTCCATTCCATTCTCCTGGTTTCTCCAACTCCGTCACATCTGTTTTGACAACAACACCTTCCACACAGGGCCTCCAGTATGGGTACCCTTTTCTTCAGCTGTGGTTTCTCTTCACCATAGTTGACAGTTCTCGACCATGTACATCCCTCTTCCCACACTCTTAATCCCTCTCCTACCCAGAACAGGGTAGGGTATAGGGTTTAAAATGAAAGATCATCATCCATGAACATTAACAGTTTCTTTCTCCACAGATGCAGCCTGATGTGGTATTTCCAACATTCTCTGTTTTGAAAACAGAAATTGGATGAAGGGTATGAGGCATTTAAAATTCAGCAGTGGTTTACCCAGTGGCTTCTAATCTGCATATGACTGATTGTAATTCTAAGTTGTAGATACAAAGACACCTGGTACACTCAATATATTGTTAAATATACGAATTGGGGTCTAACAGTAATATTAAATTGAACAGATGGAGAGAGAGAAAGAGAGAGAGAGAGAGAGAGTGAGAGAGAGATAAATGTGGCAATAGGATGGTGGACCAAAAATAGGAGAAGTGTTGTATCAACAAAGATGGGAGTGATATGCAAACAAGACTTGTGCTAAATCAGGATATGTTCAGCAGTGTTTTGTACTGATTGGGCTTGTGGGGGAAAGGCAATAGGAGGCTATCAAGTATACTATAGGAGCACTTGTAAATGAAGTGCATAAAGCACATTTAAGAAAGCATTGGAGATGGGGATGGAGGCAGGAAAAAAATGGAACATTAAGGAGCATTGCCAAAATGAGTACAAAGGTGAAAAATGGAAAACTTAAGAGGTACCAGAGTGTACCTGAAACATGTGGAACTGTTTCCAAGTGTGAATCAATACATTCAGGAGAGAAAATTGGGAAGGGAAAGCAGTCCCAACAATGTGCTTCCAGAATTACCTAAAATGTTTGACTAACAAGATTCTAACAATATTATTTATATTTGTAAGAATTGAAAATGCAATCTTATTGCAAATTAAAATGGCACTTGAGAGAAGCCAATTATACCAATATACCAAATTTGAACCACATTTAGATTAATTCAATCTACTGTAAGGATGTTGGACAAATTTAAGTGACATTTGTTTATCACTGGACTTTAATTGTTATACAATTAGTCAACAGCGGATAAAGGCAACAGTTAAGGCAAATGAATTGGTCTCCAAGGAAAATAGATGGGGCATGGCTTTTTGGGCAAGTTATGTTCTGCTGATGGAAATGGACCTCAAGCTGAAACTGAAGCTAAGAAATACAATTTTACAGTTGTTGCTGAAATCATTTGTTTCCTAGATGAACTAAAGGGTAGACTTTCCTCACATTACCTGAGCAGAAATTACAATGAAAGATCATTAAACTAAGTTTAATCAGTCCTAAACTGAGGGGATGGTACCTGTTTGCGATTAGACAGTTTCATTTTATTTTCTAGTGCACAGGAGTATGCAGCACAAAACCTTCTTTAATGTGGTAATGATAATTGGTATGCTTACTCAGGAGACCACAAGAAATCTGGTGCAGGAAATGGAAATTGTCATAGTAAACTATGTTCAATTTCATTATGTTGATATTAAGAACATAAGAGATGATGTGGTAAAGCCCCTGACATCTGACCTACCTGTCATCCTATAAGATCATGGATGGTTCTGTGCCTCGTCTACTTTTCATTTGATCTTCATATTCCTTAATTTCCAAACATCAATCAATATCAGTCATAAATATACCCAACAATTGACCATCCACATTCCTCTGAGGTAGAGAATTCCAAACTTACAACCTCCTGAGTAAAGAAATTTCTTCTCCTCTCGGTCTTACATGATCAATCCTTGATTCTGAGATTATAGCCTGATTCTAGACTCTCCTAGACCCCACCAATCCCTCTCAAATTCGTATATGTCTCATTATGATTACCTCTCATTCTTCTAAATTCAGTAAGTGTAAACCAATCTTCACATTACCTCTGCATAGGTGAACCCATTTGTCCCAGGAATCAATCTGGTGACTTTTTAGATATAAGCTAAACTACACACAATATTCTAAATGTTTTTGTTTCACTGAATCCCAGTACAGCTGAAGCAAAATTTCCTTATTTTTGTACTTTCACCCTTGCAAGAAAGGCCAACATATTATTTGCCTTTCTAATTACTTGTTGTCCATGCATCTTCATCTTCTATATATATCAGACTATGTCATGATCTCTCTGCACATAAACATATATTAATATCTCACACTTTTTATTAGATTCACATTATTAAGGAAACAAATGGTGTTTTGTTTTATATAGCAGGTGACTGAGACACATTTAATAGATTTTTCAACATACTTCCCAAATATAAAACCAGAATTATGGATGAGCTGCTCATTATATCACCTGTCTCATTTTTATTTTTATCTTTTTATAATAATATAAATTATTCTTTATAACGGGTGAGCAATCCAATCCACCAGTTTAACACCCACATGGAAAGTTGAAAACCTGTCCCAATGTCGAGGTAAAGCAGTGGGAGCTTAATTTTGCAAAAAGAGATCTTGATGTTGATATTGTCCCTGAACTAGAAAGAGTTATTAATACCAATATCACTTAACTTTTACAGTACAGAGATTGGGAACTAGCATTCCATTATACATGTACAGGTGTTAACTTCAAATCAGAACTTTTTTTTCCAACCATGTCATTCAATCTTTTCTTTGAGTACTTAGTTAATCCCCTCTTACATACGATCAAGAAAATTGAATAGCCACTTATGGTAATGCATTTGATTTTCTGTGAAAATATTCCTTCCAACTTTCCATTTTATGCTTTGATTTATTCTAAATTTATGCCCTCCAGTTGTTCCAATGTCTTGAATGATTTAAAATTATTTTTATGGAGTTTGTATATACAGTAAGGTTAATTTTTTCAGGGCATTACATAGTGCACTGATTCAAACTCATATGAGGGAAATCATGAAGTGATTTAATTTTATTATTCATTGTGAACATGTCGCTGTACTCTTTAGAAGATAGTCCTTGAAGGGTGGAGTAGTGATGCTGTCCAGAAATTGAAAGTGAATACTGATAAAATTGTAATGCTCTTGATATGTCATCAATTACTATTAAATATGAACAGATTTGTCATTTGCATGACAAGTAAACATTGCATAGAAATAAAAGGTTAAGTGCTACAAAATAAAGACAAAATATTTTATAACACGTCCATTAGCATCTACAACAAAGTAATTGAACATTTTGGAAAACTTATCCCTCTCCATTTTTCTCAGCTTGTCTGCCGTCTTTAACATGATTGAACAATCCTTTTCCAATATCTTTCTATTGTTGTCCAGCTGGGTGGGACCACAATTACCTGGTCCTGTTCTTATTTATCTTGTCAAAGAAAGAATCACTTTCAAGATTTCTCTTCCATTATATGCACCCGTAATACTTTGTCTGCCAACGATCTATCCTTAGCCCTCTATGTTTGCTTTCCCTTTGCTACATCATGCAAAAAAATACAGGCTTCTTTTAATCTCTAGATTAATAACTCAAGTCCTTCTATATTAGGCCCAAAATCTGTTAGTTGCTTTTGAGAACAGTTTGAACCTAAAAACTGTTGTAATTTCAGATACTCCGGAAAAAATAATTTGTTTCTTTTATTAATAAAATGTTGAGAGCAGCCACTGCTGCATTTTGATAGCAGTTTTGAAATAAAAGTTCAGTCTATAGTAATATAATTAGAAATTTAATGATTCAACAGATTAATCCGTCGCTGATGAACTGTAATTTTAGCAATCAAATTAAGGAGATGTAACGGATGATGTACTTTAAATAGAATAAGATGTAAATTTATGGTGCTCGGACAAATGTGACCAAATTGAAAGGTCATAATGATCTGCATTTGAATGAAAATCAGCCATACAAGGTTGATCAAATATAACACTAAAACTTAGTATTGCCCCACAATTGGTAAGGTTGCAAAGATAATTAAACACAAAGCAAATTAAACTTTTCACTTTCTCCTTTCATCGTGTTTTAAGATTATTCTATTTGTTGCCAGTATCTCACCTCCGCAATCTCAATTCTATTTATCACTCAGTTAACCCTCTATCATTCACATTACTTTGAACAAAGTAGTTACTAGGAAATTGAAACCAGAGTCCCACCCACCATAACTTGCATTTCATTAAATTAGCTGTTTCTGTGTTTATGGTAATCATTCCCAAAACCTTATATTTCTGTTTTGGATGCTAGACAGGTATCATTTATTGCTGTTATTTTCTCTCAGATTACTGCTCGATTATATGCAAAAAAAATAATTTCAACAGAATGGCAGAAAATATTGATCTTTACCAATTTATCTGTATTAATACTGGCATTCTGATGAAGGGTTCTGCACCTGAAATATTTCTCTTTCCAGATGCAACCTGACCTGTTGAGTGTTTCCAGAATTTTCTGTTTTTACATCAGACTGCCGCCATCTGCAGTTCTTTCAGGATTTTCATTGCTGATCTTTACATTTGGTTCAACTTGTCTTTGCCCATTGAAAGCGAGATTAAAATTATGTAAACATTTCTTGTGTAACTTTATCTAGATTGTTACTGAAGTTTTCACATTTTTGCTCTCACCACTTCTCCTCCCTTCCAGAAGCCCACTGATGTTCCCCTCATCTTCAACTTCCATTCTACCACCTTTACATTCAACATATCATTCTCCTACAATTCTGCCACCTTCAATATGACACCTTCAAACAATGCTTTCCCTCCCCTCCATTTTCAGTATTCCAATAGAACTGTTCCTTTGACAACGTGCTGGTCTCAGCTTCAATCATTAGCATCTGCCTCCTTATCTCACGACTCCTTCCATTGAAGCATGGAAGAGAGAGTTTGAAGAGTGGATATTCCAAGTGAACACTAATTTAACTGTACATTTGACTTAGTATACTGATACATTTCTTATAATTTCACATTTACATTCACAATGCTTCCTATAGATTGGGAGACTGCTTTGTGGAACATCTCCATCCAATTTACTAGGAACTCTTGATTGTGTGTTATTTTTATTCTTCATGCCACTACCCCTCGATACTTGCTTCGGGAAGATTTACCACCAATTCAACAATTTTATTTTATAACCACTTCTGCCTTTAAGATAATAGTTATTGTAATATTCTTTGTCTTTTACACTTTGATCTGGAACATTACCCATTTTTCATTCCATAGATGCAGCCTTTCTTGCTGAGTTTTCCAATTGCTGGGGTTAGAAAGAACATATGAGCACAAGTGCAGAATTAATAGCCAATTTTTGTGTCGTAATGTTATACAGTTAAACTCCATAAAAAGGGATCACATTTTACACCCCAAAATACACAGTAATTCTAAAAGAAAATTGAGGAAATACCAAAATGCAACCATAATCCATAAGAAAGCAGAACAGCAACATTTTAAATAGAGATCCTATGGTGCTACACTTCTTTTATAAGCATATATTGGCACCTTGATATGCAAGGTGGTAAGCTGTCTATGCACATTTATTTCATATTAAGAGTAAATGTTAAAGTATTGTATTGAACAATAATGTTCTTACAGGGATCTTCAATGAGGTAACATAATCATGTGCTTGAGAGTACAAAATAGAAGCTGGGAAATTACACCAATTAGGAACTTGGTTAAAATTACTTTCTTCAGCAAATTGGATTAAATTCTCCAGGTATAATCCATTAACAGGTATCAAACTGCAGTTATAGTAGAATCAGGATACTATAGTTAAGGAAAGTTAATAACTTTAAGATGTTTGCGATCTTGCCTCATAACACTTTAAGGAAACGGCATTTAAATAGGTAGAGGCTAAAGTAAGATATTGAGTTCAATGTTACAAGATAAGAAAAGCTCCTGTTACGGACTCAGTGAATGTCCCTTTAAGATAGAGAGAGAGTGTGTGTGTGTGTGTGGCGTGCTTACGTCAATAGAAGATAAAGGACGTAATGACGTTGTTGAAGAAGTCAGAAGGAGAGAGAGAGAAGGGAGAGAGACACCAGCCTGCTAGTTTTCTCTATCGATGGATGAGAAACAATAACTGTGTCTGCCACTGAAATCCATGTATGGAAGTTGGAAGTAATCCAGTGGAGTTCACTTTGTTGCTGACCTGTAGAAGGAAACAGGTATTTGTGTGTGGACAACCACGATTCGGATGCTTTTCGGGGTGAGGAAGTCACTACCAAG
Organism: Pristis pectinata; assembly: GCF_009764475.1. Lineage (NCBI taxonomy): Eukaryota > Metazoa > Chordata > Chondrichthyes > Rhinopristiformes > Pristidae > Pristis > Pristis pectinata. The sequence goes on along the minus strand of NC_067422.1, from coordinate 22,412,005 downwards.
TGAACACTGAAGTGTCGTTTGGGTTCCATCGTGGAACATTTGGATTTCGTATTTACTCTCTCATTGTTTCTTTACGTCTACGTCTTATCTTCAGACAACGGTGGTTGTTGAAGAAGCCCTTGCTCATGTTTCACCTTATGGCTTGCGGAACTGAACTTTAAGAACCATTCCTGAACTTGGGAGTTTGGGACTTTGCCACACACACACACACACACACGAAGAGTTTAGTTTTTGGGGTTAACGTTCAAGGTTTAACATTTTTGAATTCTAACATACTAACATTTTTACTTTTATTTTACGTATTATCATAAATAGTGATTTAATAAAATAGTTTTTAACACTGAATCATGCTCAGTGTGTTTCTTTTGTTGCTGGTTCGTGACACTCCAAGATCTTCCTAACCCTTTGATAAGTTAACATGATACCCCAAAAATGACATACCAGAATTTATGCATGGGAGCATAAGTTTGGTCTGTGAGCAGATATTGTTGACTATATGCGAGGCAAAACTGCACGGTGAATTTTCAACAAAGAACAGGTTTCAGGCATGCATAGATGAGTGATAACAGCCAAATTTAGAAGGTTAATGTGGCTCAGAAGAGCAAATGTTTTAAATCAAGATATTGATACATATCTCATAGAAAACTTTGATATAATCTAGTGTTATCATGTTATTTTTACCTCCAATCCTTTTAAAACAAAACTCCAAAGAGTAGTGGGATTAGAGTGTTTAAGTGCAGGTGAGGTGACCATCAGCATAATTAGGACCATGCAAATTATTTCCACTTAGTCAAGGATTCTGCAAGGAAAGTATTATGTGAGGGGTTCAACAGCTGCATTTGCCCATTACAGCAGATACGCTTGAAACAGTAGATATAAAAGACTGCAATCTGAAGCGACACACAAAAAGCTGGAGGAACACAGCAGGTCAGGTAGTGTCTATGGAGGGAAATTGTCTAGATGAAGGGTCTCAACCCATAATATTGACTGCCCATTTTCCTCCAATAGATGCTGCCTGACCCACTGAGTTCCTCCAGCTTTTTGGGAAACACTTCAAGTAGTTATTCAAGTAGCTATGAAATACTTTGACCTACCCCAAGTGAGAGAAAATAAAAAGCACATATTCCTCTTTCATTCTTCCTTTAATAAAGAGGGCACTTGCCAAAACAGGAAGTTGAAACTCCATATGCAACAACCTTTGAGTCTGCTTTTCAAACCCTGGACAAATATAAACAACCAGGGACATTACCAATGGAGCAGATTCTTTTCTATAGCCTTTGTAGAAAGTTTTGCAACAAGCTTCCCAAATAGAAGTATTAGATAAAGACCATAGTTCTTTTTACTGTAACAAAATGCATAAAACTGTAGGCAATGCATGTCTATTTTGCCTTTCACACAAGTTTAAAACATTGTTTTCAATATATAGATGCATCCTATTTTCACTGACAAACCATTTCTTTGATATCATTGTGGAGAAAGAAAATCACCCACACATTCCATACACAGGTCAAACAAGAAAGTATTCAGTTTATCAATCTTTCACCTTGAAGAGAGGGGGAAGTTTGTTTACCTAATTGGTGCAGTTTGCACATTCCCTCCAATTGGGCAAAACATGGCATTTTTTATAATATATTTAGAGACAAGGGAAAACATCTTCACCAAACACTGGCTTTCTGCTATCACTTCTTGACCAACGCAAGACGAGGCATGATCAATCACTTCTGACACCAGCCTTCCTTCATGATCATCTTGTGCACACAAACCCCGGTCTTTGGTTAGAGTCTGGTCCCATGCCTCAGGTATCCCTTTGTTCAGGAAGGCTTGATTGCCATGGTGATGGTACTGGCAAGTCAGTTACCTCCAATTACTACATTCTTCATGGGGGTCTTTTGGTATCTCTTATCACATAGTCTAGATTACGTATTTATTAGGTGGGTTAGAAATATATTTTTGTCATACACTACACTTTGTTATATAATATGAAAGCTAATCCTTCGGGTCATTTCTCCATGTCTGACCACTTCAATACCCAACTAATTGAATTTTTAAAATCAGTTTTACATCTGAATTATGAACATCTACTAAAAGTCAGTTTTCTTGACTGATGTTTCTAGTGACACAATATGACAGGCTCCTCTTAACTTTAAGAAATATAGCACCATCTGGTGTTCAATCCTTTGAAAATAACCCCAATAAAACAACTTTGCCTCTGTCCATTCAAACATCAGGAAAGAATGTTGATGGTCATCTTAAAAGTAGCATTATCCCTTCTTTGAGGGAATTCTAAACAGACCAAGTATTTGATAATCTGCCAATCATGTTGACAGCAGTAGCCGTACAATTTTATAGTTTACACTATTCCTGCTGTGCTCAACTTTTAGAGGTCTGTCTTGTGCACAAATTAGTTCTTGTGAAACAATTAAAAATTTGTTTCAACTTTGGGACAGATCTTCTGTTGTCCAGTATGACATCTGGTGCAATCTGCCACTGGAAGCCAGGCTCCCATTTAAACATGGTTGGTTGCAACATTGCAAACACCACTGCACTCATGGATTGATTATAACAACTGGTTAGGCCACACCAATCTTTGCCCCATTCCAACACTGGTAAAGCTGTCAATGTGAATGAGGCCATCAAATGCTCATGAATGTCAAAGACATCAAAATGGTCAGTAGCACTTAATCTTTTAAATTATTTTAACAGGTCCTATGAACAGTAAAGTACTAAGCATTTGCAAAACAATTAAAAACATTGAAACTTTTCAAAACAACTAATTTTTCCAGCAATGTTTTTCGTTCATTTGGATGGGGATTGCTGTACTAGCTCCACCAGGTTTAACCTTTTGCAGGATCAGCAGGCAGGCTACTTGTATCAGTTCTCACTGTCCTGGAGTCCACAAGTGCAGCATGAGGACTGTCACAGTCAGTGGCACAGGAATGGAAAATGCCACCACTGGCGAAGGCCCATATCATTAGGCCAAGTACCAGAATTGCAATCAGGATGGCATATCTGCTCCACCAACCCACTAAGTAACCTCAAGTCCATGTTTATAAATGTTTTGTTCCTTTAACAAAAAAATGTTAAAGGAGCAAAACTGCAAAAATACAAATGGAAAGCAAGACCAGCACAAGCATTTCAGTTTAGACATTTATTATTTAAAAAGAGACTACTTGAAGGATATGTGAATGATTTATTACCAAACCAGTGGTAACATGTATTGCTCCATAAGGACTGATATGCAATGTAGAAGTACAGATAAACCCAACAGAAATGTTAACAGTGATTTTGTTTCAAGGGAATACTACAGGTTTCAGAATATATTAATAACTAAATTATAGAAACTGTTATTCAAACTCAAAAAACAAATGTTTAGTCATAACTTCAGTCAAGTTTCAAATCTGAAAAGTGCATCATTACACTTCCAAGCAATTATTCATCTGGTTCAAGTGTAAGAGACACTTCCTGTATCTAGCATGTGCTTGTAATAACTCTATTTATACAACTTTTCCTTTAAGTGTCAAGATTAGAATAATACAAGATATTCATTTTGTGACCTTGTGCTTTTTTTTACCCAACGCATTGTAATGACAGTCATAAGTGAGAAACAATTTGATATTTCCAGAGCAGGCAGGATTTAAAGTACAGTACTACCTTTAAAATGTATTATTGTTAGAAACTGCAGTACTGTAAATATTTACATCTTAATGGCATTTGTCTAAAAATTGCATTATTTTAAAAATTGATTGCAAGTTACAGATTCACAAAGATCAATATATAAGTGAAGGAAGAAATGAAAGATACAAAGAAAATGAATTGAACTGATTGTACAGGTTGCATTGATGATCTTTTTTGAGCTGCACCATTGTTACAAATCAGCTATCACCAAAAATTGTCCTGTATGGTACTCGTTTTTAATTGCAGTCATTCTGAATCACTACCTGGAGATCATAGAGCTGGAATGTGACTGGCTGGATGTTGTTGTAGCAGCACTGAGTTGTGAAAAGCCACTGTGACTAGATTCAAGACTTGTCATGGACCCCCTAAAATAAAAAAATATGATTTGATTGTGGGTTTTGATACAAAACAAATATTTTCATATTCATAAAATAACAGTTGCATTTTTTTCATTGGGAATCTCCTCCTTTGTTCCTTAACTATTTTTATAATATTTCTGTATATAAAATCCTAGAATTTTACAGGACCAAAGATTCATCTGATCATTGGTCTTATACCAGCTTTTTAAAGTAGTATCTACTTAGTCCCAGTCCCCTCTTCTCTTCCTACATTTAAATATCGATTCTCCTTTTAAAAAGTCTTTCCACTTTGTTCTTTCAGTAAAAATCTTTAGGTTTGTATGCCTTAGTAAATGACAGATAACAATGAAAAGGGTTTCTTTTTGCTAATAATTTATATTCTTTGTAATTTTGAACATCTGCATCAGACTTCTTAATCTTCTGTTCAATAATTTGGTCTACTAATATCTAAAATCTGTTAATTAAAAATAACAGACCTGGTCAGCTACTAACATTTTTTTTTCCTTCAACTTCCTTCACTTTTCGAAGGTAACACTCAACTGTGAATTGCAAGTGCTGAAGAATCAATTTTCACCTCCAGTAAAATATACAAGAAAGTACCAGCATCATTCGGTTTAGTTGGACCTGATAATCTAAATGTTTTATTAAAAAACAAGCCAGGTCCAAATCACAGCTGATCAAGCAGGTCCAGCTAGTTTTATTTACTTTTGACAAATGTCCCACAAGTTACTTGCTATTGTCCTCATCTAACGTCAAAAAATCGAGACTAAAAGAGATGTCTCAGACCAACAGAAGTATACATCAGAAATTCAGGTATGCAACAGGAAGTGTACTAGTTATCTTACTGGACTAGTAATTCAGAGGCTTGAAGTGACAAACACAAGTTCCACTAGAGCAGCTAGGGAAGTTAAATTTGGCTAATTAAATATATATTTTAAAAATCTATAAATGTGACCGTGAAACAATCGAAACGCCATTAAAAATCCACCTGGTTCACAAACACCCTTCAGGGAAAGAAATCCAATTATTTTAACTGGTCTGGTCATTTGTGACTTCACACACTGAGCAAATGGTTGCCTACCTATTAAATGACTTCTTAAGTGGCCCAGCAAACCATTCAATTTACAAGAACACACCAGCATCAAGCAGGTGTGACAAAGGCACACCCAACCCAGTTAATCTTGCAAATTCATTCTCAGAGCTGGGAATTGGCCTTCAAATTGGGGGAACCAAACAACAACTTGAAATGGTCATACTCACAGAATTGCAGCTTTCAGCTGATTGCCCAGATCCTTCAATAGTAGCCCTTGGCTGTACCTTGTTGCACTAGCAGTATAAAACCACTAGGAGACAGTCCAGCAGTTTACAGTCAGGATGGGGTGGCCCCAAATCATCTCTGGATCTTATGAGGTCTCATGGTATCAGGTCAAACACAGACAAGAGTATATCCTGCTGTTAAGCATTGGGTGGAGAGCATTCTCCCTCAGCTGATAAAGGCTGCTGTGGTAGCACCACCTCTGACTCTGCTGGATAAGTCCTCGATGACGTGTGATAGATTGGGTTTGTGACAAAGAGCAACTGAATCAACACCTATATGACTATATCCTTAACAAGCTACCTATTGCAAATGCATCTGTCCATGAGAATAAAGTGAACACTGCATTTATTGTTTTTATCTGATTTATTGTTTTTACCCTGTACTACCTCAATACACTGTGTAATGAATTGATCTGTACAAACAGTATGCAAGACAAGTTTTTCCACTGTACCTCAGTACAAGTGACAATAATAAGCCAATACCAATTATTCTCATGAAGTTCTTTCTGCACACTGATAACATCCTCCACCATAGCACTATCAATGTGTCAAATGATTTGGTTTAGCAGGAGAATGAGGTTGAAAAAAATCAACCATGATTGAATGGTGGAGCAGACTCAAATGGGCCAAATAGCCCAATTCTCCTGATTCTTTTGTTATGGTCTTATAGAACAGATTCAGAGCAGCTATGACTGCTCAAAATTGGGTGTCCATAATGGTGCTGTGGGCCATTAGCAGCAGCGGAACTGAATTCCACAACATTATGACATCCTGCAGCAAATCAAGGCTTCTCCAGCAGCACCTTTCACATTTGTGGTTTCCAAAACACAAGGTCACCACTTGCAAGTTCTCCTTTAGGTCATGCACATTTCTGACTTGCTGTTTCTCATGATCTTCACTGGATCTTAATACTGAAATTCTTCTAAGCTCACCATGGGAATACGTTTACTAAGGGGACTGCAGTGGAGCAAGAAAGCAAACTTATCTTCTCAGGGATTATTAAGGATGGGCAATAAAACTTGCCAGTGATGCCCAGATCTTGGTAACAAATAATAAGGGAAATGCATGAATTTTCAATCAAATAATTGGTGATTAATGTTGTCAGACTACAGCTATACTCCCTCAGTGCTCAGAGTTTTGATAAAACCAAATGGTTTGCTTGACCATTAAAGAGTCAACCGTATTGCTGTGTGTGAGCCACAATATGGGTGGCACAGTGGTGCAGCTAGTAGAACCATTGCCTCTCAGCTCCAGCGACCCAAGTTCAATCCTGACCTTTGATGTTGTGTGGAGTTTGTAAGTTTTCTTTGTAACTACATGGGTTTCCCCTCAATGCTCCAGTTTCTTCCTACATCCCAAGGACGTGCAGACTGGTAGGTAAACTGGTTGTTGTTAATTGACCCTTGTGTTGATGAGTGGTAGAATCTGGGGAGTATTGATGGGAATGTGGGGAGAATTGCAAAAATGAAATCAGTGAAAATGGGTGTTTGATGGTCAATGTGCACTCAATGGGCTGAAGGACCAATTTCTATGGTAAATGACTTATACATGCCAAGCCAAAGTAAATGTGATGGATTTCATTTTTCTCTTAAATAACATTAATGAACTACAAGGGTTATCAAGGCAATTCAACCACTTCCTGGTCACCATTAATAAAAATTACTTGATTAGAACATTTGCGAATAAAAAGTAAGTTTAAATTCCCCAGGTGTCACATTATGATTTGAACTCAAGTTTCCAGATCATCAGTCCAGGCTTCTAGGTTGTTAGTCCAGAAACAAATAGGATTCTACTGTGCCAGCAAGCAAGTTACATACCAACACTATGAATTACTATCAGTTTTAAATGTATGGCTAAAATAATTGCAAATTTTGAAAGTTAATTACAAATATTTCAGTGAACTGATGCAATCACTAAACAAACTATTTTTTGCAATTCTTTGTAGTTGTTTCTAATCTTATTGAGACTTTTGTAGCAGAGGGCTGAGAGCGGTTAGGATATGGGTACAGTGTTGAGATACACAAGCTGAAGGCATTTCATCAAAAGGAAAGTCATCTGCAGTATATTAGTGCATTTCATTTTCAGTCTTCACCTTCCACCCTCTGCACTTCACTGCAGAAGCCTATGAATTAATCAGTCCAGAATTAATCAAACATGAGAAACCAGGATATGGGGTGGAAAAACAGGGACAGACTATGAACTACAGCATAAGTAGATTCAGCTACAGGGTAGCTTTATTTGCACTTGGTAATGATCATAGCACTGTGTAGATATAGTAATGAATTTGTTGTATATCCCTTACCTGAAATCATCTGATCCTATAACTTCAGTGTAATACATAACTTTACACTTATGGGATGAGACCTGCAATGTTGCCAGCACATCATCTACACGAGGTAGGTTGGTTGTTGCACAAGAAGGCATATTGTGAAACTTCCACTGAAGTATATAAAAACCAGGCCATCTTGTTACATGTGAACCCTGTAAGCAAAAGAAGATTGAAAAATAATTGATTACGTCTTTATTTCTCTAAAAAAAAATACAAGCACTATTTAAACTGCATATAACGACAAAGAATATACTAAATCCCACTATCTTGACTGAAGTCCCAAACTAAAACTAGGCCATGTAACAGACAACAAAACTGACCTGGACACTTTCTCCTTCTTTACAGATCAGTGGCGACTCCACCATACTATAATCCATTCCGAGTTGCCATGACTTATCTATAAGCTGCACATTATTTCCTCCAGGGCACGTAATACCATGGGCCCCAAGAGTATCCTTTTTGGGTAGCTGGGGTGCTCGCTTTGAATGATAGATGTTGAAGGCAATATCTCCTTTTAACACATCAAAATCCCAGGTTATCACAGAAGATGCTTCCACTATTTCAATTGATATCTGGGAAAAAAAAATTAAAAGAATATAATATCAACTTCCTACAGAAATGCTCCACGTTTTCTTAGCTATTAGGGGACAAGTCTTAAAGATAAAACAACATTTGAACAAGCAATAAATTAAGAATATAAAATTTTGAATAGCTGAAGGAAAAGGAACAACTTTACCTCATGAGGCGATCCTTTGAAAACACTTGCTGACTGATAAATAGTTTCAGTCAAAAGCCTGATGTCATCATTGTCAAGCTCTTCTGGTGTTCTATACATAGACTTGGGGATTAAACCTCCTTCTGGAACTTCACACTACAGGAAATGCATTAAAACATTGTTAGATACGATTTTTAGATCTATTTTTTCTTATTTTAGTCTGAATGCCCAGGAAGTACATAATAAGATTTGTGGAACCAGATGCATTTACATAGTAGCCTGAACAACTGTTGCACATTTAAAAATATTTAAATCCTAAAATAACAATGTACCTTACCAAAATGGAGCATTACTGCCAAATGGCAAAAATATTGCAGATATCAGGTCTCCCATAAGAGTGCATTCCGTTTACATTTAATACAAGATTCCACAGAGTAAACAGAGGAAAAACACCTAGTTCATTGCATTATAAGGAATCCAGATGCTTCAGCAGAGTATATAATGTAAGGTTGCTTACATTATTGGTTCCAATGAGTAGTATTGTTTAACTTTAAGCTTAATCAAACATACAGGAACAACCAGCCAATTTTGCTTTATTTGGACCTGTCTTTCTCTTTAACCCAATTTCTAAATAGTTCAAGAAAAAAAGGGTTGCTTGCAGATAACTTCATATAGTAGAACTGCTTATTGTGACCAATTTTACGTAAAATTTAAAAAAAAGACCTTCTTGAAGTGAAAACATTAAATAATATTTTCATAAGGTTACAGTATAAGAATATCTCTAAGAAACATGGGGGAAAGTGCTTAATCCTTCCCAGCCCGTTTCACACTATTTAACCTGCATAAACCCATGAAAAACTAGTATAGGCAACCCCCACATTACGGCTGTTAGGGTAATGGAAATTCACGCTTACAGAATTCACAAATCACTACCTAGAAATTTGAGACACAGAATAAAATTCGCTCTTATGCGAAAAAAATAAACAACATTTAATTCTTTTCAACTCTGGCTTCTTGGCACATGTGCAGATGCAGCGACTTTGCCTTATGGAAAATTGCGATATGGTCTGTTTTCTAGAAATGCACCTCTGCCCGTAATGCAGGTGAGACAAATTTAAACAAATCAAAATGCACTGTTATTACTAAAACTGAAATCATAAATGGAATTAAAATAGCAAGCTCTGAATACTCAGCAGGCCAGACAACATCTGTGGATTAGAAGCAGTGTTAATGTTTCAGGTTTCTCCTTGAGGACTCCCAGTTCCCGCATCTCCATTACTGTTGCTCCAATGATGAGACTTTCCATACAGGTCCATCTGAAATGTCTTCCTTCTTCCTGAACCATGTCTTCCCCTCTACCATTGTTAACAAAGCCCTGGACCATATCTTATTTCCTATGCCTCTGCTCTCTCCCCCTCTCCTCCAGGACAGAACAAGTATGGAATCCCCCTGGTCCTCACCTTCTACCCCCACCAGCCTCTGCAGTCAACAAATCACTTGCCGCAATTTCCTCACCTTTAAAGAGATTCCATTACCCAACACAACTTCTCCTCTCTTCCCCATTCAGCACTTTGCAGGGACCACTCCCTTTGTGACTCTGGTCTACTTGTCTGTTCCCAACAACCCCCCTTCTTCTTACAGTCATTTTCCTTGCAACCACAGGCAAGGCAACACTTGTCCTTTCACCTCTTCCTTTCCCACCATCCAGCAACCCAAATAGTTTTTCCAGATGTTGCAGTGATTCACTTTACTTCTTCCAATCACCCAGTGTTCAAAGTGTACTCTCTTCTACACTGAAGAAACTAAATGCAGATTGGGTGATTACTTGTGGAGCACTGGCATTCAGTCTACACGAGCAACCCTGAGCTTCCTGTTGCCCGCCACTTTAATTCTTGATCTCACTCCACTCCGTTCTGTGGCCTCCTGAACTGTTACAATGAAGCCCAACGCAAGCTTGAGTAATAGCATCTCATCTCCCGTCAGGACATTTTGCTACCTTTCAGACCCAATACTGATTTCTCCGTCTGCATGAGTTGTCCATCCGTAATATTGGCTTTTTTTTCCTCTCCTCTTTTCTCCCCCCCTCGAGTAGAAGAGATTCTAAGGCTGAGCTGCCAGGCATATATTCCTGCTCTGCATTTTGCAACTCCTACATTCTTTTGTCTACATTCTCACTGCCTAACTGCTCCCATCCACTCATTAACCAGATAACCTTATTTACAGCTTATTCTTATGGTCCACCCCGGTTTTATCCCCATCCCATCCCCTTCTTTCATCTCCTTCCCAGTTCTGACAAAAGGTCTTCGACCTGAAGCATTAACTCTGTTTCTCTTCCCACAGACGCATATTTCTAGCATTTTCTGTTTTTATTTTATAATGTTTCAGGCTGACCACATTCAGAACTGTAGGAAGTTAGAAATCAAACATTAAGTTGTAAAGCAAGGAGGGGAAGGAATGCACAGAACAAAAGGAATGGCTGAGGTTGGATGGAGGCCAAGAGAGTGAAGGGCAGGTGGCAGTCATGCTGGCTGAGCGAAGGGACTGAAGGTTTGTTGACTGCAAATGATCTGCCTGCTGGAGATACAAATAGAAGGAGATTTGATGAAAACAGAGGAGAGAGTATGGGGAACTGTGAGATAGCAAACATTGGAGAAGCAAATCACTGTGGATGATGGAAATCTGAAATAAAAACTCAATGTTGGAAATATTTAGCAGGTCAGACCATATCGACAGAGAAAGAAAAACAGTTCTAATGCCCTTTGCTTCAGGAATGACAACCCAGTGTTAGAATTGGCCAATTCTAACATAAAATGTAAAGGTCTATTACCCAAAATCATTAAATTTAATGTTAAGTTCCGAGTGCTGTAAGGTGCTGAGTCAGGTGAGATGCTGTTCATTTGAGCTTACAATGGAATTCATTGGGTCAATATAGGAGATCAAGAACAATAACAGAAGTCAGAGTGGGAGTGCAACAGAAAGTTAAAGTGACACATCTGGAAATGCAAGGTGTCTGAACCGAATGGATGTGTTTTGCAAAGTTGTCACCCAATCTCTGTTTGATTTCTCCAATGTAGAGAAGAACATTTTGTGAGTAATGAATACAGCACACTGAATCGCAAAAGATACAACTGAATTGCTGCTTCACCTGAAAGTAGTGTATGGGTCTATATTGGCTACAAATGAAATATAACTGACAACACAATTTACCCTTTAGAATAATGATACTCTTACTTATATCTGTATGATAAGCTATTAATTCCAAAGCTAATTAATCAATGCACCATACTTATGATAATCAGGTCCTTCAGAAGACAGTATAAGATGCAGAAATCTTTGAAACACATGACATAATTTTGTTTTTCCCTTCACCAAAATAGTTTTAAAATATTTTATCAACAACTATTTTTTTCTCTTTCTGTGAACCAGCAAAAATTGCAGATGTGCCTTTACATTCCGTATTGAACAAATGCTGTTCACGTATATTAAGATTTTATTATCGGCACCTCACTGGTTCTTAAATCCTACAAATTAAATCATCTTTGTTGTTGTAGATTCTTACCATACATTCACCTCCAAGAAAATCAGGGATCACTTCTTTGTCTATGTAATCAATTAGCCCTCCAGGCCCTTGGTAGTCATTCCCTGCATAGATAAGAAATTTCTTTCTTGTATTGTCATCAATGAAAGGACTGACCTAAAGGCAAAAAAGGACACAAAAATCACAATATTCAGTGTAAAGTGATTGAAATACAGACAATTGTTTCTCAATCAATTCAACAACTTACCAATGTCCAAAGTACTGGAAAAACTCGAGGTGCCCTGAGGATTAACAATCGACCAAGTGTTTCTGGATAGTTAGCTTCAACAACCTCAATGATTCTCAGCAGCGCCTTAACACCAGGCCGCCAAAGATGTCTCATATTCAAACCTTCTAAATCCACCAAGCACGTCCACGAGCTATTAATAAAAGGCAACAATTTTAATAAAAGAGCATTATAATATTCTAATGTTAAATATTCTTGTAACTAAAACAGGAAATTATTTTATGTTCCATGTCCATGTCATCATGGTACCAAGTTGAAACTTGCAATTACCTGATAGGCCTTCCAAACACATTGGTGTTTTCTTCACATCGTCTTAATCCTTCTTCATTAATAGACAGAACCTGATTTGGAACAATACCACAGAGGTAATACTATCTCAATCTAAAAAGAAAACTTCTGTGTATTTTTTTTTGAACTGAGAGCTAAATGTACACAACAAAAACTGAACTTAGTGGGTCAAGCAGCATCTGTAGAGGCAAAGGGATAGTTGATGTTTCAGATCAAGACCAAGCATCAGGACCGCATACCCTCCTGTGACCAGTTCATAGAAATAAATGTGCCATTTAAACCCTTCAGACTAATCCAACAACTTAAACCAGGGTTGAAAATGCTTCATAACACCATCTACTTGCCTTGGCTTTGCAGCCCTTAATCGTTGTTTAATAAGAATTAATCTCAAATGATTTGTGTCAGGCAAGGGTGGAGGTCAAGTGGAAAGTTTTCTCGTGTTTCACAGTTTCCATGAAGTACTCTTTGCCACCAGCTGATTTTAAGGTCATGCATAAGGTTATGGGATTTCCTACGAGAGAAATTGTTTCTCTTATCTACCCTACTACTTCCTTCAACCATTTCATTTCCTAAAACATAACCTTTGACACAACTTCAGCCTTCCTGTGTTAAATTGAACATGTGTGGAAATCCAAAATAGCTGTCACCATTACAAAACAGTGAACACCATTCTGTCATTATTGCTACAGCTAGATCTCCAGTGTTTCCAAGTTTCATTGTTTAATGTCACTTTTGACTAATATCACAGATTTTAAAGATGTACAATCTTAGAAATCTGCATGAAGGTAAATTATATGCAAATTAAATGTTTGTATTATTTTATAGTAATTTAGTCTTTATATTTTCTTATTGATGTAATTTTACTCTCAAAGTGAGGTGGTTCAGGGAGACTGCAGTCAATGAGCTGTTTTAATCACTCAAAGAATTCAGACAAACAAGCAATTTTGTCAGAAATCAAACAGATACTACTAATAGAATCAGATCCAGAAAAAAGAAAGTAAAAGAAAACTGCAGGTGTTGGAAATCTAAAATACAAACAGAAAATGCTAGAAATAGTCAGCAGGTCAAGCCACATCTGTGGGAAGAGAAATAGAGTTAACATTTCAGGTCAAAGACCCTTTTTTCTGACCTTCTAGCTTTATAGGCTGGTGCAAAAAGTGTAACCTCACTCATCTGAGTGGGGTTTCCACTTTGAATGAAATGACAAGCAAAACTGGATTATTTATTTTAATAATATTGCTTAATTTTTAGCAATTAAAGACCTTAAAAACTTGCTTTTTCATAAATAAATAACTAATTTGTTTTTAAACAGTTCAAATAAATTTAATTTTAAATGGCATCAGGGAGATACGAGGGTAGGGGTTTAGGATACACCACCTGAGACTTTATGATATAAAGGATCAATTTGGCCAGCCACTGGATCAGTTTTACATCAGCTGAGCAGGTACTATTGTTCACCAGCTAGATCCAAGATGACCTGGCACAATAATACTTTTTTTTAATTGAAGGAAGCTTTCCTTTTAGTTTAAACCCCTTTGGGCCAAAAACTGAATTTATTGCCATTTCTGAATTAAGTGAATGGGCTTTCAAATAAACCCTGCAGAGTTTGTCACATAATTTTAAATTATTTTAATGCACTGTCTTATGTGGTACTTAACATAATTGGTGAAGAACAGGAAACCATGCCAATTCAACCAAAATTTTTGCAACTGCTCAATGAACATTCACTTACTGAATCAAATTACTTCAAAATATCCATCATAAAACTGCTGATTACAACTAATCATGCATTACAGTTATTCTACTGCTCTTATTAGAAAGATGATAAAAATTCTTAAGTACAGAATTTGTTGGGCTTAACCGAGTGGTGGTTTAGCAAACAATTATTCCCTCTTGCAACAGAGCCCGATTTCAGAGTGCATTAAAATAAAACCCTCCCCTCTCTTCTCTCCCATGCTTGAGAGCTTGACAAGTTTCAATTCTGGTCATAATAGCCACAAATCATTAATGTGAAATGAGAAAAAGGATTCCACATACAGCACTACTTGAAGAAACCACTTAATATATAAAAGCCATGTGTTAAAGTACTATGCCATGGCATGTGTTAATTCTTAATAATGTGCCTCAATATTTTTGCTGATTATGCTCAATTCCACTAATTCAGAATCCATCATTTTAGAGATAATGAAATTAGGTTTAATGATTAAAGTGTACTCACATGTCGCAGCAATGCTTCCTCTCCAAGTGCTCTGACAAGACCTTTGGTATCCATTTGTCCAAGTCGTAAAATATATAGGGGTCTCCCATCTGTTTAAAAATAAATTGTACCACTATATTACTTGTTCCTGTTATTAATGGCAAAATTAAAATGGAATGATTTTAAAAGATTTCAAGCCTCCAGAATTTAAAAATTTAGGTTTTCAAACTTAAGCAAATTCAGATACTCTCCTTCAATATGAAAAACAGACAAAAAACTTGCAAATTAACTAGAAGGTAAAGGTCTTTAAGGTTTAGCCTTCTATTTCATACCGCACCTAATTGAAATATTTAGCAAGCATATTGTCAACTTTATTACTGACTGTAATTGCAATCAACTGTTGCTTCCACAATTCTAGCCTTGAACACATCAGTTTGATGAACCAGCAATTTACACAATAACATAAGGATTATCAATTTTGGCCTCCCTATTTAACTGCATTGGAGGCAGTTCAGAGAAGATTGACAATAAGGGTTGCCTCATGAGAAACAATTGAGCAAGCCAGGGCTACTCTACTGAAGTTTAGAAGAATGTCAGGTGATCTTATTGAAGTACAAAATTCTGAAGGACTTGACTCAGTAAATGCTCTCTGGGAAATCTTGTACCATGGGGCACAATCCAGAATAAGAGGACAGAGATAAACAGTGATTTTTTTCCTCAGTCATTAATTGTTGGAATTCTCCCACCCAAAGAGCTGCAGAGGCTGAGTCATTGAACACACTCCAGGTTAAACTGGATTTTTGGAATATAGGAGAGTCAAGGGTCACCTAGAACAGGGAGAACGGTGCACAAGGACAAGATCAGATCAGCCATGAACTTTACTGAACAAAAGAGTGAAGTTGAGCCCTGTATCATAATTCTGCTCCTAATTTTTTTTCAAAACAGAACAAGGTTGTATTTTCTTAAAAACTAAGTCCTCAGAACATCCCAATAGAAAGACAATAATACAAAATGCACTTTAAATGTACAAAAGAGTAGCGTCAGGTAGTACAGTACCAAGTTTAGATAATTCATCATGAAAGTACTTATTAATTCCTATCATTTGCAGTTCAATTGCCATCTTATTCAATTCTCAATTCTAAGGAGTCTCTTATAACATTGACTATTAATGCGAAAGGTACAATTTTAAAAGGGAAATTCAGACCCATCTTCAATATGAAACCCCCTGCCCCACAGACACATCCAAAAATTACAAAAATAGAAACATGGCTAAGTAGGTTTATAATCACCTAAAACTCACTTTAGACTTACATTAGAAAGAAAATTTCAACCATGATTCTATGCCCTGTTACTGATCTTGGAGGCATTGTTATCGTCCTGTCCATGATGTACTGTGGTTATTTAAAAGAAACACCCCTATCATAAACCCACAAACACTTGCATGTTTATGTACAAAGCCATTAATACTTTTAGATAATTGGGCATTTAATAGACTCTAGCTCTTTTTAAGCAAACAGCATTCAAACATACATTCTGAAAACCTAGTGTAATATGCAAGGTAACATTCTGTGTAACCTCTATCATGGTGATGCCAGCCTCCTGTGTAATAATCAGGCAACACTTGAGGTGGTGTCCAAGTCTCCAAGAGGTAGTCCACTTTGTGCTGTTTGCGCCATGTCAATGACTGGCACAGAAGCTCTCTTGCTTTATCAATATTGAAATCGCGTGCTCTTAAAAACCGCAGAATGTGCTCATCCTTAGGAATCTGTGAAATTGCAATTATGAAAAGGAAATGTTAATTTTCCTTTGAAGTGAAAAGAAACTTAAATGTTTCAAAAAAAAAACAGCAGTTCACTTGATCAGTTGTTTATCCAAGTTATAGAGCTTTGCATCCAAATCATGCAGTTGCATTCTTGGATACAGGCTCATGACTATAGTATAAATACTGTTTTGTTTTTAAAAAAAAGACTGCCATGGAAATGTGTTAAAATTGTTTAAACTTTGTGCGTGAAAACTGGAAAATATTACAATGATTGTGCCACTCAACAGCTTAAAATACAGATTACTGAGTGTTCAGGCTGCACAGCCATAGAAACAGAAAACTATTTTTAACCAAGGACCACAGACAAGGCAGAAGGCAAACTGAAGCTCTCCGAAAGGTTGGTGGGTGTTGTGGAGGGAGCGTGGCTGTCAAAAAAAAAGTTGTGATTTTGGGAAATGTGTTCATTGCATCTGCCGCAAGGACGTAATTGATCTTTAATTTCATGAATGGGAATTTTTGAAGAATAAGCAAACTTTTGAGCAGATCAAACTAGACACAAAATCAATCAATACACTGTGAAAGTTTTCCAAGAAGTTTATAACCGCATGGATTTCCTGTTTAAAGTTTTAAATTACTGAATTAATGATTATATTCAATTTCCTATACTGTTTCAGGAAGCCATGTATATTAAAAATTCATATTTTGTGCTTTTATTACATTTCATTACAATAGCATTATAAAGTAATGTCAACAAAAATAGCTTATGACAAAACACACTATACTGCATAGCATGAAAGTAGAAAGCTCTCTGTTTGTAAACCTTGGTCAAATTGAACAAAGACCAAAATTAACTCATCAGGCTTGTCTCATCTAATAAACAGAACAAGCCTGCACACAGTTGTCCCATATTTAGTAATGGCCCTGAATGACAAATTATCATTGAAAATATTTTGTTTAGTTGCAATCAATAATATAATACAAAATTCAGGAACATCAACTTCAATTAAAGAACTGACAATGAGGCAATTGCTTGCTATCAGGAAAGTAGGCCAGAAGAGACTGATGGTGAAACACTGGTTTAGGTTACAGGTCAAGATAAACTATGTTAGGTCATTCTGACTTTTAAATCCTTACCTTGCCTTTGTGTGCTTCCTGAAGCCAAGTTCGAAGCCTAATGAGGCAGCTTTCTTGCAGTGGTGTCAAATCACCCAGATAACGCTCGATATAATCAGCATCTAATTTATCTAAAACACAGAGTTTAACGTTATACATAAATTGAGGGAACTCATTCTTTTTAACCTGGAAATCCAGTATTTGTTAGCTATGTGTTAATATATAAAATTTTGATAGATGAAAACAATTGATGCTTTAATACTTCACATCAGCATTTTTGAACCAAACAAGCTTAGCAAACATTACTTACTCCAATGATATTGTTCAAAGTATTTTTTTAATATTTAGGATAAATACATTACTGTTTCTCATTCAAGCTTGAACACAATAAGTGCACATGATATAATTTTAGTATGTGAAATGATTATATAAACATGTGAAAGAACCATGCAATTGAATAGTTAAGGGAATCAAGGTGTTTACCATCCGGTGTTCCCGAGAGAGAGTCAGGTGAACTATTGGAAGCAGCAACTAAGTCCTTATTAACATGTTCTTCATTTTTAACTGCATCACCTCGGCTAGGTATGGCCACAGCTGGAGAGGATGTCAGCTTCTGGGCAGGAACTGACTTTTCTATGTTAATTTTTACCATTGGTGTCCAACGTGGTATATAGGTAATTCCTTCTTCCTCCAATTGTTTTAGGTAATATTCAATTATTTCTTTCCCCTATAAAATGTACAAACATAGAATGCTATTGGTCAAAACCCAAATGATTAAACAGTTATGCATTGTTCAGTTTCAATTTATTAACAAGGAACTTAGTGTAGAAGAATAATAGAGGATAAGTAGACTATAATCTCCAATTTGTCTATTTTCTTTTGTACCTGATTATATTTCAAATCTCAGTTGTCCAAAGGGGAAGTTAAAATTATTTTTAAAAAATTTTGGATGAAATGCAGTTCCCAGAGTTTTGAAAAGTGTTTTGTCGTCTTTTATTCCAGGCAAATCAATGAACTGAATTAATGCCCAAAAGAAAAAACCTTCCACAGTATCATCCATAAACAATGAACAAAACACGAGTTAGTCACTTGCTGATTGTTGTGGAAATGAAAATCATTGGGACAGAAGGCAAGTGCCTTCTGGCACGGTGGGATTATTGAGTTTTAGCAGCAGGCACACTTTGCATCTCGATTGCAATTCAAGGTAATGATACAAGAAGCTACAGGTGGGCATGACCAGGAGTAACCAAACTACCTACAAAGAGCAACATTTCAAACTATAAAAATGATTTTTAGTGAAGCAAACAGTGTACTTGTGTTAACAAATCACTCCAACATAAAGCACCAGTATTCTAAAATCAAAGCAGAGAATTGATGTGGACAACTAGAAATCAGCTATTGTACTTGCAGCTATTGTACTAAAAAAGTTTAAACAATTTCACTACAACTTGAAAAAAATAATCTTAGTAGACAGGCATCCATGTATTTTACAATGATGTTAAAGGGTTAAAACTTAGAACTAAATAATGTAAATAGTCATGGTAAACAGGCTTGATACTTTTGGGCATTTTCTTCATGACTAGGTTATACCTGCATTCATAATACAGGTGTCAAGTTTAAAAGATAGAGATAGAATTAAGTGTCTTTTTATTCACATACCTTTGTTATACTGCTGGCATACTGTTTCATTGCTATCTTTTCAACAGTACTTTCAAACCCAAAAAAAGACTTGATATCAAGACTCGCTGACTGCTCAAAGCAAGTCCAATCCTCGTTTTCCTGATGAACCTATTAGCACACAAGATAGGACATTCCAGGTTCAGACCAGATTTTCAAATTCCAGATTATGACTGTCATATTGCTTAATGCAATTTTCTTTTACTTTTTTTTAAAATGACTACTGATGAAATGCACAATTTGAATTTATAGAGTATTTCCAAATATGATTGAAATATCACACAATAGAAGAGTTCTTTGTTCACAACAGAAATAAGGCTGTTACAAAGCAAATGATATTTTGCATTAACAATTGTACAAAATGAATCTTCACCAGAAGTAAAAAGGTAAGAGGTTGTGTTTATTTCTATTAGCTTAGTGCACTCCATGAGTGATAGGTGTGATCAAGCTGGGGTGGGGGTTGGTGGGGGATGACAATTGAGCTTTCACAGGAGTTGGTCACTTAACTGAAATACAGCTAATAGATTCCAATTGAAAAGCTACACAAATAGATGTACTAGACGACAGATTAGATTGTAATTGATTAGACTGAGTAAGTCCTCACCAACTATGGAAAGAAAAATTCCAGTTACTCCTATGAATTCTTTGAAAAAACATATTATCAGATATGTTCAAGCTCTAGACTATAATGGGATTGGGTTGTTACTGATAAGCTATGAAGAGGCAGCAAATAGTTTAAAACTTTTTGACACAGGACTGAGCATCAAACCCAGGCCATATCAATAGCAGGTTATTCAACTGGTGCTAAAACTGGCTTTACAGCTAATTTTCAGCAAACAGAATCCCATTGTTTTGCCTCATTCTTAATCAGAAATAGTTGAATAAAAGAAATGGAGAAGCAACTCAAAAGAAGCAAATATTAATATTTTAAATTCCACCTCTGAATTGTACAGTTAATTAATATTAACAATGGAATAATATTTCACTAGTGGCATTATTATTGTAACTAACATTATTTACAATTTCAAATCAACATGTTAGACTTATTAGCTAAAATTACAAGCAGCTCAAAGGTTAAGTGACATTAAGTTTCATCAACTTTGTCTGCTTTACAAAACTGTACATTACCACAGCAAATAAGATTTATAAAAGGGTTAATTTACAATTTATCATTTTAAAAAGCAAGTGAAATTGAGAAAAAGTTAAATGAACCTTCAACACATTTCTAGTGCTATAGAAGATATACCAGTAAAACTTTGGAAGAAAACCAACCAGTTAATTAACCAAATTCAAACTTTTATTTTCTTTGACTCTTAAATGTGCTAGCTTCCTTGTTCTCCTGTTCTAATTCAATACATTGTACCTTAGGCATTTTCTAAGGCATGATAGAATGGGTAATGCACATACAGAAATAAGCTGTTGCTATTGCCACAATTTGCACACGATGCATTCTTTACCATGAGTGACAGAGCTCCGTGAGCATACAGAGCATGTGAAACATTTACCACTGACTGTGGAATAAAGTAGCATGTGAATTTAAAACATGATGAAAATTAAAGTATAATGGAATGACACTGAAAGTCAGCTGTCAGGATAAATTATGATCTCAGAACACTTTCATGTGGCTTTTCCTGTCCTGAACCTTAAGTTATGGAAATGTTATCTCTTCTGATCTACCCTCTCCCCGCCCCTCCCCAACACACTTTAATTCTGCTTATCATCTAGCTGCTGAAGATAGAGTTGCTGAGACACCAATTTTCTTTTACATTAATTTGATTTAAAATATTTTGCAACTAATAACATACAGTATAGCAGCAGAATTCATTGATGACAACTCGGTTGGCAAAGGTTTCATTGTGGGCTTCTATTTTCAATGTTCTCTCCCGCCAGTTCAAGGAATTTTTCTGAATAAAGTAGATGTAATCAACACCTGCAATCTGATAAGGTTTAAACAGCAATTAGAGATAAATCACAGAAACTTGTAACACCATGCAACAATGACAACAAATTCCTCCTGTGGTCGTTATTAATTTGTCACAAGTCAAGGTGCAGTAATATAGAAAATTTTATTTAGGTCTCCAGAAGTTACAAACCACAAGAATGAAACAAGCAGCACTCAAAATAATCTCCAGGGAGAAAGCAGAGACAGCAAAAAGTGTTATAAATACTATTGGAAGAATGCAAGCTCTAATTTGTAAATGCAACAAATTAAGCGTGCACTTTTCAAGAAACAACATGATGTGCTTTTATACAGTTTTAATGTAGTGTTGCCATTGGCCATGTAGACTCAAATTTATTTTAACAAGTTCAGTCAGATGATATAATTTAACTTCACAGCTCAAAAAAAGAACAAAATTATATTTGGGGTATAAATATATATTTGGGTGTACTTTCTTCCCCAGAGCTAACCAAGATTAAATTTGGTTAAAATTCTATATTAGATCTCCAACTGCACTGGCCTATTATCAAATAAAATCTAACACTGAGGCACATGAAATGGCATAAGGAACTTGGCCAAATACTTGGTCAAGAAACAGGTTTTAAAGAATATTTTAACAGTGGAGAATCATAGACAATACAGCACTGATACAGACTCTTCAGCCCAACTAGTCCATGCCGAAGAGGTAAAGAGTCACAAGGGTTTAGGAAAAAAATAATCCTTCAAACCCACTTTGCCAGTGACCATGATTAATCTGTGTTACACACCCACCTTTTCCTATTAATACCTTAGGTATTAACATCTCTAGTGAAGACAGACCTATCAATCAGATTTTAAATTCACATTTTAATTCATAAAATCCCACCAAGTAATTTATAAATGCAATTAATAATTGGGGCACCATGCAGATCCTTCTGGGATCCTGCTAGTCACGAGCTAATACCTGTGCCTGCCCATTAATCCTAATATCCACATCAACTAAATTTCTAGCCAGATCAATAAATGACCTTCAGTTCTACAAGCTTTAACTTTAGCTCTCCCTAGGGACCTCAGCACACATCTCTTAGAAATCTATATAACTAATAGACATTGACAATCCACTCTCCACTACATTACTCACCTGTTCAAAAAAATAAATCATCAAGCTCAAGTATGATCTATCCCTTTACAAATGAAA
Source organism: Pristis pectinata (assembly GCF_009764475.1). Classification (NCBI taxonomy): domain Eukaryota; kingdom Metazoa; phylum Chordata; class Chondrichthyes; order Rhinopristiformes; family Pristidae; genus Pristis; species Pristis pectinata. The sequence continues at coordinate 22,389,633 of NC_067422.1, read as the reverse complement.
ACATTCAGGACATTTAGTTACTCTTATCGATACAAGTGTCTCAATTTTCCAACAATGTTACACAACTGGACTTAACTCTGTGGTTTCGTTTTGTTATTTAAAATGGGAAAATGACTGGCACAGTTTTCCAATCCAGAGGAACAGTTCTCAAATGGAAAGCACTTTGGGAAATTATTTAGGATATTAGTAACATTCTCACCAACTTTCTATAAAATATTTGGACAGAAATCATCTGGTCCTAAAGACTTGCCTCTCAGATCTGAGTATTTTCATCAGCTCTGTCCTTCTCCCTTACTTAAAATCTTTCTGAATCTCCAGGATGCTCATATCTTCTGTAAACACTGACCTAACTTAGTCATTCAATAGCATGGCATTTTCTGTTTTCACTTACAATATCACAATGATCCATTTTCCACATTCCTACCATTCAATTTCATTCTTTAATATACACCGACTTTAATATCACAAGTTTATTTTCATAATTGTTCCAGAAAGTGATCATCTTTCTTGGTAAGCTTTTACTGTACTTTCTCTTAACTCAGGCTCCAGAATTTACACTAGTTTAAAGTTTGAATGTTTTCACTTATGTCTTTATCATCATTGGATGTTAACATCATGGATATAACTGGCTGTGTCACAGCAAACACTTTCTTGAACATATACACTTCTCCACTATGATTTCACCCATTTTCCCAGTTTATCCTGGGCAACTGGACACGTTACATAAAAGTCACCACTGCATTTCTCCCTTTCAAACACTTGATTGAATTTGTTCATTTTATTATCACCATTAGATAAATGTTCATGCACCTTAAGGATGTTAGCCAAATTTGGCTTTAGTCATTTGCTTGTAAGACTATTGCCGCACATGAACTGATCCATTTATCAAAACTTATATGAAAATTAAAAAAACTCATTAAAACTGTACTGCATTTGTAATATGTTTAATTTCTGTATTTATGCATTCCACCACATCACTGATGCTATGCAAGCGTCTACACAAAAACCTGTATGAGAGTCTCAAATCCTCTTCTATTTCATAATCCTACCCGTAAGATTGCCATTATCTGCTCACTTCTTGTTACACCCTTTTTTGTCAAGGAAGCAACTTCATCTTTAATCACTGGGGCTACATCTTCCCCTAACTTCCCTACAAATGTTATGGCCGGGTCTATACAGATCTTGGTCCTGACCATCTTATGGCAACACCCAAGTTATAGCTCCTATGCCATAACTCCAAGTTAAATTTGTGCATGCCAAGACTTATTATAGTCTATGCATTTGTGTAAGTAATTGGAACACACATTCTAACTTGTCATTCTGATCTAATGTGTTAGGGAGGAAATTCCAAAGTTTAGGTCTTTGGCAGGTGAAGTCCTAATCCTAATCCTAATATTGATATGACTGAATGTGAAGAAAATATAAAAGTTTGAAAAGCAAACATGCTTGAGAAATCCAGAAAGATGAGGGCTGAGGCCATGAAAGGATTTAAAATAAAAAAGGTGGATTTTTATAAATTAAGGTGTTATTCAATCAAGAGAGAATGCAAATCAGTAGATGTTTAATGACTGAACAGGATTTTGCAATGAGTTAGTACACAGGCAGCAGGGATTCGTATGACCTCAAGGTAGCAGGGTAGAACAACTGAAGGTGCCCAAGAACATGTTGGAATGGAAAAGTTTGGCTACATTAAAGTCATTATACAAATAAAGATACAGAATACAGCCAATAATTTGTCATCTGGCTCATTGAGGCCCTGTTTCCTACACTCCCTTTAAACCCACATGGGCTGTGTTCCCTCACTCACTATTAAACTCACCAAGGTCCTGTTTCCATGCTCCTTACAAACTCACTGGGGCTTCATTGCCACTTTCTTTCATTCATCACATTCTGGTTCCCACACTTCCATTAAACTCACATGGTTCACTGAAAAGTTTATTATACTACTGTGTTACATCTATATCCGAATTAAAAGTGGGTTGGGTCATTAATAGGAGTAACATCCAACAGCCCAGAAAATCTGCCAGTCCAGCACCAAAGTCCCAATTCTGATGGATTATCAGATTTTTACTGTGGTCAAAAGAATACTGATTTTCATTAGCTAGAAACTGTAATACTATTTATTACCAGCAGATGGTAATGCTACGTAAATAAAAATGGGCTTATTTTACCATTTGCCTGATTAAAATTATTCAAAGTAATCTGAATTTTAAGTAGAGACAAAAGAATGAGCAGCATTCTAAATATGTTTAAACAAAAAGGTGTAGGATATTCATTACAATAGTATTAATAGCAACTGAGAGCAGATGAAGTGAAGTAAAAGCAAAACACATCGGAGTAAAATACAAAATTATTCTGCACAATAGTAGTCAAGACAGCTTTTCTCACATTTTCTTATAATTGCGAATGAGGCCATTTGGCCCATCAGGTCTACACCAGCTATCAGAGCAGGTAGCCATCAATTCCATTCACTCACTTATTTCCTTGTAATTTATCCTCTCTGACATGCAGATTAATGCCCCCTCCCCCAATTCTCCTAACAACCACCTATATTGTAGATTAATCAATTAACCTACCAAGCAGCTTATCTTTGGGATGTGGAAGGAAACCAAAATACCTTGGAGGAAGATAATGCAATCAAAGGAAGAAAGTAGAAACCTCACAGTTGACACTGGAGGTCAAAACTGAACCCAGATCACTGGAGCTGTGAGCAAGCAATATTACCAACTGCACCCTTTATCTGCCATGTTCATAAAAGCTGCGTCACATTCATTTCCATCCTTGTGACATATTGTCATATTACACATCACTTGACCAGGTATCCAACCAGTTTATCACACATCAATGTTAAGCCTTAAGCATTGAAGTGCCATTCCACACCAGCACCTCCCCCACAACCCCCCCCCCCCCCCCCCCCCCCCCCATCCACGCCAAAGATTGAAACTCAAAAGATGAACAAATGGATACAAAGTCAGACCTACCAAAGGATTTTGGTATAAGTATGAAAATACATTCCAACATCAAAAGTTAAGTAGGTTAGGCTGAAGCAAGCCTGTCCAGGAGAACCACTGCACAGACATTACCCAGAGACCAGAGGGGAGCCAACAAGTCAGCTACCCAAGAATCATATACACTGCAAAGTATATTGCAGCTTTTCAGGTGCTCCAACTGTCATGGTGCAACAGGATCAACATCTTGGAACAGTTAAGAAAGCCACTAGAGAGGTTTCCAGTAGAATTGTATCACTTTCTACAGCAGATTGCTTCACATAATAAACACCCTCTAGAGGAAAAAAAATTAAAAATCGCTTTAACCATTCATTTAACTTAATCTATTTTCATTATAATTCACACATACAAATACATCCACATAATTGTTTTATTCTTACTTTTTTTAGTAGTCTTGGTGCATCCACATCCAATTTGCAACGCCTTTCTAAAATATGAACACCCTCATCCTCACTCTTGTACTCACTGGTGATGTCACTTCCAACAAACATTGGAATTAGAGGGCATGTTGGAAATCGTCTTTCATAAGCCTAGAAGAAAAGTAATTGTACAGAATTATACTTTTTACTGAGCAAAGACTTCCAGATATTTGTATCTCATAAGTTTCCTGTAAAACCGTAATGAGAATTTGTGTAAACCAGTTGCCCACCATTCTCAATACTGGCCTTTGGTTGGACAGGGTGGCACTGGTGTCAGTCATGCAGGTGGTTGGTGAGCATTTTCACTTTTTTTGCGATTCTAGTAAAGCATAGGAACAGAGATTGAATTACAGTTTTAGCACCCAGGCCTGTGCATTGTATGGCTTGCAGCATGTGGAAATTGCAAGACACTCTTTGTAGTTTGGATGATTATATCTGCAGGAGATGCCTCCAGTTTGGCCAGCTTAAGTGCCAGGCTTCAGAGCCAACTTAAGGTACAGCAGTGCATGGGGACAGGGGAATTGAAAGTTGCACAGAGAGCTCCTTTTTAGAGGCTGTCCCAGAAAGCCAGTGCCATAGACATTACCCAGAGAGGGGCGCCAAAAAGTCAGCTGCCCAAGAATCACATACACTGAGAAGTATATTGCAGCATTTCAGGTGCTCCAACCGTCACAGTGCATCAGGATCAACTTCTTGGAACAGTTTTGAAAACCAGTAGAGAGAAGAATTACAGTAGAAGTGTATCACGTGGAGCAATGCACTTTGGGATGACTATTAGGTGTAGGACATATACAATTACTGGTAGTATTGGAGAGGGATCTGCTGTACAAGTCCAAAGATCCATGAATGTGGCAGCATTTGGTGGTTAAGGTGGTGAAAATGGCTTATGGTATACTTGCCTTCATTAGCTGGTGGACAGACGATACAAGAGCAAAATGTAATGGTACAACTTTATAAAGCATTGGTTAGGCAATACAAAGCAACATGTGCTGTTCTTGTCACTATAAACCGTCCTCAGGTAACAGATGGTTTCCATGTGTACAGATGTCCATAAAGCAACTTTGCCCATAAATTGGGAAATATACAAAAATCACTTGCTATGGTAACCATACCTCCACAGGTAATGAATGGCATCAAAAGCACATAAGACTGATAAGGAAAAACAATTACTAAACGTGAAGAGGGAGAGAGGAAACTTTCATATGTAGCGGTGTCTATAAGTTGGGCATTCTTAACCCAGGGTCAGCTTGTACAGTAGAGGAAGGACAAGTTTACACTGGTGATTGCACAGGAGATTCACCAGGATGTCGTCTGGGAGTTTTTTTCCCCCCAGATATAAGAAAAGACAAGAATGGCTGTGTTTGATTTTCTTGGAGCAGAGGCAAGTGAAGGGTGACCTGATTCTAAGTATACAAAATTAGGAGAAGGTTGATAGTAAGAAATTCTCCTCATAGAAGGTGTGTCCAAAATTCAAGGTCATATATTAAGGGTAAGGGATAAAAGATTTAGAAGGGATCTGAGGAAGAGATTTTTCACCCATGCAAGAATGCCATCTAGATTATGTTGCCTGAGTGGTGGTGGAGGCAATGTATTCCAGATTGTATCCATGCTTCAATAAGCAATCCATTTCTCTTTTGGATTTTACTATTTAATTTGTATTTCACACTGCCTTTCAGATCACAACTGCCATTAGCACAATACCCCACCTGTCTTATAATGGTTTAAAATTACTCCCTTGCTTTTGCCTTTTGTTCCTTTGTTAATAATGCCAAAGATCCTATTTCCTAAATAATAAATTTCTCAACTTGTTTTCCCCCACTTCAAAATGTGCACATACAGATCTTTGCCAATGTGTCACCTTTAAAATTCAAAATAATTTTAAATTGTCATCTTTTCTGGATCTGTATGGTTCAATACACTGCCTACATCGAAAAATTAGAGTGTATTCACCCCATCACATTTATAGATCCTACTTCTACATTTTTTTTTACATCTCATGACTTTCACTTTCATTCTTTTGGTGAAATTCATATACTTAAACATTCCATGACAAACAGTTTGAATACCTCCATTAGACTTTCTATTGACCTGCTTGAATGAAAGGAGCCCACCTGGTTTCTCTGATTGCCACTCATGACTGAAACCCCTCAACCTCAATATCTTATCAAATTTCTTCTGCACTCTCCAAGTCTTGGCATAATGCTCAAAACTGGACACTAGTTACAATAGTCTAACTGCAACTTCAACAGTCATGTACCTTTTGTATTCTTACTTGATTTATACAACCACCATCAACCCACCTTCCCATTTACTGGACTCTATACTGGACTCCATAGGTAGTCTATTAATGGAACCCTCTGAATATATTCATAGGTCCCAAATTTGTGCATGTAAATCCAAGACTTGCTGCAGTTTGAATGCCAGCTATTCCATTTGAAATTGCCAACCACAGCCAGCACAATTTTGCCCAAAATAGCAAGTTCCAAAGAGCATCCAACATTTCCCCTCAGGCAACTTGTTCAGAGATTATCCCTAGCATTTGATTCTAGCAATATACAATGAGTGTATATTGTTTTAGACTGGCTATAGAGTTGATATTGCTTTTTTTGTTCAATGCAATAGAATTACATACTGAAAACTCTGCCAGAGTATCAAATCAATAACAACTTGATTAAAGCATTCAAGGAGGAACCAGTTCACCAAAAACAAGGTATGAATACAGTATTAGAAAACAGGAAAAAAAACTGCTGGAGGAACTCAGCGAGTCAAGCAGAATCTCCATAAATGCTGCTTGACCCGCTGAGTTCCACCAGCAGTTTGCTTTTTGCTCATTCCAGTATCTGCAGTCTGATGTCTTCAAAAAAGAAGTTGGGCCAAACAAGAGAGCCTGAATGAATAACTTTTTCATACAATCTGGTAGTTAAGCATTGAACACCCATTTAATAATTAGGATGCATTTAAACTGCTGACAAAAATCATTTTGTTGAACTGATATTATAAATATAAGTTTCAAATAAAGCACACATATAATCAAGATTCAAACTCTATTTTTAAGGCTCAGAGGGTTATTAGCAGTTTTCCTCAAGTTTGTAAAGTGCCAAGTCAATGCACCATAAAGTTGTTGAAAAATTAAAACTGCATTTTAGAAAAGATAATAATTTGTAATTATGAGTTATTTATGGGTGGCCTGAAACTAACACCTGGGACATTTTTCTACAATTATGAATGCAAGACATACATTTCAAGATTACAACAAGTGGACTATTTGGATAATAACAGTAAATTCTCCAAATCAATTACAGCCGATTTCACTATACGGCTTTACAAAGAATGGTATAATAAAGTATATTACAAATTACATGCAGCATATTTAAAGAGATTTATGGCATTTTTGCATGGGCTGTTTTCCCATCTTATTTAAATCTTTATTAAGAATACTTAACAATTGCTATTACCCAAAACCGGCTCCAGACCAATTACCTCACTGTCACAAGATACAAATTTTTAAAAAATTTCAAGCAAAGTTTCTGATGATTTATTTATAAAAATATTTGAAGCATTTCCTGAAAAACAGCCCATTGAAATTAGCCCTTCTCAAATTGACTGTTTTTGTAATGAGAACAGATCTGGCCCACATAAACTGGAATCAAAGATTGGTAGGTAAAACCGCAATTCAACAATAGGCAACCTTTGAAGAGATGTTCAGATGGAGTTTAAGTACGTATGAGAGAAAGGGAGTGTAATTAAAGCCAGAGCTCCCCAGATGACCAGAGATGCAGTAAAATAAAACAGGAAGAAAGGATATTTAATAGATATCAAGTTGATGACAAATCAGAACCAAGCTCTTAAAGAAAGTTCAGAGGGGAAGTTAGAAAACAAGGAAATGAGAGCAAAGTATGAGAAAAGATCAACAGCAAACATAAAAATGAATCTAACAACCTACTGATGTCACGTGAATATAATCAGATAGTAGGAAGAGAGATGGAGCTCATCAGGGATCAAAACAGATATTTACTCCTGGAGTCAGAGAGCATGGACAAAGTACTAAATGAGTGCCTTACTTTAGACTTTAACGAAGACAAAAATATGCTGTTGGAGTTACAGCAAGGGAGCTGTGATATTGAATGGAATAGACACTGACGAAGAGGAAGTATTTGAAAATTCAGTTGAAGTGAATAAATCATCTGGGATGCCTCCTTGATTGCTAAGAAGAAATTGCAGAGGAGTAGGTGTATTCTTCCAAATATCAGTAAATACTGGGAAGTTGCCAGAGGACTGAAGAATTTCAAATGTTACACCTGCATTCAAAGAGTGCAAGGATAAACCCAGCAACTAAAGACCAGTCAGTTTAACCTTGATGATGGGGGAACTTTAATAAATGATGGAATAAGCATTCATGAGCAAGTGTGCACTAAGTAAAGAAAGCCAGAATAGATTTCTTACAAGAAAATCATGTTCAACTAACTTCAAAGGTTTTTGATGAGGCATGGGAGTCCAGAAGGGAAATGCAGTTGATTTGGAATATATGGACATGCTAAAGATACTTGATAAAGTACAACATAATAGGCTTGCCATCAAGACTGAAGTTCACAGAATAAAAACTGGCTAATAGAAAGATGACCTGCAGTGAAAGGTTGTTTTTCAAAACTGGAGAAAACTGTACAATGTTGTTCCCTAACAGTCTGCACTAGTATCTTTCTTAAGTGCACAGGGCATAACGTCCAAATATGCAGGCAGCACAAAATTTGGAAGCAAAATGAACTGCAAGGAGTATACCAAGAGACAGGCTAGTGGAATGGACAGAAAATATGATGAAATTTACAAAGAAAATTGCAAATCGTTACTTTTGACAGGGAAGAAGCGAACACAAATTCAATCTTGGCCTCCAAATAGGGTAGCTGGATCAGTACTTAAAAGAAAGTGCAAGGAGAGCCAATGAAAATTACAGCACCAAAATGCAAAAGAAAACTGGATAAGTTTCTCCAAGGAATCTGGGTATACCTGTGCATAAATGATTTAAAGTGGCAAGACAAGTGAAGGTGGTAGTTATAAGCAACTGGATCCTGGGTTTAGTAAAGGCACATAGTGCAAGAGCAAGGAATTCATTACAAAACTGGTTAGGCCACAAAAGGAGTACTATGCCCAGTTCTGTGAATCACAGTTCAGGAAAGATGTGAAGGTCTTGAGAGTGTAGAAGAAATTTACATTAACAAAATGATTCCAGGGAGGAGGACATGTAATTTAAATTACTTGAATAGAATTAAGATGAGGATGCTCTCCCTGGAACTCCGGTGGCTGAAAAGGATCTGATAGGAGGCATTTAAAATCACAAAGGTTCTTTCAAAGTAGATGGAACCTGATCCCAACAACCAAGGATAAAATACCAAAGGACATAGTGTAAAGGTAATTGGCAAAAGAATCAAAAATGACATGGAAAAATATTCCCTTACAACTCATTTCCACCTCTCACCACCAGCCTGCCTGCCCCCACCCCCAAGGACAGCAGGTGGTTTGGTGAAATTCTTTACCAAAAGAGTAGCAGAGGCAGATTTGATTCTGCCTTCAAGAGAAAACAGGATAAATATTTCAAAGCAAAAACACTGTAGGGCTATAGGGAAAGGGTAAATGAGTGAAACTAGCTGTATTGATCTAGCATAGATTTAGCTTAGATTTAAGCTGAAAGGCTACCTTCTACAATGTAAACTGTGATTCCCTATTGAATCAACTAGAAGTAGACCTGTTTTCTTCACTAAGACAAAACCGCAGAAATTAGGTTTTTATGAGACAACCACAGTATCCTCCAAGAGAGGAAACACCCTTAAACAATTAAATTTGGGGAAGGATACAATGAACATTTCACAAAAACAACATTCCTCTCCATTTTAAGTTTATTACCTTATTTTTTTTAAGCATCTAGGCATTCAAGATAAACAATTAGTACTTCAATTGCATTTGCTACATTGCTTTTACTTAATTATTAGAAATACTTTCCTGATTATAATACCATCCACACATCATGGAGGAGGTGATAGGAGAGGAGGAAAGGCAAGCACATGGTAATACAGTGGTTGCATTTTCAGAATCAGGCAACCTCCACATTACAGGGGAGGAGGGAATTGCATGCCTAGAAAACAGTCTGTATTGCAATTTTCAATAATGTGATGCTGTGTTATCTCCACATGCCTCAAGAAACGGAGTTGGGGGAAAAAAGTGTTTATTCACTATTTTTTCCTCCACCTAAATTCTGTAAGAGTGAATTTTATTCTACATCTCAAATTTCTGAGTAGTGATTTGTGAATTCTTCAAGGGCAAATTTCTGTTAGTCAAATGGTCATAACGTGGGTGTCACCTGTACAAAATCACAACCATACAATGGACCAGGTTATATAGGCAGTCAAACTGGAGAACAGGCAATAGCGTACACTAATGCAGAGGTCCATTGTACCCTTGAGTTCACAGATTATGATATCCACATTTTGGTCTTGGCCACAACTTTCAATGGATGATTGTGAAAGACCAGTACCTTGCCAAGTGTTGTACTGCAGCAAATTTCCTCTCTGCTGAAGGTAACATTAAGCGTGGTTGCCCAGTCATTTAGAAGATGGCACTGTGCTACACCAATTCTTCTGCTGATAATACCCCCATTGTGTTGTTGGATAGGGAATTCAGGGATTTTAACCCAACCATGATGAATGAACGGCTATTTCCTAATAACCTACAGGAGATTTTGAAACTGAACACTGACTCTGTTCTGTCCCACAGGTCAAGTGTTCAAGTCACAGAACCTTCAACAGAACTAGAAACGTGAGAAAACAAGTGTGCTTTAATCGTGAAAAGGGACAAGGATAATGAGAAAAACTGCCCATACTCCCATACTATGGTTATCTTAACTTTGGTCTGCATGGTTTCACAGATGTTGCCTGTTTTCTCCACACCACCCTGTTCTACAACTTACAGCAACCTTGTATTCTCACATTTACATTTCTGATGAAAGGTTCTTGATCTAAAACTTTCACTTAGATGCTCTCTCCATAGATGTTGCCCAGCTTCCTGAGTGCTTTGGTTTTTGTTTCAGATTTCCAGCTTCTGCTTCTTTTTCTCCAATTATTTGATCTGTGGGGTTCCCCCACCCAGCATGATGCACTAAGTCCCACAAATTCTATCCAGCATACATGACAGAGGCAAACAATATTAGGAATGGAAATAGAAACTCTTGCATTTTATTACCAGTTAATAATTTTAATGAAATTAAGAGATTAAAAGTTACAACAAGTAATTGTTATGGAATTTCAAACTCAAACAGCTGCTAAGTATTTTCAATTTAAACAATGATTAAACAATTTAAACTCATTGCACGGATTAAGGGGTGAAAATATTATATTAAATGAAAATTATCTTTCAGTAAAATCTCCCATTAAAACTTTACTGGATTTACTAGCATGCATTCAAAAAGCAAAATTTTGCAATGAACCTGCAGTTTTAGTTTTAAGTATGGCATCTCATTTTTAAGAATGTACAATTCTATTGAACAGTAACAGTGGCATAGCTAAACTGGTCAAAGAAACTTTGCATTTTCCCTTAGGTGCTCCGTGATGCAGTTCTATAGCACATTCAGCCAGCTCTTACTAAAATGACTATTGGTAATATCATAGTGTTGGCTTAAGGCTTTATTAAAGTTTTTATTCTCAGCAGCTGCCAATCCAATTATTTTCAGTTCCAGAGGACTTAACACAACTCAAGTCAAATACAATTCAAGCCACACATTCAAAAATAGATATGCTTTTAGTGAGGACTTGAATATTAATGGAATGTTGACTGTGCAATATTAAGAATTTTGTCCCAATTTGAGGCCATGTACTGTGTAAACGCACCAGATACTTAATTTGCAGGTTACTGATCTAAAATAAACCTTGCATTGTTATGAAATGTGAACATTTTTGAATTCTTCTGCACTGTGATTTTGCAAAGCGCCATTAAAATCATGTGATAACAAATCCAATTAGTGCACTATAACTGAAGTAGGATTATTTCAGAAATAACTTCCTGATGAACCAATGAACAATTCAGTTGGAAAAGATTAAAATAACAGTAATTGCAAAAAGCAAAATCTGATTACAAAAACTTTACCCTACTCCAATCTGAGGTTCCCATCTGCTTCAAGAAAACCACTATCATCCCGATGCCAAAAGGAAAATAAGATAACATGCCTTAATGACTATCACCTGGTGGCTCTATCATCCATCATCATGAAGTGCTTTGAGCGGCTGGTCATGGCACACATCAACTCCAGCATCCCAGACAACCTCTACCCACTGCAATTCACCTACCGCTGAAACAGGTCCATGGCGGACACCATCTCACTGATCCTATATTCATCTTTGGAACATTAGATAACAAAGACACCTATGTCAGACTCCTGTTTATTGTCTACAGCTTCACCTCCAGTACCATAATTCCAAACAAATTCATCTCCAAACTCCTAGACCAAGGACTTGGCACCCCCTCTGAAACTGGATCCTTGCCTTCCTAACCAACAGACTGCAATCAGTAAGGATAGGCAGCAACAACTCCACCACGATTATCCTCAACAAGGCTGTGTCCTCAGCTCCTTATGTTTCTCCCAATACACGCATGATTGTGCGGCCAGATTTTGTGCTAACTCCATTTACAAATTTGCAGACGACACCACCGTAGTGGGCTAGATCTCAAACAACAATGAAATGAAAATCAGGAAGGAGATGGAGAGCCTAATGACATGGTGTCAAGACAACAGCCTCTCCCTCAATGTCAGCACAAAAGAGCTTGTTATTGACTTCAGAAAGCAGGGCAGAGTACACGCCCCCATCTGTATCAATGGTTCTGCGGTGGAGATGGTTTAGAGCTGCAAGTTCATAGGTGTAAATATCACCAACAACATGTCCTGGTCCAACCACATGGATGCTATGGCCAAGAAAGCACACCAGCACCTCTGCTTCCTTAGAAGGCCAAGGAAGTTCAGCATATCCCCAATGACCCTCACCAATTTTTAGAAATGCAACATAGAAAGTTTTGTATCCAGATGCATTACAGTTTGGTCTAGCCACTGTTCTGCTTAAGACCGCATGAAATTGTAGGAGAGTTGTGAATGCAGCCCAGTCTATTACGCAAACCAGCCTCCATTGAATCTGTCTACACTTCCCTCTGCCTCAGGAAAGCAGCCGACATAATCAAGAACCCATCCCACCCTAGTCATTCTCTCTTCCCTCACCTTCCAATGGGCAGTAAATACAAACGCTTGACAACATATACCAACAGACTCAAGGACAGCTTCTACGTTGCTGTTAGAAGACTTTCGAACGGACCTCTTATACGATAAACATGAACTTTTCATCTGTTTACCTCATCATGGCCCTTGCACCTTATTTGTCTACCTGCACTGCAACACTATGTTCTGCATTGTTATTGTTTTCCTTTTGTATTACCTTGATATACTTATGTATGAAACGATTGCCTGGATGGCATGCAAAAGGTTTTCACTGTATCTCAGTACATTTAACAATAATAAAGCAATTACCAATTAGAAAAAGTAGGAGTATTACCAATCTACCACAATGATATACAGAAACTATTCAATAATAATCTATAAAGTAATGCTGTAACATTAAGCATCAATAAGTGAAAATAAAAAAAGTACTGCTGATGCTAGAAATTTAAAATAAAAACAGAAAATGATGGAGATATCTTGCAGGTCAGACCATATCTGTGGTAAAAGAAACAGAACAAATGTTTCAGGTCAAAGACCAGAGCTCAAAGGGTCTTCAAACTGAAATGTTAAGACTATTTCTATTCCCACAGATGCAGCCTGACCTACTAAGCATTTCCAGCACTTTGTTTTCATTAAGCTTTAATATGCTGTCCAAAGTTTAAAAAGCTGAATATTCAACAATTAATCTCCCACTTCTGATATACACCAAGGTGCCTAAAACGTACTCCATAAACATAGCTTCAGTTATTTGCAATCTGTAGCAAGGCACAGAATCCAAATGCTTTGTACAATGAAAAACAAATCAGTTAAATACCAGCTGGAGTACACAAAGAAGTTACTTACATTGCTAAAACAATGTATAAAGCATTTTGTAAGCTGCAAAATCTTTTGGAACATTGGAGGCAGTGAGGTGCAGAAATATGTTAAAATATATAAAAACGTGAAGTGTACAGCCCAGGTGAATGGTGTGTTTACACAGCCTCATCCCACTTCACCACATCAGATTTACCTCAATTGCTTTTCTCTTTGTGAAATTATTCAGCTTCCCCTTAAGTGCATCAATACAATTCACTTCAACTAAAATTGTAAGCAGAGGCTCATGAAATGTCATTATTTATGATGGCCCATTCTTCTTTTTGCCAATCTGAAGTGAATCTTATTTCTGAAAATCCTGGAGCTCAGCAATGCTTTGGAGCATATTAAGATCATCAAATAACGCATGACAGTTGAAATTTATTCCGCATCATGGGAGCTGGATTTTCAAACAACACTGCTGGCAGATGGCGAAGTACCAATACATATGCAAGGCACAGCTGGGGAAAAGGGAAGGAAAGAGCAGGATAGGATGTTGGTTAAAATGAAAAGTAGTCCATTCCCAAAGTACCGACATCTTTCAGTTCTTAGGAATGCTGTGTGAGCTGCAATACTAATCTCTAGTTCCAAACAGACTCAATTCCCCACTGTTCAGAGCTGTTGACAGCACTCAGAAAACATACATTAAAGGTCAAGCAGTTGACCACATGAGGCTCAAAAGACCATGCACTGAAGCACATATTCTAGTGGTACTGAGATTAAATTACCTGGTAATTCACACCAAGGGAAGATAAAAATATTTTTAAAAATTAGGAACAATAAAAAAAATGAAATCTATCAAATACAATTCTATCAGTGCCAGACTGTTGCCCCCACAGAACATTAAGTTACTCCAATTGTCCTGAATATGGCAAGAGTACATTACTGCTTTTTGTACTCTGACCTGTGTTAGGTTATGGATTCATATTCCACAGAAACAAACTCAAAAATTTAGGTTGACACTCGATGCTGCACTGTCAGGGGTGATATCTTTTGGATATCAAACTAGGCGTAAACGTTCCTCTTTAAAAAGGAAGTGGGTTATACCTAATACCTGGCCAAAATTCCCTCATTCTCTTTGCTGAAGAGAGTATTAGCTGAATGATAAAAATTATTACGTGAAAGATAAAGCACAAATATTTGTCTTTCTTCAGTATTTTAGTTTTAGGAACTTTATTTAAATTTATGAATTATATTTGAACTCAATCATGAAGTTGTTATAGTACAAGAAAATAATTGCCAGGAATGATATTTAAGGTGTGAAACAAGAACAAGAAAAACAGTCAGCTCTACAACAGTTCTCACCCTCAAATAAAATTCAATCACCATTTTTATTTTTGAAAAGGAATGATGGTGTCCAGATTATTGGATAAGAAATTCTAAAGATGTCAACTCTGCCAGTCCACAAATAGGCAACATAAAATATGTTGCAAATTATATCCTGCCTGATTTTCCTTGCGAGGAAACCAATTTGTTCCCAGCTCTTTATCTAGCAGAGCTCTTCCACTGGATGTTTTTAACTAGTTAAAAATAGAGTTAAAATATCTTTTAAATATGCCAATGGAATCTGGTGGTAGGTCAAATACAACCTGAATTCACTATAACTTATCCAACCTGAATAGCTTAGTGCTATCCTACTGTTTTAAATAGAAACAGCAGATATAACTGCTCCAGAATACTCAGGATATTCAGCTTGCATTAAGCTCAGAAAATGCAGCTGTGTCCCTCCTGACCTCATTTCCTTGACATCATAATGTGGCTTTGCAACAGATGCAATGAGACAAACTGCTAACATGAATAAACACAAGGTGACTGCAGGGCCTTTAACTTATTTAAATTTAGAGAGTGTGTGGGAGAAAACATCAGAGTACATAACTCTCAAATGAAATCAAAACTAAAATGGGACTTGAGGGGTGGGGGAGGGAGATTTGTAATTTGTTTCTATTTGGGTAAACAAATTAGCTTATTTTCCCATATTCTTCCCAATTAACTGAGGAAATAACCTGATTCATTAAAACAAGGAATTGCCAACCAAAATTTGTGTTAATAATTTCTCTTCAAATGTTTGTGTTCGTCTTTGGGTTCCACTTTGAGATTCCACAAAGTTCCACTTTGGGATTCTGTCAAAACACACAGCTAAGAGGTGTCAAGTAACCAAAGGATCCAGTTAGCAGATTCAAAACACAAATCTAACATTGCCAAATAAGCAGCTATCAATCTGAAATCCCCATTCTGAAAGCTGTAACTTCAGAAAAGAAACATGTAGCAAGATCTATAAGATCTTTCATTGTAATGAGTTTAAACATATTTCCATAAGTTCCTTAACACTGCATTGTTACTGCAGTACAACAATTAACACAACCCTTTTTGTCAAAGTGCTGCCAACTTTCTCTGGATAGCTCTAATTTGAGCACTTTTGTTACAAGAAGGATTAAGATTTCCTAACTGTATGCCAGCCAACACTGTAATTGGAACCATTAAGCTGCAGGAGTTGAATTGCCTTGTGCAGTATTTAGAAAATTTTGTTTTAGCTTACAAACACTGCTGACAGAAAAAGCTTAGTCAGCAATCCTACCACCCAGCAGAATGCGACTGAGCTTTGTCAACAGTTGTCACACAATATGTAACTGTTTTTATTAGCTGACAATGCATTCATGTGGATGCTGATAAAAACATGCGGATGAAAAGACTGGAAAATATTAAACTCAAGGAACTAGTTAATGGGCTAGCAAAGCTAATTAGATTTTGCTGAGTATATTTTTAGGCAGTCATGCATGAAAACCTTTTTTTTAAAAAAATGGCTATTATTGGAACTACTTTAGAAAAATGAAGTTGTAATACCTAAATGGACATTTAAAAAAAAATCAGCTGAACTCTTCTGCTGAAAAAGGAACTATCCCTTATCATATTATGCCATGCATGTTGAAATAATATCAATATTGCTTTTAAAATGTTCAGCCCTATCCCCACCATGCCTTCATCAAGAAATAATGCAAAAGAATGGTATAAGATTCCAGGTTCAATTTGCAGGCTACAATGAGTTAGCTGATCTGGCACTCACTAAGAGCCAATAACTGCCATTAACCATGATGCCAACTGATCTGTTAATGGCATTTATGCATACTCAAGGATTGCATGCAATAAACCACACCTCCATAGAAGCCAATGCATCAGGGAAAGGGGCAAAATTGCAAGCCAAAGCAAGAACCATGTTCTGTTGCAATTGGCAAGTTTCAATGTCAATTTTCAAAGTTAGCTAGTCTATAACTTGCAGATGCAGAAAATTTTAAACACCATCTTCCAAAGTCAACATTTTAGGCATTAATTCCAAACCCTAGAGTACTGCTTTTAATTAAATAAATCCCCAGCTAGCAGTACTTTCTTTAAAAGTACTGCCATTCAGTAAAGCTTAGCTCTAAAACAAATCAATATTTAACAGCATTTTGGGTCAAACCTATATTCTATCATTGACTTTGATTCATCTTACAAATTTTGCAAATCTACATAATATTATTTCTGTGGAGCATCAATCTCAATTACTTAATTTGGTAGAGGTTCCTCAGCTGAAAAATTATTGTAAAATCAAGCGTCTTAAAACACATTATTACAAATCGCTTGCCAATGTCCTCTAGTCTTATTAGCTTCAGATGTTTAGCATACTTGACTATATTAGGTGCCTCCATTTGCCAGTGAAGGACTACACACAAACAAACCAAAATGCAGAATCAGAAACAAAAGTCTTTTCAACAACTTAATCAAAAAAAATGTTGCTCACTACTTACCAACAAATCAACCATGTCAGTTTGATTTTAAGATCACCCCTAACCACTGAACCTTTTCCTCAAAAACAATCATACATTCCAATTATCTCTCCCAAACCCTGCATAGCCATGATACTCAAGAAACCCTAATTGCCCACTGCAACTACATTACAAAAGGTATTCATTAGACTTTAATTTTCTGAGACATTGAGGTTAAGAATGCCCTTTTCCCCTTCAGACTCGATATATAAAAAGCATAAGCAAATATAACCTACTGTACTTCTCTTGTACTCTCTCATTATTGTTGATATATAATGAGCATTAATGCATTCTTATTAACATCCACAAAATTCAAAAAGGCATGCACAACCTTTAAACTTCTATTTTTAAAAACAGTTCATTCTCAAATTTAAAGAATTTTAATGTTTACATGATAATGAGATTACAGTCAAAACTGCACATCTGTAAAGACAGCATGGCTCAGGGTATATGTCCTGCTTTATGACAACTCTTGGAGAGGGGATTTCCAAGTCACAGAGGTGTACCCCGGACAATAATCCAGCCTCGGGCTCAATTACATACTGGAAGCGCGATCCCCTTCCTCTACCATTGAATTCATCTAAAAGGAGAATGGAGTTTGTGCACAACTAGGTTTCCAAAACTGGGTGCAAATAACCTTCACATCCCTGAAAAACTAAAGCATTCCTGTTTCAAGCACTCACTGAAATCTCTAACTTGTGTCCTTCACAATTTCAAGAAGACTCCTCCCCAAAAACTGGAGGCACAATAGAGACTGCCGGGAACAAATTTCTCTTACTTCCACTAAATGGAGTGGGTTACATCTGCAAGGGGAACAAGGGTATTCACAACTTCAGAATGAATCGAAGTGCCATATAGCTTTAAAAATATAGTTGCTGTGGTAATATAGACAACTTAAGCAAATTAATTACACTAACTGGATGGACAGCTGGAGATGAAGATGCAGAGCAGAAATGGGGAATCCTCATCCTATCAGCCCCCATAAATGACATTAAGCCTAAATCTATGTACTTGGTTATAAATATATTGATGCCCACTGCCATGAAATGCTCCCTTACACAGACTGAAGACTAAATATACAACAGTGGTTTGTTTATTAAAAAATGTACATCAAATTAAAAACATTCAGATCATTACTCATATGAAAAGATACAATTTAACAGAAGTGCATTAATTAACCACGTCAACATATGTGAAAAAGCAATAGGCTATTGGCACAGCATAGCCAATTCCCTTGAGTGCCAAATTGACTTTACTAATTACTCCCATAAAAAAAATCATAATTTTCTGCTACAAGAGAAAGATTATTTTAAAATGAATAATAACCACCAAGGTAATCACAATGTGACTAGATGTCAGCCAAATTTGCATACTGTGCAAGTGACATTAAGTGTTCTTGACAAAACTATTTTCCCCCCCCAAGGGAAAGAGAATTTGAAAATAAAACATTCATATAACACTACTCTAAAAGTAAGCCATGTCCCATCATTTTCAAGTCTTTTCCCCATACTTTACAGAACATACAAATCTATTTAAACAGAAACGTACAAAACAAATACATGCATATCTTCTTAATGTAAAATCTGAGATTTTGCAAAATAGGCTGTACACGAAACTGAATAAAACCTGAACCAAGAGCAATTGCTGAATAACACTGCAGCAAAAATAACCACTAATATAAATAGCAGAATCTGGAACAATCTATCTAAAATCACCAACCTGAAAGAATATGCTCCTAAGGGAGATAAGACAGCTGTATTGTAACATAATGGTTATTCAGTGAAGAACCAGGATTCTGTTACACCAGGCAGGCAAAATTAGAACACAGAAAAAATAACACTTCCATCACCACACTGTATTGGGGGGAGAAATGTCAAACCATTGGTATTCTTACAGATCCCTTTCACCTGTTTAGATTCCAACTGAGCTAGGCTAAACTAATAACCCTCTGCTCGTACCAACATAGTCATAGAGTAATAGAGCATGGAAACAGGCCCTTTGGCCCAACTGGTCCATGCCAACCACAGCATCCTCCCAGTTAGACCCAGTTGCCCATATTCGGCTCATAACCCTCCAAGCCCACCACCACCCCCGCCCCCTGCTCCTATGTAACTATCCAAATGCCTCTTAAAAGTTGCAGTTGTATCCACCTCGACCACTTCCTCTGGCAGCTCATTCCAGGTACTCACTACCCCGTTAAAGAAGTTACCTCTCAGGTCTCTCTTAAATCTCTCCCCTCTTTATCTTATATCTGTGCCCTCTAGTTTTGGACTCCCCAACCCTGAGGAAAAGACTATAACCGTCCACCTTATCCATACCCCTCATGATTTTATAAACTTCTCTGAGGTCACCCCTCATTCTTCTACACTCCAAGGAATAAAGATCCAGCGTGGCCAACCTCTCCCTATAACTCAGGCCCTCTTGTCCAGGCAGCATCCTCATAAATCTCTTCTGCACCCTCTCCAGCTTGACAATGTCTTTCCTATAACAGGGTATAAATGCTACTAACATAATTCCATAGTTATCTGAAAAAAAGTGATCAATCATGTTATATTTTGCTTTAATCATCATGGATCAGATCCAAATGAATATTAAAATCTGAGTGATTTTCCTCCCATAACATTACTGAAAATTTTAATTCTAGCATTTGGAGGCAGAATCCTTCTTCGACAAAGCCTTCAACATTTCAACTTAATTTATTAAACTCTTTTTTTTCAACATTCATTCAAAATGCTTTTGATACTCTCTGCTTTAAAGTTGCTACTAGTTCGATTTATCAGCTCTGTCCAAATGTAACTAAGTTTTCACACTTTAAAACCGGAACATAATTTGTTAAAAGTATGTTAATTTTAATAGGTGTATATTTTGTGCAGCAAATTACATCTTTAAAAAATCACCTACCCTCAATAAAAAAATACCATTTATTCATAATCCTTATTAAATTCCAATGTTCCATGCAGCCTAGACATATTGAATCATTTAATTACCTAAAGAATTACTTTTGCAAGCTTATTTGGATTTTAAATCAAGAATCAGAAAAGCATACGGATGTTTCTGGCTCAGAAATATTATAATACACATACATTTTGTTTATATACTATCAAAAAAATTGTAGCATAAAGACAATTTGGTTTAATGTTCCATACAGAATCACCACACTTTAACTGAGACCACAGGTTTTGTTTTAAATCATCATATAGCCAAAGAATCCATTTTTTATAACTAAAATGCTTGTGCATAATTGTGCGACATAACTCCTTGATTTTCTGACATAATTCCAGCAATATTCATATTTGGAGTTACATATTCAAAACTATTAATGCATATATTTTGATAAAGAGCTGAAACAAAAACTGTTAACCTTGTGCCAGCATACTAAAATATGTCCCAACTAGCTCAGACCTAAATTAACACACGATTGAGTCAGTCAACTATTTACCACTCATAACGTGCGTGGGTATAATTACATTTGCCGTAGATCTAGAAAAACATGAGACTGAAACGTTTCCACTCACCGTCATAACAAGTTCAAAGGGATGTTTGTAAACCCTGACGGGTGACTGGTATTTCTGTACCATCGTTGCCCTTGCATCAAAGCACCTACTGGGGAGGAAGAGATCCAGTTAGCGAACTGCAAGGATTCAAAACAACAACGAAACACTGTTTAGAAACTGGACGTCCTTGAGAGGAGGAACTACTTCCCTCGTCACGGAATGGAAAGATAGGGGTACCAGGCATTCAAGCCTTTAAATACGCCCACTCCAAGTTCCAGGAAAGCTCACAGGCACCAGCCCAGAAGCAACCGGCCGCTGCCGACCTCTCTCCCTCTCCCGTCCAACCCATGATCCACCCTCCGGACCCCGCCGCTCGGCTGCCATCAGCCCCACCATCCCCCCCTCGCCCTAACCCCGCCGACAACGGGAGGGCAGCGGCCGCCCGAAACTTTCCGCAGGCGGGCTGGGTTGGTAAACAACACCGAGGCCCGGGCTCCCTCTCTGGCTCCCACCAACCGGCCCGGCCCGCCCCCACGCACTCACCGGCGCCTCGCCTCGCTTGGCGTGTCCGAGCTGTTCCGGCCAACCCGGCGTCGATCCCGAGAGCACAGTCCCCAGGAGCGCAGCGAACAACAACCCCGAGACTCCACGGCAACCCCAGCTGTCGGCCGTCTGCGCCTGCGCACCTCGCCCGCAGCAGTCGGAGTGTGACGTGAGGAACCTGCGTGATGACGTCAGAGACCCGCGATTAAAAAAACCCAGCAGAATCGAAAACAACAGCTGACTGCCTGCAAACTGTAAGTGACCGAGTCGAAGATATTACTCACCGCTGCAACTGTTACTGGCCGGGAACTGCAAAATCATAACTCGCCATCCGCAAATATTAGTGATCAGACGTTGCACAAATGTTACTCGTCGTCCGCAAATGCCACATTTCAAACATTACTGACCAAAAACTGCAAATAGAACTGACCAGAAAATGCAAAAACATGCCTCGCTGGCAGCAGATTGTAACTGACCAAATGCAGCAAGAATATTACTCACTATTAATATTATAATAAAAATATCACTGTCCTAAAACTCATCGGATACTGAGTATTATCAGAAACTGGAAAAATGTTATGCACTGTCTACAAACTTATTACTGATAAGTTTGATCATAAGCAAAATAGTACTAATCAGAAACTGCAAAAGTAATACAAAATTCTGCTGCAAAAAATATAATTTTACCAACCAGAAATGCCAAAAACTCAATTTACAATTGAGTTTAGTGGAGGATTATAACCACCAATAACCACTGGTTTGGGAGAGTGTGGGAGAGGAAACATGCTTTGATTCTTGCCGCTGGGTTGTTACCCACTTCCAGTCTGCTCACTTCCGGGTTTAGCAAAGCCATGTACAGTGTAGGGAGAAACCTACTTGCTGAATTTGGGGATTTTGCAATTGAATGTGTAGGTACTTTTAGGTTAATGAGGCATTTTGGAAATTGTTTTTAACTTGACTCCAAATTTAACTTCATCTGCACAAATTTCCCTGAGCTTGTGAAACTGTCAAGGGAACCAGAGGCATGCTTGAGCAGCAATTCAGGTGTGTACTTAAAGATGGCACTGTCCCATCTGAATAAACCATAATTATCACAGCTGCTGTGTCAGTTCCTACAGAGCGTGCTTGTTAGAATATATCTTTCAGCAATTTTGAGGATTTCATTAAATCAAGATTAGGATGGGCGCCACCCTTGGATGTATTGACTGTAATAATCTACAGTAGCAATGAAATCCTGTGGTGGAATTAAGAAATCATGTGGTGGAATTGATACAGGAGGGGATTACGCAGAAGGAAGTTGCATAGGGGAGAGGTGCACAAGGGAGGTGCACAGCACAGGAGAGGACGTGATGTTGCAGGAGAATCTATCCTTCCTTGGCCCATCAGAAGAGCAGCAGTCCTTAGGTTAAGGTTTTTGCAACACGTGGTGGTAGATCTTGGTGGACCTCGGGCCACATCAAACCAGTGGCCATAAAGGGAATAATTTCCTTCAAAATTCTTTTGCTCAGGATCCTTTCAGGAAGTAATACTGGTAATAATTTTCAAGCTTTCCCAGTCACCCGCACATAAATGCATAAGGGAAATCGCAAATGTCTTGTTTTTCAGATCCAATAATTGTCATAAGAGTCATGGAGTCAAAGAGCTGTACAGCATAAAAAAAAACCCTTTGGCTCACCACATCAATGCTGACCATCATGCCGCACTAATCCCATTTGCTTGTAATAATTTCATATCCTTTTATGCCCTGCTCATTCAAGTACCTGTCAAGATGCCTCTTAAATGTTGTTACTGTTCCTGCCTCCACCACCTCCTCTGGCAGCTCATTCCGGATACCAACTATTCTTTGTGTGAAAGATTTACCCTTCAGATCTCCTTTATACCTCCTCCCTCTCACCTTAATCCAAAGCCCTCTAGTTTTAAACACACCTACCACGGGAAACAGACCCTACCTATGCCTCTCATAATTTTTAAATCTCTCTCAGCCTCCTTTGCTCCAGGGAAAACAGACTTTGACTATCCAATCTCTCCTGATATCTCAAACCCTCCAATCCAGGTAACATCCGTGTGAATCTTCACTGCACCTTCTCTAGCGTAATCATCTCTTTCCTATGATGCGGTGACTATTGCGTATATTTCCCCTGAAATGATAATAGGCAGTGATTGAAATTTCCCCCGGAACAATGTAGCATGCCAAGAGCTATGACATCATCTAACAGTTTTTATAAACCACAAGGGATATGAGTTCAGCAATGCACACCTGAGAACAATTACAAGATAATGCTCTTGCAGGGCTACATCAGAGTCCCAGTAATCAGGAGTGATGTCTTTGCATAGAGTCAGTCTAACATTTTAGGTCTTTGATCTAGAAGGCAGGCAGCTGGTTCATCAGAGATGTGAACCTAATTTTAAGCATCGTTTGGTACCTGTGAGGAACTCCAGAAGTACAGTGGAACTACAGTGGGTGCCATAGAACCAAAAAAGTGTGACATCAAGGAAACCTTTGGAATCTCTGAATTGTCTGTAAACAACCTTCACTAATCACTGGCTAGGGTGTTCAGAATTATCATTGTATAATATGTCCTGCAGAAAGTTACCTGTCAGAGACTGTTGCAAATGAAAGATGGGGAAGGGATTTATCACTCTTCACATTCGAAGAACATGATGAAGCAGGAGGAGAAATGTGAAGATAAATCACCTTTCATAAGATCAACTGTTTACATTTCTGCCCAGGGTGCCAAATAAGCCTTAGTACAATATCATGAAGATTCACTTCATGCGTAACATAAAGACATGCCAGCATCCACCCAACACCAATCCACCATTCCATTGCACCCTAAACAACCACTTCAACACTCACCTTGCACCAAACAGTCTTAAGTCACTCATCCATCAATTGCAGATACGCTCAAAGGATCCCAGAACACATCATGAAACAAGTAGTCAGACATCAGCATGTAACAGTAACCCTAACATGGAAGTAGAAAAAGTCATTACAATTAATACGATGTCATTAAAAGTAAAGGTCACATTAACATTTTCTGAACATCCTTGTGCATACTCCTAGTAAATCACATTTTGTCCATCTGCCATTATACAACTTCTTGGTATTGCATTCCACATGGTTTTAGCAGGGCTCAAGGAACTGCTCAGTTCCCAGCTGTACCCACGCTGGAATTTGGAGCCCCTCAGAGTCCTAACACAAAGCTTCTCCATCTGCACCTTCAATGATGCATGCTAAGCCATTACAGGACAGGCAGATCTTTGGATACTGGCTGAGAGGTGTTTGGGAGGGCAATGGGTAAGAATTGGGTAATATCGACAGGAGGTGCTGCCTCAAGAATGCAACATTCATCATCAAAGATCCCCACCCTCCAGGCCATGCTATCTTTTTGCAGCTACCACCAGGCAGGAGATACAGAAGCTTAACGTACCACACCACCAGGTTCAAGAACAGCTACTTCCCTTCAACCATTCAGCTCTTGAACCAACCAGCAAAACCCTAATCACTACAGTAGGCAACACTATGACCACTTTGATCACATTGCACGAAAATGGACTTTGCTTTTCTTCAGAATCAGACTCAGAATCAGATTTATCATCACTGACATATGACGTGAAATTTGTTGTTTTATGGCAGCAGTATAGTGCAAGACACAGAGAGATAAAAATTACTATAAGTTACAGAAGTAAATAAATAGTCAAAAAGAGGAATAACAGGGTAGTGTTCATGGGTTCATGGACCGTTCAGAAATATGATGGCGGAGGGGAAGGAGCTGTTCCTGAAGCGTTGGGTGTGGGTCCTCAGGCTCCCATACCTCCTCCCCAATGGCGGTAACGTGAAGAGGTCACGTAACGTGAAGATGTCCCGGGTGGTGAGCGTTCCTAATGATGGATGCCACTTTCTTGAGGCACCACCTCTTGAAGGTGTCCTCGATGGTGGGGAGGGTTGTGCCCGTGATGGAGCTGACTGAGTCTACAACCCTCTGCAGTCTCTTTCGACCCTGCACATTGGAGCCTCCATATCAGGCGGTGATGCAACCAGTCAGAATGCTCTCCACTGTACATTTGTAGAAATTTGTAAGAGTCTTTGGTGACGTACCAAATCTCCTCAAACTCCGAATGAAGTAGAGCCACTGGCATGTCTTCTTCATGATTGCATCAATGTGTTGGGCCCAAGATAGATCTTCTGAGATATTGACACCCAGGAACTTGAAGCTGCTTGTTCTAATTGTGTTATTTCTTGTAAAAATTGCGTATAATTTATGCCTTTCTTGTGAATGCTGCTTATATGATGCAATGTGCCTGTGATGCTGCTACAAGTAAGTTTTTCATTGCATATATGTACTTGTGCATATGACAATAAACTCAACTTTGACTTTGACTTTGATTAATTTAAAATGAGTGCATTGATTCACCTTTAGCACTCTCCTCTCAACAATGGCCCCTAGCGTTCTGACTCAGTGTTACACATGAGCAGAACTTGGGGATATTGTATCCCCAATGTGGACTGTTTACAGTTGTCCCTGCCACCAGTGTCTCCTCATACAAAATAAGGAAATAGGTAGTCTTGGGCAGTGGTGCAGACATGAGGTCAGAACCCACTTACATATTGCCGGTTGGAAAATCAATGAACCAGTGTAATTGGGCAAAATTTATTTTTTAAGATCTACATTAAGAACTATTTCATGTAATATAGAGCAGTGGTAAATATTGCAGTTTGATTAATAAACCTGAAAATGGGTTTATTACAAAAAATAAGCATTTTAATCAATTTATCTCAGGCTACCACCTCCATGAAACCAGTTTTTAAATAACTGAAAATGACAAGAAAACCCATACAGAAAATAATCTACTTCTACTCATGTACTATAGTCAATTTCTTATTAAATTTAATATTTGTTAATATTCAGAAGTTTTACAATCTTTATATTGATGTGGATTGAATAAGAATAAGACTAATCTTAACAGCTTCCTTGGTGTATTTTGTGCAATTAGCATAAACGTGGTAACATGACTAAAACATTTACAGAGAATGACCATTTTGTAGACGAGGCCATCTTTCTGGGTACACTGATACTTGTTTAGTGCCAGTCCATGGAGCAGTGATTCATTATAGCTCCCTTGGTCCTCCAGTCCAAACACTGATGGATACAACCCTCCTATACTTTGAAAAAGATATTCACTCAGACTGCACACTAAATGATGACTATGCGCTCATTGCAAGCTCAGAAGCTGATATGCAGGAAAGCTTGGACAAATTTTCCTGGGCTTGTGGCAACTTTGGGCTCACAATTAGCACAAAGAAAACAGAAATTATGCACCAACCTGCACCAAACATCCCATACTCAGAACGAAACATTCTTATGAATGGTCAGAGACTTTCAGTGGTGGACAAGTTCACATACCTTGACAGCTCTCTCTCCAGATGACGAAGCCAACAACAGGATAGCAAAAGCCAGCTCTGCTTTTGGAAGACTGAGAAGGAAAATGTGGGAATGAAGAGGAATCAGCCTAAAGACCAAGCTGTATCATGCTGTTATCATTCCCACTTTACTCTATGCTTGCAAGACTTAGACAGTGTACAGCAGACATGCCAGACAGCTTAACCACTTCCACATGACCTGCCTGTGGAGAATATTTCACATCAAGTGCTAAGACAAGATTCCAGACACAGAGATTCTGAACCAAACAAACCTCTCCAGAATTTACACATTGCTGAAAGAATCACAGATCCAGTGGTCAGGACATGTCAGAAGAATGTCTGAAGACAGAATACCAAAGCAGCTACTTTATGGAGAGCTGACTGAGGGCAAACAATCACATGCTGGACAGAAAAAGAAATTCAAAGACTCTCTTAGAATATTCCTGAAGAGTTTCAACATTGACACATACCACTGAGAACAACAAACATTGGATCCTCCTGTTTGGCGTACCCGCATAAAAGGTGCTCACTCATTTGAGGAAGCTAGAATGGAGGAAGCAAAGAGGAAAAGAGAATCTCAGAAGTCAAGAACCACTGATGCTACAGCAGCCCTGCACCTCTATCACTGGTGTGAAAGGAACTTTTGAGCCCAAGTTAATGTAATCAGCCATCTCCGTTCACATCACAACACTACAGATGTTATGGTCTTACTCGAGAATGAGTGATGAACAACAAACAACAACGGTATTGGGAATGTGGGGTGAATCCCTCCCCCCTTCCCCATAGCAATGGTTCATCCACGTCTCAGTGCTGCTTGTTGAGGGCTGTGGCTAGGCAGGCGAGGGTGAAAAGTGCTCAGTGCTTAATGTGGGACTCAGAGATGCACCTTGACTGGCATTGTGAGTGTGGCCATTGCTAGGATTGGTAAGAGCTGTCCAGTGTGTTGGCAGGCTGCCAGTTTCCTGAGGTCTCTCTCATTATCACTTGTTGAATGTGATGAAAGCTGCTGTGTGTGTTCCCCTCTCTTTGTTTGACAGCACAGCTCTCCCCAGTCAGTGAGCACCATTGAACATGTTACCAAAGGGGATTGTGAGAGCAGGGGTTCATGCCAGGTTCTGGGAACAGGATGCATCTCTCTATATATTGGCTAGTCCATGACTAGTCCATAGACCACTGGTCCATAACTAGTGCTGTTCTGCAGGGATCTGTAATGGGACCTCTGCTGTTTGTGATATATATAATTGACCTGGATGAAAATGTGGATGGGTGGGTTAGTAAGCTTGCAGACGATACAAAGATCATCGATGTTGTGGATAGTGTAGAAGATTGCCAAAGGATGCAGCAGGATATAGATCAGTTGCAGATATGGTAGGAGAACTGGGATATGGAGTTTAATCCGGCCAAGTGTAAGGTGTTGCACTTCGGAAGATGAAATGTAAAGGGACAGTAAACTGTTAATGGCAAGACCCTTAACAGTGTTGATGTACAGAGGGATCTTGGGGTCCAAGTCCATAGCTCCCTGAAAGTAGCTGCACAGGTTGATAGAGTGGTAAAGAAGGCTCAAGGCATGTCTGCCTTCATTAGTCAAAGCATTGAGTTCAAGAGTTGGGAAGTTATGTTGTAGCTCCATCAAACTCTAGTTAGGCTGCATGTGGAGTATTGCAATCAATTCTGGTTGCCCCATTTTAGGAAGGATGTGGAGGCTTTGCAGAGGGTGCAGAAGAGGTTTGCCAGGATGCTGCCTGGATTAGAGGACATGTGCTATGAAGAAAGGTTAGACAAACTTGAGTTATTTTATCTGGAGCAGTGGAGTATTTCCTCAGAGAGCTAATAGAATTCTATAAGATTATGAGGCATGGGTAGATAGCTGGTATCTTTCCCAGGGTTGAAATGTCTAATACTAGAGGGCATGCATTTAAGGTTCAAAGCAGATGTGCGGGGCAAGTTTTTTTACACAGAGAATGGTGGGTGCCTGGAATGTGCTGCCAGGGTTGGTAGTGGAGGTAAGTACGATAGAGGCATTTAAGAGGCTCTTAGATAGGCACAATAATGTACAGAGAATGGAGGAATATGGAGATTGTATAGGCAGAATGGATTAGTTTAGTTAGGCATTTAATTACTAGTTTAATTAGTTTGGCAGAACATCGTGGGCCGAAGGGCCTGTTCCTGTGCTGTACTGTTCCATGTTCTATATTGCTAAAATGACCCTTCTTAGTTTTCATTCCACTAGCTCTTGTGTTCCCAAGAATGCATCCTGAGCACAAAGAGAGGCATCAGTGCAATGTGTTTTAAACTTGGGTGAAAGATTATGAAATTGTTGTGTTGGACATAATTTATATTTGAAAGTAATTGATATTTTGTGCTGACTTGGTCTAACTTGGGAACTGAATTGGAAAATCTTGTGCAAATGAGTGAAAACTCAAGGCCAATTTCTTTAAAAGATACTTAGAACATCTGCCAAAATACTGGAAAATATTGACATTACTGAAAATTGTACTGGGCAATGTTCCAAATGTAATATGTGTTATGCATTTCATATTTGTTATGAATATTTCCAAGAAATATTTTCAAGTAGAGAATTCCAGAGATTCACTACCCTCTGTGAGAAGAAATTTCTGCGCACCATGGTATATGGATAGGAAAGGTTTAGAGGGATGTGGGCCAAATGCAGTCAAATGGGACTAGCTTAGATGGGCACCTTGGTTGGCATCGATGTGTTGGCTCAAAGGGCTTGTTTCTGTGCTGTATCTCTCTGACTCTGACTCTAATGCCAGTTCCAAATAAAGAAGTTACACTCTGGTGGAATTTTGATATTGTGAGTAGGATATTGCTACACAGCACAAAGAGAAACTTTGTTGGATCATTATTTTCATTTTCGCATTGAATTTGCATATATATCTATTTTTAAATTATCAGCTTTTTTGAAGGCCACCTTTTTGAATGCTTTTGATATATTTTGTTAGTTTTATACATTTGGATATTTGTGGAACAAAAATAATAATCCTTTTATTTTTTTCAGCATCTTATGCAGATGATGCCTTGAAAGGAATTTAAATGAATACTTTTGATTGGGATTAGGTTTTTCTATTGCTGTGGGGGCTGAGGTATGCGGAGGCTCCACAGAGGGACTGCTGAGGAAGTGCTTTGCTGCTGAGCTTTCTTATTGAAGCCACAATCAATCAGATGGGACACAAGCATAAGGTACGTACAAGATCTTGGCCGTTAGATATCCAACAAGGGGGAAGGCTTTATGGGTGCAGCAAGAACTTTGAATCCCCTGTGCACTGGGAAGAGAATATATTTTCTCATTATGAGAATAGCTGAAAGAAAGACAATCCTAGGAATGGAAGGAATAAACAATAAACAAACTAACAAAATTTATCTCATTTAAATAATGCTAAGCAAAATGGTGTGCAGTTTAAATAATTAAAAGTACAACATTTCAGGAGGAAAGAACAATTAATTGGATAGTAAAAAGCTTTGATAAATAGTACCGTAGATATCACATCTCTGTTTTTCAGGATCAGTAATGTGTAATATTCATTTAAATTATGTGATGTGTTTTTCTTTGTTAAATTTGATTTACCACAATGAATGACGTGTTGGTTATGCTGCTGCAATAAAGTGGCAAATTTTAAGGTGACTTTAAAGTACCACCAAACTTGGGAGATGGACTCGGGAGGGGTGGAGGGTGTTGTTGATGTGCATAGATGAGGGGTGGAAATGAGGAGTAATGGGTGATGGGGTGGGGATATCTTAAGAGAAACATGGTAGACAACTGAATGGATCGGATACCATGATCCAAACTCAGACCAATTAATTTTAGATTTTTTTCTCCAAGTTTTCCAGTGTGCATGATGTGTTCAAACATACCAGAATTTCAGAAAATTTTATTTAGAAAGATTTTGCAGAACTGAAATTGAAGGTGCTTATGACAGATGCTGATTGTACTGACCTGGAATCATCCAAGCAGAATTATATGTTGCTGAAATTACTGCTTGCTGCTTTCTGGTGCAGGGATGTCTGACTTTACCCCAGCAAAGAGAGGAAGGAGCCTGTTCCACAATGCAAAGGCACCGTAAGAGGTACCTGAAGATAGGAGCAGCATGAACATTGTGGACAGAAAGGGGTTTAATGACTTAACCAGAAGGATAAAGACACCAGCACCTCTATGTTCCTCTCCAAGTCTCACAATATCCTGATTTGGAATTGTATTGCCATTCCTTCTTCACTGCTGAGCGTAAATCATGGAACTCTCCACCAAAGAGCATCATAACCCTAACCCTAACCTTAACAAGAAGGACTGCAGCAATTCAAAAAGATGGCTCATCACCATCTTCTTGAGGGCAATCAGGGGTGGTCAATAAATGCTGGTCTTTCCAGTACTGCCCAATCCTGGAAGGTGAATAAATAAAAACAGAAATATAAGTCAATTTGCTGATTCAATTGCCTTCTATGCTCTAATTCCTGTCCCACTTAACTCTGTCTTGATAAATGTAATCCACCACATCATTCCTCACATGAACTCAACTTTCAGTAGTAACAAGCCTTCACTTTCCATGCACTTTATTACATTATCAGCTGTCTAGCTCCCAATGCAACTCAATCATGATGCAATGTGAAGCATTGGTCTTAAAGTCACCTTCGCTTTATGTGCAGCATCCATAAGCAAGACAATTCAGCTTCACTCATTCACAGATCTCTTTCTTTGTTGCTTGTAGAAGAGAAAGATTGTGGAAGGAGATTCATCACCGTTTTCTCAAGGGCAATCAGAGATGGGCAATAATCCTTAATGACACCACGAAAAATGAATATATGAAAAAAAAACATAAGGGAAAGAGGCAGGACTGACGGTGAGCCACCATAAGTAAGTCAGGACACAGTGCAGACAAAGTTGCCCAGATGACAAGCAGAACATCTACATTCTTTGCATTCATAGATGGAATGCCAGGGAACTTGTGGATAGCTGCTGAGAGAATTACAAATATTTCTGTTATACATACACTGGCCTCATTCCATCAAAAACAAAACTATGAGAAGACATAAGTAGGTTAATTGCTGAAATTGTTACTTTGCCACAACTAAAATATATCTTTTTTCTTTCTTCTAGGGGCTTCATTGAAAGTTGTAGAGAATTTATTTGGACATCTTAGATTGACACAGTACTAAGATCCATGCACCAACATAGATAGTTACACCCTTGTGGATCCACTTGGAGTTTTATTAGGGTTTTTTGGCCTAACTCCAAATCTGATGTGGCTGATTTGCATTAATTATCTCTTGACTTGCCTGTTCCATAGCTAACCCCTTATCTTCCACTCCATAACGTGAGCTTGTTCTATACACTGCTGTTTGTTTGCTAATTTGCATCTAATATGTAATTTACTTCTGTTCCTTTGTTCAAATATTATCTCTCATTATCCTGATTAACCCGTCACCTGGATGAATTTGTATGCAGTTTATCACCATGGCAACCCCGAACTCACCTTATTAGAACTATGCCCTTTGTACTATTCATCCTTTTCCTACCCACTCTGCAACTTTAAACTGGCTTGTTTTCTCTCTTTCCCAGTTCGGTTGAAGGTCTTTGACATGAGACATTAACCCTGTTTCTCTTTCCACAGATGCTGCCTGATCTGCTGAGTGTTTCCAGCATTTTCTGCTTACCTTTCCAATTTGTAGCATCTGAAGTTTTTTGATTGACATCTACTAATTTTAATTCATCACTCATCTGTTCACTAATATATACTAGTTCCTGGTAATGCAAGGACTCACCTTTTATTCCAACTATTCCAGGGGATTTGTGGCTCATCCTCACTCATGTACCTTTAGATTTCATCCTGCAGCACAACTATCACTTACAAAACACATCAGCGCTAGAATTAGCAAAAACATGCTATTTGTATCAGAAATATTGATTAGACTATTTAATTTACCTCAATATTATAGAAAAGGAACAAAGCAAATAGTGATGTAAATAAATTCAGAATATTAATTGCCTTTAAGAAGTTGTAAAAGTTGAATGCATTGAGGAGTGTGGAGGTACATGGTCACTCTAAAATTTAAAAAAAGTCCAAATCTGGGGAAATACACAGTCTGATCGCTGGGATTTTCACTGAAGAGTTTCAATGATAATGCATATTGCTGTTGTGGAACAAGGAATTGTCAGAATCAAAATTCAGCATTGATATGTGTACTCCCACGATACCATGGTATTCTTTGCCATGTTCATTCATTGTCATTCATTGAAGCCTATCTCAGAGTAGCAATCTCAGTTGCTTCATCTTTCCCTTGTGATAACTATTTTGACTAATATATCATTTTATCAAAAGACAAAGCCGAATGCTTAAAGATGAAAACAAACATAGCCTACACAGTGCTTACCGTGAAACTTTAAATTTCTTTGCCTCCTTTTATCTCCTCCACTGCTGCAGTCCTGATACCACAATAATTTTTAACTTCTCCATAGAATGTTTACTCATTTACAAAAGAGGTCCACCACACTCATAATTGTGTCATTGATGAATACATTAATAACCTTACACTGACCAAAACGTGGCTTCTGATGTAACTTTATCAGCTTGATCAAAGCCTTCTCACCTAATCATACCTTCCACCACTTATACTGGTTCAGTTGCCGTGGCAGTAGTATCATCCTCATGCCAAACCGTATAGTGGCCTCTACCTTTCTTAACATCCAGTACTTTACTCTCTTTCATCCTTCATGGTTCTGAGTAAAAACTCTCTTGCTTATCATCTTTTCAAACTCCATGATAGATTCCTTATTGAGAAGTGATCTCTCATTTTTTTTTCCGTTAATCGCTGCAAATGTTTCTTGGCGAGTTAAATCTACACCTCATTTATTTCATTTCCTCTGGCTTCATTTTCCTCCCACGTCACCAATTTCATCAAAGAACTCTCCTTGTCCTTCCATCTATGTAGACCATCCCTTTTTCTTTATCATCTCCAGCTGAATAATTGTCAATAAGGTTTCCTTTACCATTGTTCTTCAATTCTGTGACCTATATTCCACTACTATCCTCTCACACTGTTCCTATCATCACCCACCACACTTGGAATACTCTCTTTCAGCTCACTTACTCACTGACTCACATTTCTAAATCCTTCACCTTTACTGTTAACTGTTGTTGATATACTTAAATTGTTAATCTGTTTTTGATGGCTTTGTTCATTACAAATCAATTACTTTCCGACTACCATTGTTCTATTTGCTGGAGTTTCATTCAAAGAACAAATGGGAGCAATCTTAAGCTTGGGTCATTCAAAACTGACTCAAATATCACCAGATCTGACTCAACCATTTTGAACAATGTTGTCCTTCAATCTCTTCAGCCAAAATTGCCTACCATTCTCTGACAATCTTGAGGGATGTGACAAACTGAATTTTGTTCCACAACCACTGGTCTCATAAAAAGCTTCTGTAAGGTCCCCTGGATTCTTATTCCAAATGTTAAAGGAAAAGAACATATGGGTTTCTTTACCTCAGTTTTTGTACCGTCCTTTGCTTCGTTGGTGCTATTGCAAGGATTCCTCAAGCCACTGAAGTCCCCAATCTCTTCTGTTTGCTTCTGCAGTTCCTTCTAAGTGCTGCACTCCTCTGATGCTGACCATCCACAAAATTCTTTCCTCCTTTTCACTGTAATTGGAGCAGTTTTAAGCTACCTTTGGTTTTTTTCTTTGGAACGTCTCCCCTGAAGCTTGTCTGTATCTTGCAGCATCTTGAAAACTTTCTCCAAATCCACTTCTATGTTTCCATTTGCCTACTTACAAAGAACCTTGGCATTTGTTTAATGTTAAACAAACTTTATGCTGATGACTAAAAAAGAATTGCTGTTGATCAAAACAATGACAAAATAACCTATTTCTCTTTGTAGAAATTACATTCCAGTGGACTATATATTCAATTCATAGTATTTTCTCATGTTAGTGCTTAACATATGTAGTAATTTCAATAGTTCAAAAAATGTAACCTAGTCAAAGTGTAAGAAAACCAAAGAAGTCAATAAGTGTCATAGTTCCCACCAATTGCTTTCAAAGCATTGAATTAGAAGTTGTTTCATCAAATTTATAAAATCGATCCAATCTAACTAAAGCAGTTATACCTGTCAGTATCAATGGCATCTCTAAAAGACTGATTTGAGAACATTTCAAGAAAGAAAAATAAAGGAATAGGCTCAATTTCAGAAAGAATTAAATTATTGGGTTTGTAGACAATCTAGGTTGCAGCTCATGAATGTTCCAGTAAGGTAATTTTAATAATCACTTTTCCAAGCCTCATAAACTTGATAGTTCACTTGTCCTAAAATTTTCTTCAATAATATTTTGTTTTGGCATTTATTCACTTTAATGCACAGTACAGCTGATATAACATTCTCTTTCTGCCCAACTCCATTGTGCAAAACTCATAACTAGAGGAACAGCACCTTATATTCCGCCCGGGTTATCTACAACCTGATGGCATGAACACTGAATTCTCCAATTTCAGATAAACTGCTCCCCCTCTCTTCCTGATCTACCCATTTCCTCCTACACCCACCCCAGCCCCACATCATCCTGATTCTTTCCCCGCCTCCACCCACTCCCATCACCCACACACTCTGGTTCCCCTTCCCCCACTGTTCCCATCCCCCCACCCCACCTCCCTTGTTTGAGTCAATGCTCCACCTTCCTCTCTTGTCAGATTCCATCATCTGCAGCCTTTTGTTGCCTTCAACTATCACCTCCTAGCATCTTGTCGCTATTTCTACTCTTCCCTCCTCCATCTGCCTATTACCTGCTCCCCACCCCCCCCCATCTTAATCTGCCTATCTCTTGCTAGCTCTTGCTCCACCCCTTCTCTTCACTTTTTTTTATACTGGCTATCTCCCCTCTATCTTTCAGTGCAAATGAAGGGTCTTGGCCCAATACATTGAGTGTCCATTTCCCTGCACAGATGCTGCCTGACCTGCTGAGTTCTCCCAGCATCTTCTGTGTTGTTCCAGATTCCAGCATCTGCAGTCTCTAGTGTCTGCAAAATTCATATTCTTGGTTTAATGATTATATGCAAAATCTTGTTCTAAGTAGTACTCCAATTATCTAAGTATATCAAATTGCATATCACAATTCCCTTGGAGGCAGAAGTGTATTTTAAGACTCCAATCCTCTTCACTCTGAATATTTTTTTGACAATCTTTTTGTTTGTTTAGATTGAATTCCAGAATGTTAAATTAATAATGCTAGTTACAGTATAAAAATGTTAAACTGCTTATTTTTATCTATTCTTAGGTTAGTAGCTCCAAACAAAACTCAAATGCTTATCTAGTGCAATTCAACTGTATAAAACACAACTGATATGCCATTGAAGCAAAACACTGCAGAACATGTAGTCCACCTATGAATATGTGATTCAGATTAAAAATGTTTATAGAGGAAAGGGAAGATTTATTCTACATACTATGGTCTCTTTTCTGTTGACATGAAAAGCCTCACACTTGGATGTCCAGTCTATAAATTGAGTCAATGACTTCCTGAGATGCCAAGTGAAGTAATGAAGTACCTCCTGCAGAAGGTGTTGATGGGCAGATTGATGTGATGAATTGTTGTGTTACATCATTTTCCAGAACACAATGTCCTGATGTTAGCTGCTGTTTTCCAGATTGGCCAGTGTGAAGTTAAATACATCGACATTAACTTTGCTAAGTCTTTGTGATGGGGTGATTGCTGTTGCTCATGTTTTTTTCCATCCTGTTCAGGACATTGGACGTGTGGCGAATGGAAGGTGGGGCAACGTGTGCCAACACCAGTAGCCTATCAATTGGAGTGGACATAATGGTCCCTGTCACCATCAAAGTGGTGGTGTTTGGCTGGAAATCTATGATCTTCTGGTGCTGACTGCAGAACTAAGAGAAAAACACAAATTCTGCAGCAAAATATACATGGGCCAGTGTTGTGGTGCTGCATTCTGGCTTTGGCCCCACCCACACTCACACCCCCACCCCTACATCATGTTCTGGCAAAATTTTACACCAGGATCACCTGTTTTCACTTTTAGTTACTTATAGTTAAATGAGGCCAATGTGAAATAGGCTCATTAATAAAATGCCTTCTACATAAGGAAATTTTAAGTTCTTTCCCAGCATTCTTGTTGCTCATAGGGAACATTTGGGGTGGATGTCTTATCTGGATTAGGCCAAAGAAACAAAGTGAGGAAGTACCATTCCAATTGGTGCAGGTTGCTTGTGAGCATCCTACTTGCCTCTAGATTAGATGCTTGTGTCATCAGTGTGATGCCATTGTGATAGATGAACTTTTAGGATGTAGTGCAAGGCATATCTGCTATGTGGATATTGTTAAAAGTTGAGGCAAGCAGTGAAGCTGATAGTAGGTCATTGTTGAGCATTTTTATTTGATTGCTTCTGCTGCCAAGACACACACAGACTTATGGATTTTCCATAATGCTACTAAAAATCCTGTATTTTGCAGCATTGGATGATGTTTCTAAGTTTAGTGGTAAGAATTCTTGCCAGACAGTATCAACTGCTCTGAAAACCTACCACAGCATTGGTAGTGAGTACAATAAACTGAGCTGAGGCACTTTTCCCCCCTTAGGTCTGCTTATTCACTTGGAAAGGTTGTTTTGAAGGCTGCTTTTACCTGGTTAAGGACAAGGTTCTGAAACACTTCATAGATTGTGGATAAGAGTACCATTGGATGGTGACTTTCAGGTTTGTTAGGTAGTTTTCCTGGATGGAGGGTAATGATTTCTCTGCAATGGCACAAAACTTCCAGGATAATTCTGATTTCAAAGCTGTTGAAAACAAATGTATCAAGCCACATTCTTCCCTTAAGAGTCTTCCCAGGTTTTAAAGAAGCTCTTGGCAATTTTTCCAGATAGTGCTCAGCAGTTTTGTATGCATTGATTCAGTATTGAAGGCCACAGTGAAAGTGGTGTTGGAAGCATTTTTTACCACTTTTTTTTTGGTAGGAGTTGTCCAGGGGATTGGTTTACATATCGTTAACACTGATATTCAGCAACTCAAATGGGGTTGCTGGGGCTGCACCAAACCAGGTCTGGGGCTTCCCATTGGAATGTGAGAAATCCAGACTTTCTGAGGTTTTTCACTAGATCAGCCAAGATGAGTGTGGTCACACTCATTCATTTGGTAAAGTCATCTATATTTCTACTCATGTATGAAATAGGCATAAAGAAACAGAATGAAAGGAAAAAAAGACAGAATTGGAGTGGTCATTTGAATCATTAAAAACCTCTCCTTCCACAATTCATTTACCAGTAACTTTTACTTCAAATATTTAAATCCAAGTTCAAAAATATTCTTCAGAGAAGACCTACGTCATTGGCATTCAGGTGAGGACTCTGAGGCAGTAACAAGTCAATAGAGCAAGATCTTGGTTTCCTGCTCAAGTGCGAGAAATTCAGGTCTGCTGTGGTTCCTTGCCAGAGTTGAATTAATATGACAGCCACTCCCCCCCTTAATGCCTGCACAAATGGATTACAATCCCTTGTTTAATATAGTTCAGTCATTTATAGTGTGTGCTATATGACCTCAATCGCCCCATTATAGGAAGGGTGTGGAGATTGTGGAAGAGGTGCAAAAGAGGTTTACCAGGATGCTGCCCGGATTACAGGGTATGAGCTATAGGGACAGGTTGGACAAACTTGGGTTGTTCTCCTTAGAGTATCGGAGGCTGAGGGGAGATCTGGTAGAGGTTTTTAAAATTATGAGAGGCATAGATAGGGTAGACAGTCAGAATCTTTTCCCCAGGGTAGAAATGTAAAACACCAGAGGGCATTTAAAGTTAGAGGTGGGGGAAGTTTAAAGGTGACATGAGGGTCAAGTTTTCTTTTAATACATAGAGTGGTAGGTGCCCGGAATGGGTTACTGGGGTAGTAGTGGAATCAGGCAGTTTGGTAGAGTTTATGAGGCTTTTAGATAGACACATGAATATGAAAGGAATGGAGGGATATGGATGATACACAGGAGGAGGACATTTAGTATAAATCGGCATCAAGATCAGCACATCATGATGGGCCAAATGACGTGTCCAGTGCAGTATAATTCTTGAATTACGTCACCAACCAGATATTGAGATTATGAAGGTACAATGTAGATCAAGGGTATCTAGAAATTACAGAAAAGTATGGTTTACATTGAGATCAATTGCAATTTTATAACTTTTAAAATTAAAAGCTACTAGATCGCTTCTGGAATGGAAGGGTACAATTAGGAAAGAATGAGTTGATTGGGCCCATGTGGTCCAGAGTATTGGATAAAAAACAAGAGCAAATCCTATGAGGAATATAGGATTCAGAGAAGACTTCACAGAGTAGATACAACAAAATCCTTGGTCGAGTGGGGAAATCTAGTCTCAAAACAGGTGACTCTCTTTTTTAAAAGAGTGAAATGAGGAGGGATTTCTTCCCTCAGGTGGTCGTGTATCTTTGGAATTCTCTACCCCAGAGTTGTCATTGTGTATTTTTAAAGCCAAGCTAGATAACCTTGGATATCTTTAGCTTTGTAAGGGGAATCTGGCCAAGATCAGAGTAGCTCTGATCTTACTGAATAGCAGAGCAGGTGCAACAAGCTATTTGTCCTTCTAACCCATTTTGTGTTCTTAAAACAAAGGCACAATGTGCACTCAAAT
Organism: Pristis pectinata; assembly: GCF_009764475.1. Lineage (NCBI taxonomy): Eukaryota > Metazoa > Chordata > Chondrichthyes > Rhinopristiformes > Pristidae > Pristis > Pristis pectinata. Next base: position 22,350,188 of record NC_067422.1, on the reverse strand, counting down.
GATCTTAATGGAGTGTTTTTTTGTAATAGTTAATATGTTTTCCCAAATTATAAAGAAACATGGTTAAAAGAATCAAAATAGTGAGAAAAGTCAGTACATCTTCATTTACTGGTTTATAATTGTTTTCAAACAAATGTGTTTTGGAAAAAGATTGTATTATCTCATGTGCTCACATTTAGTTATATCACCGTAAGATTATTTTTCATTAATTTTGTATATTTAAGTTGAAATCCTCAAATAGCTCTATGAATAAGGTGTATTTTATTCCTAACACAATGTAAACATTTGCAAATTTATTTATTTACATCCTATGCACAAATAAGGTCAAAGGATTGCCAGAACCTCATTATTTGAATCACATTACTAGTGAAGATTTCTAAATAGCTACACATTTCTATTCATATTAATTTATTTATTCAGGAGACTGGTCATTATCTATTCAAGCAGGTGAAGGTGCACATAGATATTGATAGCATGCCTGTGAAGATGTCTACTTTTAAGATGCATACTAACACAATAAGTTAGAGATTCTGCTAGTTATATGAAAAAAGGTGAAATTTGCCAAGCCATTACAAAAGAATGGAAAATCTCAAGCATGAATAATGTGAAGAGTAAACTGTATCTTAATTCTACCATTTAAAAATGATTTTCGCTTTAGATGTCAATGCTTAGACACCAGGTCACACCACAAAGTGAAAATAACAAGAGCAATTTTATGCCAAGAGTGTCCATTCAATGGGTCTTCAAACTGAATTAGTTTTCTTAGGGATAGTAGACATTGTCTTTTTTTATATATTAAAAAGCTATTTATTCAGAAACAGATTTGTGCATACCAATGAAAGTGGCAAACCATTCAGTATTGACACAGATAGAAGACAACACATTTGTTGTGATGAATGGTCCAGTTTACCTGCTCAATTCCATAAAACCTTAAGATATAGGAGCAGAACTAGACCACTCAGCCCATGGAGTTTGCTCCACCATTCAGTCACAGCTGATTTTTCTTCCCATAATCCTTAACCCCCCCTTATCAAGAATCTATCAATCTCTGCCTTAAATACACCCAATGATTTGGCTTCCACAACCCTCTCACAGATTCATCACCTTCTGGCTGAAGAAATTCCTTCTCATCTCAGTTTTAAAGGGATATTCCTTTATTCTGAGGCTGTGCCTTCAGATCCTAGACTTTCCTACTTTCCCACCCTAGGCAGGACTTTCAGTATCGGGCAGGTTTCAATGAGATTTCACCCCCCCCCACCCACCCTTCTGAACTCCAATGAACACAGGCCCAGAGATATCAAACACTCCTTATATGTTCAGCCTTTCAGTCCAGCAATCCTTCTCTCCTCTGGACCTTCTCCAAGGACAGCACATCCTTCCTTAGATACAGGGTCCAAAATTGCTCACGATATTCCAAATGCAGTCTGACCAACACTTTTTAAAGCCTCAGCAGTACATTCTTGCTTTTAATTCCATTTAAAATGGACATTCTAACTCAAATTTAAGTCAGTTATTAAAACTTTGCTAGGTTATTCCATTAAAATTTCTAACCAATTAGTATCATTTCTCCAAGCTTTGTATTTCTACATCTTTTGTCACTTTTCATGCTATTACCAGTTATTACAAGGTCAAATCAGAGAAATACCATATTCAATATAAATTTCCCCACATGATCTCCAGATAATGAACATTTTGTTTGAAAAGTAGAATGTGGAAATAAAATTAAAATGTGTATTCACTTATTAAAAGCAAGAAAGTTTTTTTTAAAGAAGTAAAATCACTTGACTTTTATCTACCATATTCTTATATTTAAGTATTTGATATCCTTTTTAAAATACAGAATGAATTCATTTTTAAGTATGCCCTGGTTCCAACGTAACCCGTGAGTTAAGCATGTTGAAGTCTCTATTTGAGTGTCTCCCTTCATGTCCATGCTCCTTCCTTATAGGCAAAATTATTTTAAATTAACACAAAACTTCAGACTCCCTCTAACCCAGAGAAGCCCAAACGCCCAAGTTGGAAGAATTATTTCCAGTCATTACATGCTGAACCCACAGGGTGTGAAAGAAATGTGAAATGGTGTTCAGCAATTGCTTGATGCAACTTGCACATATTCTACCATTTGAAAATTACAGTGGATCCTAAATAGAGGAGTAAATCTAAAAGTTGCTGCAAACCATAGTTCGGACATAGTTACTTTAACCTATAGTTAGTAAGTATAATTTATGCTAATTTAAGTTATTTATGTTTGTCATGTACTGAGCTGTAGCTGCAAGCAACTAATTTTCATGGCATTCATACCCTGGGTATATATGCCTCTGACAATAAACAAACTTGATTTGAGTTTCCTGTAAAATACCTGCCCACACATTCACACATTGAATATGGCTCGCCTCAGTTTACCATGTTTTGTTTCACTATAACGGTTCATTCCCCATTTAAAAAAAAAGCTTTTTTTTTGATCAAACCACTTTCTAGTCCAGCCCAATTACTCAAATTTCTATTACATATGCACAGATATCCAACTGTCTGCATTGATAACAAGTTCGGGATTGATGGAACTCTCAGTTTTAATTCTAGAACCTTATCTTGCATATTTTAAATTGTAGCATTCAGGTTATATTGCATGTCATCTGGCTGGTACAAGATCCAAGCGAGTGCTACAATGCAAGTTGTCTTTTACACAAAATCTTAAGCCGATGTTCTCTGCCTTTTCAGGTGAATGCACAATACCTCATTGCACTATTTAGGAAACAAGTCAAGAGCACTATCAATGTCCTATGTAACATTTATTTGGCAACTGTGTATCGTCTAGAAAATTCAATACTTTCTTAATTAAATCAGGTTTACTTATAAATGAAACTAAATAGAACAAAATATGCACAAGTATATAAATTAGAGAATTAGGTGCTGTTTTATTAATATACAATTTTCTTGGCTTACATTTTTCTGTGGAAAACATTAACAGCCCATTCCAGAATAAGTTGATCTAACAATATTAAACAATTAATAATATACAATTAATCAAATACAGTGAAATTTAACAGAAGAACCAAACTGAATTAATAAGGTTCAGATGAAAACAGTTGTTCAAGGTTCCAATTTCTGCTAAATAAAGGACATTCAAAAGCTGACAAATAAGCAATCAAGTATAACAACTTTTGTTTTCTCTGCTAGAACTTGTGCATTAAAGGCTATTATCTCACAACTATTTTATATAAATACCAAAATATATTGGAAAATAGTTCTAGAGTGAAAAGTAGCATATGTAAACACACTATTTTAAAAAAAGGGAGAGATCACAGGACTACATATGAATTAGCCTGATAACTGTAAGGAAAATGCTGGAAACGTATTGAAGTGCTGGTAAACCACTTAGTAAATAACAAGATTTAAGAGTAAGCATGGATTTATTCATATTTCTTGCCAATACCCTGTCAGAATCTATACTGGCTCTCAGAGCAATCCCATCATTCTCATTATCTCCCCCCACTCTGCCCCAACAACCCTGTACTCTTAACACGAACTCCAATTCACCCACCTACACTAGGGGCAATTTACAGGAGCCAATTAACCTAACAGTCAGCATATCTTTGGTATTTTGGAGAAAACTGGATTCCCTGGGGTAAACCCACAACGTCATGGGAGAATGTGCAACCTCCACACAGATAGCATTGGAGGTCTGAATTGAACCCAGGAGACTGGAGGTCTGAGATAGCAGTCACTACCTGCAGTGCCATTGTGTTGCTCTGTTGGGTTTTTTGTTTGAGGTTGTAATGAAGACAATAAGTGTAAACAAGTTGATATGGTGCATTCAAACTTGAAGGCCTTCAAAAAGATGCCATATCAGAGGTTATCAAACAAAATTAGAACATATGAGATTTGGGATGATTACTGGCATGAACTGAGTATTAGTTGACAGACAGTACAGTGGGGAAAAAATATGTGACAGTGGGGTGCTGCAGGGGTCAGTGCGTGATGAGGGGACCAACTGCAATATATTCAAGTTTGCTGATAGTACTAAGCCAGGTGGCAATGTGGATTGAGAGGTGAATGCAGAAAGGCTTCTCTACCCAAGAGAGTTCTGGAGGCTCAATTGCTTATATTCGAGAGACTGATTTTGTTTTTGGATATTAAAGGAATCAAGAACTATTTGTGAATGCAGAAAAGTGTCCCTGAGATAAAAGGTCAACCGTGATCTCACAGAATGTCAGAACAGGCCAAAAGGGGCTGAAAGCCCCCTCCTACTTCTATTTCATACTTTCCTAAAAACATAATTTACAACAATCCTTTCTCAGATTGAAACAGACCCAATCCCATTTTTGGAAAAAGCCATGTAATTTTTTTTTAAGGTAAGCACTTTCAAATTAGAAAAATGGACATCAATGAAGTCTTCAAACAAGCTCTACTCTAGCTTCAAAAGGTAATAAAAAAAAAAGTTTCATCTGCTCAGTCATAGGAAGTATGAATCTATTCAGCATTGAAAACTGGCTAGGCCCTGGAACACTAACATAGATAAATAAACTTACAACACTGAAATCCACTTAAATCGTACAGCCACCAGATTCTGTTTGAGTTATTAAACTAGAATACTTATATAAAGTTTAATGGCAGGTAATTTGCTTCAAAGCGAATTACTATCATATTAAATCAAGTTATCCTCAAACTGAAAGAGAAAAAATGGTGAACAAAGCATTCTACTCTTTCTAAGCAGTCTCAACTCTGAAAAGTAACGAATACCGGTTAATGGTAAGCAAACACGACAGCGTCAATTTATAATCCAAGACAGACTGTATAAACGATAAATATAGATTTGATTCTATTTCAATTTTAATACCAACTTCACTGTTTTTGTTTAATTCAATAAAGTAAAAACCAAATAATGGTTTCCAGGAATTCTGCGATCACTCCAAATGTAGCATTCTTTGCAAGTACGATTCCATATTACTCATCATTTGTTTCATCACAGATCCTATATTCATCTGAAAATAAATAGACTGGATTAGCTTTTTATTTATTTACTCTCTTGCAAAGCTTTCAAACATTTACACGAAATTGTCAATGCACACTAAGGACATTTTCTATTTATGCAATATTTTGGTAGCTTTTAGTACAGTGTATTCAAAAGCTACCAAAATATTCAAGCTTAAAGCCCAAAACCTGCCAACATTTGAATGAACACTTATACTTCCAACTATCCCCAAAGACTACACGTGTTAAATCTGGAAAACTCACTTCCAATCAGTCAAATTGGAGTTGCTCCATGTTTTTGGTGGTGATGATGGGTAGAACAGGATGAAATATAGTATATTCTGATTCTACTTTCGACCAATCATTGTTCAAGTCTTCCTTTCAGAAACTCCACTGACAGGATTAGAAATTTATCCCATGGAGGCCAGAAATAAATTCCTTTTCTAGGGGAATTCAAAGGATTATTTTGATCACAGGAACAGAAGTCAACCATTTAGTATCACATTATATGTTTGCTTTTAGAACTACAACAATACTTTCTCAGACTGGAACAGACCCAATCCCATTTTTGGAAAAGGCCATGTAATTTTTTGTAAGATAAGTACTTTCAAATTAAAAAGTGAACATCAATGAAGTCTTCAAGCAACTTTACTCGAGCTTTAAATGGCAATAAAAGAAAAAAAAAGGTTTACCTACTCAGTAATAGGAAGTATGAATCTTTATTCAGCATTGAAAACTGGCTAGGCCCTGGAACACATCCCCTTGAAAAAAACACTCTGTGCGGCATAATGAGCATAGATCCACATAGAACCTTTACCCTACCTGATTAAGGATAAACTGTATGCCTGCCTGTGGTAAGCAAGGAAATTTGAAAATTTCCAATAATTGTTTGCAGTATAATTGACATCTCAATTAATGGACATGTCAGAAGAAAATCTCCATTTATTCTGTATGCAGTATTATACATGAACACTACAACTTGTAAAATGTTCACACCTGTTACTGCCCAGATTAACTTTCATTAATCTAGGTCAAGGGTTTAACTGCTGAATATGTGCAAAATCCAGTAGTTAAGATCCAAGACCATATCACTGCTGTTGTGTGAGACAAGTACTAGCTTTTTTTTAAGAACACCTCCCAATCCTTATCCTGTCTGTTGCAAATCCATAACAACTTGATTAATCTAAATGAAATCCAACCACAGATCCCATTAGAATTTTTTTTGAAAAGGTGTTTAATACACATTTCATGAAAACAAATGCACTTCTAAAAATATTTTTAAAAATGTTTTGAGCACCTCCCAAAACATCAAAACAGAGCAGTGTGTTATATGCCAGAGTTATGCGAAGTCTTATCATTAGCCATCTGTCTTGATCTAACCCCATTACCACATCTTTCTAGTCATCACTCCTCATGTACTTAACAAGCTTCCTCTTAAATGCATCTGGGATGTTCACCTCAAATGAAAAACATTGTGATGCTGGAGGAACTCTGCAGGCCAGGCAGTGTCCATGGAGAAAGGCAGGCAGTCAATGTTTCGGGTCAGGACCCTTCAGCATAATTCCTTAAGTCCTGAAGAAGGGTCCTGACCCGAAATGTTGACCGCCTGCCTTTCTCCACGGACACTGCCTGGCCTGCTGAGTGTCTCCAGCATCATAGTGTTTTTCATCTAGATTCCAGCATCTGCAGTCCTTTGTGTTCACCTCAAATACTCCTTCTGGAGGAACCTTCCACATTTTTAACATTCGCTGGGTAAAAGTTTCTCCTGGATTCCTATTAACTCTTATTTTTGGACTTCCACATAAGCCATTTTTTTTTTACACACCATTTTAAAAGCTATAGTCAAGTCTCCAGCTTGAAACCAAGAAATATGATTTTATTCTTGTACATTAGTGGATCAGAAAGGAAACAAAAGCTTGGCACTGTAAATAGTACAGCCATTCAATTGTGTCCCCGAAGTCCCCACAAGCATATGTATACAAAGAGTATTCGAGGTGAACACGAGAAACAAAGGACTGCAGATGCTGGAATCTAGACGAAAAAACATTATCATGCTACATAATTCAGCATTCATAACTCTCTGGGGGAGAAAGAATTGCGAAGATATATAAACAACTAAAAGAAAAAAAATCCTCCCCTGCTCAATCTTAAACGGCTAACCCCCTTATCCGAGACTATAAACCCTGCACCAGAGATAACATGCTCACAGTATAAGCCTTGTCAAATTTACCTGAGCCCTCACAACCTTGTTTCAATCGGATCATATCAATCTTGTAAAGTGCAGAATTATTCTGCACAATCTGATATCCCTTTCTCACTCCAGAATCACACTGCAAAACAATTAAGGAGTATTTTCTTAATCAACTTGTTTGCCGGTTCCATGTGTCCCAGACAGGTTTGGAGAGGTCTTGCCACCAACATGCCGTGAACGCTGCCCAGGCCCCATGTGCTCGCCCTCCCCGGCCCCCCGCTCACTTACCCTCCGCCACCAACACCTCCTGTCCCCACCCCCAGCTCCCTCTCCCGGGCCTCCGCTCCCTCACCCCCCCCCCCCCCCCCGGGTCTCCGCTCCGCTCCCTCACCTCCCCCCCCCCCCCACGGGTCTCCGCTCCGCTCCCTCACCTCCTCCCCCCCGGTCTCCGCTCCTCACCTCCCCCCCCCCACCGGTCTCCGCTCCCTCACCTCCCCCCACCGGTCTCCGCTCCCTCACCTCCCCCCCCCCACCGGTCTCGGCTCCCTCACCTCCCCCCCCCCCCGGTCTCCGCTCCCTCACCTCCCCCCCCCCGGTCTCCGCTCCCTCACCTCCCCCCCCCCCGGTCTCCGCTCCCTCACCTCCCCCCCCCCCCGGTCTCCGCTCCCTCACCTCCCCCCCCCCCGGTCTCCGCTCCCTCACCTCCCCCCCCCCCCGGTCTCCGCTCCCTCACCTCCCCCCCCCCCCGGTCTCCGCTCCCTCACCTCCCCCCCCCCCCCCCGGTCTCCGCTCCCTCACCTCCCCCCCCCCCCGGTCTCCGCTCCCTCACCTCCCCCCCCCCGGTCTCCGCTCCCTCACCTCCGCTCCCAACGTTGCCTCACCCCCGCTCCCAACGTTGCCTCACCCCCGCTCCCAACGTTGCCTCACCCCTCCGTCCCCCAACGTCCCTCCCCACAGCGCCCCGCTGCTGCTGGAGGGCCGACGGGATGGTGACGGGCGGCGGAAAGATCCAGGCCCGGACCCCGAGCGCCCCCGCCGGCCGCCGCTTCTACGAGCAGCAGGTAAATTCAGTGCAAAACCTTTTCAAATCTTTGAGAGCAACGCCCCTCCCGCTATCAACCCCTCATCCTGTGTCATCGCTGATTTGCACTGAAGCCCCTGTATTTGGGGAAGGGGCTCGCACAAACCAGCATCCGACCGCTGCTGTAATTTTACAGCAACCAGAATGTGTGAACCGCCCCCCCCCGACCATTGCACTGACAATGCTGAAAAGGTGAGACCCAAAACAGATAAAAAAATGATGAATCTCTCCCCGACTCATCCTCCCCTCCCTCCCCCTCCTCGCCCCTTCCCCCTCCACCTTCCTCCCTCCCTCCCTCCCCCCTCCTCCCCCCTCCCCCCTCCCCCCCCCCTCCCCCCTCCTCCCCCCTCCCCCCCCCTCCCCCCTCCCTCTCCCCCTCCCCCCTCCCTCTCCCCCTCCCCCCCTCTCCCCCCTCCCCCCTCCCTCTCCCCCTCCCCCTCCCCTCCCCCTCCCTCCCCCTCCCTCCCCCTCCCTCCCCCTCCCTCCCTCCCCTCCCTCCCCCTCCCTCCCCCTCCCCTCCCTCCCCCTCCCTCCCCCTCCCTCCCTCCCCCTCCCTCCCCCTCCCTCCCCTCCCCCTCCCTCCCCTCCCCCTCCCTCCCCCTCCCTCCCCTCCCTCCCCTCCCCCTCCCTCCCCCCCTCCCCCTCCCTCCCCCCCTCCCCCCTCCCCCCTCCCTCCCCCCCTCCCCCCTCCCCCCTCCCCCCTCCCCCCTCCCCCTTCCTCCCCCCTCCCCCCTCCCCCCTCCCCCTTCCTCCCCCTCCCCCCTCCCCCCCTCCCCCTTCCTCCCCCCTCCCCCCTCCCCCCTCCCCCTTCCTCCCCCCTCCCCCCTCCCCCCTCCCCCCTCCCCCCTCCCCCTTCCTCCCCCCTCCCCCCTCCCCCTTCCTCCCCCCTCCCCCCTCCCCCTTCCTCCCCCCTCCCCCCTCCCCCTTCCTCCCTCCCCCCCCTCCCCCTCCCCCTCCCCCTTCCTCCCCCCTCCCCCCTCCTCCCTCCTCCCCCCTCCCCCTTCCTCCCCCCTCCCCCCTCCCCCTTCCTCCCTCCCCCTCCCCCTTCCTCCCTCCCCCTTCCTCCCTCCCCCTCCTCCCTCCCCCTCCCCCTTCCTCCCTCCCCCTCCCCCTCCCCCTTCCTCCCTCCCCCTCCCCCTCCCCCTCCCCCTTCCTCCCTCCCCCTCCCCCTTCCTCCCTCCCCCTCCCCCTCCCCCTTCCTCCCTCCCCCTCCCCCTTCCTCCCTCCCCCTCCCCCTTCCTCCCTCCCCCTCCCCCTCCCCCTTCCTCCCTCCCCCTCCCCTCCCCCTTCCTCCCTCCCCCTCCCCCTCCCCCTTCCTCCCTCCCCCTCCCCCTTCCTCCCTCCCCCTCCCCCTTCCTCCCTCCCCCTCCCCCTCCCCCTTCCCCTTCTCCCCCCTCCTCCCCCTCCTCCCCCTCCTCCCCCTCCCCCTCCCCCCCCTCCTCCCCCTCCCCCTCCCCCCCTTCCCCCTCCCCCCCTCCTCCCCCTCCCCCTCCCCCCCCTTCCCCCTCCCCCCCCTTCCCCCTCCCCCCCCTCCCTTCCTCCCTCCCCCCCTCCCTTCCTCCCTCCCCCCCCTCCCTTCCTCCCTCCCCCACTCCCTTCCTCCCTCCCCCCCTCCCTTCCTCCCTCCCCCCCCCCTCCTCCCTCCCCCCCCCTCCTCCCTCCCCCCCCTCCCTTCCTCCCTCCCCCCCCCTCCCTTCCTCCCTCCCCCCCTCCCTTCCTCCCTCCCCCCCCTCCCTTCCTCCCTCCCCCCCCCCCCTCCCTTCCTCCCTCCCCCCCCTCCCTTCCTCCCTCCCCCCCCTCCCTTCCTCCCTCCCCCCCACCTCCCCCCATGATGGACATCATGCTGATCTATATCAAGGTCTGGTGTGTGCCACATGGGAGAGCTTGATTTCCTTATTGACTCACTAAGAGATGCCATTATTTAGCAGAACACTGTGCCCTTTGTGAGCAGACTGCAGCTGTGTATTTGCTGATGCTTCACTTCGTAAGGATGCTAATGGATATGTGATTTGAAGTTCTGGTCCAGCCACATTGGCGCTATGGCCACAAAAGCACACCAATGCCTCTGATTCCTCAGAAAGTTAAGAAAATGCTGCAAGTCCCCAATGACTCTTACCAATTTTTACTGATATACCATAGAAAGCATTCTAGAGAGACATAAGAGACTGATGATGATTGACCTGCTGGGTTCCTCCAGCAGATTGTTGCATAGAAAGGATCCTACCTGGATGCATCACAGCTTGGTATCTGCTCTGCCCAAGACCGCAAGAAATTTCAGAGTTGTGAATGCAGCTCAGTCCATCACACAAACCAGCCTCCATTGACTCCGTCTACGTTTCCTGCTGCTTCGGGAAAGCAGCTAACATAATCAAGATCCACTCCCACCCTGGTCATTCTCTCTTCTCCCCTCTCCCATTGGGCAGAAGATTTGAAAGCTTGTACCACCAGACTTGAGGACAGCTTCTATCTCACTGTTATCAGAATCTTGAATGGACCTCTCATACACTGAAGATGAACTCTTGATCTCCCAATCTACCTCATTGTGGCCCTTGTAATTTATTTGTTTATCTGCACTGCACTTTCTTTGTAGCCAAAATACTATATGCTGTATTCTGTTTTTCTTTTTACTACCTTGATGTGCTTATGCATGGTATGATCTGTCTGGATAGGATGCAAACAAAGGTTTTTCACTGTATTTCGGTACTGATAAAACCAATATCATTACCAATACCTTGACAGCCGATGAAAAACACTTTTCAAATACAAAGGGATATGGCACTTGAAATAAGAGAGACATGCCATACTTGCTGTATGATTAAAGTGATGAATGAGTGCAGCATCTAATATAAAGTCAATTCCTGTCTAGGAATTCTTGTTCTGCTTTTCAAAGTCTTCTAATGGTACTCACTGAATGAAGAACTCCTGTGGGAGACTGAAGAATGTGAGCAAGGTCGCATCAGAAAATAAAACATTGCTGCCTTTTCTCTGGAACTCTTCATTTCTCCACAGGATTAAAGGCTACATAAACAGTTAAGGGAGCATTAGTCAGAAGTGATATATTGAGCAGGGTAATGTGGCAATGGAGTGATCACACATGACTCTTGTGAAACCTACACTCAGCTCCAGGGACCTAGGTTCAATCCTGACCCCAGGTATTGATAGTGTACAGTTTGCTCATCTTTTTCTGTGAATGTGTGGGATTCCACAGATGCTGCCTGTCCTGCTGAGTTCTCCTGCATTTTCTTTTTTTATTTATGAGTTCTCATAATGTCAGTGGTGTGGTTGTTTAAGTGGCAAGAATGCAGCATGTTTTACTCTGCTTTTTTGTGACTTAAATAACAGTCATTTTCTGGAACTTTGAGCTCCATTTTACATTGGGAGGGGTTGAAATATGCATTGTAAGACAATTGATGTCATTAGATGTGTGTCTAATATTGGGAAAATGTAGTAGGTGCCAATGTGAATTGAAACTATAACTGACCAATCCCATTTACAGTTAGCATGAATTTACCTGAAATGATTGTTAAGATGATTTATTGAATTGTACAGCTGCTATGAAAGACTGTGAAATGTGATCCAATTTCTAGGCAACCAAGGAGCAGAAAACATAGGTAGGCATAGTTTATAGGCCCCCTAAGACTATTAATCAAGACAGTTGGACAGTCTATCAATCAAGAACAAATGGGGATGTAACAAAGGTAATGCAATAATCATGAGGGACTTTAATCTTCATATTGACTTGGAAAATCCAACTGGTGAAGTTAGTCTTGAGGAGGTGTTCATTAAATACATTCAAGACAGTTTCCTAAAACATGGCATTTTGGAGTTGACCGGGGAATAGGCAATTTTATACTATTATGTAATGAATCAGAATTTATTTGTAATCTCTTGTAAGGGATCCCCTGGGGCAGAATGATCATAATGAGATAGAATTTTATACTTTAGGGTATAAACAAGTCAGAAACTGGATCCTTAAACTTAAAGACAATTTCTTAGGTCTGAAGGACAAGTATGGTTGATTGGAAAACTTGATTAAATGTAAGATCGTACATACGCCATGGGAAATATTGAAAGAAATATTTAAATCCTGACAAATACACATTCCATTAATAAAGATTCTATTGGAAAAGTGATTCATCTGTGGCTAATTAAAGAAGTAGAGGGTGCTATTAGATTGAAATACACAGTTCATGAAGTTGCAAAGAATAGCAGTAGAAATGCGCATGGGGAGGGAATTTTAGAAACCAGCAAAGAAAAGCTATCAGTACTTAAAGAGGAAGGGAACAGCAGATTAAATGTTGGAGCATTAGAAGTTGAGACAGGGCAGTAAGTAATGGAGAATAAGGAAATTGCAGTGATATTAAACAAATATTTTGCATCTGCCTTCACAGGACGTGACACTGGAAGCAGACCAAACTAGATTGATAAACAAGGGGCAAAAGAGAATGAAAAACTTAAAACAATTAAAATCACCAGAGAAAGAGCACTAGGCAAATTAAAATGGAACTAAAGTGACAAATTCATGGCCTGCATCCTAGGGTTCCAAAAGAGTTGGCTACAGATATAGCAGAGACATAGGTTATCGTCTTCCAAAAGTCCCTAGATACTGGAAAGGTTCTAGCAGATTGGAAAACATAAAAATGTAACATGCTATTCAAGAAAGTAGGGAAAGAGAAAAACAGGGAATTAAAGGCCACTTCGCCTATAATCCATCGTCGGGTAAATGTCGGGTAAAACCATTGGTTGACTGCAGTTCATAGATCAGTTCTTTCCAGACTTCCACATTTGTACAATGGACTGCAAGCTGGAGGTCAAATGCTGGTGCTGATGTATTGAGATGAGGGGTTGGATGTACTTTGTACCAGGGATGGCTGGCTTATATAATACAACTCCATTTACTGGAATAGCTTGTTAACCTTGTCCCATTTATTTGAAGGAAGTTGTTGACCTTGATTGTAAATGTAAGTTTTTTATTTTAGTTAACATATGCTTCTGGGTTTTTAACTTAGTTAATTAGTTCAATCCTTTTGAATTGCTTTTTAATGTCTTCATTCATCACAGGTATTTTAAATCAGTTCAGAGGCCTTTGGAAGCAATATTAAGTATATTCAAGGGAAGGAAGGGCCCTGGGCCTAGGGATCCACCATCTGCAGCTCAAATACAGCTTGCGGGCTGCTGTACTTTCCAAGTCCTCTAGTACAAGTTGGACCAGCAGGGTCACGAGAGTAAGTGTGGTTTGGGAGTAGCATGAAAACAACTGTGGTATTGCACAGAACCAAACATGATCTACCTAAGTATTTCCAGAATATAGCATGGCTTTGTGGAAAGTAAATTGTGTTTAACATGTTTGTTAGGGTTATTTGAGGATGTAACTAATAATTTAGGTAAATGAGAGCCAGTGATTCTTGTGTATTTAGATTTCCAAAAGGCATTTGATAAAGTACATACTGTAATGCACAGGATAAGGATGGGTGGCGTGGGTAGTAACATCTTACAAAAGATAGAGGATTGGTTAACAAACATAAAACAAAGGGCAAGGATAAATGGTTCATTTTTAAATTGGCAAGAGTAACTAATGGAATGCCTTAGGGATCAATGTTGGGCTTCTGCTAGTTACAGTCTATATTAATGACTTACCTAAAGAGAGCGAGTGTAATGTGTCCATGTTTGCTCATGCTACAAAGATAGGTTGGTAAGTAAGTTGTGAGGAGGGCACAGAGTGTCTATAAAAGGGATAACAATGGCCAAAATAATGACAGATGGAGTAGAATGAGGGGAAATAAGAGGTTATCCACTTTGGGAAGAAGAATAGAAAATCATAGTATTATTTTAATTGTGTGAGACGTGTTGGTGTCCAGTTGGATCTGAGTATCCTCATATAAGAAACACATGAAGTTGGCACACAGGTATAGCAAGTAATTAAGAAATTGAAGTGAGTACAAGATGAGGAAATCTGGCCACTACTGAACAGGGTTTTGGTGAGACCACATCTGGTGTACTGTGTGGAGTTTTGCTTTCATTTTTTTAAGGAAGAATATAGTCATATTGGAGGAAGACAGTTGTTGTGAAGAAAGATTAAAAAGATGGCTGAAACACACCAGAGTTGAAAAGAATATGATGTGATCTCATGAAATATACAAGAATTCTGACTGAGTAGATGCTATGATGATATTTCCTCTGGTGGGGGGAGTCTGGAACTTAAGGCCTTTTTTAGGTTAAGGTGTTGACTATTTAAGCCTGAGATGAGGATGCATTTCTTTCTGGGTGTTGTGAATGTTTGGAATTGTCCATCCTGGAGATCTGTGGGTGCAGTTGTTAAGTATATTCAAGGCTGAGATGTACATATTTTTGGACTACAGTAGAATTGAAGATTATGGGTATTGGGGAGGAAGTAGAGATGAAGCCAAATATTAGATTAAGCATGATCATGCCTGGGGGGAACTGGGGGAGTTGAGTTATAAGGAGAGGGTCAATAGGCTGGGACTTTTTTTCCCTGGAGCATAGGAGGCTGAGGGGTGACTTTGTAGAGGTTTATTAAATCATAAAGGGAATAAATAAGGTAGATGGTCACAGTCTTTTTCTCAGGGTAGAGGAGTTTAAAACTAGAGGTCAAAGATTTAAGGTGAGAGGGGAAAAGTTTAAAAGGGACCTGAGGGACAACTTTTTTCACACAAAGTGTGGTGGGTATCTGGAACAAGCTTCCAGAGGAAGCTGTAGAGGCAGCTACAATTACAATGTTTAAAAGACATTTGGATAGGTACGTGGATAGAAAAGGCCTAGAGGAATATGGGCCAAATACTGGCAAATGGGACTAGCTCCAATAGACATCTTGGTCAGCATGGACGAGTTGGACTGAAGGGACTGTTTCCGTGCTGTATAACTCTGTGACACTAGAAGAAAGTATTTTCAGGAATGTTAAGAAATACATTTATAAAGTTTTGTTTTCCATTTAGATAAGATATCTTTATTAGTCACATGTACATCGAAACACACAGTGAAATGCATCTTTTGTGTAGAGTGTTCTGGGGGTAGCCGGCAATTGTCGCCACGCTTCTGGCGCCAACATAGCATGCCCACAACTTCCCAACCTGAATGTCTTTGGAATGTGGGAGGAAACCGGAGCACCCAGAGGAAATCCACGTAGTCACGGGGAGAATGTACAAACTCCTTACAGACAGCGGTTAAAACAAGTTTCTCAGTAGAATAGAATGTAAAACTTTGTTTTGCTAACAACAAATTGCATTTATAAAATCTTATAGTAAAACTTGATGAAGTTTCTTTCTGGGAGCATTATCAGCCATCATTTGACACCAAGCACCACATATAAAGATATTAAGACTAGTGACTAAAAGTTTGGTTAAAGAGGTAAGTATTAAAGAGAGTCTTAAAGGAAGACAGAGAAGTAGAGAGGCATTAATGTCGAGAACTTTGGACCTCAGCAGCTGAAGGCACTCCTGCCCAAGATGAAGCTATTAGAACCAGGGATGAGCTGGAGCTTGAAATGGAGAAACTCCAAGGAGGTGTGAGCAGCTGTAGGGTTGGAGAAGGTGAAAAGGGGTGAAATTATGAAGGGAATTGAATACAAGATTAATAACTTTAAAATTGAGGCTTTGCTGAACTGGAAACAAATACAGTAATACAGTATAGAACAGCAACACAGATGTGATGGATAAAGGTGATGGTGCAAGCTAGGATCTGGGCAGCAATGTTTTTAATGAGCTTACAAAAGGTGGAATGTGGGAGATTGGCCAGGAAAGCACCGGAATAACAAAGTGTGGAGGTAATTAAGACATGCAGACCTAGATTGGCCTGCATTGGCCATCTGGCAGTTCTGGCAAATGCCTGAAGGGCGAGTGCAATTGAGGACTGGTGGGGCTGGTCTTCAAGCAAAAATTAAATGAAATAGCAAATGTAATCAATGCTAAGATAATAAGCACGCTATCCACTTCTTATTTTTAGTCAATTTCTTGTGATTCATTTAACATTGCTAAATCACATGAAGTCTCGAATTTCAAAGGGACTTCATCTGTGATTTCTGTTCGGTAACTTAATTACTGTTCTGATAATGGGAAAAATTGGATCAACCTTACCTGGATAACCCTCAACAGGCTGTCCCATATCCAGACAATACACTACCCAAAAGTTGAAAGCCAAACAAAACAAAGGGTGAGGCGAGAAAATCAAAGAAAAATCTAGAGACCTATAAAAATAAATATGTGAAAATAATGCATTTGTTCTGTCCTCATGCATCGAATCAAAGTAAGTCTTTTCCTGGGCCTAAAGAGAGCACATTTGCTGAAGATATTCCTGGGCCTGAAGAGAGCACATCAAAATGATCAGCAAGAGGTAAATGGTACTGAAGAAAGCAAGCCAGAACAGGAGGGAAGAGAAATGTCAGGAAAGAAACTAAACCAGTAATGCTACAGGTTGTCTGCAGTTCAATTATTTTGTGTTTCCATTTTGTTTAATAAAGCATAGGAAAAAGATAATTTACTAATACAGAGGCCTACATATAATAAAATAACTAAAAAGTAAGGTATATTTCACTATTTACAAGTACTTACTTAATTAAGCACTAGTGTTCAAAAACCCATAAACTAAGTGAAAAAAAAAAATTCGGCATAAAGCCCATAGTTTGAAATTGGGCTGCTGTGCTTTAGATGTAAGGGCTGAATTTAGTTTCAGTTTGTCATTTAACACATGGATAAGGGTTATAGCAATAGATGAGCTGAATTTATTGGATCACAAAGGACATTTGATTAGTTCTGAATTCCTGTACTATCAACACCCTTGTTGCTTCATGTAATAGGTTACAGCTATTTTCAGCTACCAGCTGCAAAATAACATCTAATAGGAACAAGTTTTTAATTCTCTATGGCTTGGCCAAGCTAAAGCAGAAATAGTGTATGTCAAAGTTGTATGTTGGGTGCTGTTAGCCAGCTGGTAACATTTGGGCCAACTCAGTGGATTTGCTTTATTCCCTTCGTAAATGTGCAAGTTTCAAAACTGGAGTTTGTGATCTGGCTCACTGATTGTGCCTCACTGTATATGCAGTTCAGAAATTTCATAATGCCCCATTTATTCAACAATTAGACATGTCTTCCACTTCCAACTAAAAAGTTTAATGATTGGATCTTTGACCAGGTTTTTGTTAAATAATGATGTTGCAGTCTAGGTTTTGCACCTCTGATCCTCAGCATCTGGACTCTTAAAATGTCATTGACAAGCCTAAATCTTGGTGAATAGATGCTATCTTCGTACAGTGAAAGGTCAGGCTCAACCATGACTGTTGGTATTTTAACATTTAAACAAAATGAACCATAATCTCACTCTGTAGGGGGTTATATTTGGTAATTGTGACAGCTATAGAAGTTGCATTGATTTTAGAGCACTATTCACTACTCTCATATTGGTGTTGATGTGTCAGTTTTGGAGACTTACTTGTGCATCACATTTTTATTGGGCAAGCACAAGACCCTCTTTTAAAAAACAATTGGAAATTAAGGAGAAATTCTGAAATATATAGATAATGTATCAGGAATTGTTGTTCAGTGTATTGTATATTTTCTCTTTTTTTCCAATACAATGTGATGGACAACTTCATTATGCAGTTTCGGAATTAAATTAATTGTTTACAAACTTGAGTATCAGGACAAAACCTTCACAATTAACTATTTCACACTGAGTCTGTACAACATCTTAAAATAATCACAATTGTACTGATTCTGCAATGTATGTCAAGCATCATGATTGTCAGAGCGAAGCAGAAAATAGAACCTGAAAGTTTTTTTTTCACAAGGAAGAGAGAGAAAAAACTTTGATAAACCAGAACACCACCATTTGTTGTAGATATAGGGAGTGAACAGCTTGTTTATTTTCCTCCCCAGGAAGCAATATATTGAGGGATGGATGGCCTGTGAGATCCTGTAAAATTAAATATGTGTGTAATTTTTTTAAAGTAGCATATGATAGCAGCTTTTTAATTGATTTCGAGTGGCCTCATAAGATCTAGCTGGAATGATTTTTAATCCGATTGTTAAATTTTCAAATGAAACATTTGGTTGGGGGGTGTGTAGGGGGTAAATTTTATCCACTGTTTGTAACAGAATTGACATGACAATTGCTTGAAAACCAGGAAATAATACAAAAGAGTCAGTTTTGCTGGGTTTAGCATTACTTGTCTTTCGCCCTTTTAAAAGAAAGGGACTGAATTACAAAATCAATTAAGAAATAACTCTTTACTGAAGGAAAATTCGGTGGAGTCCAAATACCTGAAAAGCTAGTTTCTGTGCTATTTGCTTCATGTACCTAAAAAGTATATATAACTAAAGAGAAAAATTAACATGACTCCATTGTATTATGTCCACTGCTTTATAAAGGCTTAGGATTGGCAGCATTAGTTGGCCATATTATTTGAGGCCTAAACACATAATGTCTGATCATGGGGCACAGCTTCAAATGTAACATAGAGTGAGATGAGTTTTGCTTGTGTTTCCATGTCATTGTGCAAGAAGATCTGAGGATAACATTGAATGAGCAAAGAAAGAAAATTTAAGAGAAGAAAATGAAGGTATGAGGAATGTTTTCAGTGAGGAAATTAGATTTCTCTACTAATGAAGAGTAACTCACTAAAATTACACTGATAACTAGTAGTGATACTGAAAACAAATAGCTGTGCATGCAGCATTTACTTCTCTGTCTCCTCCCCTGCACTACCACTCCTCCCCAAAGGATTCTCGGAAAGCAGTTCTGTTGGAACATTATTGAGCTGCAGGTTGTGGCCAGCTACTGGGGAGAGCATTAGTGTGACTCTTGGTTACTAGCAATGACTGATGAAACATGTTTTATTCTGGGAAACTCCAGCACAATCCAGAAGAATTGGCAACCAAATACTCCCAATGAGCATGGCCACCTTCATTCTGGGAAAAAAAACTTTGCATACGTGAGTGTGATGTTTCTGCCTGTACATTTCTATACAAGAAAAGACTAGATTTTCTATCTCCTACTGCAAGTATGTATCATGTGTGAATTTGTATGCAAGAATGCAGCAAAAATGATTCAATGGTTTCTGCATGTTTTCTCTCTCTGAAGACAAGAGAGAGAAACATTTCCATTCAGGTCATGTCTCACATAGGCAAAGAACAAGCAAGCTAGTAAAGGACATTTATCTTGAATAGCATTTTCTAATTTGCTCCCAGATAGGACACACTTGCTTTTATATTCTTTGTCTCTTCCTTCCATTCAGTTTATACCTGTGGCCTTCCACTTCTAAAGCACCCTCACAGCAGAAATCCCAATCAGAAAAAGGGGTAGTTTCTACATATTGCTTCCAGCAGCCATGCCGTCACAAAACAGAGAGTTTGCAAAACTAAAAATTCTCTCCCTAATTAAGGAATACCAGCCATAATTTAAGAATGGATAGATGACTGAATTTAAGCGCATATATTTTCCATTTCTGGAGACCTATTTAAATGAAGTGAAAGAACAGTCCCCTGCTGAATTCAACAATGCCAGCTCTCCCTCTTGTGCATATGAACACATCCATGGCACAAGCAAGCTGACACTGGTAACCTCAAAAAATCTGAAGCTTTAATACTTACTCTTCAGCCTTGATAAGAGCTTTGCCTAAGCAAGGTAAAATGAAAAAGCAGACTTGTAATTTATTTTCCCATTAAATGTACCTTCAAAATTAGAAAGGCGAAAACACGAATGCTCTTGTTTACATGGATCAGGGTTAAGATAAGGTATTGCTTCTCATTCATGGATAGCTTAATACAAGCTTAGAAGTTCAGTGATCAAATGTTACTACTGCCTGCAATCTTTCAGCATCCTTAGCAGCTGAGAATATGGTAACAAATATAAAAGGCTGGAAATTGTATCTGTTATTTTAGTCAAAACAAAATTGTCTCAGGACAGAGACCAGTTATTTGAAGCATCATTTTAAATACTCAATTTTAAGTAAAAATGTAATTGAAATATCATGAGGGTGAACACAAACCATAACTTAAAGTAATAAAATCTGAAGAGAATTCAAAGATTAATCCTTTAAAAAATAATTTTATGACTATAGTAAAAGATTTTTATTGTTTAAAGATTAAATAATACTATTTTGCCTAAAGTATGTATGAATGTTTTCAGATTATACTTTTTAAACATTTTAGCAATCAACATTTATGGCATCAATTTCTTGCAAATTTCAGAATTTTTGCAGAGTTGATATCATAAAAAATGCACGTTGCCAATATAGATAAGGACATATTGAGTTAACATACAAAGTGAATTAGTGCACCAGGAGAGCATCTTCAGAACACTAGGTGTTGCTATAATACTACTTTTGCATCAAGATAATGTAGCAATTCATGGTTTGTGAAAGAAATAAAGCGGCTATGATAGAGAGGCTAATGCATTCTAGCTATCCTGGTTGGATTATGATCTGTCAGTCAGCATCTTATCCCCTACCCTAATCATCTGTCCAAAAGGTTGAAGCCGAGGTTGTTGGTAGCTGCTTGTATTAGGTCTGGCGGTTGAGTAAAATGATTCTCACCTCGGGGACTCTGAGGATGCCCTGCCTAAGTGTGTCAATGGAATAGTCATATGGCTCTGAATAACAGCAAGCTCTGATCATGAGAGGAGACAACCTTCAAGCAACTAAGGTGCGTTTTACCTGCAGTCTCCTTGACTCATCTTTAGCTGATAATTTTGGGGTATCTTCAGTATCTTGTATTCATCACTAGTTCCTGAAAAAGTCACCATAAAGCTAGGAGCAGCATCACTTCAGCTTGAACAAAGACTCACAGTGCAGATGGAAATCCTGGCACATTGGTTTTAAATCCAGCGAGTCAAAAGTTGTGGATGGATTTTATATGCTTTGACTTGAATGATTTCCTGAAATCTTCTAGATATGTACTATGATCAAAGTCTAATATTTAAAAACTAACTCATTTTAAACTGGACTAGTTTATATTAGAGGATAATTATTTTTCTCAGATAAAGATGTACTTGCTTTCAAAAAATTCTACAAACTCGGATGGTAAAATAATGGTGCGAAGGTTCCTTGTAACCTTAAGGCCTTTTAGGTAAGTTTCTCATTTTAATTGAAAAATTATATTTATAAATTATTTTGCATTGTTTACAGATGACTGATTGGACCCATATAGAACTCGTGTGTAAAGTAAAACTTGCACTTTATTCTCATTGCACCTGCTGCTAATCTGTATGGCACTATATCTTGCTTTATGTTTTTCATTTTGAAAAAAACAGCTTGATGATAGCAGAGCCTGTAAGGTTTTCTTCAGTTGTGCTCTGAGATTATCTTGAACTGGATATGCTTTCCACTGAATGTTGAAATGAGATTTTAGACTAGGAAAGAGAGTCACAAGAGATGATTTTTTTTCCCTTATGTTTTTCTCTCATAGAAAGTTATGTTTAAAGTATGAAGGATGAGCTGTGGAGTCATGACTGGAGAGTAGGGAGAAGCAAGAGAGTTGGATAGTCAGATTTGGATCATTCACCTTTTCACTATGGGGTATTGTTTGTCTTTCACCAACATAATCTATAGTGATTGGTCTGCTTTTTTTAGGGCTTTTTTTTTAAGAATGATGTTGTTAAACATACAGTATATCTGGTATGATGTGGAGAGGAGTCACAATTTTGTCCTGATGTTTATTTGTACTGTCTCAAAAAAAATCAACACAAAGGTATAAAATGTCCATGTCTGAAATGCTGCAGGTTGTACTTGGCCACTTGTACTAAATGTACACAACTGTGAGTGTGGCAGCAGTGGACATTGCACTTTGCTACTGTGTATACATACTTAGTACAAGTGACCGAGGATGAGTTTGTACTTTATGTCATTCCGAATTTTAAAAATGGATATGTAATAAAATATTGATTTATTTAAATTATTATTTATTTCAGTTATTAGTGGCAATAAGCCAGAATTATTCCTTAAATTGGTTAACTATGCAAAGTATTAGACTGCTCCCTGCAAGCAGCATTCATTCCTTTAAGACTGGGGAAAGTGTTAAAAAGAATATGCAATGGAGTGATTTTTAATGGACATTTTTGTAGTAATATTTTTATGGTAAGATTTAATATAAAGTGTTTAATGATATTCAGATAGATTTTATTTTGTATGCTATTTCATTATTTAGAAATGTGCAGAGTAATTTGGCTTGACATGCTGATAGTACGAGAAATTGTGAATTGTAACTGAGAGAGTTCATTGCTTTGGGGTAAAGTATTCTTAAGAAGATGAATAGAAGAATGAGAATGTGCTGTTCTATTTGTTTCTGGGCCACAGTTTTAGGTTCTCAATACCTACATGTTCTTTAAGACCTGAACATGATCTTATTTCATTGCCAACATGTGGTACTTTGACAAAGGTAATAGGATCACTGTTATAGTTGTTACTATGCCTACCCAAGGATAACTCTGGTATATCTCAGAGTAAGTCATTTGAGGATGTGCTTCCACACAACGTGTCTCATGTTTTAAATTATTCACCCACTTCCTCTCATGCCTGAGAACAATAAAATGAAGGGTTAGGCTGGAATGATACTAAACTTAAGGACTGACTGATTGAACAAAGGTGGCATTGTCCCTTCATGCCTCAACCAGGACATAAAAAATGCGTGATCTTTTAAAGCTTAGTACAATTAACAGTTGTGAACCCTAATATGTTGGATAAATCTTTCAGATTCAGTACATCTGTGGAGTCAGCAGAAATTCGATATATGTTGTTCTTCCCAATGCATGAAGAAAATGGTGTGAAACAATCTCACTTAACATAAGAATAAGCTTGAAAGGGTGCAAAGAAGATGCCAGGACTTGAGGGACTGTTATAGGGAGAGGTTGGGCAGGCTAGGACTTTATCCCTTGGAGTGCAGGTGACTGAGAGGTGTATAAAATCATGAGGGGCATAGATAGGGTGAATACATGCAGTCTTTTTTTCAAGGAAAGGGAACCAAAAACTAGAAGGCATAGATTTAAGGGGAAATTGAGAGGGGAAAGATTCAAAAGGGACCTGAGAGGCAACTTCTTCATACAGAGAGTGGTGCCAGAGAAAGTAGTTGAGGCAGGTACAATAACGATGTTTAAAAGACAGTTGGATAAGTATATGCATCGGAAATGTTTAGAGATAAATGGGACAAGCTGAGGCAGACGCCTTGGTCGGCAAGGACGAGTTGGGCTGAAGGGCCTGTTTCTGTAACGTATTACTCTATGACTAGTATAATTAGAAACAGGAGTAAGCCATTTGGCCCATTGTGTCTGCTCTGCCATTCAGTGTGATTATGGCAGATTTTTTTTACCTCAGTGCCACTTCCTTGCATAAGTCCTTAATTCTCTTAATATCTTTATATCTTAATATCTAAACCTACTGATCTCATTCTCGACTCTACTGAGCGGCTGAGTTTCCACAGCCCTCTGAATAGAGAATTCCAAAGATTCACTCCCCTCTTCATGAGGAAATGCAGGACAGAAATTCTCATCCCTGTCCTAAATGGCTTATCACTTATCTTTAGACCAACTTCAACTGCTTACCATCCTACTATTGGAATAGAGCAAATAACATTTAAACAAATTATCAGAGTGCATAGATTAATTAAACAAAATTGTGAACCATTTTGTGACATAAAACCAGTCATGCAGCAAACACAACATTGCATTTCTAGTAATTGCAGATAATAGAATCTTAAACCGTGAACTTGTATTTAACTTAAGGCACTTTTTGTTTTCTTCTAGGTTATTTGTGGCTGGGATTGGATTTTTCACCCTCTGTTTTATAATGACCTCACTTGGTGGACAATTTTCAGGCAAGAGATTGGGAGACTCGCCCTTTGGCATCAGGCAATTAGGCATCAAACCAGAAGGTAAAACCACATTTACATTACATGTAAATACAGATTAATCTATTGACGTGTGATATTCTATATAAGGCCAGTGTCAACACATTGTTTTAGTATCTGACATTGACTTTTTATGTCCAATTGTAATGGAATTGTTTATTCCAGTGTCTCACATATCACATCTTCATACGTTGAACTGTATTGAGTTGCAATGCTACTTTGCATTGATGTGCACCCAATCCACTCTGCTTCAACGTGAAAGTAATTGAATAACTTACTAATTAATTACCTTAAGGACTGGTAGAAGGTACACAATCCCATGTATTTTTTTTTGCAGAATACTGGTCAAGTCCCTTAAGCAGTGGAAATAATTTCAGTACTGCTATTTGACCAATCCATAATATCTATGATATCAAAGCATACATAATATTCATTTGATTCTTACCATAGCAAGTTGATCTTTTGACCTGGTGTTGTCCTGCAACTCTGCCTTGAGATTCATATAGGTTTCTCAACTGCGCAAATTATCAATGCAAACCTTTTCAAATGTCAAATACTTTTGAGAAAGTGTTATCTCTCAATGTTTCATAATAACTTTGTAGATGTTAGCTGGTGGTCTCTATCAATATTGATGCAATGCATTCTGACATCATAATAAATTATGTATAGTTTTGACGGATGCCTTTCATTATAGTGTTTGAAAAATCAAGCTGACTTCCATTTTATGTGTACCTATGTCATCTGCTTTGGACTTTTCCAATTTTGACAAATTTTGCTATGACATGAAATGTGTATTTTGTTTTACATTCATAGTTTGAATCCTCAGTGACAGAAAAAAAACATGCAAAAAGACACCTCAACATTAGTTCGAAAAACAAATCTCATCAAGAAATTTACCCTACACTAAATTGACCTATGGATTCAAATAATAGTTGCAAGCAAGTTGAGCTTTGATCTCACCCAGTTATAAAGTTATAATACCTCATAATACAGGGAAGTAAGCAATTCTAAAATTGCACTAGGGCCAACAAGAGCTGGGTTATTTATTTCATGTAATCAAATGCTGAAATATCAAAATTAATACACAACCTCCAATGGGAAATTTATATGAATTTTCTAACTCAAGAATGTAAAAGCAGCAATATTTTTTTTCCAGAAAAATATGAGGAAACATACCAATCTGTATTGTTATTGTCATGCACTTCCAATAACCATACCTCTTAGGTTCCATTGCATTTTTCATTTTCAGCATACATTTTCTGTTCCACTGTATCCTTCCTTTGCCTGTCAGTCATAAAAAATATAGCTATCAATTGCACTTTGATTAAATTCGCTACAATGAGCCAAAAGTAGCTAGAAATTAGATTGTGTACAGCCATTTTTTAAGTGTTATGCAATTCAATTTCCATGAAAAAAAACGTAAATGATAATAGTGGAAATTTGTGACTTATAGTGTGAATTGCAAAGATTGCAAGTTTTCATTTATGTTTCTGCCATACATCTGTATTGTGAACAGAGGATTCCAGATATGCACAGTTGCACTCATCAATTTGCAGTGCTTGCCTGGAGGTGTATTATGGGATTTTTATTCATATTGGAATGGCCTTTTTGTGCAAAATCAGGCCTCTGCAGTTCCTTTTCAATTTAAAGGAAACCTTCTCGAGCAAGTCCCAACCACAGGGAACCCAACTCAAATAGGGTGCTTTAAATTATTAACTTTACTCCCCCCATCCATGTCCTCCATCCCACCAGCTCACTACCTTTGCCTGATCTTTCCTGACCTCTCTAGCAACAATTACCCTTCTGTAACAATAGGTGATTGCAGCTCTTCTTCTCATCAAACCCCACCCCTGAATGGTGGCTGCAGGCCACCACACTTCCCAACCAGTGGCAAAAAGTAACACTTGGCCCAACCTTCCCTTCTGATCCTTGACATTCCCCACCACTCTTAAGACTTTCTGCTTCATAAATCATGCCCTGCCCTTCCCTCCCATGTGAACCCAACCTTGGCACTAGACATAACTGATATCATTTCCAACTCTGCAGTGACACAGAGAATGACTGTAAAGCCTTATAAAACTGATTCAGTAATGTCCAAAATCTTGAACTCCTTGTGCTATTGCATTTCTAAATTGCAGCTCCGTGGCCAAAATGGTTGTTGGTCAGGCATGCTGTGAAGGTTTAACAGATCTGTGCTGGTGCTGAGGAAATCCTAAGCCATGGTATTTTGCTGCTATTCTCCACAATATCACCTACCTGATGACTTTGAAACTGGGTTTCTCACTCGATGCAAAATCCTGCCAACTCTCCCATTTCTGTTCGTTTACAGACATTTCATTTTTATTCCTATTCCTGTTGTTTCTTTATGCTTTTGCATTCCTGCAGTTTATTTCAAAGCAATATAAGAGGAGGCCATCGAGTATTTCCTTATCCTTTCATTCCAAAACAAGAACTATAAGCTGAATGTGGTTGGTTATTTATCATGATATAGCTCAGGCCATTGTATCTGCATTTGCATCAAATCTCCCAACTCTCTCTGCAATAATGATATCAATCCCAACTTCTCCAATCTCTCCCTCTAACTGACTCCTTCATCTCTGATACTACTGTAATAAATACTTCCAAGGCTTGATATTCTTCATAAGGTTTGGTACCCAGAATTGACTATTCTACTCCAGCTATGGCTTAACAGTTTTTATAAGCAAATGTTTAGTGTAACTACCATGGTTCAAAGTATATACTTTTATTTAAAACATAGAACATTACAGCACAGTATAGTCCCTTCGGCCCACAATGTTGTGCTGACATTTTATCCTGCTCTAAGATCTATCTAACCCTTCCCTCCCACATAGCCCCCTATTTCTCTATCATTCGTGTGTCTATCTAGGAGTCTCTTAAATGTCCCTAATGTATCTGCCCCCACAACCTCTGCCGGCAGTGTGTTCCATGCACCCACCACTATCTGTGTAAAAAAAAACTTACCCCTGACACCCCCCTTGTATCTTCCTCCAGTCACCTTAAAATTATGTCCCCTCGTGTTATTCATTGTTGCCCTGGGAAAAAGTCTCTGACTGTCCACTTGATCTATGCCTCTTATCATCTTGTACATCTCTATCAAGTCACCTCTCATCCTCCTCCTCTCCAAAGGAAAAAACCCTAGCTCATTCAACCTATCCTCATAAGACATGCTCTCCAATCCAGGCAGCATTCTGGTAAATCTCCTCTGCATCCTCTCTAAAGCTTCCACATCCTTCCTATACTGAGGTGATCAGAACTGAACACAATACTCCAAGTGTGGTCTAACCAGAGTTCTATAGAGCTGCAACATTACCTCGCAGCTCTTGAACTCAATACCCTGACCAATGAAGGCCAAATAGAATACAGTAAATGCTTTAAACCCTTTAAAATCCTAAATCAGAGTCTCAAACATTGCTGAAAGATGTTTCTATGGTCAAACGGCATGATTCAAGAAGAGTCTTCTCTAGTGTTATTCACAGAAACGCATCTTAGTTAGTTAAAGTGCATGGTGTATTTTTATTATAATTACTGACATTCAGAAGGCAATTACAATGAAGTGCACTAAGCACTTTAAATAATTATAATAAGCCTCTTGGTTCGGTTGGGAAAGTATTTTAAAAGAATTTCTGATTTGGGGCATTTGTGCAACAGTATAGTTTTACTGAGCAAAAAACAAACTGCTGGAGGAACTCGGTGGATCGAGCAGCATCTGTGGTGGCGAAGGGACATTAAATGTCATGATGCAGGGTCAAGACTTGAAATGTCAACTATCCCTTTGACCATTTGGGATGGCATTGAGAACCTCATCCATTCACTGAGAGTATGCAGAATTCCAATGTAAACAGTAAAAAGAGTGCACCCAAGCTACCTAAACAATTTCTCCCTCGGGCATGGTCTGCTCCTCCTATGGCAGATTCTACTGGTCTCACAGAAATTAGCTATATCCCAGCAGTCCTGTACCTTCTTCAAAATTTTATAATATAATTTTTGGATACCTCCTTCTGCTTTCATGAGTTCTTAGTTCTAGAGTGACGCAAAAGTGGAGGATGTAATGGCCAAATTAGAATATAATGCTAGGATGGACCTTTTCTGAGTGCTGCTTGCAGTCACCCAGGCTGATTGATGTTGTACCACTTTCAGAGCATCAGGTCAATAACTGAGCTGAGAAACAGTTAAATAGATGGGATTGGTTTTGGGAGGTATTGAAATAAGTAGTTCAGTCAACCCTAGGCCAACTCTTTCTTAAACAATAATAGGTGTAATGGCCTCTTTAAAGTATGCCTCTCAAGTGTATCACATTTATTTATCTCTACCAATTGATTTAATGAAACAGACCTCAGATGTAATGCTTTATTTCTGATTAATTTGTAAAAACAAGGCAGCACCAATAGTTAAACCATATTTTCATTACAATTTATTTAATTTTCTGCCTGTCACTTCGATAATGCATTGACGATGTCTGTTCATTAATTTCTTAATTTTTGTTTTGGACATGTTTACTCTTCCCTTTATATTTCCTATTACTAATATTTCAACTTCTCGTAAACACCAGTACTGTCTGATTTTTCTATATCCTTGTGCAGTCTCATTATTTCTGGCTTTTAGTCTTCCTCTTTCTTTGAGAACCAATCTTTTCTAAATCTTTCTTTTTCTTTTCACACCACAGAAATGACCTTTCAAATTTCTTTGCTTTCTCTTGACTAGGCTATTTAATTGGAGGACTGTTGTTTATAACTGTTGACTTTAACCTGGTTGCAAATGGAAGAGATGTCTAATTTCTGATTATACACATAATTTACAATTCGCCATGCTGTATACACTTCACAGAATTATAGAAAGGTTATTATTCAGTAGAAGCCATTTGGTCCATTGTGTCCATGCTAGTTTCAAAAAAGCTACCCAGCCTGATCCCATCACCTACTTCTAGACATGGTAGCCCTACAGATCATGATTTTTCAATCACATTTTAAATGTGTTGAGGGTTTCTGTCTCTATCACCTTTCAGGCAGTGAATTCCAAACTCCTATTACCCTTTGGATGAGAAAAACTTTTCTCAGCTCCACTCTAATTCTGCTCCTGTTCACTTTAACTCTGTGTTCCATGGTTTTTGAACACGATGCTCAAAAAATATAGTTCTTCCCATTTGCTCTGTTTAGACTCCTCGTAATTTTATATATCTTCTCTCTGCCTTTTCAAATAAAACAACAACTTACCTAATCTTTTTCCAAAGCTAAAATTCTCCAGTCCTGACACCATCCTGTAAATCTTCTCTGTATACTTCGAGTGCAGTCATATCTTTCATATAAAATGGTGACCAGGAGTACTCGTGTTCTAGCATAATCTCTTTATATTTTATTCCTGAGCTAATGAAGGAAAACATCCCTTGTGCCGTTTAATCACCTTATTGACGTGTCCTGATGGTTTAAGGATCTGTGAACTTAAACTCCAAACTCCCTATTTTTTCCTTACCTCTCGGCATCCTTGCATTTCTTAAGCATTCCCTTGTTACCTTATCTCACATTTCACTGGCTTGAATTCTATTTGCAATTTTTTTACCCAACTGACCGGACCATCTATATCTCCCTGCAGCTTAAAGGTTTATTTTGAAATATCTTGATGCTGCTGTAACCCGATGATATGAAATTCATTGTTAACTTCATAGCCAATTCTCGTATTTTCATGTGTAAATATTTGTATCATGGTCCCTATATTAAAGTCTAAATCATATATGTATGGGACTTGAGTACTGAGCCTCCTGGACTCTCAAGGCCAAATATGCACATTTGTTTTCCTTCTGGTCCCTTTCGCTAAATTTTCTGTCTATTCTTTTCTTGCTTGCAATTATATTACTCCCACACACTGTTTTTTTTTCCTTCAGGCCTGGAAAGCAGTAATAAAGCAGCACTAAAGGGACAAAGGGAATATAGAGAAGCTGACAGGCACTCTGCTGTGCTAATTATCAACACAAAAGCAAATCTAGAATAGGATTCACCTTTAATACATAGAGTAAGTTAGATTCTGTTCCTTTGATCTTCCAGTTCCAGGTGTCTGAGACTGATGTAATGTGGGGCAGTGGAGATCCAGATATCAGTATTGTTGCAATCAGGAAAGCATTAGACTGAAAAGTGCCATGGTAACAAGGAAAGGGGCAATGGCATAATTTTTGTTCATTATTTTGCTATAAAGGCGACCTAGAGTAAACTTAAATTTTGAAAATCTACATTAATAATTCAAATTTCCGGATCATTAACCGCTGACTGTACAATGTTACACTCAGGGAGTGTCTCTATCAGTATATGTGCAGCCTGAAAACAAGGAAGTGCCCGTTGGCCTCATTATAACCCTTAAATTTATGTAAATATATTTAAATATGTACCACAATCAATTCCCTGTATAATCCCATCGGCACCATCTTTGTGTGCTGCTGGTCTTTTAAAAGCAAACATTGAGTGGCTTCTACATTGATTTAGTGTAAAGAAAATGCATTCTTAAAGCTGAGGCTGACTGGTTTTGGGAAAGCTGTTTTTTTCTCTGTTTTAAGTGAAATATTAATACTTCTGCAATAGTTTGATTCTTCTATTAAAGGATGAGATGAAATTCATTTGCAGCCCTCTAGCCTCAGCATTGCTTTTGCTCCCACTGGTTATTCCCCCTAACTAACTACACACATGTATATCACATTGCTGTCATGGATTTTGATTAATAAAATTCTATAAATTGTTGTGGCCCACTTCTCCACCTCCCCTTCATGAAAGAGTCTCTGCTAGATGTGTGTCAAATGGAATTTGCCCAGTGTGTTTAATCTTGAAAAAGGACAAGGACAGTTTCACTTGGATTACCCATTTACAATGATGCAGACAACTGCTCATTTTGTTAGAGAACAAAATCTACAGCACAAGTTTAGGGTAAGGGGAACATGATTTAGTGGGAATTTGAGGAAGAACTTTTTTCACTCAGAGGATGGTTTAAACCTGGAGTTCACTGCCTGAATGGGTGGTGGAGGGAGGTACTCTCATCACATTTGAAACGTACTTAGATGAGAATTTGAAATGCTACGGTATAGGAAGTTACGGGCTAAATGCTGGGAAATGGGAAAGTGCTTGATGGCCAACATTTACACAATGGGTGAATGGGTCTGTTTCCACACCATATGATTCAATGAATTACTGCTTCTGACATAGGGATAACACCACAAGTTAGTAAAATCATGACTTCCCTTTGTTGTTTTGCCTAAGATTTATGAAGTAACAATCTTTAACGGAAAAAAATAAAAGAATAGTGATCACAGGACTGCCATCACAGAATGCTAAATCTGCCTTTTAACATAATATTAGTTGTATTGCCTTAAATTATATTACTTTTAAACTGTATTAGTTATATTCAACATTTTAACCCTTAAAACCTAAATGGGAATAAATTTGACAGTTCCCAAAATTACCAATGGGTATTGTGATACTTGATTAACATGATTGTAATGCAGGCAGCATGTCAGTGTGTACTGCTTGCTCATTTCAATAGTTTAAGCCTCCAGCCAGTGCCTCTGATTAGCTGGAAGCATCAGCAGGGGGCCAAATCGTGCAAAGCCAGGCCCAGTTCAAACTTGCTTGCATTGCTTAAAGCTAGTCTGCACCTCTTAAAGGATTGATCTCCAGTGGCAACCTGTAAAGGATGTGTGGCCTTTGCTTGCGGATCTCTAGGACAGGATGATGAAATGTAGTCAGCTCTTTTTGAATAGATTGCCTTGGTGACCACCCTTCTGCAACAATGGACGGCAAGCTTCAAGCAATTACACAGTTCTCCAGTTCCAGCCTGGGTTACGCCAGATGTGTAGAAGCTCATTGCTTCAAACACTTCAGTGTCTATTTGCAGTGCTCTCGATGTTATTTTCTGAGGTTGCAGTTGTGTTAAAAGCCTTCCACCACATCCTCCATCTTTTCCACAGCTTGTCCTATTTAGCTGTCTGGTCATTCTCCTAGACATGCTGTCTTCTCAGGGGAAATTCGAGTATTGTATCTTTGTCTGGAAGGTTTGTGAAGAAGGCTTGGTCAGCAAAACATCTTTCCTGTGGATTTACGTAACT
This sequence comes from Pristis pectinata, assembly GCF_009764475.1. Classification (NCBI taxonomy): domain Eukaryota; kingdom Metazoa; phylum Chordata; class Chondrichthyes; order Rhinopristiformes; family Pristidae; genus Pristis; species Pristis pectinata. The sequence continues at coordinate 22,317,999 of NC_067422.1, read as the reverse complement.
TGTAACTTGAAAAAGCTATAGTAAAAGCTAAGCACAGAATCACGGTGGCAGGCAGAAAAAGAATTAACTGGTAATTAATCTCTACTTAGTGATGAGTCTGTTAAATGGCATTGATGGAGATTCCTTCTTACTTGTTCAACAAGGTTAAGAGTACATCAGCTAGAACTTGGAGCTGCAAAGGACAATACTAGCATCAAATCAATCTTGTTTACTGACTGATCTGCCGGCTCTATCTACTCATGACAGATGTACACCATCAAGTGCTAACTCTCTTATACATGTGGTGTCTCATCTGATATGCTGTACAAATGTGAGTGCTTTCTGTAGACACCATTTTGAAGCCCTACTGAGAATTATAGAGTCCAGAAAATGAAGACTAATAATTCTAGTTTCTCTCTATAAATGCTTTGGGACATTTACAACAGAAGTGTAAATTGTGTTCTTAACCTAACCTGATGTTTTTTTTTAATCACGAGAGTAACAGAGGTATTTCTGGAGTCAGCAGGACATGTTAACACGATGCCTTGTCTCTTTGGAAGCTAGGTCACAGATAGATATCAGACTGATAGAATAATGTCCCCCCATTATAAATTTCTTCAATTTCACCTGAAGTGCCTTCACTCTTTTTATTTACCCAATGAAAAGACACCAGTTTGTGCCAGTGAATTCAGTGTAAGTAAAGGGTAATCTAATGGGATTGGCTGTTGTTAAAAGGGCACAACTATTACAAAACTGAATCATAAAAACAACGGAAACTTGCATGGCTAGAAATTCATTCACACAGCTCCATAGAAACAGACATTGTGCTGTTGAAAGTCAGGTTAACCCGAGAGAGAGGTTCTTGTGCACTCTTCTGAGAGTCTTAACAGTGTTTGGTACATTTCTTCTTGTCTAAAACATCCACAAATGAGATCAATAGTAATACAACATGAAAAATTCTTCTGCAGAGAGCTTTTCAACCTCATTGGTCGAAAAAAAAGTTTTTGTTTATTCACAGAATGACCAGGTTTTGCTAACCCTCTTTCCCCTGTAATTGTGCTTTTTAAAGAGCCAACTCTGAAACTGCAATCTTTGTCCCCGCTAAGGTCGATGATCTTTTGTGACCTAAAATCCAACATTACATGGCTACTTCTCTCATGTACATCTGGCCCACAGTCACTCTCCGCTTCCTCCGGATTGTTCAAGGCTGCTGCTGCTGATCTTTGCCACATCTCACAGTTTGCTGTATTACGGAGTTCACTCAAATTCTATAGTCAAGGATAGAAGGTATCTTCTACTTTTCTGCAGCCCTCAAGAGTAGGCAGATGGGGCATTAGCATTTCCCTTCACTTTTCTGAGAACTTTAGTGACATGGCTAAAATTTTTGCTTCTCAACATCCAAGGTGTCTGAATTTCCATGCACAAAAATCATGCCTCTTGCAGGCGTTGTTCTTCACTAGCAGATCCAGGTCATTCTTGTAGTACCCTTCTATTATTGCAACATTCATTTATTGTTGTCACACTTCTTGCATCTGGAAGAATGTTGCTTGTTTTGTGTTAGCCCTTTTAAGAGCTGGCTCCAAAGATTGTACCTGGCATGTGACACTGAGAAAGATAAGAACAAGCAACAGATCAATGGGAAAGTTGTGCCAAAATCAGTAATGTGAGATTCAATGGGGCATTTCATAGGGAAATCTTGTTCTCTGTGATAGGTGAATCTCTCAGTTGAAGTCCTCCATGTTTATTCAAGGTTAAGATGATGATGCTGTTTTAGCATCAAATAAAGGTGTGGATCAAATTTTATGCCACCAAATTAAATATTAAGGTTTATTCTTTTTAACCATCCAGTCCATGTCATACCTAGCAGTCATGGAAAACCCTAAATGTACTGATGGAGACAGCATGGTCCTTGTTCAAGGACAAATGGTATGGAAGAAAGGCAGGGAGTGAAACTGAACACTATCATGGTCGATATTAACCTAGAATGACAGATGGTTATCTCAGTTTAAAGGTTTTCCTATCTTAAGGGTCATCACGTATGAAACAAAGAAACATTTCTCCATCCTTCAAGTTCCTGAGTTCTGCACAGATGGGACAAAGCCAGCAAGGGTTTATGAATGGAAAATCATGTTTAACAAATCTACTTGAGATTTTGAGGATATAACTAGTAGAACAGATAAGAGAGAACCGGTGAACTTGGTGCATTTGGACCTTCAGAAGTCTTTTGATAATGTCCCACATAAAAGGTTAGTATGCAAAATTAATGCAGGTGGAATTGGGAGTACTATATTGGCATGGGTTGATGTGGGGAATTAGAGAAAAGAAATGAATACATTTTGTAATGAGTGGGAGGCGGTGACTAGTGGGATGCTGCAGGAATCAGTGCTTGAGCTTCAACTATTCACAATCTAAATGATTTAGATGAGGGAATTAATGTGACATTTTCAAGTTTGCACATGATACAAACTGGGGTTGGGGTGGGAAGTGGAATGAAAGCTGAGGAGAATACAGAGAGGCTGCAGTGTGATATACACAATTTGGAAACAAATATCTTGATTCTGAAAACAGATTATTATCTGGATTGTGTTAGATTGAAAGGTAGGAGGTGTAATAAGACCCAGGTGTCCTTGTACACTTACGCCTGTAGGCAAACATTCATGTACAGCAACCAGTTATTAAGGTAAATTATATGTGGGACTTCATTGAAAGAGATTTAAGTCCAGAAGCAAGGATGTCTTGCTGGCACTGTACACGGCCTTGAAGTTTTGTGTGAGGTTTTGTTCTACTCATCTGAGGAATCGGGTGGGGGTTGGGGGGGATGGGAGGGAGAGGTTGATGGGCGTGTGAAGAGAATAGGTTGTATGGAAATAATGAGGGGAATGAGATTGATGGGATTGCTCTGAGAGCCAGCACAGCTGAATGGGCTCCTATGAAATAGGGAAATTTAAGAATATGAAGGACTGCAACAGAAGTTCACTTGCAGCTGTGTTGTGAGACTGGTCCTCCTTTCCCATGGCTGCCCAGTTGGGCTTGTGGCTGCTGAGATGTGGGGCACCCTCAGATTAACAGACACTTACTGGGGACACTCCAGCACATTTCTTGTGTGCTGAGGGGATAGGGAAAGGAATAGGAAATGGTTCAATACGGCAGGGATGTGTTTTGTGGTGGGGGTAGTGATAGCAGGCAGCACTGGCTGAAGATGTGAGGGATTGGGGGGGAAAAATTGTTCAGGCGTTGGGACAAGGATGTGGTGGGGTGGAATAGCAGCAAAGGTGGGACGGTCCCAAATGTGAGTATCATACAGGCTGGAGATCGGAATGTGTTGGGGTTGTGGGATGATATTTGTCATTGAAGTGAGAGGTGCCAAGGATGAAGGCAAGTTTTTTTAAAATTAAAAAGCAGGTCTTCCTGGTCAACACTGAGGTAATAAAACTTACTTGTTCCTTGAGTGCCCAATGACATTCATCCCCAGGACAATGTGGTCCAAGCTTCCCTGCAATGCTCGTATCATCACACGCACCCCGATGAAGGATACACATCAGGGTTACAAGGGTAGCTCAAGGCAGGATATGTCTGGTCTAATTTCCTGATTGGTGTGATTCAACCTGGAAATTATTGCATGCACAGCTTACTCTGGGTTAAATTAACCCCCAGTTACAAACTACTGACAAAACCTTGTCATGCAGTATAATTTCATGATGTTTTTAGTGATAATTAATGTTTTTTGATAATATTGCAAATGTGGCTATGAAATGTAGTCACCATTATAATGTGGGAGGTCTGGCAGCCAACTAGCACTTTGCAACTTTCCATAAACTATAGTATTACAATGACCGGATAAGCTGTTATTTTCAGTGATGTTGAATGATTGGGCAGCACAATGGGGACTACCCCGTGCTCATCTTTGAAATAGTGCTAAGATAGTCTTTAATTTCTACCTGAAATAGCAAGATGGAGCCTCATTTTAACTTCCAGTCTAAAAAATAGTAGGCACATTTGTGAATCATTCATATCCTGATTGAATTGTATTTTGTATTGGGTATGAAATTTCAATAATGTAAACTGCCCAACAAGTCTAGAATGCAATAAAAACAGAACATTCTGGAAACACTCAGGCGGTATCTATGGAGAAGTAGAATTGTGTCAGTAAAAGACCATTGACCTAAATATTAATTCTGTTAATGTAAATGCTGCCTGACCATTTTAGTATTTCCAAAAAAATTCTCTTTTCTTTTCAAATTTTAAGTATCTGCAGTATTTTGTTTTGGTATTAATGTTTATACTGCAACTTTCTGAGAAAGCAAATTGTGAACTAATTGAAATCACTGAAAGTTGGGCCTCTTGCACCGTGAAAGGTCTTTTTGCAGTAGTTCACTGCATTGCACCCATCTGCATCTTTTCTGAAAATCGCCCTTATTCTTAGGAATTCAGAGGGAATCGGAGATCCTAGGCCAGTGAATGCTCTACCATGGTTATAAATATGGAACACTTTTGTGATTCTTATTTTGAACCTTTGGATGACAGGAGAGGAAGTTTTAATAAAAAAAAGTCTGAACAAAATTTAATTGCTTAAAAAGCAATTTAAGTGATTTTGATCAGTGCACAGTTTGCTTTCTAAGAAATTTGCAGAATACCTATTTTGTTTTTTATGTATGCTTCATTTCATCCATTAATATGCAATTACCATCTACATTTGTACTCTAATTTGACATTGATTAAGTGTGACAAAAGTTGTTACTTTCAAAGTGTGAAAGATGGAGAAATAATGGTTCTTAATCAATAATTCCATATTTTTGGACCTTGTATTCTAAAATAACACATAACCATCGATGTGCCTTATAATGAAGCAATACAATTTTAGGTTGTTAGTGTATATAATGCAATGATACCTCTTCTATTAGGCACAGTAGTGTAGCGGTTAGCGTAATGCTTTACAGCGCCAGCAACCCGGGTTCAATTCCGGCCGCTGTCTGTAAGAAGTTTGTACGTTCTCCCCGTGTCTGCGTGGGTTTCCTCCGGGTGCTCCGGTTTCCTCCCGCATTCCAAAGACGTACGAGTTAGGAAGTTGTGGGCATGTTATGTTGGCGCTGGAAGAGTGGCGACACTTGCGGGCTGCCCCCAGAACACTATACGCAAAAGATGCATTTCACTGTGTGTTTCGATGTACATGTGACTAATAAAGATATCTTTCTATAAAGTTGGAATAGGTTGCTATGTAACTGATGTGCTGTTTTCAAAAGGAGAAAGACGTTTGTTCACTGAAAATGGAGCTTAATTATAATAGCAATCAGAATACCACCAATACACAAGCCACAAATATTAGCCCCCAGCTTTCTTTGTAAAAACTTAGCCAAATGTCAGGTTTGTTGAATATTTCAGCTTAGTTCTTACAAACAGCATCTTTATGTAATTTCAAAACAAGTTTACAATATTCACCTTTAAATTTAATTGCTTTGGACATTTGTGTGACAATAAATTGCAACGCTCTGCAATCAGATATTTCCTTTCCTCTGAATCCATGTATCTATAAGGGCTTCAGATATCGATCGATGAAAATAATATTAGTTTCCAAATTGCCAATGTTTTCAATTAGGACAGCAATGCTACTGTAGTTATATTATCATCTTGATTCTCCTTTCTAAACTTTGTAGTTAACAGGAATCAGTGGAGAAAAGTAGAAAATAATGGTACACACTTACTACATACTTAATTTATTGGCCTAATTGCAACAAATAACCAACCAGTTGTAATTGGACATTTCTTGATAAGACCAGACAAATGTAAACATTTGCTGCCTGTAAGTTTACATTTTTATTTATATTTGTCTAAATTATGTTGAAGTGGTTTGTAATGCATTTTGAATGATACAAATGAAAATTTGCTATTTTCCAGCCAACTTTTCAGAGTCAAATTATTATGCAGAGTTTGAGGTGTGGGTGGCACACTAATTGTTAAAGCAGAAAATTGAATATAATTTAAAGGGATGGGATAATTAAAAGGATATACTGACAAAAATAATGGAAATCTTTGGAAATGAGCAAAATACCCATGGGAAATCTTGTCAACATTGAAGCAGAGGGACAAAAGAGAGGGAAAGAACACAAAAATTAATTGAAACCCAAGATATGGTAATCAACTCAAATCAATATATGAAATAGATTTCTGAACCTGAAGTAATAAAGCCATTTCAATTTTAAAATGTCCTTTTAAAGAATACTTTAACTGGCAGCTGTTCTTAATTAATCATTCCATGTCAGAGGAGGATTAAGTATCAAACTAAATGAAGTCAGAACTTTGACTGTTCCTTGGATTGGAGGTGCATTCAAACTTATTAATCTGATAGTGCTGGGTCCTCTACCTGGGTACAATCCACAAAATTGATAACCAGATCTTCATGAATGTTTTGAAATACTTTGGTAAGACACAAAGGAGAGCAGAATGGGAAAATGGATATTAAATGTAATTTTTCAGCAGAGTACAAGATAATGCATTTGGAAAGAAAAGTAGGGAATGCAAGGATATTCTCCTTGGAAAGATGCTGAAAGATGTTGATCAATAGAGAGATATGGGGGTTCAAATATATTAAGACAATTATTCTGACACATTGAAAGGGCCCAGAATACTTCTTTTAGTGTCATTAAATGGTGTGAGGGCATCACAATACATAAAGTTTGAACATAGATATCTAAAATCAGGGAATTCTGGCTCTTCAAAGAGATCCCTCCAATAAGACTAGGAATGCCTGCAAACATCTTGAGGGTAGGAAAAACATCTTTGATGAGCCATTGAGGTTTCTGCATCTTTCTGCTTAGTAGGAACTTGTCAGTGAACCATCTGGTCAAGTATCATTTTGGGTGGGGGTGGTGGGGGGGGGGGGGGGGGGGGCAATCTCAAGCAAGTATACCTGATGAGCCTTTTTCCAGGCATTTAATGGGAGGATTAGACATTTTATTTCATTTCATATCTACAGTAGATCTGTGCATGCTTTGAGCAAAGCTGAATCAACTGGCATGTCCTGGAAACTCAGGGAAATACAGGGACAGAGATCCACCCAATTTCCCTATTCTTTTAATGAAGAGAACTAGGCATTGCTCAGGTCAAAACTAAAGAAAATTGGACCTATAATTTGTTGACAGTGCAATTCTTCTAAATCCATAAAATGGTAACAACACTTCACATTTGGCAAGCCATGACTTGGAGTACAAGAGCAAGGAGGTAATGATAAATTTGTACAAGGCAACAGTTGCAGTTAAGAATACAGTCCAGATTTACCTATATTATTATATAGAGAAGTTTATAGTGTTAATGAGCATACATCATAGATTCACTAATTTAAACTCATTGTAATTAGGAACTATAGCTTTGAAGTACTGACAATATTGGGAATATTTCCAGTGAAGCAGAGAAAACAGTGGAGATTTAATAGGGCTTTTAAAATTATCAAGGAACGTTATAGGATAAAGGAAAAGATTATTTCTTCAAGTTGGGCACTCAGTGACAAGAAATCGATTTAAAATAGTCACAGAGTTTGAATTTAGAGGTTAGGAGAAATTTATTTACAAAGAGAGTTGATAACAGCAAGGCATGCCTTATGTTAGGGAGTAACTGCAATTTTACTCTAATAAAATGAGAACCATTGTTTGAATCAGAGGAAGCTGCTGGATAATGGAGAACTGGGATTAATTGGGGATTGTTCAAACATTGATTCTATAGGGTGAATGCCCATTTTCTGCTGAAAATGTTTTTAGTTCTATGAACGAATGAAAAAGGGCAATTTCAGCTTTTCACTTTTACCAATGTGATGTAACTTCAGCTCGGCAAAATGCTACAGTGATTATATTTGGTGTAGACAGCATTGATGCCCCAAGAATAAAAGCTGATCTGTCACAAGAAGCAATTGTCTTTGAAGAAAACCCAAGTTCTTTCACAACAGCCAGATAATCAATATTAATTATTTCTATCATCCTAGATGGATGGGAAGTGAAAAGTAATTCCCCTGGCTATTCGATGAGTTGTTTATTGTATCTGACTGACTGCAAAGCCCATTGGAATTTTGTGAGTGGCCAGGCCACCTTTATTTGTGGAACAACTAAGTGTCAATAAACTTTCAAATGTCACACAGACTAAAGAGATTTGCTGGGCTATTAACCATAATGCCTCTGGACAGAATTTTAAATTTGCTTGGAGGTTTTCAAGATAACAGGCCAAAGAGAACTTGACAGATACTTTAGCTTTGACATCCATTTAAAAAAAATTCCCAGTCACCTGGCTTCTTCACAATTTAAAAGTGAAGGACAAGGGTAAATTCAATTGTGTTTGATGAGAGTGTGGAGCAGAGATGGGGTTGCACAAAAGTGATTGTTCTCCATTGAGTAGATTTCTGAATACAGAAATGCTGAATGTAGACTTAATGGCCCTTATTAATATGAATACCATGAATAAAGAACACATGCTACATAATAAGTAGCACTAAAGGAATTGAGAAATGGGGTCAAGGAACCCTATTAAGTCAGGAGATGAAGAAATATATTTGAAATGAATTACGCTGAAACTTCATGGCCTTTCTGGAGTGGCAAGATTCAAACATGAGGATCCTTAACTAACATCTGGCCTAAAATTGAGGATCACATGAACATAGCCAGATGTGCCAATGTCTCAGTGAAGTACCTGGCTCTCACAGGGACAAGGTCTAACTTCAGATCTGGTGTGATAGTATGGACAAAATGGGAAGTGATGCCATCTGGGTGTCCAAACAGAGTAGGCTGACATAATTTTATTTCTCAAAAATGAGTAAAGCTAACTCTTTGAAGGTGATGGAGCTTCCCAGAAAGCACTTCATTATATCCTGCAGGGCTAAGGGCTTTGGTTGCTGGTGCTTTAAATATATGATCCAGATGTGGGCATCAGCTGTACATGGCGACACAAGAGATTGCAGATGCTGGAACCTGGAGCAAAAAACAAACTGTTGGAGGAACTCAGGTTGAGCAGCTTCTGTGGGGGAAAGGAACTGTTGATCTTTCGGGTTGAGACCCTGCATCAGGACTGAGAATGGAGAGGGAAGATAGCTGGTTTAAAGAGGAAAGGGGGAGGGGTGAGACATGGCCTGGTAAGAGATAGGTGCACCGAGGAGGGGTGAAGGATAATGGGTAGAAGTTGCCAGGTGGGAGAGTGGGAGGGGTGGAGCTGGGAGATAGAAGCAGGTAGGTGGTAGGTGGAAGCAAACGTCAACTATTCCTTCCCCCCCCACAGGTGCTGCTCAACCCGCTGAGTTCCTCCAGCAGTTTGTTTTTAGCATGGCACTTTAGAGAATTTTACTGTAAATGAGAGTCAACAACAAAGATTTCCAGTGGAAACATCAAGTCACCTATGCTCTGATATTCCTTAACTGGATTTCCATGGCCATTGGTAGCAAAAGCAGGATACTTAACATCATTGTTTTGACGTTATTTTTGTTTGATTGGCAACTATTTTCTTGTCTGAATTGTGATTGTACATTTTTAACATGACTTGGTGCTTCCATTTAACTAGTTATGGCAATGGTACATGTTAAGATAAATTAACAATAGAAGCAGATAAAAGCCACTTGGCCCCTTGTGACAACTCTGCTATTCAATAAGATTGTATCACATTGCCACTTTCCTGCACAAACACCCTATCCCTTGGTTCCTCATAATATATAAAAAATCTATCCACCTCTGTTTTAAGTATACTCATACATGTTTGAAGAATGAACTGTAGGCAGGTAGTGATGTCAATGTACATGTAATGTAGATATAAATGCCCGCTGTGTCACTTTGGAGTGCAATTATCTAGCTTATGCTGTTGCTAATTAAACACAGAAAAACACCATATGGACTCGTACAGTAAAAGTTTAGTAGATGCAGGGTTTCCTGATGCAAGAAACCTTGCATCGACACAAAATATAGACCATTATTTTCCTCCCACAGATGCTGCTTGACCCATTGATTTCCTCCAGCAGATTATTTGTTGTTCCGGATTCCAGCATCTGCAGTCTCTTGTGCCTGTGCTAAATAGTTAATTTGTTTTCAGGGAGCACTCTATCCGTGCTTTGGAATTTATGCATATTATGGGCTCTGATGAAACCCTGTCTGAATATTGTTTAGATTTCCAGTCTCCTTAATTTAAGAAAGATATACTTGCAATAGGAATGCAAAGAAAATTCACAAGAGAGATTAAGCAGACTGTGCCCTTGCTCTTGAGTTCAGAGGAAAGAGTGATGATCTCATTGAAACACAAAAAAATCTTATTGGGCTTGATGGGTGGTTGCAGGATACCTGACTTAATACCTGGCTGAGGTGTCTCGATTCAGGGATCAGTTTCAAAGTCGGGGTCAGCCATTCTTCCAGAGCATAATGGATATTTGGAATTTTCTTCCTAAGAGCATCTTGGAGGCTCAGTCACTGAGTATGTTTGAGAAATTGATGCATTTTTCAGAGTTCAGCAAATCAAGGGATTAGCCAGGGAAATCATCATTCCTGCATCCATCCTGTCATGAAGGAAGTTTTATTTTAACTAATTGATCAGAAGAGTAGCTTATTGAAATACAAAAACAATAGGCAATATATTGGCTTATAAAAACATCACGTAGAGTCAGTCTTAAAGTAGGAGTGAAACAAGGAAGTATTTTAACAGGTAGAAAGCTGCTGGAGGTGTATATCTCATTTTCGAAAAAAGTTGTGGATATTGGGTCAACTGAAATTTGCAAGACTGAGATTGATGGATTTGTGTTAATTAAATGTATCATTAAATATGGATTAATGGATTTCAGGTGCCTGCTGACTATGGTCTCGCTGAGTGGCAGAGCAGACCTCAAATGCTAAATGGCTCATGCCTAATCCGACGCGCTCAAATAATGAATGAAGGAAGCCATACAATACAGTAGAATGCTGAGCTGCATGAATTGTATGAATTATTCAGTCCAGGTTATATATGATGTTTAGAAAATTTTATTTTCAACTTTGCTAGATCCGAAAATTTGGCAAGGAAACAGCTTACATTTGTGACTTTTGGACATCTCAAAGCATTTAAAGACATTAAGGTATTTTTAAATGTGGATACTATTGTAATGTAGGTACTATAGTAAAGGGAAATTGTATTTGGCAAATTTGCTAGAGTTCTTTGTGGATGTAACAAACAGGAGAGATAAAAGGAAACAAGTAGATATAGTATATTTGGATTATTGGTGCCAAGTAACAGGTTCCTACACAAGATCAAAGCACATGGGATTGGGGATAATATATTCTATTGACTGAGGACTGACTTACTGACAGAAAACAGAGTAAGGATGAATAGGTTGTTTTCAGATTAGCAATCAGTAATTAGTGAGGTGCCATAGGGCCTTAAATATTTCCAAATTATATTAATTACTTGGATGGAGGCATGGAATGTACAGTAGCCAAAAGTTATCAGGTTATGAGGAGGATACAAAGAGCATGCAAAGATATACAGATAGGTTAAATCAGTGCGCAGAAAGTTGGCAGATAGAATATTATATAGAGAAATGTCCGATTATTCACTTTGGAAGGAAGAAGATTCAAATTTGTTGCAGTACAAAGGGAATTTGGATGGGGTTGGGGGGGGGGGGGGGGAGCCTTTGGTCCTTGTACATGAATCACTAATGGCTAATATGCAGATACAGCAGGTAATTTGGAAGGCTGATGGAATGATGGCCTTTATTTCAAAGGGTATGGAGTCTAAAAGAGGGGATCTTTTTATGTAGCTTTACAGTTCACTGTTGAGGCCACACCTGGAATATTGTATATAGTTTAGGATCCATATTTAAGGAAGCCCACATTCGTATTGGAAGCAGTGCAGAGAGGATTCACTAGGTTGATTCCTGGGATGAGGGAGTTGACATGTGAAGGTTGAGCAGGATGGGTACATACTCTTTGGGGTTTAGGAAAATGACAGATAATCTTATTGAAACAAATAAGATTCTGGGAAGGGGAAGGGCGGAAGAATGTTTTCCCTAATGGGTGTAGTCTGAACTCAGGGGCATAATTTCAGAAATAGCAGATGGAGATGATGATCATGATTCCTTGGGATTCTCTACCACAGAGAGCAGAGGAGGTGGGGTCATTAAATATATTCAAGGTGGAGATTGACAGATATTTTAACTATTAGGATATTGAGGGGTATGGGGAGAGAATGTGCAAGTGATGTTGAGGCTGAGATTGGATCGGCCATGATCTCATTGAATGGTGGAGCTGGCTCAAGGAGTCAACTGGTTTACTGCTTCCATTTCTTATGTTCTAAGGAAATGCTGCAGCTACTTTGCATGTAAAGGCACCCAAAACAGCAATGAAGTAAATGACCAAATCATCTGCTTTTAAGATGTTGCTGATAACTAATAGTCTGGTATTTAGGAGAGCCAGTGGAGAACTCCCCAGCTCTTCTAATTTTCAACTTCCTAAAATGGGATTTTAGTAACATCGAGGGTAAATTGGGATTCAACTGAGCATCTCATTTGAAAGCTCTGTCTCTGACAGCGCTCCCTTACTATTGTATTGAAGTGTTAATTTAATGTTAAGAAAGAATGAAGTTGAACACTAAGTGTAAGTTTTCCTGTAGTGCCATTGTCTGAATAAATCTATTGGCACCATTGTTTGGCTCAGTAGGCCTGGGGCTTGGTAAAAAGCATATAATATGCTAAGTATATGAATAATTCATGGAAAAGACTATTATGAAATATTTTAATTTTACAGATCTGTTTACAGTGGTTGGGAACTGAAAAACTGTAATTGTTCTGGACTGGACTGTTGCTGAGATTTTTTTAAATTGCTGCTGTGTTGTTAATGAATTCATTGGCACAGTTTTCTTTAAATGCCTGGTTAAGATTGCTTTTCTGAAAATGTCATCATTTATTCTTGTGCAACACAAAGATTCATAAGTCTAAAAATTACCAGTTTGTGTCCTTCTGAAGAATAAATGGTATTCTGCATTAGGATTATGTGCGATGTTTAAAACCTGAATAAGCAATCTTCTGTTTTGAATACTGCTGATAGTTGAAGTGCTTCAGTGCTCACACAACAGGGGAGCCAATTATAACATTGCTGTAATCTATCTTCACATAGCATTTTAAGGCCCTTAACCAGATACCTAAGGCATTTTGAAACACCATGCAATAGTAGCATTTGATTGTGGTCAATATTTTCAGACTGTAAATGGCACACAAACAATGGAAATAAACATTGGTGACAGAAGTGCCGCCTGGGGAATGACAGAGCAGAGAGGAATCATAAATAGCGCAAAAGGGATCAAGCTCCTTTCCTCCTTCAGCAGTCTTGAGAATAGCGTTTCAGAATAGTTAATGGAACCCGATGAATGCACAAGGCATGAAGTGATGTGAAAAATAATACAGCTGATTTGTGGACATTAACCGAAATTGGCGTATGGAGTAGTAACTCCAATGCTCTGCATTAGTCGCAAATGAACATGATTTAAAACTAGCTTTTGCTTTCCTTGTACTGTATCAAAAGGAATATTAGAATTACATAAATAGTTCTGCTGCTGACAGAATCTTGGGCAATTGGGGAAAAAAAGTTGTCAATCGCAAGAGTATAGTTTGTGAAATGATCCATTTATTTCTATATTCTGAACAATGCAAATTTTCTTCCCAATCATGTAGATTAATCACAAGTGTTGTGGCGACATGCAAGTTGCAATAAAGTTATGTTTTTTGTAACCCAAAAGAGTAATGCAGTACTCTTGAGGCAGATGCTCGTTTTCCACTCAGAAGTAGATCAGATTGTAACCAGAGCAAACAAAGCAGCGCTAACTTCTATAATGTATCAACAAACTGCTACTTTTGCTTGAACTAGATAAGATATTTTTGTTCATCACATGTACACCTAAACACACAGTGAAATGCATATTTTGCGTAGAGTGTTCTGGGGGCAGCCCACAAGTGTCGCCATGCTTCTGGCGCCAATATAGCATGCCCACAACTTCCTAACCTGTACGTCTTTGGAATGTGGGAGGAAACCCATGCAGACATGGGGAGAACGTACAAACTCCTTACAGACAGTGGCCGGAATTGAACCCTGGTCGCTGGCACTGTAATATCATTACACTAACCACTACACTACCGTGCCTGCCCTATGTTCTCTGTTGGGGCTTGAAACAATCCAGTTGCATTGAAGTCTATATGTCTATGGTTGCTTTGAGCATCTCTAGTAGAGATGGTCATGTCACAAACAGTGTGATAATTTGTTCTTAGTAGTCTGCAGAAAAAGGTATGTGGTAAAGAATAAACAGAATTCTCCATCAATCAGTACCTGGGAACATAATTGTCGTTTATATCTTGATCCCATTTTACCAGTTACTGCTTTTGAAAGTAATCCACAAATAAATGGAGTCTAATAAATACTTCCATCGGTTATTAGACATTTTTGTATCTCTTTCCAGCTCCTCCTTTTTGTCACTTCTATATTATGTGACCGTGGATCAGCCTTTACTTTCTCCAACATTAAATTTCTTTATTTATTTCCGGGAGCAAGATCAGCAGTTATTATGCATCCCTAATTTACATCACTGCACTACAGTTGCCCCTAAACTGAGTCGTAGGTAGTTAAATAACTTCTACATTGCTCTGAGCTTGGCATTGCATATAAACCAGACTCAGTCAGCAAGTTCTTCCTTCCCTGAAGAACATTAATGAACAGGATAATTTTTTGAATAATAACCTGGTAGATTTGTGGTCAACATTTGTGGTACTAGCATTTTTTAAAGTTACAGGTTAAATTAATTACTTGAATTTAAATTCCCCAGTTGCCTTTGGACAGGTTCATTCTTATGTGTCCAGACCCATAGTACAGTAACTTTATCACTATGCCACTGTGTACTTATTCAGCATCAGCTGCACCAAGACTGTTCTGCTTGGCTTCCACTCAAAACCCTCCCTCCAACATATGGACTCATTCTTTTCCCTGGCTGTTTTCTTCAGATTGTTCTCAAGCATAATTTGACATCGTGGATCATCATGGGCTGGAACTTTCTGGCAATTGTGAGTATTTGCCTCTACATGGGGCAATAAACTCAGGAATTGCTGGAATTCAAATGTGCTGAATCACCAGCACTGATGCTGGACAATTTGTCTGCTGAACCTGAGCTTTTCATTTGAACTACAAATGAGAGGACAAGGAAAAATATATGGTAAATTTTTGTTTGATTAATTCAGTTCACTTCAATGTTTTTAATTGCTTACATGAGTTTGAAGTCATTTTAATTTATTTAGGTTTTTTCAAATATTAATTTTTGAATTCTTTTAACGTTATTGATTTTTCACAATTTTGGTCCCTGAAATCCAGAAACACTCATCCATGCTTTCAATATCCTTAATAGTTTTGAGAGCTGGCAAACTCGGGGCCTTTGCTGCCTGTCAGTATTTGTTTTTCAGCCTTTGTGGGTGAGGCTAATGTTGGCCCAAAATAATGTATATTAAAATTGTGTTCAGTAACGATACATGACCCAGCCATTTTGGAGTGGGACCTTCCCAGCAAGTCAATATCCATGAAGGATAAGTTCATACTTCCTCCATTTGTTGGGGTATGTGCAAATGTCTTGCCACTGGTAGCACATTTTGGCCCAAAGTATTATTGATCTCTTTTGCTGAGAGAGTAATTCATAACTAAAAACTGCTCTGCACATCTATACTTAATGTGTATACTTAATGTATGCCATGTGTGGGAAGATAGTTTGAAAAGTTAAGAATTAGATAAGTGATGTATTCTTAAGGTAATTCCCAGATATGTCAGGATAGTTTGATGTGGCTGTTTTGCATGTTCACTATGCTCACATTCATATTTAGTTATATAGATTTAATTTCTGTAACACTGGCAAAATCTAGTAATAACTTTGTCAAAACATAGATGTTGTAAATGTTAGGTTTAGATAAGTGAAAAATTAACAACCTAAACATAAGCATTAGGAAAAATTGGAGAAAGGAGATAAGAAGGGTGGGAAAGGTTGAATGTAGCAGATGTAATCTGTATGTGTTTTCAGAAGGCCTTTGATAAAGTCTTATTAAACAGCTGGTTAGAATATTGGGGCCATGGATAAAAGATTAGTGGCAGTATGGATACAAAGTTACCTCCAGGGCAGGATGCACAGAGTTGTGGTAAATGGTTGCTTTTCATTCTGGAAGATGGGAGGGTGTTCCCTGGAGTCAGAGCTAGGGCCACTGTTTTTCTTTAATATGTATAAGTTGGTGAGCAGGGAAACATTACAAATTGTGAACAACACCCATTTTGGAGGTACGGTAAACATGAGAAGAATAGTAATATAAGAGGACATAGGTAGTCAGGATGGGCAGACAGGTGGCAGATGAAATCTATCACATAGAAGTCTGATGTGATAGATTTTGGCATAAAGAACAAGAGGTCTGGTTCTAAGAAGTATGCAAGAGCAAAGTGCATAAATAGCATGAAGTTCATATTGTGCATAAACTTTTGAGAGAGCAGTTGGTAAAGCATATCAAATCTTGGGTTTCATAAATGGAGGCATTGAGTACAAAAACATGGAACTTGTGTTGATTTTTTAAAAAATGTGAGTTCGGCTAAAACTGAAATATTGCTTCAAATTCTGATCATCTGACTTTATAAAAAATTTGAAGATTCCAGTCCAGGTGCTGAAGAGATGTATTGGAATAGTTCCACAAATACGGAAATTTAGCTTTAAGATTACATTGGAGAATCAGGGATTGTTTGGTTTTGATTAAAGAAAGTTGAGAGGAAATTTGAAAGAAGTGTACAGGACTAGGACAGGTTTAGAAAAGGTAAATGGAGAGAAGCTGTTGTCTTTACTTGGTTGTTCAGGTATTAGGGGAGACAGAAAGTGAAAGAGTAAAAATACAATTTTTAATGCAAAGTAGTGTTGATGTGGAATTCACTGCCTTTAAGTTTGGCGGAAACAGTCAATCAGCATTTTCAAAGGAGAATTGAATGGGTACTTGAGGGAAAATAATCTACAAGGAGTGAGTGGAGAAATGAAACTGAATAGATTGTTCTACAAGAAGGCTGAATGGTCCCAGTCCTTGTAGTAACACTTCAGTGACTCCATGATTCTCATTGAACATACCCTGTATTGCCATTCTCTGAAGAAAGATTTCTGTGAACTAACTTCAAAGGTCTTATTGTTTTGCTGTTATTACATTTTAAAGAACCCAGTGCAGAGATGCTTTTATGTTTATTCCATTTAGTTTTTACAGCCACTGAACAGCCAGAATAAATTATGATTTCAGATGCTGAGTAGCATTTGGCTTTCTAATAGCAATTTAAGTATATGCATATCCCAAATGAGTTCATTCCCACTTTGCACAGCACATTTCTGCTTATTCAACTATACTTTTACACTGATACAGCTGTGGTACAAGTTTGGTAGAGAGCTCCCAATTAGCAGAAGCCTGCAGGGAAGCCTAGGAATGCAATAAAAATGAGTATTGGGAAATAGCATTGACAGATTGGCACTGTGCCCTGATAAAATGGCTCTGAGATAGGAGTTTGAATTTCCCTAGAAGGAGTTCTATGCCATGATGTTAAAATAATAAGCCTGTATGCTATTAAATAAGGACAGCAGCAGACGTTTCTCCCAGAAAAATGCAAATCTCCTCAGCCTTGTCAGCACAACCATAATAAACAACTTCAAGGTTTGAAATAAAATGAGGCAAATTGAAATTCATCAGCAACCATTTAAAATCTTTAAAATATTCCATGCATTGTTTTAATTTTGGACAGCTGGTACAATTTTACATTTGCTGCTGTTTCAATCCATGTTCACGATTGGAATGCAATGAAGTGTGTTATTAAACTAATTTGTATGCATGATTGAAATTTTAGTCCTAAATATTTGTGACATTCTGTGTGTGTAGAAGTCCAGAGGTAGATACTGCTGAAATGATGTGAAAAGGTATGTGCGTCACATAACCTAGTAATTGAATATTGGAATTCAACCTATGGATCTGGGCCATAAACTTGACTTTTCTATTTCTTTATTCTTCATCTAGTGACCACCTTAAGATAAGATAAGATAAGATACCTTTATTTGGCACATGTACATCGAAACACACAGTGAAATGCATCTTTTGCATAGAGTGTTCTGGGGGCAGCCTGCAAGTGTCGCCACGCTTCCGGTGCCAACATAGCATGCCCACAACTTCCTAACCTGTACGTCTTTGGAATGTGGGAGGAAACTGGATATACACGTGAAACCTTTGTATGTTGTAAAAAGCAGTGGGTGGATAATTCTGAAATGGCAATAGGAATGTGATTAGAAAAAGCAACTCGACTAATTGAAGAACAAGATATTGGCCAATCTGAATTGGAAAAGCACTTTTTTTTAAGTGTGGTTTACAGTGCTTGATAAACCTACTTTTTAAAGTAGGCATCGAAGACTGAAGCTAGATGGATATTTAAGTGATTGATCCCAGTAGAGGAGATGGTAACACCACCTTTTAATTTGAAAATTTCAGATAAAAATTGCAATTTTCTGAATCATCAGTTAATTGGAAGTTTCTAATCAGCCAAATGGTAATTTCAACCTGCTATTAATCATTGTATTGCATAATGCATAATTTATAAAGAATAAATTTTAAATAAAATCATTATTACATATTATTGACCAAATAAGCCAAAGATTTGGGAGAAGCTATCTGCAGCAATGTGTTCACACAATGAACTGTTAGCATCTAACCTATTAAAAGACATTTTAAGTCCCTGATTGTGTTTTCTTGGCGTTCCAAGCACAGGTCAATTCCAAGTGTCCGAAGGAAGATGTTAGCTTATCATTTCAATTCATTTCCACATGAATTAAAACAATGAAGTGAAATGCCAATTTTGGGGAAAAATAGCTGAACAACTTAATTGACATCAACTTATTGCAAATGCTTTTCATTGAGTTACCATTTTAGGACATAAGACATGGGAGGCTCCTCATCTGGCTCCTCAAGTCTGTACTGCAGTTCACTTAAGTCATGGCTGAATTATCTAGGCCTCAGCTCCAGTTTTTCTGCCTGTTCTTCATAACCCTTGCCTCCTCAGTAGTTCAAAAACTTGATGAAAATCAAAGAACTGCAGATGCTGGATATCTAGAATAAAAGCAGAAAATGCTGGAAACACCGAGCAAGTCAGACAGCGTCTGTGGAAAGATATGCAGAATTTCAGGTCAAAAATCTTGCATCAGAACTGGGAAAGAGGGTGACAAAGGGGGTTTGACTTGACAATTTAACTCTGTTTCTCTTTCCACAGATGCTGCATGACGTGATGAGTATTTCCAGTATACTTTGGTTCTAGTTCAGAAATCTGTCTGCCACAGCCTTGAACTATTGAGTGACATCCTCCAAAACATAATTTTTGGGGTATAGAACTTCTGAGATAAGAAATTCATTTGTTTCTCTGTTTCAGATGCATGATCCCTTATTCTGAAGTTATGCCCTTTCATTCCCAATTCCCCATGAGGGAAACATCCTCTCAGTATCTACCCTGTCAAACCCCTCAGAATCTTATGTGTTTCAATAGGATTACTTTATATCCTTTTAAACTCCAAAGAGTTTAGCCCAACTACTCAACTCTTTCTCATAAGACAATCCCTTCATTGTAGGAATTGCCTCCAATGCAAGTTTATTCCTCTTTAAATAAGGAGACCTAAACTCTATCAGTACTCAAGGTGTGGTCTCATCAATACCCTGTACTGCTATGGGAAAAATTCCCTGCTATTATACTCCATACTTCTTGCTATAATGGATGAAATTCCATTTGCTTCCCTAGTTACTTGCCATGGATGCATGCTAAGTTCATGTACAGGGGCACCTAGATTTATCTATACAGCAGCCTTTTGTAGCCTCTCTCCATTTAAACAATACTCTGTTGTTTTATTCTTCCTGCCAAAATTGATTATTTCACAACTACCTGCAAAATTTTCACGCTTTTGCGTCTTCCACACAAATTATTTTCACACACATCTTTGCATTGTCAGAAAATTTAGTTACAATATACTTGATCCCCTCATCTAAGGAACTAATATAGATTTTAAATAGCTAAATGCACAGCATTGGTCCCTTTGGCACTTCACGAGGTACAGCTTGCCAGCTGAAAAATAATTTGTTTATCCCAACTTCATGTTTTCTCAGTCAATTTCCTATCCGTGCTAATGTATTATCTCCAATGGCCCATGCTCTTACTTTATGCAGTAATCATGGCACCTTATTGAATGACATTTGGGGATCAAAATATGCTAAATCTTTGGTCTCCTGTTATCCACCCTACTCGTTACATCCACTAAGGATAATAAATTTCTCACTTGCTCTTTCCCTTTCGTAAAACCTTTTGACTCAGCCTAATTATATTATGATTTTCTAAACATCCTGCTACTGATTTCCAATTATGGATTCCAGCATTTTTCCAGTGACAGATGTTACTCTAACTAGCCTAACATTTCCTGCTTTCTGTTTCCCCTCTTTCTTGAATGAGGGTGTTCCTTCTGTGGTTTTCAAATCTGCTAGGACCATTCCAGAATATATGAACTTCTGGAAGATCACAACTAATTCTTTCACCCTCTCTGTATCCACTTCTTTTAAAACCTTTGACTCCAGGGAGTTTGTAAGCCTGGCTCCTTTAGTTTGCCTAGTACTTGTTCTCAAGTGATAATAGTTTAAAATTTTCCCTCTCTTTTGTTCCCTGACTTTCTATTATTGGGATATGAGGACAGATTCAAAATATTTGTTCAAGCCTCTGCTATTTCTTTATTTCCCATTAGTAACTCCCCAGTCTCATCTGCTAAGTGACCAAAGTTTACTTTAGCTATCCCCTTCCATTTATATTCCTGTAGAAGTTCTTGCTATGTTAAGGGCAACACCATGATATACCTAGTAGAGATGCTGCCTCATAGCTCCAGTGACTCATGTTCAGTCCTGATCAGTGGTACTGCCTGTGTGTTTGTATGTTCTTCCTGTGGCTGCCTTCGTTTTCTCCAGTGCTCCAGTTTCCTCCCACATACAAGGACATGTGGGCTGGTAGGTTAATTAGTTATGGTCAGTTGTCACTGGTGAGTGCTAGAATCTGGGGGTGTGAGAAATAAATAGGGTTAGTGTAAGATGGGTGCTTGACACTTAGTGTGGATTCAGTGGGTCGAACGAATTGATTCCAAGCTTTATGACTCCATGCTCCACTTTATTTCTTGCTATTTTACTCTGATAAACTACTTATAGCTATCCTTTTTGTTACTTTTTTTCCCTAACCATTTAGCCTACCACTACACACATTGTATACTTTTTCTTTTAATTTGATTTCATGCTCAATTTTATTTAGCCATGGTTAGATGATTCTTCCTGAAGAGTTCTTATCTTTCAGTGGAGTATATTTTTGTTAAATTATTAAGTATTTTCTTTAATATCTGTCACAGGTTGTCTACTTTAATCTATTTGCCGTATCCAGTTTATCAACCCTGCATTGTACGTTTGTGATTGCCTTTAAGATAAATCTCCACAGAATCAGGCTTATTTACCAATTTGAATTAATTTGTAGACCAAAAACCCAATTGCAGGAATTCTTGAGGCAGACTCTGAAGTAGTCACTGTGTAGCTTCTATCCAAGGATCTTCAACGAATTGATCAAAGCTCCAGATTCCACACAAGATTGGGGAAAACAAATTTCTTGCCTAACACATCATATAATACGGAATCATAGAATGATATGGTGCAAGAGACAATTTGTGCTTATCTTTCCTGTGCTGACTCTTTGAAAGAGTTATCAAACTATTTCCACTGCTTTGCTTCTTCATAGCTAAACAATTTTATTTTTGCCTTTTTTTATCTTGTCTCCCTTTGTAAGTTTTTATTGAATCTTCACTTAATACACTTTCATTAGGTGCCTTGTGGGTCTCACAAGATCTCACAAATCATTATGCATTCTTTTCTTATTGTTGCCTCTTTTGTTAGCTCACATAGCTACCATAACTTTCTGCTTACTTTCTACTTGTGGAAATAGTTTTTTCCATATTTAAAATTTTAAAACCTGTCATAATTTTAGACATCTGTAATATACTCACATGGAGTCCAGGGTTTATCTTCAGAACAAACTTTCTCTTTATTACAAACTGACGTCAACAGGGGAGTCACTTGTCCTGGAATGAATGCTTCCCAATCCAAAGTTTCCTTTATTCTTATACTATTTCTTATTTACTTTTCCCACTATTATTTCTACCCCACATGTGCTGTGTATGCAGAGAGTGAGGTAAGACTTTTGCAGTGACAAGCATCAGTGCCTATGTGCTACGTGAGCTGTCAAGCTTGAACACCTCGTGTGCGACATGAGCCGTGTGCAGTTCTGTCTTTACCTTATATGCACAATGGGAAGCTTTCTTCCTGGAGTTTATGGGAGTGTTGTTGGGCTGGTAACCAGGTGTTTACAATGCCTGCAGTTTGAACCAGTTCCAGTCTTTCTCTGCCTGGTACCAATCCTTTAGAGTCCCCCTTTATCTCTCTACTATATGATCATCCCTCTGCTCTCTACTACAGTGCTACAGAGCCATTTCAATATTCCCTACCACACTTCCCTTTATTTTTCCTGCCCCAACTTCACTAATATCTTCAAATAACTCTTCAAATAGCCACAATCTAGATCCTGTATGTCATTGCGATCTGTTTGGGATTTTTTTTTGCATAGAAGCTCAGATCTTGAGGAATCACATGACTGATAGAAGATAAGATGTTGTAAGATATATGCTGACAAGTGATTTTCTGATTTTCTACTAGTCTACCCTATAAAAGTGCAATCAGCATGCTGGATCAAACTTATTTTTCACCACCTTCATATTTCACAAGCAAACTTGGCAGTAGAGGTCGGGAGCATTAATAACCTCTGACTGTGTTATGCTTTCTCATTCTAAGCATCGGAGTTCCTTTGGATTGTTATTGATCTGATAATAATCAGGTTAACTGAGGATGAGTCCATTGGTATTTCTACTTAAGAGTTAAGAAAGTGCCCTCATAGTTCCTTGATACCAATGTTTGCTTCATTCGATTCCATACGAGCTACTACATGAGAATATTGGACCATAAGTTTATGCTTCTTGCTCCTTCACGTGATTTCTTCTCTCAACTGATACTTTTGTCTTAAATATAAGAAAATAAATTAAACATCAAATATAGTTTCTGCATTGGTTTAAAGCTAAGCCAGGAAACCAATTATTCTGCTGAGTGAGTCTGTTTAAAAAAGAAGTTTAAGAACTGTAATGATGGAGCTCATTTTCAGTAACCTATTTTGTGTTCAAAATAGAAACATCCACATCACAATACAATTATCCTCGCCCTGCATTCCAAGTACTTTTTTAACTTTTAGATACTAATCCTTCCCCACCCCATACCACAGAAAAAATACAACTTCTGAAAAAAATTCCACCTGCAAAATTATATTTTGAATGTAGAAAGTATGTGCATGTTCATGAGAAATGGTACAGAAATGAAGATACTGTAATTTTTTTGTTTCTGGAACTGCTGGCATTTCTCCATGCAAACATCAGAAAATTTGGGATTCCCACGTAAATGTGGAAGTGCTTAACTGCTTATTAGCGTTTGCTGCCCACATTTATTAGGCAGAAATTCTGAAGATCAAAGTGAGAATTGCCACAGTTCTCTAGTTGTATATTGGTAAATCTGCCGGCTGAACCTGTCCCAAGTGAGAACTGGTGCAACAACAACAAATTCACTCATTTACATAGACCAATGTTTTACATAACCTCCCTGGTCTTCTATTCTATGCTCTAGCTAATGAAGGCAAGATTATCATATACCTTCTTTACCACATTATCTACCTGTGCTCGATACCTTCAGGGAGCTTTAGACTTGTACAGTGAGGATCCTGCATTTCTCAATACTCCTTATGGCCCTACCATTCATTGTGCAGTCCCTATCCTAATTAGTGCTCCCAAAGTGCATTTCCCTGCACTTATCAGGATTAAATTCCACGTGCCATTGCTCTGCCCATTTTACCAACTGATCAGTATCATCCTGTCCTCCATGACTTTCCACCTATTTACAACAATTTTAGTGTCATCTGCCAGGCTACTAATCATATATTCTGCATTCCTATCCAGATCATTAACATATGTAATAAACAGTATGGATTCTAGCACCATTCCCTGTGGTACACCACTGGTCACAGATCTCCAATCACAAAAACAATTTATGATTTTGGATTCAGTATGTCAGTTTGTCCTGGACAAAGGCATTACTGAAGTCCATGTAAAATGCATCAACTGAACTGCCCTTTTCAGTACATTTTGTTGCCTCTTCAAAAAATCCAATCAAGTTGATCAGACAGGATCTCCCCCAACAAAATCACGCTGACTATCTTTGATTAATCCCTGCTTTTCACCTCATTATAGGAAGGATGTCGAGGCTTTAGAGAGGGTGCAGAGGAGGTTTACTAGGATGCTGCCTGGATTAGAGGGCATGTGCTATCAGGAGAGGCTGGACAAACTTGGGCTATTTTCTCTGGAGCGGCAGAGGCTGAGGGGTGGTCTGTTGGAAGTGTATAAAATGATGAGGGGCATAGATAGGGTGGACAAGCAATATCCTTTTCCCATTATTGAGCGATCCAATACCAGAGGGCATGCATTTAAGGTGAGAGGGGGTAGGTTCAGAAGAGAAGTGAAGGGTAAGTTTTTTACTGAGAGAGTGGTGGATGCCTGGAATGCGTTGCCTGATAGGGTGGTAGAGGCAAATTCATTGGGGGTTTTTAAGAGGGGCTTGGATGGGCACATGAATGAGGGGAAAATGGAGGGATATGGGCATTCTGTAGGTAGGAGGGAGTAGCTATGGTGGTGCAACATTGTGGGCCGAAGGGTCTGTTCTGTGCTGTATTGTTCTATGTTCTTTGTTTACCAAGTGTAGCTTTTGCAAAGGGCATCTGCTCAAATGTAGTGTTGACTTATCAGGCAGGCAAGGACATGGACAGTTTGTTGCTGCTCGAAGACCCCTGTGCTGAAGTCCTGTCCTGTTGGGGGGAGAAATGTTTTAATAATATGACCTATTTCTTTCACATCAAAAATACAATAGTGTTAATTAAATGAGGTAAACTAATTGTTTTGACCTTTTGAAGTAAATTTCATTAGCATTTCAAACCATGTTGCATAAGATTTTTAAAAAAGTGTAATTTTAATTATCCAGTCTTGATAACTACACTAGAACAAAAGATAATTGCAGGTGTGTTTGATACCATGATCTGGCATTCTGAGTGGCAAGCATTGAATTACTGTATCATTTGTTATGCTTTTGTCCTGTTTTAAGTGTGCACTAATGTGATAGGTGTCAGTGCTGATGAGAGCAACATATTTACATTTGTTACATTTACGTTTCTGTCTTCATTACATCCTTTAACTTTTCATTGAGAATATAATTTGATCTCACTCTATAAAGGACATTGTTAGTGTTACCTCAGATTCTTTAGATCTGCAGCCTTTTTCAACTTTCTGAAGTACGATTTCCAATTTCGTTTCAATTTGTGGGCAGTCTTTTGATGTATATCTAATCTCTGTGGGATTTGGGTGAAAGTGTTAAAATTTACGAGGTATAAGAAGAGGGAATTTTCATCCAGTCTCATTGGAATGTGTTAAATCAGTACTTGGGCAAATAAGGATAATGTACAAATCCAATCCAGCATCCAGCTACCTATTTGTGAATTGATTCTGTTTCCAGTTGGGATATTTGACTAAGGTGATGTACCACTTTACTGTGAGTGGTAATTCCTAACTAGCTTAATTACTCCATAAATCTATAGTTATGGATGGATCAATGCTTGTTTAATTGGAGAAAGGTGTCTGAAAAATCTGCTACCAACTTTTATGCCAGCAGAGACCTTAATGTGATGTAGTAATGCAGCAGCAATTATAGTGACATTTCCACTCACTCAGCAGTTGTAAAATAATTAATTCAGGATTTGCCCACTGTGTTTAAATTGTACTCAACATTGTTTTTCAATTAATACTTTGTAATTCATGCAGGCTTTGTAAATTGCTACATTCCCCTTCTCACCAGGTCTTTTTTGCTATTGTGCAGTTCCTGATGCTTGAATGATTTGACCTAAGCATGCTACTGTGGGCAGTTTACTAATAATGTTGGAGTAACAAGGCAAACTCTAACTTGCTCTCAATAATGTTGCCTAGATTTTTTAAAAATTGAACTTTGCATATCTACCCTTTTAAAGTTTTTTTTCCATCGCCTTGTAATGAATCCAATAGATTTATAATGAACCTGACATTTACTATTACTCTGGCTCATTAGTGCTGGCTGGATGCATCTAACTGGTGGTAAATACATATTCACCACTGAAGTAAGTGTTCACAACCACATTTGGTACACTTACTCTAGCCTAAGTGGATCCATGTTTGAAATCTGGCAGAAAATACTGATATTATTAAGAAGAATTATTAATACAGATTAATTATGTCTGTGTGTGCTGATTAATTGAAACTATTGATTTGTGATACTATCTCCAATATGCCACCAATTTTGCTGTCTGGATCAAACATGAAATTTGCAGCTTGGGTAAACATAATTTATGCCGTATTGCGTAAAGATTGTAGACAGGTTCACTTGTATACTAACAATAACTTCTATTGATTTTAAAAAGTAACTTGGAGATGTAAAGGATGCTGAGTATTTCCTAATTGATTTATTCAATTCTTAGTTTTGTGGTCCTGTACATTGTTTCAGATTTCAGCAAATGCCCTTTTTTTGATAAATATTGCAATCTAACAAAGAAATACCAGTTGTATCATGATGTAATTTCAGAGAAGAAAAATGTTTGACTGCATTTTTATTTCAAATTATGTGACAAAACATTCAGGGATAAAAGGTTCACCAAGAGCATGGCACTGAGGAGTAAAGAGCTGTGTTACTCACTGAAGTTGCCAATCTTTGTAATCCTGTCAAAATAAAACAAAAAATGCAGACACTCGAAATCTGAAATAAAACAGAAAATGATGGAAGTATTCAACAGGTCAGGCTGTGGAAAGAGCAATAGAGTAAACGTTTCAGGTCAAAGAAGCATTGGCAGAACCGGGAAAGGGAGAAAACAAGTTAGTTTTGAGTTGCAGAGAGAATGTAGAGGAAAAAGGGAATCTCTCTGATGGGTTGAGTTCAGGGTTGCCATGCTGAAAGGCTGTTGATGAAGCCATTTGATTGATGGAGAGTAATTAAACAAGGAAATATGTAAAATCTGTGAAATGCATGCAAGCTCAGCAGGTGAGGCAGTATTTAGTAGAAAGAAGAAAATAAAGAGTTAATATTACAAATGGAGAACTCTCAGCAGACCTAGTTGGCCCTGATATAAACAAAGAAAGTGAATTACCTGAAAGTGTTGAATTCAATATTGAGTTCAGAAGGCTGCAACATGCCCAAAAACAAAATGGGATGCTGCAGTTCCTCAAGCTTACCTTGGGTCTTGTAGCACAGTGCAGATAGGTCAGAGTGGGGTGGAGAATTAAAGTGACAGACAATAAGAGGCTCAGCCATTGTGTTCTTGGATACAGTTGCTCCATGAAGCAGTTAACCAATAGATATAGAGGAGACAGAATTGCCCACTAGATTGGAAGTAGTAGGGGTGGTGTTGGGGGTGAGGGCAGGTGTTGGGGTGGAATTGCTGACATTTTAGATTGAAACCCCGTATCAGGACTGATGATGTAGGGTGTTGACTGGAAAAGTCAACAGTTTCTTCCCCCCACCCCCCCACACCAGGTGCTGCTCGACACACTGAGTTCCTCCAGTCAATTGCTTGTTGCTCCAGATTCCAATATCTGAAACTTTTTCTGTTGAATTTAAGTCTTGGATAATCAGCCTTTCCAGTTTGTGTCAGAATTAGGCAGTTCTGATATAAGGCCATCAACCTGTAACGCTAAATCAGTTTTTCTCTCCGCATTTGCTGCTGATCAGCCAAGTATTTCAAACATTTTCTGCTTTTATTTCTGCAACATTTGGTCTCTGCCAACCGTGACAACTTACAGTGTGCCAATTATGACTCTGACTGTCAGACGATAACGTCAATTGATCACTCCTCTCCCATGTCCCCAGCCTAATCTCTTCTTCCCTCATTGCTACCTTGATCTCCAGAGCAGTTATGCTATCCACTTCTCTTGTATTTTTATCTTGTGTCCTTGGCTTGATCAAGGCCATGAGAGAGCCAGATTCCAACAGAGCAGGTAACTGATGCATTTGTTGTTTGACAGTTACACTGATAAATATTCCGTCATGTTGCTGATGATTGTGAGGGGAGTTGATAGGTTGGCAATTATTTGTCCTGCTTCCATCAATAAGTTATACCTGGGAAGCTGGTTCTCTAAAACTTGTAAGATCAGGATATTCATGGTGTATTTTTCACAAACACTCTCATTATTGATTCATTAAGGCACAAAAAATGTTTTTCTGGGCAGAATCCCTGGCATCGCCTAGAGCAGCATATTTTCACCAATTTGTTCATCATGTAGGATGTGGCCAAAGGTCTTGAACACCATAATTCTAAGATTACCTCTTGCGATGTCTTTTCAATATGGCCATAAAAATAAATCAACAGGCATGAAAGCCACATCCTATTCTTGTGAAGAGAAGCTCAGTCAAACAATATTATACATTAAGGTATCCTGGGACTGGATAAACTTATCTAGAAATGAAATGTCTATGTACTGATTTGTAAGCCATTTACAAGTTCAAGATGTTAGTCATAAGAGAATAAACATGCATATTAATTTAAGGAATAGGGTTTTGCATAAGTAAGATTGCCTAATTAGTATTTTTGGCTAAAAAATGGTTTTGACCTCTTGTATGGTGCTCTACCAAAGTTATGAATATAATTTTTTAATGAAACCTTCGACTCCTAAGTAGACAAGTGGATATGCAGGGAATGGAGGGATATGGATTATGTGCAGGCAGAAGAGATTTCATTTTATTTGGCATCATGTTCGGCACAAACATTGTGGGCCAAAGGGCCTGTTCCTCCGCTGTACTGTTCTGTGTTCTATTTCTCAGCACATGTCCACTATTGCCTTTTCGTCTGCATTGTCCACTGTTTGTTTAACTAAATATTGTGAGACAATGATCACACCTAGGTACCATTTCTGAAGGCCCATAGCTACTCTTTGTGGATGGCTATTAGTAAAACCATTTGGGTTTGGACGAAAATTTTATCAAGTATCATAACCCAAAAGTGATCATATTTATTGAATTCACTTTCACTGTCTCTCTGTTGAATTTGATACCTTGCTGTCTGGGTTGATAGTATACTACTGTAATCACTTGACTGCCATACTCTATTGTCTGCAGAGATTCTGTGCCTCGCTAATGTACAAAGAGTGGCTGAAGTGCCAACTTTACGAAAATCTAGTGCAGAATTTCAGTCCTGAGGAATACATTTGAGGGGATGCATCACACAAAATGTGAACATGTTTTGCTGAGCCAATCACATGCGTCACAGGGTTTGACACATGATTATTGTACTTTTCTCCTCTGTTCTATAAGTTTTAGAAAACTTGTTCTCTTTTTGTTTTCGATTCATTGTCTCTGATCACGATTTTGACATGCTGAGTAGGAAGACTATATTACTAAAGGGATCGTAGAAGAACTCTTGAATCTACTTTCTATTTGATTGTAGTTCTGCAGTCTGATGCACTTTTGTGCCTGAACCAATTTTAAGTCTTAGCTTCTGTAAAGATTTGAAAATTGAAATAACATTGCTGATTGTTAACCAAATTATTCCTGATCTCAACTACAGTATATTGTGGACATCTATTGTACTAATGGGCAAACATTTAATTTGGAACAGTTGGGGATTTCTGTGACATTTATTTAGGTGTGCTCTGGAAAGGTTCATTTTTCAGGTCATAAGATTTCTTGGTTTTCAAACGTATAATGTAGATTAATGACGTTCAAACAATCAACATTGATGAAGTAATTGGAGGAAAAGAAAAATGCAGATGCTTGAAATCCCAATTTAAAAACAGAAAATACCGGCAGTACTCGTCAGGTCAAGCAGTGTCAATGGGGAGAGAAACAGAGTGGAGACTTTGAGTCAAGGACTCTTCATCAGAACTGATCTGTTTTTGTTGCAGACATAGTAACTCGATTGTCTTCCTTCCCATGATGTATGATTCTATGAACTGTATTTAAAATTCTCATTTAATTTATCTTCCATCATGAATCATTTGTAAATACTTCAGAGCAGAACAGTCAGGACACAATGAAATCACGTTCACATTTGGAAAGGAATTATTTTAAGTTTCACTAATGCTGAATATATGTCGCCATATGTATCAAAAATATCCCTCTAATTTCTGAAACAAAATCCTTCATTACATTTTTCCACAAATGCTTCACTGAACCAAGTATCTGATTATAGGGAGTAGGTGCAAACTTACTCCGAACGTTCAAATTTTGCTTTAATAAGTAATTGGCTGTGTTCTGAAGGTTGACTCTGGAACTGTTTTAATACTAGCCCCAAATCTGGCGCAACAAACCTAACACAACCGCTCCAATTCAGACATTCAAAATTAATCCCTGAAAGTATTTTAATGGAGTGTTGGGAACTTGGTTCCATGAATAGCTTGTCTTTTCTTAAAAAAGACTGAAACCAGACTTAAGTGTTTGTTTGAAAGTTTGTCTTCCTACCATTTATGTGTCTCCCTAATCTTGGATATCGTCTTCCAGCACAGGTTATCATTTGCTCTCAGCAGAAACTGGAACAAGGTTCTTGACATGAAATCTATAAATATTGCATAGACTTCGATTGATGACTTCAACATAATGTATCATTAAATTTTATGCAGGCAGGGTAATCTGGAGATAGAAATGAATGATTTTCTTTCATAAGAGATTGATTTTTTTTAACAAAATCACTGATATGATCCCCCAATAGGAGTGCATGTGCATTCCACATCAGACAGATAAGAAATTTATATGTAATTTGGGTTTAGGTTTTTAAAACAGAGAAGTTTTGACATCTGTCAATTGCCCAGATGCACACAAAATCAAAAGTAGAGATAGCTGTATAATCATGCAGTATTTGAAGGTGTTTATTTTATTTATGGTAGCCTGCTCTGTTTGATAATGTTTCTTTAACGCATTAACTATCCCAAGATGCTTTGCAGTAGCATCATCAACATTTCATGTTAGCCACATAAGGTGATATTAGGTCAATTCTCCAATGCTCTATCAAAGTAGATGACTTTAAGGACCTAGTTAAAAAGATGATTAAGGCAAATGAAGAGATTTAAGAAGGGAATTACAGAATTTGGGACTTGCAATACAATATGACTTGACATCTTAGAAATTTATCAGAATTGCCAGTATTTTAATTTTGTGATTGATAAATGTGTGGTTATTTGCATATGTACGTGGCTTGTGGACTGTTGAGGTTTTAAATGTCCTTAAGATTTTTCTCCATTTGCCATGTTGGAATTTCAAAGGCTTCTTGTTCATTTTATCTCCAGAAATTATTGTGCTGTTTATTTTGAATTTGCTTATGAGATCAAACAACAGAATGTCCTTTCACTAGATCTTTAAGAGTTGGCATAATATCTCCTTGAGTAGCTAATGGTAATAATTGATAATGCTATTGCAAAGCACCTTGGAATGTTTAATGCAATAAAGATATTTGAGATGCAAGGATTCTATTTGAGCTTAGACTAGAGAAGCTGTGTTTGTTGTACTTGGAGTAAAAGAGATTGAGTGAAGAGATTTAGGAAATATGGTTTAAGGTTGTGTCTAGTTAAGATAAGGTAACTAAAATGAAGTTCTTCCTGTTATCAGATGCTTCCAAGATAAGGTGGCACAGATTTCAAAGTTTTGAAGAAGGGATAAAAGGGCAAGCATGGAGTTTGTTTCAATGCACAGGGTGATTATGATCTGGAATTCATTAACTATTGGTGGGTTGAAATAGTCAATCAAAAAAGAGTTGGATAGACAATCGAGGGAAAATAATTTTTAGGGCTTTTAGAAAAGGATAGCGAAATGGAACTAACGGGATGGCTTAATGGGAGCCAGCACAGAGCTGATGGGCTCAATTGCTGTCTTCTGAGCTTGAGCAAGTGGCGGTCTTCTCGTACACTGAAGCTCTTGCCCTTTATGGTGGTAGAGGTTGTGATTTTGGGAGTTGCTGTCAGAGTAACATGAGAAAGCAACTGCCTTTTTTTGTAAACAAAACATACTGCAGCCATTGCACTGATGGTGAAGGAATGAATTTTCAGGGGAGGATGGAGTACTAATCAGCTGCTTTATCCTGGATCCTGTGCATCTTCAGTGTCGTTGAAGCTGCATTTATCCAAATCACTGGGCTGTATTCCATCACATTCTCGATTTTTGCCTTGTAGGTAGTAGAAAGGCTTTGGAGTGTCAGAATACTCAGCTTCAGACCTTAAACTGTTGGTGGAATGGTGGCATCTTTTCAAGATGGGACTGTGTGTGACTTGTAGGTTTAATTATAAACTCTTCAAACTGACAATACTACTCGAGTTAACACTCAACTCAAACTTTATTGAATCAAAGTCATCAACATTGATCAGAAATTTAACTGCACCATCCTAAGGGCTGAGGCATTTTACATTGTAGCACAGATTTGCATTTCATTCCTGCATATCCCTGGTGCTGTTTTAACCATATATTTCTAAGCTTGCCATTGGACCTGGTTCGATGTTCCAAACTGGTAATTATGGAGCGAGGGATGTACAGAGCAATATGATTTGAGATTGCAGTGGAATACACTTCTGCCAATGGCCCATAGATTCTCATGGATGTTCAGTTTTGAGTTTGGATTTGTTCTGAATTTCTTCTGTTTAATGTAGCAATAATGTAACAGTGGAGATTATCCTCAGTGTAAAATTAGGACAATTTCCAGAATGACAATGCAGACATCACTTCTACTAATTTTATTCCAGATCCCTGCTTCTGTGACAGTTAGATTGGCAAGGCTGAATTGAGTATGTCTTTTCCTTGGTGTTCTCACTTATCTTCCTTATTCCCAGTTTTGTCATTCTGTGCTTTGGATCTTGGTCTCCAAGGCCAATAATGGTGCTACCAAGCCACTATTGGACAGTGGTGTTTCTTGTCCAGAGTATATTCTGTGGCCATACTATGCCCAGTGGTTTTTCCAAGTAGGAATACTGATTCATCAGTCGAGGACGCAAAATATTTGGTAATCACCAACATGTTTTTATTGCCAGTATTTACCTGATGCCATGAAACTTCATGGAGTGCAGAATCAATGTTGAGGATGTCCAGGATTTATAATCTATTTTCACTTTAGATTCCTGTAGATGGTGTTGCTGACAGCATAGACAACAGAGAGACAAGGAATAATATAAACATTGTAATTTAACACAATGAGCAAGAATTATAGTTTGTAGGAAGCATGGGCTTTTGACACCAGGCAAATGGAGTAAATTCTTCAGCCCTATAGACCTCTATGATCCTTGTTCCAAGTACAATAAGCAGAAAACACAGTTGAGGATCTCTTTACACACATCCATCCCTCATCTAAAAGTCTTGGGGCCCTTCACTTCTTTCTGGAACAAATACCCAACCAGTTCTCTTCCATTAACACTCTCATCCACCTGGAAGAACTTGTTCTTACCACTAACAACTTGCCTTTTGATTCCTCTCACTTTTTTCACAAATCAAAGATGAAGCAATGGGCACTTGCATGGCTGTCCTGTCCTGTGTTTTTGTTGGCTATGTGGAACAGTCCTTGTTCCAAACCTACTCTGGCAATTCTCCCCAACCCTTTCTCTGTTACATCAACAACTGCAGTAGTGCAGCTTCCTGCACTCATGCGGAACTCGTCAATTTTATCTTCTTTTAACACCAGCTTCCACTCTTCCCTCAAATTTGCCTGGACTATTTCTGACACTTCTCTGCCTCTTTCTGCATCTCTCTGTCTCCATCTCGGGAGACAAACTATCCACTGATATCTACTGTAAATCCACAGATTCCCACAGCTACCTTGTCTACACCTCCTCCCACCCTGTCTCCTGTAAGGATGCCATTCCTTTTTCTCATTTTCTCTGTTTCCAGCACATCTGTTCTCAAGATGAGGCCTTCCACTTTTGAAACATCCTACTTCTTCTGGAAACGTGACTTCCCCTCTGCCATAGTCGATGGAACCTCACACGCATTTCCTCCATTTCCCGCACATCTGCTCTCGCCACCCCTCCCTCCCCAGAGGTCATTCCCTTGGTCCTCATTTTTCACCCCACCAGTCTCCACATGAAGCAGATCATCCTTCACAACTTCCACTAGTCCCAAAGGGATCCCACCACAGTCACACTGTCCCTTCCCCCCTCCCCCCCCACTACCCCTTTTCTGCTTTCCTCAGGGGCCATTCTCTCTATATCTCCCTGGTCTGCTCATCCCTTCCTACTCACCCCTCTCTGTTCCCTGTTACTTTCCTCTGCAACCGTAGGAGGTGCAATACTTGTCCCTTTACCTCCTCCCTCTTCACCATCCAGGGACCTAAACAGCCCTTCAAGATGAGGCAGAGATTTATGTGCACCTCCTCCAAGCTGGTCTATTGCAATGGTGCTCGTGATGTGGCCTCTTTTACATTGGCGAGATCAAGCGTAGACTAGGCGACCATTTTGCAGAGCACCAGTGTGCTGTCCACAACATCCATCTTGAGCTTCTGGTTGCATGTCATTTCAATTCCCTTTCCCGTTCCCACACCGCTGTCTTCAGCCTTCTCCACTATCACAGTGAGGCCAAATGCAAACTAAAAGAATAACACTGCTTGGATAGCCTACAACCCAATGGTGTGAACATTGAATTTTCCAGAGCCACGAGGTAATGTTGCAGCTTTATAGAACTCTGGTCAGACCACACTTGGAGTATTGTGTTCAGTTCTGGTCGCCTCATTATAGGAAGGATGTGGAAGCTTTAGAGAGGGTGCAGAGGAGATTTCCCAGGATGTTGCCTGGATTGGAGAGCATGTCTTATGAGGATAGGTTGAGCGAGCTAGGGCTTTTCTCTTTGGAGAGAAGGAGGATGAGAGGTGACTTGATAGAGATGTACAAGATGATAAGAGGTATAGATCGAGTGGACAGTCAGAGACTTTTTCCCAGTGCGACAATGGCTAATGTGACTGGACATAATTTTAAGGTGATTGGAGGAAGGTATAAGGGGGATGTCGGGGTAAGTTTTTTACACAGAGAGTGGTGGGTGCATGGAATGCACTGCCGGCAGAGGTTGTGGGGGCAGATACATTAGGGACATTTAAGAGACTCTTCGATAGATGCGTGAATGATAGAAAAATAGAAGGTTATGCAGGAGGGCAGAGTTAGATAGATCCTAGAACAGGATAAAATGTCGGCACAACATTTTGGGCCGAAGAGCCTGTACTGTGCTGTAGTGTTCTATGTTTCTATGTTTCAATTTCAGGTAACCCACACCCCCTGTTTTCCTTTACCACTCCCACTAGTCCATCCAGATTCTTTCCCCCCTTTTGTTCACATTTTTAACCCCCCCTCCACTACCAAGACTCATTAACCTCCCCTACCTAATTCCATCTGCTCATCACCCACATACCTATCCACCTGAGTTTCTTCTCCCTTGATTCACCTTTCCTTTTCCCTTCCTTATCTTGTTCCACCTATTACCTACCACCTTCTGTCTCACTCTTCCCTCTCATGTCTATACACAGGCTATCTTCCCTCTACGTTCTTGGTCCTGATGCAGGGTCTTGACCTGAAACACCAACCATCCCTTGACCTCCAGGGAAGCTACTTGACTCACTGAGTTGTTCCAGCAGTTTATTTTTTGCTCCAGATTCCAACATCTGCAGTCTCTGGTGTATCCAGTTGTGGATCCTCCTCCATAAGCCGTTTTCTGTGATTTACAGTTACATGAGAAGTGCAGATTGTGGCATTACCTTTGTATTTTATAATTCAGTGGTATCTCTAAAGTGCAACATTAAACAAAAATGAAAGTTGAAATACAGATTTGAAATAACAAGCCATGGTGTCATAATTATTGAACCCCCTAGTTATCTAATGTTGCATATTTTAATATTGATAACTGATTTTGATGTAATGGGCAGCACTCTGGCACAGCTGTAAAGCTGTTACCCCACAGCACCAGAGACCGAGTTACCGAGTTCAATCCTGACCTCAGATGCTGTCTGTGTGGAGTTTTTGTATTCTCCCTGTGACCACATGGGTTTCTTTTGGGTACTCTGTTTGCTCCACATTCCAAAGATGTGTGAGTTGGTATTTTAATTGGCCACTATAAAGCGCACCAGTGTGTAGGCGAGCGGTAGATTCTGGGAGACGTTGATGAGAATGTGGGACAAATGTAGGATTAGTGAAAAGTTGATGGTCAGGGTAGAGTCGGTGGGCCAAAGGGTCTTTTTCTGTGCTCCATCTCTCTCCAAGTCTGAATTTGACATGCAATAGTGCCCCAGGTTGTTTCAACCACTTGTGCATGTTACAAAATCCTGCAGGGCATGAAACCTAAAATGTTGTACACTCGCTTCCTCAAAACATAAGCAGAATTCAAATATTGCAGCTAGCTACAAACATGGTATTCTCTTAGTTACTGCACCATTGCAAGGTACAAGGTTGAATTTCATTTCAATTATAAAATGGAGCAATGGAACTTAAGTTACACCATGTATTGTGAACATATTTGAATTTTTCAGAAACTGATGATGTGGAAAATTACACCAGGCTGTTATTTTGTCAGTTTCTTTCCTAGGATATCTGATTTTTCCCATGCAAAGTGAATCTATTATCAGAATTTACCTTTTCACATTTTCCCCTCCCTGGGCACAATACCTTCCTGCAGCAAGAGGAAGATTAAACTCATTCAGGCGTGGAAAACGATGGACAACCAGGCGTCTTCAATTTGTACTCAAGTCTGTCTCCAAGGGAAAGTGTATTGTTCAACAGGAAAATGTAGGCATTTTATTTGCACATTGTGAGAAACAGTAATTGATGAAGGAACAGAAACAATAAAGTGGGGAAATTTTGCTAAGTTAGAGTTGGGGGAAGGGGACCAGGAACCAGTTACTTGCAAGTCAACAGAGCACAGATACATCTCGGCTACATCAGGTTAAATGTTTGTCTTAGATCTCATTGATGACATGAGTTGGATGTACTTGGATTGCTCCACTGATTTATAAGACACAGTAAGAGATTTCCATCAGAAGTGCCATTTATTTCATGTGAAGCAGCTGAAAATTACAAAAGTAACCATATCAGTGATCAATGGGTCCTTGTTATTGTCCTTTCATCTGAACTGAAACTGCAGTCATAATAATGCGATGTAATAGAATTCTGCTTATGATCTCAGCTATGATGTGTAGAATCATTTAGCTACTGCACAATCTAATTTATCTGGAATTTTACTTTGATCCCTGTACTGTTTGCCCGTTATGCAAAGCTGTCTCAAATAATTTGGTGGCCCAGCTGCACAAGATGTGCTGAAAAACAACCTGAAATCCTTTATTCTATGATCATTTTGAAAATCTGAATAGATGTAAACAATTTTTATATGAAATACTTTCATTTTTGAACAATTTTTCAGAATATTGATTTTTATTTAGCTGGTTTGCACTTTGAGCATTTCCTGATGTACAAAGCAACTAGAAATGATATACTGTGTAAAAACAATTTGCATAATTTCAGTATCAGCAGGAGAATTAATTGGATTTCTAATTTCTCTGAAGTGTCAGAGGCAAATCAAAGAGAGTAACATATTTTATCTGGCATCACCAGCTTCAGATCTTTAATGTTATTCTGTCCTCTCCCTCTTGAAAAGATTAGAAGTTAACACTCGATAATTTTGCTTTTCTCCTGAGATAGGGAGGAATTTCTTCTCTGTGGTGTTGTGAATCTTTGGAATTCTCTCTGTCAGAGAGCTGTGGCTACTGAGTCATTAAGCACATTGAAGCCTGAGATCTTTGGACTATTGGGGAACCAAGGGCTATGGTGACTGTATGGGGAAGTGGCATTTAAGACCAACATCAAATCAGCCATCATCTGATTGAATGGTGGAGCAGGTTTGGAGTTGTGCAGCCTAATCCTATTGTGCTAACATTTAAAAAAAACACTTTTATAGGTAACCTTTCCTGAGGCTGCTACATTCATTCAACAATTTAATACCTGTAGAAAATGAACCTGTTCTCCTGTGGTATCTTATCCTTATTTTTAATCTTATCAGGCTGTTATAGTGCTCTCTCTGGAGAACTTGGCAATTTGCTGTCAATCACATGACTGACTAAGTTTTTCAAATTCTCCTTCAGCTATTAACTCCTCCGAAGTTAATTTCTTTGTACAATGCACACATTGAAATCACCTTGAGTCTTTTTCAACTTGGTTTCCAGAAAAATGCCCTGCATTTACTATTGATTTATTTAGTTGGAATAACCTCCTTCGTGACTAACCAGTTCTGATACAGGGTCTCGACTCAAATGTCGACTATCCCTTTGCCTACACAGATGTTGCTTGATCCACTGATTCCTCCAGCAATTTGTTTATTGCAACCTTGTCACAATTACACAAAATGGCTTGTGCAGAAAGCAAGGATAAACTAAGATAGGGAATGTATTAATGTTGGTAATCAATGCACAGTAAGATTCTGCACAAAAATTGCATGTTCATAAGGCAAAATAATATAGTTGGCCTTTAACTTGTAACTGAAGGTTCCTGGTCCTGATACAGCAAAACTAAGTTAGTTTTGTAACAAAACTTGTTAGTTTATGTGTTAAAGGACATTCTTAAGTTGCTAGATCATGTGACTACAATGCTGTCTGACCTTTGGATTCAATGAATAAATAATTATCAATTAAAGTTAAATGCTTGAAAATCATTTAAAGGCTGGCATTTATTGGCCATCCCTAATTTCCCCCATAGTTTCGAAGACCACTTCAGAGGGCAGTTGAGAATTGACCATTTTGCAGGATCTGGAGTTATATATAGGCCTTACTGGGTAAGGACAGCAAATTTCTATTCCTGCAGGACACTGGTGAGTCAAATGATACTTACAGCAGATTTATGATTGCCATTACTGATACTAGGTTTTCATTTCAGATTTATTTAATTTCCCTTGATGCAAAGATAGGATTCGTGCTTGTGGCTCTGGATTAATAATCCATGCTTCTGTTTACTTGTCTAGTAGATTCAGCAGCACCATAGGAAATATTGAAAAGTACAATTTGAATATAGCAGACCATATTTGTTATTTTGAGTATCGGAAGAAGGTATTTTTCTTCTCAGAAGTAGATAGTCAGTATTTAAAAAAAAAACTGTACACTGGCATTATTTGGACAGTCAATGTTAGAGGCCCCAATGTTGTACTTGTTTTAATAAAATGAGACACACGTATTATGCATCTGGAGAGAGATATTGCATCAATTTTTCTAACCTGGTTATGGGAAGAATGAACCATTCATGCAAACTTAATATAGATAATTTACAGGAAGGCAACCATTGGGATTACTCTGTGTTCATGTTTTCATCAGTGGTAATTTAAATGATGTTTGCTTTGTTATAACTCTTACAATAGTTGCTTGTTCTCTGTGCTGCTCCCCACCTCCTTAATCATCTTAAAACTGTACTTTTTGACCAAGCTCAAGCTAAATTTCTTCTTGATATTGACTTAACTCATGGAGATGGCGTCTTCCCTTTCCTTAAAGCTCTCCTACCGCGATGTGGCCTATGTCACCAAACTTGGCTTGGTAAACACCCCCATCTCCACATAGCACTTCACCCTGTTCTATTTCTCTCATCACCCCACCCCACTCAAAATCCTCAAACACCTTTCTGGCCCACAGGCTCTGCATAAAATGGTTACTCATTCTTTGTGATTTCAATCATTTCGGTTCATCTTTATTTTTTTTCTTGCCCTCCATTTAAACTATCCTACATGGTCATTTCTATGACCTTTCCATCATTTGATAGCCAAAGGCACCTTTAATCATAAAAATTTTGCTGATATTAGCAACTTACTAGATGAGTAAAGGGGGTAAGCATCCATCCATTGTAAATGTGATGTAAAATGGTGTTCTAATATCCTGTTATAACTTACCTTGGCACATGTTGAACAGGACTTTTCTTCCTCTTCTTGCCCGAAACCAACTCTGGTAACAGAGAAAAATCAACTAATTCTGTTATCTACTGGCAAGGTAGAAAATAGTGCATTGTTAACAATATCAGTTCAATTAAAAGAATGGTTTAATAAAATTAAGTAGGTGCCTACAATGTGAGTATTGTGGACTTCCTTCCACTGTGTTATTAAAATTTTATAAAAGCATTAGGGGATTCTTGGTTACTTCAACTGCTCACTCAGTTTTCATGCACTGAGCTGTAGATAGGAATCCAAAGATTTTCAATGATATGTGGTCATTAAATCAAACAGTCCCTTACAACATTAGGGAGTTAAATGTTATGTGAAAACCCAAGCAATGTTCTGTCAGCCTGCTTGATGCAAATAACAATATTTAGTTTTTAGTGAAACATGTTGGAATTTGACACGTTATGTTTGTGGGCAAAAATGTTGAGTATCTGCAACTTGTGATCAATTATAAAATTATAGAAGCCAAACATGCATTTTCGTTTTCCATAATTTCATGATATTTATGACCACATTTCATCCCTGTTTCTCTCTATCACTAGCACACCATCTATTTCCAATCAAGAGGGTTTAAACAAATGTACATGCATTGAGATGTTTCTTAAAGTAGCTTGATCTCTACTAAACAATGCCAAAATGAAATATTTATTATTGCAGAGATCTGAATAATATTATTTGATATTATCTATGTTTTCTAAAAAGAATTTGTACCTATTTTCACTTGCTATTTGAATCCGATTCATATGGTTATTTAACTTGCTTATGGAATTTTCAATTGTTGCAATAGATATTTCTTGTAAATCCTTTCAGTAGTATTTGCTAAATGAAATAAAGAGATTTGCAGAGAAGTGGCTACTTCATAACTTTTTTTTATTCAAACTGAATATTAACTTAAATATCCTGAAGAATGGAAGGCTTAATTACATGTTGTATTAAGTAGGTGCCCACATTGTGAATATCATGGACTTCCTTCTATTGCTTTATTGAGATTTTGGAAAAGCACTAAGATTCTTAGTTACTGCAACTACCCACTTTGTTTTCATGCGTTGAGTTGTGTATTTTTAATGTGCAAATTGTCTCTATTTTCTCTAGGATATACTTTCTCTAATTTAAAACTTGGATACAAAATGCTTTAATCAAATCAACTGGTTAATGAGTGATAACATAGCAGTTAGTGTTGCGTCATGGTTAAGAAGTCTTTTAGTGGCTCCCTTAGTGGCTCCCTTTTAATTTGACATTGTTCAGTGTGGAATAGAATTGAGTTAACCAAATGAAGATTGTTTCCAGCATTGACCTGTGAGATGGATTAAAGAAACTACTGGGTTGTGATCTTTGAAACTCTGTGATCAAAGAGACAATAGAATTGTGGTAAGACTGCAGCCATTTCTTTTCTGCAGAGATTAATATTCACTAGTTGTCTGTATTTATCTTATGATTTCAGCATGAATTGACCTCAAAGGCCATTAGTTTTCTCCATCATTCTTGATGATGGTGTGATCATTGAATTTTCCTGTTTCAGGTAACACTTACCAGAAAGAAGTGTTGCATTTTGGGAAGACAAAGGAGGGTAGGTCTTTCACAGTGAATGGTAAGGTCCTGGGGAGTGTTGTAGAACAGAGGGACCTGGAATACAAGTACATGGTTCCATGAAAGTGGCATCACAGGTAGACAGGGTGCTGAAGAAGGCTTTTGGCAAGCTGGCATTCATCAGCCAGGACATTGAGTACAGAAGTTGGGATGTTATGTTGCAGTTGTACAAGACATTGATATGGCTGCATTCGGAATATTGTGTTCAGTCTTGATCACCCTGCTATAGGAAAGATGCCATTAAGCTGGAAAGAGTGCAGAGGAGATTTATGACGATGTTGCCGGGACTTGAGGGACTGAGTTATGGAGAGAGGTTGAGGAGATTGGGACTTTTTTCATTGGAGCATAGGGAATGAAGGGTGATCTTATCAGGGTGTATAAAATTATGAGGGGCATAGGTAGTGTGAATGTGCAGTCTTTTTCCTAGGGTTGGGGAGTCAAAAACTAGAGGGCATAGGTTTAAGGTGAGGGGGGAGAGATTTAATAGGAACCTGAGGGGCAACTATTTCACCCAGAGGGTGGTAAGTATATGGAATGAGCTGCCAGAAAAAGTGGTTGAAGAAGGCATGTTAACAACATTTAAAAGGTATTTGGATAGGTACATGGATAGGAAAGGTGATATGGGTCGAATGCAGCAAGTGGGACTAGCTTAGGTGGGAATCATGGTCGGCATGGACCAGTTGGGCTGAAGGGCCTATTTCTGTGTTGTATGACTCTATGACTTAGCTCCTGTGTTATCCACACCTTCTTTTCCCCACCCCGACCTCCTGATCCATCTCTGGTCCTCCCATTTTTGTTCCTTTTCCCATACCCTCCAACACCCATTTTCATCCCTTTCCCCTAACTACTACCCTTACATTTTACCCACCGATTCTCCCCAACAACCCCCCCCCCCCCATCTAGTTCCATCTGCCTTCTGCTCCCTAATGGTTCTCGTTTTCACCTTCCTTACTTATCAGATTGCAATACTGGCACCCCTTGTGCCCTCTGCTTATTATCCCTCCAGCAGCTGTCTCCACCTTCACCTCCCTCCTCTCCCCCTACCCCCCCCACCCATGGCTCCATCTGCCAGCTTGTCTGTTTCCAGCTATCGTCCACCTGCCTCTTTTTCCCATCTCCACACCTCCTACACCTGGCTCCACCTGTCCATCATCCTTTGCCCCTCCTCAGTCCACCTATCACCCACCAGCCACTGTCTCACCCCTCCCCCTCTTCCCGATATACTAGCTCTTTCCACCCTCAGTCCTGTTGCAGGGCCTTGACCCAAAACGTCAACAATTCCTTTCCCCACATGGATGCTGCTGAACCCTCTGAGTTGCTCCAGTTGTTTGTTTTTTGTCCCAACTTTTATATTCCATTCCCTGAAATATGAAAGTGAGCATGCCATATGCCTTCTTCACCACCTTATCTACCTGTGTTGCCACCTTCAGGGAACTATGGACTTCAACCTCAAGGTCCTTCTGTTCATCATACATTTATTTTTCAGCCTGTCATATTGCCGACCACAATATTTGCAACATCTAAGTTGCCTTTACTCTAATTTCCCTATTTTGTCTTTTGTGCTTCACCACTAGCGCTGAGAGTCATAGAGTAATACCATACGGAAACAGGTCCTTCGGCCCAACTTGTTCATGCTGACCAAGGTGCCCTCTTGATCTTGTCCCATTTGGCCTGTATCCCTCTAAACCTTTCCTATTCATGTACTTATCCAAATGTCTTTTAAATATTGTTATTGTACCTGCCTCAACTAGTTTCAATGGCAGCTTGTTCCATATACACACCACCCTCTGTGTGAAGAAGCTTTAGGTGCGTTTTAAATCTTTAGATTCCTTCAGTTAATTATCCAATATCCTTGTCCTGGCTTTGGACATCCCATCAGCTGTGTGTGCACTGTTCCAGAGTTGATTCTGTTAAATTTGCAACCATTCTTTCAGGCTGGATTCCTGGAATACACACATAATGTGAACTCTGATCTTCAGAACTTTAAAAAAAGAATCAAATCATTCTTCTTGTTCCTGGTTGAAGATAGAATACATAAGATATAAAGATGGGGCAGGCCATTCAGCTCAACATGCTTGCTGAGCTGATCTTTTACCTTTTTGCCACTTTCCTCTACAAATCCCATCTCTCTTTGTTCCTTTGTTATCCAAAATCAATTTATCTCTATCTTGAATAAACTCAGTGTTGGAGCCTCCGCAGACCTTTGGGATGGAGAATTCCTAAAATACATTAACTCTGAGTGAAGACATTTCTCCTGAATGTCCAGGAAATTTCCTTGACTGACCTTTTTTATTTTCTGAGTGTTAACCCTGGGTTCCAGATACCTCAGCTGGTGTAAACATTACTTTTATTAAGCCTTATAAGAATTTTGTTCTTTTCAGTGAGATCATC
Organism: Pristis pectinata; assembly: GCF_009764475.1. Lineage (NCBI taxonomy): Eukaryota > Metazoa > Chordata > Chondrichthyes > Rhinopristiformes > Pristidae > Pristis > Pristis pectinata. The sequence continues at coordinate 22,273,925 of NC_067422.1, read as the reverse complement.
TCTCATTCTTCTTTGGTCTAGACCTAGTATAGACTTAAGTCTGCGTAATCAGTATGTCTTTACTTTCATCTGCTCTGATTTATCTTGCAAAGCCAGTTAAATATATAGTGCAAAGTTTTCTCTCAGTGTCTCCATTCTTTAGTTAGGTTACTTGTCTGGAAATCCAACAGCTCAGGCCTTTTTATTTATTGCATGGTGTGATTTCCCACTTGAATCACACAGCTCCTTGTCTCTCAATGCAGGACCACACGTTATCTTAATTGGGAGGGATCTCACTTTACGTTCAGTATTTGGATTCAGGCACAATGTATTGGCATCACTCTCTACAATAGTGGAGAATAGCCACTAAATTAAGCTGACAAAGTGCTTTATTAAACAAAAGACTTTCATTCAGAGAAAGACTGAGATAGAGCACTTCTTTTGTTTTTGTGTGCCAATTACTAGAGAAGCAAGTCCATGATAGTATGCTTCACACTAGATGCATAACCATATGTACAATAACAACAGAAAGTGCTGGAAATACTCAGCAGGTCAGGCAGAATCTGGGGAGAGAGAAAAGGTTAATGTTACGGGTCAACTCTCAGCTTAGTGTGGTAGTGCTCTGCTACCGGAGAGTCCACTGGTGGAGCAGGAGGTCAAATACATGACATCTGACTTCCAGTTTGTACCTTCCTTCTGTGCTTCAATGGGCAGGCAAGCATAAGGAAGAGTTGGGTTAACCTATGAGGAAGACATTGCCACCAGTACTCTATGAGATCCCAGAGAGGAGTGCGACTTGGTCCAAAATTCATTTGTGACTTGGTCCAAAATTCATTTGTGACTGACAGTCTTTCTAGGTAATATGCATAGAAAATTTGAAAAATTATTGAACTAACTTTAACTTTTTTCTTTTGAGCTGCATCTGAAAGTTGGTCAATCCTGATTTTAAGTTGACTATTGGTAAGGAGGTAAACCTCCAACACTTGAACAATATGATTTCTGGGCCTCATAATGTTTTGATGGACATAGCCCTCCCATTTGGAAGCAGGTTAGGGCAGCCTGCAAGATTTGCAATAGTACTCGTACTTGGGAAGCACACCTTTAAAGTGGGGCTGTGAAACTGATTGTATTTCTCAGAGAATATTTATGGAAAACGTGAGTGAAAAGCAGAGTTACAGAGCTTCACCTCCTTCATCCATCCCCCACTCCCAGCCCCTATACATGCCTGACATGGTCTTTGCAGTTTCGTATGGCTTTTCTGGCTGTTTATGCCTACAGAGAAGAAACAAATTATTTTCTGAGGAGCAAAATATATGGATGGCATAATAATATTCTTTCAGAATCTGCATCCGGGGAGATTTATTTTCCCAGCACCTTTCCCAAACCTTTATTCCTCTGGTTTGTTTTGGTGCTTGTCTGAATTCCAGTATTATATGAGCAGAAAGTTTCTCCACCTAACCATTAGGAAAACCATATCACGTTATTCTTTGGGGACCAACTGTCTCCATCTCCCTGTTCATTGGCCTGAGGCTGAAGCAGATCATTCACAGCCTTATTATCCAGCATGACCCTGAGATGGTTTGTAGAATAAGTGTTCCAGCTCTAGACTGCTTCCTGTGCAACCTTGTCCATTTCTGCCCTGCCTAGGCCCACCTGCTGCTGAAACCACTTTTAGTGCCGTTGTTAAATGTAGACTTGTGTATTCCAATGCTGTCCTGGCCACTCTCCACCCTTGCACCTTCTTTGCCCATTTCCTAACTAAATATGCAAAGTCCCATTGTCCAGTCACCTCTGTCTTCTGTTGTAATTTGCTCCTGGTCTTGCAATGCTTTAATTCTTAGCATTCAATAACTTGGTTCATTCTTGCATCTCAAACCTCCTACAGCCTGCCATGAGATATCCCTGGCAGATAAGTTAAAGAAGAATCCTAAAGGATTCTTTAAGTATATTAAGAGTAAAAGTGTAGGTAGGAAGAGCATAGGTCCCTTTAAGGATCAGTGTGAAAATCTATGTCTGGAGCTATGGGAAATGGGCAAGTCTTAAATGAATACTTCCCCATGTATTTACCGTGGAGAAGGACGTGGAAGCTAATGAGTTTAGGGAAGGGAACAGTGACGTCCTGGAGCATATCGACACTATAAAGGAGGAGCTGTTGGAGATTCTGAAACGCATGAAGGTGGACAAATTCCTGTGATCTGACCAGGTGTATTCAAGGATGTTATGGAAAGCAAGAGGGGAGATTAATGGGACCTTGTATGGATGGATTTTTGTATCTTCATTTGCCACAGGTAAGGTAACAAAAGGATAAGCTAATGTACCTTTTATTTAAGAAGGGCATCAGGGATAAGCCAGGGAACTACAGGTTGGTGAGCCAAACAACAGTGGTGAGAAAGTTAATTGGGAGTAATTCTGCGACACAGGATTTACTTGCATTTGGAAAGGCAATGACTAGTTAGGGATGGTCAGCATGGCTTTGTGCGTGAGGGAGTCATGAATGAGTTTTTGAAAAAGTGAGCAAGAGGATCGATTAGGGCAAGACAGTAGGAGTTGTCTATGTGGACTTTAGCAAGGCATTTGAAATGGTCCCCCGTAGTAGGCTGGCCTGGAAGGGTAGAGCACCTGGGATTCAGGATGAGCTAGCTAATTGGATACAAAATTTGCTTGGTGGTTGGAGACAGAGGGTGGTAGTGGAAGGTTATTTGTCAGATTGGAAGCCTGTGACCACTGTTGTGTTGAGTCCACTGATGTTTGTCATATATATTAATGATTTGAAATGAGAATGTAGGTGGCATGGTAAGTAAGTTTGCAGATGACATCACAGTTGGTGGTTTAGTGGACAATGAAAAAGGTTGTCTAGGATTACAACAGAATATAGGCCAACCAGGAAAGTGGGCAAGGAAATGGCAGATGGAATTTAACTCGGACAAGTATGAAGTGGTGCATTTGGGAAGTTAAACCAGGGCAGGATATATGCAGTGAATGACAGAGCCTTGGAGAATTCTGTTGAACAGAAAGATCTTGGGGTACAAGTACATGGTTCCCTGAAAGTGGCAACACAATAAACAGGGTGGTGAAGAACATGTATGGCATGCTTGCCTTCATCTGCTGAGGCATTGAGTACAAGAATTGAGATATCATGTTACAGTTATGCAAAACGTTGGTTAGGGTGCACTTGAAGTATTGTCTGTAATTCTGTTCAACACAGTATAGGAAGGATGTGATTAAGCTAGAGAGGGCACATACAAGATTCATAAGGATGTTGCATGGATGGGAGGGCTTGAATAATCAGGAGAGATTGGATCGGTTGGGTCTGTCTTCCCTGGAGCAAAGGAGGCTGAGAAGTGACGTGAAAGAGGTATGTAAAATTATGGGAGGCATGGATAGGATAGATGGCCCGGGTCTGTTTCCCATGGTAAGGGTGTCCAAAACTAGACAGAATAGATTTACATTGCGAGGGAGCAAGTTTAAAGGGGATCTGAGGGGTACATTTTTTACACAAAGAGCAGTTGGTATCTGGAATGAGCTGCCCGAGGAGGTGGTGAAGGCAGGAACAGTAATAATATTTAAGAGGCATTGGGAGAGTTACTTGAATGAACAAGGCATAAAGGGATATGGAATTAAGAGAAACAAAGGACTGCAGATGCTGGAATCTAGATGAAAAAACAACAAGATGCTGAAGGAACTCAGCAGGGAAGGCAGCATCCGTGGAGGAAAACAGACTGTCAATGTTTTGGGTCACGACCCTTCATTAGATTGAATTAATGCAGGCTAGTGGGATTAGTATAGATAGGCATGATGGTTGACATAGTCAGAGTGGGCTGAAGGGCCTATTTTGATGCTGTGCCGCTCCATGCTTCCAACATCCTTGTAATGAAACACTAATGTTCATTGCCTCACTGCTTGCTGCAAAATATTAATGATCTATGGAATTACATTAAACCTTTTTTCTTGCAACCCTTCTCTCCTCCCATAATACACTCTTCCTGTCCTTTATCACCTGTTAAGACTGGACATCATATTTTAGTTGACTATGCTTGGGTTGTTTTACTACCCTTTCAACAATATATTAATGCAAATTGTTATTGTATGCCTATTGCTTATCCTTGCACAGAACTTTCATTTGTTACAGAAATGGACACTGATAATGGATACAATACACAAGCAGACTGCAAGGATCCATTAAATTTCACCATTTTTTTGTTCTAATACCAGTGATGTAAAGTCACTGTAGGTGTCAAATATTAATCAATAAAAAAAAGTTATATTGCACTAAAGGCAAGGACTCAGTAGAAGGAGCAATTCGGTGTTATTCAGACATTCCAAATACATGCCATATGTAACGTTAGCAAAGTGCACAAGCTCTGAGTGCTTTAAGGGCTGCATTGGTTGCTTAAAAAGACCAAGCACCAGAGTATGGGAGTCTGCACCTGATACAGGGCAACAATATAGGTGCCGAAGAGATGTCACTTCAAACCTCCAAAAAAGTCTAAAACACTTAAGATATTTATTTATTAGTCACATGTACGTTGCAATACACGGTGAAATGCATCTTTTTGCGTTACTGAGAATGTGCTGGGGGCAGCCCACAAGTGTCACCACTCTTCCAGTGCCAACACAGCATGCCTACAGCTCCTAACCTGTACGCCTTTGGAATGTGGGAGGAAACCGGAGCACCCGGAGGAAACTCATGTAGACATGGGGAGAACATACAAACTCTTTACCAGAGTTGAACCTGGGTCACTGGCGCTGTAATAGTGTTATACTAACCGAGACACTACCATGCCGCCTTGCTGGCTGAACTAAATTTAAACATGTAAAAGCAATGTAAGCATTCTTCCAGAGATTGTTTCTTTCAGCCCATATTCCAGAAATTGCATGACATTGGGTCTATAAATGGAAGTACTACATTGCTTTTCTGAATTGTGGACCTGTCAAAACTCAGGACAGACTAAAAACCATTCACGTCAGTTGCTTTCAAAAAATATCCATTACAACTGATGTAAGGAGAAATAAAAGTTTGAAGGCCAGATGAATCATTTGCTCAAATCCATTTTGTACTGTGCTCTTTCCTGACAGAGTTTGAGTGTGCCAACTAAGTGTGCCTAAAATCCACTGTAATTCATTGACTTTATGTGATGAAGATACTGCTGATTGTACAATGAGTACAACACACTGAGCTTGTATTTCTCTTGTCCAACTCGGTTTTGCACTAACTCTGCACTAAATTTGTACTTTGTATATACTGCTTTTTTGCACTATTTGTACTTGCACTATTTTTTTTGATTTTTTTTTTTGTTTATGTTTATTGTATGTCTTCTGTTCTATATATGTGCTCTGTCGTGAGAGTCTGGGGGAAATGACATTTCGTTCCGCCATGTGTTTTTATAGCATGGATGAATGACAATAAAGTAACTTGAACTTGAACTTGAAATGGTGCTGAGGTAGAAGATCAGCTGTGATATCATCATATGGCAGAGTGGACTCGAAAGACCTTTTGGCCCATTCCTGCTTCTGTTCTTCTGATGCTGCTTTGAAAACTGCAGCAGTTTACTCTGTTTCTTTAAAAACAGCCCCATTTGTGTGTCATAGGGGTAATAATATAGCCTGAGGAGAGAGAACTAATGTTCAATACCTCTAATAAAGAGGAACTAAGATTTCTTGGATTGTTATGTTTGGAGTTGAAAACCAAGTTGTATTAGAAGGTCAAATAGTGCAATTCTCAACACCATCAGTTGGCTTGCACAGACTGAGAAATTAAATGCACCTGAAGTCCTATTAGCCGCATGGTAACTTGTAAAATTTGTTCTGAAATATAACAAACTGAATAGATTTATTCACCTGCTCGAATGGCCTAGAGATTAGTGTTGCCTTTGTATTTGTTTTTTTTTTTGCTTTAAATAAATGGTTCTAACTTGGATATCAAGCAAAATGATACCAAAGCATGGTGATACCATCAGAATGTCAGATTATAGAACATTGTAAAGCATTTCACAAAGGATTGTTGAGTGAGCGGATAGGTATTAGTCACAGTTGGATGCAGATAAGTCGAGAGGAAAATTTTGACAAAACAGTAAAGACAGCAAATCTTAACTATTAGGATTCTTAACACAAGTGGAAAACAAAGATCCAGAGGAATAGAAATGGAGGCCGTGAAATTCATCTGTATCACACTCATTGAATAAGATAGTCATTAAAAAAAAGAGTTACAGCAAGAAAAAAGTCATTCAGCCCATAAGTCCATAAAGAGCTCTCCAGCCTAATCCCACCTTCCCTTGATCGGTCTGTAGTTCTACAGGTCCCAGCTCTTGAAGTATCCATATACTTTTTAACTGTACTGAAGATTTCTGCCTCTACTACCCTTTTGGGCTTTGAATTCAAGACCACTACTACCCTCTGGGTGAACAGGAAATCTTCATCTTCTCTCTAATCCTTAACTAATGACATTTAATCTATACTCCCTTGTTTATGGACCCCTTAGCTAAGGGAAGTAGATTCCCCTCACCATTTAATACACCTTAATTAAGTTCCCGAGAGTCTCATCTATTCCAAAGAGAACATTCCGAGTTTATTCAATTTTGCTTCATAGCCAAAGTTTTCCAGTCCTGCCAACTTCCTCATAAATGTCTCTGCAACTTTCCAATGCAATCACTTATCGTTTAGATGCTCTTGGTGCCAAATTGCTCAGAGATTTTTAGTGAGACTTGTGCCATATCAGCAAAGGATATAACTTCTGTGGGATGCTCCCATATGCCGATTTGATTACAACACTGCCAGACTGGAATTCCACAATGATTCCAATACCATGCATTCCACTTGTACAGAGAACCAAGAAAAATAGCTTTCTCCATTTTCCTCACCCTCCTCCCCATCCCCACACTTGTGCTATTTAGAGGAATCGCCAGCTTTATGAAGATTTGTTGATGCTCAGTTTGTAGGATGCTGAAAAATAATGGCTCCTGTTTTCAGACGGCATCATTTCTCAAGTCTACAAGAATATGTGAAAGAAATAATAACTCTGCCCTTACTTCAATGCTTCAGCCAATTCCTGTTGCTTCCAGACATGGCGGCCTTGCTGACTAGTCCAGTTTGAGTGCCACATGTTAGAGAGAGCTGGGAGAGCAGAGAAACACGGAGGAGGGAGGAGATAGATAGGGCCCTAAGTAGGCAACCTTGCAAGTATTTTCCATGAGCAGTTCTCCCTTGTATGCCTCAGCAAGGAGCAATTGTTGTGGCGATTCTGGTTCTATAGGAAGGACTGCACTGAAATGTAGCATGTTTCTGGTGCAGAGCAGGCCAGAATCATGTTGGCAGCAGCTGTGAACACCATCTGCTTTTATGCTCTGGATCGTTTCAGGCAGGAGCAGGGATCGATATAAGATCAATGGAATAAACAAAATTGATCATGGAGCTAAAGTAGAAATGGTGTTTATGATTGAAGATGACCAATTTGAAGGTGCAGTTTGTGAAAGCCTTTATCATTGCATTCATCAGAAGCAGTAGGATCTTCAGGCACCAAGTAATGTTATGGTTCACATTTTTCCCCAGTCTTTTGTTTCATATGTGAATAATATGATGACCATTTCTATCACACAACTTTCACTGACATCTGAAACTTAAAATTCTTTTTTTTATACTGCTGCACTGAGCCTGTGTAGCTAATGACTATATAGCTCCCACCAGAGTAAATTATTTGTTGGAGAACATGTTGGATTTTCTTGGCTGGTGGAGGATAAATTATTAGCCAGCTTTGTTTATTAGTGAGATGCTCCACAAAAGACATTTACAAAGAAACTAACACAATGCAGTACAATTGATAATATGTACCAAATACCAGTGACAATTTTTAAGTGGATATGGTTCGACAAGCTCCTTCCAGAGATTTCATGTAAAATAATATGTCACATTTCACATATGGTTGTGAAAAAGAATAACCATAGGCTAACTGGTCCATTAATTGTATGATCAGAATGTAACTTCATGCTCTTATCCAAGTAAGTCATATATCAGATTAAGAACAAGTACTAATCTGATCAAAAGTTCAAGTCTAATAGCACTCAATTCTCTGCATTCAAGCTTTGAAAACATTTCTATTTAGCATGGAAACAAGTTGGAAGTATTTTTTTGTAATGTTATTCCATCTGCTCTTATACTGCAGTTTTCTAATATCCTTGTTTAAAAAAATACTGTAATTTCACTTAAAACAGAAATCAACAAACAAGGTGCCAGTAACATCAATGATCCAACAGATAGCACTAGGGAAATCATAGTTTACTGCAAGGGAATAAAACTAATCTCCTTGCCTATTAGCAAAGCAATGAGTAATAAAGATTTGTGAGGAATGTGGGTTTCCTAAAGGGAGAAAGTACAATGACTGTACTTGCAGCATCTCAAAGGCACCATGTTTGATTCCTGAGAATGTCCTGAAAATTCAAGGGATTTCATTTTGATTGTGTTACAAGTCTGGAGTATTATGATAGTCACTTCTCAGGACACAGGCAATGATCATTACGCTTCCATTTTAAACTGTCTACTGTTCCCTACATCTTTGAGGCAGATCAAAGAGAAGCTACATGGAGACAAGGGCTTTTTACTCATCATCCATCTCTTAACTCCAATTCAAGCCCCATATCTGCAACTTCATTAAGCATATCATCAACATATTCAAACAGTGTTTATACTGCCTGGATGGTATTACAGATTCAATACTTTTTTTGAGTATAAAAGTTGGGAGGTCATGATGCAGTTGTGCAGGACTCTGGTGAGGCTGCACTTGGAGTATTGTTCAATTTTGGTTGCCTTACTATAGGAAAGATCTTCCTAAACTGGAAAGAGTACAGAAAAGATTTACAAGGATGCTGCCAGTACTTGAGGGACTGAGTCATAGGGAGAGGTTGGACAGACTAGGACTTTATTCGTTAGAGCGTAGGAGGCTGAGAGGTGATCTTATAGAGGTGCATAAAATCATGAGGGGCATGGATAGGGTGAATGCACTCATCTTTTTTCCAGAGTTATGGTATCAAGAACTAGAGAACATAGGTTTAAGGTGAGAGGGGAAAGATTTAAGAGGAACTTGAGGGGCAACTTTTTTAAACAAATGGTGGTATCTATGTGGAATCAGCTGCCAGAAGAAGTGGCTGAGGCAGGTACAATAATAATTTTTAAAAGACAGCTGGACAGGTACATGGATTGGAAGGGTTTAGAAGGTTATGGGGCAAACACTGGCAAATGGGACTAGCTTGGATGGAGCATCTTGGTCAGCATGGACCAATTGGGTAGAAGGGCCTGTTTCCGTGCTGTAGAACTTTATGATTATACCAATGCTACTCAATGCAGTTCAAAGCATATGGGGCATCAGAATCATGTCTTGTAATAATGTGATTGTTTAGGATGGTAAATGGGGTTATAATCAAACAATCTGCTTTGTCTTGGATTGTGTCAGGCTTCTTCAGAGTTGTTGGCACTGCACTTGTCCAGGTAAGTGGAGTATATTCTATCATGACTCTGACATGTGGTTTGTAAATGGTGGGTAGGCCTTGGGTGTCAAGAGGGGAGTCATTCACTGAAGGTTGCCCAGACCCTGACCTGCTTTTGTAGTAGCCATATTATTTCTGTAGCTCGTCCAGTTGAGTTTCTGGGCAATGGTGACCCCCCACCCTGCCCTCCAGCACATTAACAGTAGGGGACTTGGCAATGGTAATTCCATTGAATGTTGAAGGTATGTGGTTTGTCTCTTCTGTATTGGAGATGGTCATTGTTTGACACTTTCGTGTCATGAATACTACCTGCCACATCAGCCTATATCTGAATGTTGTCCATGGACTTCTTTTGCTGAGGAGTTGCAAATGGAATTGAGCCTTGTACAATCATCAGAGAAAATCTCCATTTCTGACTTTAAGATGAAAGGAAGGTTATCGATGAAGTAGTTGAAGATAGTTGGGCCTGGAACCCCTGCTTTGAGGAACTACTGCAGTGATATTCTTGGGGTTGGGACGATTGATCTCCGAAAACCACATTCATTTTCATTTGTGTGAGGTATGACTCCAAACACTTATGTTTTCCCATTGATGCCTCATGACCTCAGCTTTACTCAGACAGATTTGGTCAAATGCTATCTTGTTTTTTGGGGCAATTACTCTCACCTTGCCTCTGGAATTCAGCTTTTTGATCCATTAATGAATCAAGGCTATAATGAGGTCTGGAGTAGAGTGATCATGACCAAAAACAAAAATGGACATCAGTAAGTAAATTCTTTGTGAGTAAGTGCTGCTTGATAGCACTGTTGATGATAGCTTCCATCACTTTGGCCAAGAGTAGACCAACTGTGGATTAATTAGCCAGATTGGATTTATCCTGCATTTTGTGAACTGCACATACCGAGGGACTTCTCACATAGTTTGGTATATACCAGTGTTGAAACTGTACTGGAACAATTTGGCTAGAGATGCAGCTAGTCCTGAAGTAGAGGTCTTCAGTACTACACCTGGGATGTTGTCTTTGCTGTGTCCTGTGCTATCAGCTATTTCTTCATATCATATGCAGTGGATTGCATTGTGTGGAGACTGGCTTCAGAGCTTTTGTATGTAGAAGAGCTTTTGTATGACCTTGTCCTCTGGGTAGATGACAGCTGGCCTTCCCTTAACCCTTGCCAAGGATGTTGCTCATATGTCTGGAGAATCTGCACAAGCAGATCCTACCTCTTCAATTAATCTCTTCAGTATGCAAAGTGTTACTATCTAAGCTGGTGGCTTTGAGTGTCAGATCAAGTGACCGAATGCCTTCATCATTACTCTCTTGTTGAAATGGTGCCTTCTGGCCAGGTAGGTCTGTTTTTGGTTGTCTGAAAGGAGAAAGTCACTGTGGTCAAGTTATGGTGAAGGGAGGAACAATGTGGGGGTAAACTCAAAGGCGCATGCTTGTACAGTTAGTAATTTATAAATCAGATTGTGGGATGAGACAGGTGAATGGAATGTGAGGAGGATAATTATTGGTGCTGTTATGGACTCAGTGAAAGTCCCTTTAAGATAGAGAGTGTGTGTGTGTGTGGGGCGTGCTTACGTCAATAGAAGATAAAGGACGTAATGACGTTGTTGAAGAAGTTAGAAGAAGAAGAAAGAAGGAGAGAGAGAGAGAGAGAGAGAGAGAGAGAGAGAGAGAGAGAAGGGAGAGAGACACCAGCCTGCTTGTTTTCTCTATCGATGGATGAGAAACAATAACTGTGTTTGCCACTGAAATCCATGTATGGAAGTTGGAAGTAATCCGGTGGAGTTCACTTTGTTGCTGACCTGTAGAGGGAAACAGGTATTTGTGTGTGGACGACCACGATTCAGATGCTTTTCGGGGTGAGGAAGTCACTACCGAGTAAACCCTGAAGTGTCGTTTGGGTTCCATCATGGAACATTTGGATTTCGTATTTACTCTCCCTATGTTTCTCTACGTCTACGTCTTATCTTCAGACAACGGTGGTTGTTGAAGAAGCCCTTGCTCATGTTTCACCTTATGGCTTGCGGAACTGAACTTTAAGAACCATTCCGGAACTGGGAGTTTTGGACTTTGTCACACACACACACGACGAGTTTAGTTTTGGGGTTAACGTTCGAAGTTTAACATTTTTGAATTCTAACATACTAACATTTTTACTTTTATTTTACGTATTATCATAAGTAGTGATTAATAAAATATTTTTAACACTAAATCATGCTCAGTGTGTTTCTTTTGTTGCTGGTTCATGACAGTGCACTGTCATTTTCGAAGACTTGATTGCAGTAATTAGTAAACACCATCTCTCGCCCATCCCCCACTCCTCCAAGAATGGGTGGGAAGTGATGTTAAAGATTATAGCTGCATCTGTCTCCTCTGCCGTTTTGTTGTTGCTGGTGGTAATTGTGTACTCATTTCTTCTACATGTGAGAGAGAAATTGTGTTGGTTAGCATGGTGCAATATGCTTCAATAATGTGTCCTGCATGGTTGAACTACCTGATTATATATACAGACTAATGCTTGTCTGTAGTAGTATCAACTATAGAAAAATAGAGCGCTATGTGGGAGGGAAGGGTTAGATAGATATTGGAGTAGAATAACATGTCAGCACAACATCGTGGGCTGAGGGGCCTGTACTGTGCTGAAATGTTCTATGTGAGGGCATGGAATATGTAATCACACAGATTTAAGTTTTGAGTCTTGATTGATACAGATTGTTGATAAATAAGTGATAGAAGGGGTTGTATAGAGCAAATGTAAGTGTAATACTGCATTCGTTTAAAGATAGGATTTGAAGATGTGTTCACTGACTTTGACTACATGTGTGACATCAATGAATTTTTCCTGGTTTACATCCCTGTCGGTTCACCTTGACACTCATTTTGCCCTTGAAATCAATCTCTTTCCATTGCTGCTTCGACATTTGCATGCACGCCTTCCTGGCCTCCTGCTGGAATAGAGCCCCTTTCTTTGTCTCCACATGTCCATTGCCCTGTTAGAAAATATAGACGTCCGCTCCTGCCTGTGTTCAATCATGTCTTCCAGGCAGCTTCATCTACCAATGTGGGACGTCTTCCATCACTGGCCACGAAGCATTTCCATTTTTAAGTGATGTAGGCTGGCTTTCATCAATGCCTGGCAGGCTGAACACGTGCTAGCCAATCAAGAATTTGTGTTACTGCTAATAACAGAATAGTTAGCTCAGTTGAGTGGCTGAAGTCTTGATAATGAGGTTGCGGCATGAATTTTATGCTTTCTGCACCAGGTTAATTTCCATTGCGTTCCCAGCAATTTGTTTTCCAGCCTAATCCAATTTTGTCCCATGATATTTAATGGTGACATTGCAGATGGAAAATGCAGTTAGAAGTGCAAATGGGATTCAGGGTTTTTACTCATAATGGTGTTGGCTAATGATGGAAGATATTTAAGTCATGGTTGAAGTGCCATTATAAGTAAGAGTTATAATAATAATGAAAGGATCATCTGCAAACTTACTTAACAAACCCCCTACATTTATATCTAAATTGTTCATGTACAGTATATAACAAACAGTAAGCATCCCCAGCACGGATCCCTGTGCTACATCACTGATCACAAGCTTCCAGTTACAAAAACAACCCTCCACCATCGCCCTCTGCCTCAAGTTTGGCTTTGTAGGCACTTTGGCATTGAATACCTTTTATCCTAATATCATCTCAAAGCTGTTTCAAGGTTGACCTTTACTAATAAAATCAGAAAATGCTGGAAATATTTGGAAGGCATTAACATTTCAGATGAGTGACCTTTCATCCAAATTGGAAAGTATTTCACCTTTAAGAGAAAAGTTTGAATGTTTTTCTCCAATAAATATAACCAGTTTTATCTTATTTCCACATGAAGGGATGCTTATTAATTTTTTCTTGTTATTTTATTTTTAACCATGTGGCATTTGGAAATATCCAAAGACATTCAAAATCTTTTAAAAATCTATGTCCCTATTTAAAGAAAGTATATATTTATTTAGAAAATGAAAATAACTAAACAAGGTAGAAACAATAGTAAACTTAGATATGCAAATAGCATATGACATCATTGTCTCTTGCAGTCATTCAACTCCCCCATTAAAATGAACGGCTAGCAGATTCCTCAGCGTAAAGTTAGATTTCAAAACAATTTGTAGTTCAAATGAACTGGTGAGAATAAGTTTTAGAATTTATTAAGTTATCATGGCAGTTGTATAACATACGAATTAAACAAAATGGATGCAGGATCCAGGCAGTTGCAACTTTGGAAGATGGGACCAACAGTTGGCAGCCAACTTAAGTATGCATCCTCTGTTGCCTTGGTTGACATATTTATAACATTAATGCTACTGTCCATGCTCCTCTTTTCATCTGTCTGTTTCCTGTTTTTTAATTGTGAAGCTACAGGCTAATAGACTGTGCAAGCTACTTGTGCATGGCTCAATAATAAATTATCAGTTCTCTAGCTATCTTTGCAATTTAACTCTAATCGAATACTCTTCTTGTAAACAGAATGTCTGGTGAATATCTATATGATTTCTTCTGAAGTCTCCTACTGGCTCTTTTTAATGACCTCTTAACTTTCTGTTAAGATAAGATGTTGCATACATGGACCGTTATTGATTCTTCTCCATTTGCTTTCTGGTGCATTTACTTATTTTCCCTGATGCGTATGTGTTTATGGCAGGGGAATATTTTTATACTTTTTATGACTTGCAATCTCTTGTGAGTAGCAGAGCTTTTATCTTTCAGGCTGAGGTGTGCTTTAAAGATCTCTTATTTTTTTAATAGCTTAAAAGCCTGAAATTTCTTTGAAAAACAAACAAATAGTTTTCATCTATCTTTCCTTTGTCTTCCACTTCAGTCATACTTTATAGGCTAATTTCATACTCTTGCAATTGAATGTGTTTCACTTTGCTGTTTTCTGAGCCATGCATTGCTATCTTTGTTTATCCAACTATCTTACTCCAACATGGCCACAAGTATTCATTATGTTTATGAATTTAAAATTAATTCCTAATTAACTGTGTTGTATCTGGTACCCTTTTATCAAAGGAATAACTTATGAAAGTGTATTCTAACACTGGGGACATTGTAGCCATTTCATGTTCTGCAGGCAGATTCCATGAGGATTCCAACGTCAGAGGGATATCAGTAAAGAGTAGCCAGCAAGTTCGGGGCTTTGTTATCTTGGAATCCCAAACTTGATGGCATTTACACAGAGAAATGCCAATAGTTTGCTACGGAACTGAGAGCACTTCATGACCAATAATTCTATTGATTGGCATTGGTGAAATGACATTTCTGAAATATCCTCCTTTTGCACTTTTTTTCCTAGCTGTCATGACTTAGAAATTGCTCCACATATTTTTGTTGACACCGAAGCAGCTTTGAAGGTCGTGCTAACATCATTTGTGAAAGTTGCAAAAAGAGCAAGAGCTTCAATTATAAAATTTTTCAGAACTGCATTGCTGGATTTCTCTGTCTAACACTGAGCTGAAAACAAAGTTCTGATATTCAGCATGGTGTTCCCTATTAATATGTTGCAAATTCTTGTAGTTTATATTTGAAGGCACAAAGAGACTGCATTATGCTAGAATCTGGAGCAACAAGCAATCTGCTGGAGGAACTCAGTGGGTTGGCATCTGTGGTGTGGCGGTGGAAGGAATTGCCGACATTTTCGGTTGAAACCCCACATCAGGACGCATCTGAAGCTTGATTTAAAGCAGCATCCACAATGCAAGCAACACTCATTTGCAGAAGGGTTGTGTTGATAATGAATGAATGCTGCAATGGTGAGAGTGGGGGAAGGGTGGATGAGCACTCTGAGGTTCAGGTAGATCTGGACAGATCCGTGAAGAATGGATATTCTTTGTGAATGAGGGTTATAGAGGCCACTTGGGACTGCAGTCTAGTGTTCCTAGCAGGTTTCACGGGAAACTGGTTTAGTCAATCCTCATTCTTGTCAGAAAATAAGACTTGTCATTTTCAGAGCTGTGATGTTAGACATTCCATTTGGATAGAGAAGATAACCACTGTTCTTTAAGCTCACTATAAACTCTTCTATCCTGTGCAAGCCATTATGTAATAGTATTAAAATAATGATGCAACTTTAATCTCTTGTTAATCCATAATTTAAAGAAGATTCTCATTTGTTTTATGATGGCAGCAAATGAGCATGATACATCCCTGTTCCAAATAGTTCTACTTTAGACTGAAGTACATAACAGATAATTTAATAAAAATATTGGTGATTGGCAAGTGAGTCTGTCTGAGAGACGTGTTGCTGTCTCATTAATAGGCTATTAACAAGTCATAATTTAGCACTACATAGTTTATGAAGTAGATTGGTCAATCTACCATGTATTTGGACCATTGTGTAAGTGACAGCTAGGAGATCCCTGGTGTGCACCAAACCCCCTAGGAAGTAAGTAATTTAGCAAACTGTTATAAAGTTTATTGTTTCCTAAGTTATTTTGTGGGAATTTAGGAAATCAAAAAAAATTAAGTAAATTTGGAAAAATGCTAAAATGAAAGATTGAAAAAAAAATTTGACCTCCGTCTACAAGCACCACTGGTGAATGTAGAAATTACATTTCCACAATGTGTCTAATATACCTGAAGTTCAATGCACAAAGGTAAATGTTTCATCCTGATTTGTAAATTTGTCTCCAGCTATGTATACAGGAGATTAATTTGGATTCATTTACAAAATCATCCATGCTCAAAGAAATGTTTTTAGGACTTGCACATGCAGTAATATATAAAAACATGTTTCCACAACCATATTTCAAAAGTGTCATGAGAATACAAATAAAAAAATGGAGGTTAAATCTAGATTTAATTATGAGGCAAACAAGCCTTTTAAAGTCCTGTATAATTTAAAGTTACTGCATTAGTTCACTGTTTTGGTATTGTCTTTGAAGTAAGATCACAACTAACCATAGAAGGTCATAGCTGTTCAGCTGCTGGATTGCTGTCTGATCAAATTAGTTCAAACATGTTCAACATAAGTAACATGCGAGGCCATTAGATATGCAAACACATAAAGTGCTGGTAAGATTAATGTCATAAATCTAAGATAGCTTGTATTGCAATTATTTATTTAGAGTGAATTCAATTAAACCTTCAGTGATGAAGGTGGGTGGGATTTCTTTTAAATTGAATATGCTGCTGACAAATAGTGGTACATTTGATTCTCCTTGTGTCAGGCAAGTGACAAAAGATGTTATTAATAGCTCAGATAAATCTTTACCTCTTGCTGAGTAATCTTTGCAACAATCTTATAAGAAATGTCATTGGAGAAATTAAAACAATACAGGCAACCTTCGTGTTATGGCTGTTCAGTTTACTGAAATTCTCCTTTGCAGAAATCACAAATCATGACCCATAAATTTGAGATACAGAATAAAATTCACTCTCACAGAATATGTAATGGGGAGAAAAAAGTAAGTAAATCAACACAAATTAATTATTTCTTAACTTGCATTTCTTGACACATGCGCAGATGATGTGGCTTTGCATTCAGGAAAATTGCGATATAGCCCTTTTTCTAGGAACGCAAGGTGTCCCACCCCCCCATAACTTGGGGTTGCTTGTACCTTGTTTTATTGATATGTGGACTAGAATTATCAGTTTTAAAGAATACATGCAAAGGAGATCATGATTTTACAATACATTATAAAAAAGCAAATGTAGAAATCATTTAGTTTTTCTATTTTTTCCACAGCAGCTGCTTTATTGGTGTGACAATGTAAACAACTTTGTTATATTCAAAGTAAATTATAGTAGGACTGTAGATAATGTAATTTTTATAATACAGATATGTCAGAACGATCCTGAAGTTTCTATCTATTCTCCCTTAAAAATTTTCAAAGGTTCTGCTTCCACTGCCTTAGAGAAACTGGCAATCCTTATTTTTAAACAATGACACCCCCCCACCTCAGTTCTTGATTCTCAAACAAGAGGAAATATCCTTTCCACATCCACCTTGATAAGCAGCTTAAGTGTTTCAATCAAGTCATCTTTCATGCTTCTAAATTTTGAACAGGTTAAACTTGTATGCATACCTCTTAAAACAACCTACACATTCTAGGCATCAGTCTAGTAAACACTCTCTGTGCTGCTTCTGATGTATTAACATTCTTCTGTAAAATAAGATGATCAATACTGGATGCAATGCTCCTGTTGTGTAGTCACCAATGTGCTGTATAACTGAAGCATAACCTTGCTACTTTTGTATTTAATTACCCTAGCTATAAACAAGAACAAGAAAGTTGTAAGCTTTCCTGGTTACTTGCTGTACATACATACTTGCCCTTTGCAAATTCATGCACTATGACACCCAGATCTTTCTATATCTCAGCTCTGCAATTTCTCACCATGTAGAAGATAAACATTTCTTAAAATTTTTCCTGCCAAAATGAGCAATATCACATTTTCCCACATTTATACAATATTTGTCAGATTTTTGCCCACTCACTTAATCTATCTATATCCCTTTTGTATCCTCCTTACATCCTCTCCACAATTTATTTCTTACCTCTCCCTGTTATCATCACCAAATTCAGTAATCATATCTTCGGTGCATTCAACATTCATTTACATAAATTATAAAAAGTTGAGGCCCCAGCACCTGTCCCAGTGGCCTTCTCTTTTTACCTCTTGCCGACGTGAAGCATACACAATTATGCCTACTTTCTATTTAATGTTCACAAGCTAGTCTTCTTTTCACACTAATCTGTATCTTCCTACACTAGGAACTTTTGTTTTCCACTATAGCTATGTTGCAGCATATTGCCAAATGCCTTCTGAAAATAGCACATTCAATGCTTGTCTTTATCCACAACACATGTTACTTCCACCATTCTGTTATATTCAATATTAACCTGTTTTGCAAAATGCACTTATTTCATTTGCAGCAGTTTATTTATTTTGATCAAACATTCTGTAATTACTGTGGTAAGATGAGAAGTGATGTATTCAGTAAACACTGTCTAACATTGAACTACATTTTGCCTAAAAATCAATGAGAAAATATATTTTCTCATAGCAGCTACAGTATAGAATCTGTGTGCTTTTACCAGCTCTTGAGCAGTTTAGACAATTTAGTCATTTACTGATGAATAGCATTTTACACCTATTCAGTCTGTTAATGGCTTATGGCTTAAATAATTGCCGCATGGTTTATAATTGTGAGTAGAAATATACGTTTCAACCTTTAGGACACTCACAGTTCACTTGGGTCCTTTTTGCAAACCAAAAAACATCCAACCTAAAGCTATTATTTTACTCTATTGGCATGGTAGTGTCATGCTTAGCGTAACGCTATTACAGCGCAAGCGACCCAGGTTCAATTCTGGCCACTGTCTGGAAGGAGTTTGTACGTTCTCCCTGTATCTGCATGGGTTTCCTTCGGGTGCTTCGGTTTCCTCCCACATTCCAAAGACGTGCGGGTTAGGAGCTGTGGGCATACTATGTTGGCGCCGGAAGCATGGCAACACTTGTGGGCTGCCCCCAGAACACGCTACACAAAAGATGCATTTCACTGTGTGTTTCAATGTACATGTGACTGAAAGATATTTTATCTTAAACTGAATGTATGTTGGATTTCCTGAAGGTTTTCAATGAGGTCCCATGCAGATTAGAGCGCATGGAATTGGAACTGGTATACTGATGTGGATGAAGAATTTGTTATTAGATGGAAAAACAAAACTGGAATAAACAGATCCTTCTCAGATTGGCAGGCTATAACTAGTGGGGTGATACAGGGATTGGTGTATGGGCCCTAGGTATTCAGGATCTGCATCATTGATTTGACTCAGAGGGTGAAATGTTATTTTTTCACCAAGTTTGCTAATGATACTCAATTAGGTGGATTGTGAACACGGAGGAGGATGTAAAAAGATTTCAAGAAGATGTAGACAAGCTGAATGAATGGGAGAGAACAAAGCGGCTGGAATATAATGCGGAAAAGTATGACGTTTTCCACTTCCATATATATAAAGGAAACATAGACTGTTTGTTAAATGGTGAGAGGTTGTTCATGTTGAAAGGGAACTACATGTGCTTGTACCAATCACTGAAGGTCAACTTGCATGTACTGCAAGCATTAGAAGGGCAAACAATATGTAGACTTATTATGACAGGGATTGGTTACAAGAGTAAGAAGAACTTAGTGCAATCATTTATGGCCTTGGTGAGACTGCGCCTGGAGTACTGTGTACAGTTTTGGTCTCCTTACCTATGAAAGGATGTAGTTGCCATAGAGAGTGCAGTGAAGAATCGCTAAGCTTGTTCCAGTGATGGAAGGTTTGCTGCAAGGGAAGAGACTGATTATATCAGGACTGTATTCTCTACAGCTTAGGAGAATGAGAGATCTCATCAAAACTTACTAAATTGTTAAATGATTTGAGAGGCTAGGTGCAGGGAAAATATTTTTCCTGACTGAGGAATCTAGAAACGGGGACACAACTTGAAAATGAGGGGTAGGCCATTTTAAGAATGCGATGAGGAGTAATTTCTTCACTCAGAGGGCAGTGAACCTTTGGAATTTTCTATCCTGGATGGGTGTGTAAGCTTGGTCATTGGAATGGGGATAATGCAGGAAAACGGTGCTGGGCTGGAAGATCAGCCATGATCTTTATGAACTGTGGTACAGGCTCAAAGGGCCCAGTGGGCTCCATATGCTCCTGTTCCTCATGTTCTTAAACCCAGTGAAAGATATTCACCCATTCTGGCAATGAGCACAGCTAACTGAAGAATGCACCATGATATCAGCAAGTTGCTATAGCCTGCTGAATAACAGTGTTCCAATGCATGCATGTATTTACTGTAGTATGAAACATATGAACTACATATGTAGATAGACCTACAAGAGGAGAGGCTGTGCTTTAATTTGATATTGGGAAATGAACCTGGTCAAGTGTCAGATCTCTGTGGGTGAACATTTTGGTGGTGGTGATCATAATTCTATCTCCTTTACGTTAGCACTGGAGAGAGATAGGAACAGACAGACTAGAAAGGCATTTACTTGGAGTAAAGGGAATTATGAGGCTCTCAGGCAGGAAATTGGAAGATTAAATTGGGAACAGGTGTTCTCTGGGAAAAGTACTGAAGATATGTGGCAAATATTCAGGGGGTATTTGTGTGGAGTTCTGCATAGACATGTTCCGATGAGACGGGGAGTCACGAGAGGATACAGGAACCATGGTGTACGAAGGCTACAATAAATCTAGTCAAAAGGAAAAGAAAAGCATACAGAAGGTACAGAGAGCTAGGTAATGTTAGAGATCTGGAAGAGTACAAGGCTAAAAGGAAGGAACTTAAGAAAGAGATTAGGAGAGCCAGAAGGGGACATGAGAAGGCCTTGGCAGGCAGGATTAAGGAAAACGCCAAGGTGTTCTACAAGTATGTGGAGAGTAAGATGATGAGATGCAAAAGGATAGGGCCTATCAAGTGCAGCAGTGGGAAAGTGTGTATGGATCTGGAAGAAATAGCGGAGGTACTTAATGAATACTTCACGTCAGTATTCACTACGGAAAAAGATCTAGGGGATTATAGTGGGGACTTGCAGTGGTCTGAAAAGCTTGAGCATGTAGATATTAGAAAAGAAGTGGTGCTGAAACTTTTGGAAAGCATCAAGTTAGATAAGTTGCCGGGACCGGATGAGATGTACCCCAGGTTGCTGTGAGGGGCGAGGGAGGAGATTACAGAGCCTCTGACGATGATCTTTGCGTCATCGATGGAGACAGGAGAGGTTCCAAAAGATTGGAGGGTTGCGGATGTTGTTCCCTTATTCAAGAAGGGGAGTAGGGATAGCCCAGGGAATTATAGACCGGTGAGTCTTACCTCAGTAGTTGGTAAGCTGATGGAGAAGATCCTGAGAGGCAGGATTTATGAACATTTGGAGAGGTATAATATGATTAGGAATAGTCAGCATGGCTTTGTCAAGGGCAGGTCCTGCCTTACGAGCCTGATTGAATTTTTTGAGGATGTGACTAAGCACATCGATGAAGGGAGAGCAGTAGACGTAGTGTATATGGATTTCAGCAAGGAGTTTGATAAGGTACCCCATGCAAGGCTTATGGAGAAGGTGAGGAGGCATGGGATCCAAGGGGACATTGCAGTGTGGATCCAGAACTGGCTGTCCCATAGAAGGCAAAGAGTGGTTGTTGAAGGGTCATATTCTGAGTGGAGATCGGTAACCAGTGGTGTACCTCAGGGATCTGTACTGGGACCCTTACTCTTTGTGATTTTTATAAACGACCTGGATGAGGAAGTGGAGGGGTGGGTTAGTAAGTTTGCGGATGACACGAAGGTTGGGGGTGTTGTGGATAGTTTGGAGGGCTGTCAGAGGTTACAGAGGGACATAGATAGGATGCAAAGTTGGGCTGAGAAGTGGCAGGTGCAGTTCAACCCAGATAAGTGTGAAGTGGTTCATTTTGGTAGGTCAAATATGTTGGCAGAATATAGTATTAATGGTAGGACTCTTGGCAGTGTGGAGGATCAGAGGGATCTTGGGGTCCGAGTCCATAGGACGCTCAAAGCGTCTGCGCAGGTTTACCCTGTGGTTAAGAAGGCATATGGTGTATTGTCCTTCATCAATCGGGGAATTGAATTTAGGAGCTGAGAGGTATTGTTGCAGCTATATAGGACCCTGGTCAGACCCCACTTGGAGTATTGTGCTCAGTTCTGGTCACCTCACTACAGGAAAGATGTGGAAGCCATAGAAAGGGTACAGAGGAGATTTACAAGGATGCTGCCTGGAATGCGGAGCATGCCTTATGAAAGCAGGCTGAGGGAACTCGGCCTTTTCTCCTTGGAGAGACGGAGGATGAGGGGGGACCTGATAGAGGTGTATAAGATGATAAGAGGTATTGATCAGGTAGATAGTCAGAGGCTTTTCCCCAGGGCTGAAATGGTTGCCACAAGAGGACATAGGTTTAAGGTGCTGGGGAGTAGATATAGAGGAGATGTCAGGGGTAAGTTTTTTACTCAGAGTGGTGGGTGCATGGAATGGGCTGCCGGAAACGGTGGTGGAGGCGGATATGATAGGGTCTTTCAAGAGACTGTTAGATGGGTACGTGGAGCTGAATAAAATAGAGGGCTATGGGTGAGCCTAGTAATTTCTAGGGTAGGGTCATGTTCAGCACAGCTTTGTGGGATGAAGGGCTTGAATTGTACTGTAGTTTTTCTATGTTTCTATGAAACAAAATTAGTGCACTTAGCAAAATACATATAGTCAGCAGTCTGTAATGCTAATCAGTTACATATGATTGCCTAAGTCGGTTTGATTTGGTTGTTGCTGAGGTATGAGGATTATATTTTAATTTTTATGCAGTAGAAATATCTTAATTTGATTAATCCTGTGGTGAGCAATATGCTTTCTTTACCCAGTCTTTTTTGCTCAATAAACATGATGTCTGCACACAGAAAACAAATGTTCCCATCGGGTGACTGTTTTCATTGAAATGGTATGTCTATAAGAAGATAATTAAAAAGGTTAGCAGGAAAACCCATGGAAGCTGATGAAATTAATTTCTTAACCACAGGAACTCATTGTGACATTTAATTTATTTGGAATAGCCATTATATTCTCCTGTTATCCCAATTGATTATTCTGTATATTTATAAAGTTTGTTTTCAAATGTGTCTCCTAAATGTACTTTCCAGCAATTTGTTTGTGATATCAGGCAATATGTCTCATTCATTGACCAATTTGTCTGAATAAATTGGGAGAAAGTAGTATAGTGATAGCATGAAGAATGATGAAAACTGGATTAAACAAAATACTTTTAATCCCATGAATTGATTAGTTTCTACATCTTCATGATGATGAAACTAGCAAGTCATGGTAGGTTTTGAAGTTTAGCTCTTAGGTGGTAAACCATTTACAGTCAAGAATTGGAAGGCTCAGCAATTTTTCTACCAAGTGGTTTGATTTGACTGTGACATATATCAAGTCTGCACTGATGTACTTTCAATCTGCTATACTGCATTCTATTAAATTCTATGAGCAGACACCAACATGCACTGCAATCATGTTGTACAACAGAAATGTACACCGGTACTACTTGCACAATACAGATGAAATGTGATTTCTATTTAGCTGCTAGCAATTCACTGTAAAATTACTCAACTTCATACAACAGAATGTGTTTTTCCTTTTGTATGTGCAGTTAAAATAGGCTGCTACTGCAGTTCAGTGCAGGTAGGGGGTATAGAGTGTGGGTGGTTCTCTCAGTGAGAAGGGCAAGTTGCAATAGATGCTAGATCCTGAGGCTTGAATTTTGTTGCAGAGAGGATGGAATGGAGCATTTTGGTTCATAAGTTTTCCTATTTTCCAGAAAGCAGGGCTTTAAAATAATCAAAAATCAGCATTTGGTAAATGGCCTCTGGCACATTCATTTGTGAGTTTAGGAAGAAAAAACAATCAAAGGCATAATGTTCTCAAAAGCTTATTTTATAAGTCACTCTCCTTTACTCTTTCCACAAAGTTGTGCAAGTTTTGACTTCTTAAATTGGAGATCAAATTCCCTTTTGAAATTTACCACTAAATTAACTTCCACCAGCCTTTGGGACAGTTCAGTACAGAGCATTAACACTGGCTTATTAAAACAAAACATTCTACTTGTCTTCCCACGTTTTTTGCCATTTATTTTAAGTCGGAGGCCTTTGTTTACTAACCTCTTGCCAGAGGTGATATTTTCAAAAGCAACACAAAATGAACTGGTTTTGAAAATTAATTTGTCTTGTGCATTTTTTTGAGGAAAGATACATCACATTGTAAATTGTGGCCTTTTATCCTTGTTCTTTGCTTTCAGCTGCATAATTACCCCATTGTAATGAAAATGTGATCTTTCTTGCATTAAAGGAATTGGACTGGAGTCCCGTGTGCTGAGGAAAATGACAGATATGTTGGAAATAATATTGAAGCGAATGGAGCCCTTGGCTAAACTGGAAAATGTGAGCGACTTCAGAAAGTTGGAGGAACTAAACTCTGCTTTAAATCAGTAAGTGCCAATGTAAAAAGAGCTATTTTAATACCCTGTATACTTGACTATTGCCGAGTTGTTACATCCTAACTTGTATTCTTGAAACCTATGTAACACTACGCTGCTCAAAGAGAAAGTAGAAATATGGTCTTATGAAAAAACATTGCATTTTTAAGAAGTGATTGTTTAGTAATGGATAAATCTATCTACCATCTCTGAAGTAAAACATTGTTGGTTTCCATTTCTAGTTTTTTTAAAAAAAGCAGGTCCATATTTAGCTTTTGGTTAAAAAGACATAAATTATCCTGTTTTTAATAACATTTTAAATCACTCTGAATTGAATGTTTCAATATCCAAAATATTGATACTTTACATTTTAAGTCCACTTCACTGTTGTAGCTTGTCCTTATCAAGGATCCATCCGAACGTGAAGATGATGTGTGCTGTAATTTTTTGGTCTGCTTATCAGCAGCTGAACTTTCCAAAGTTTGCTTTGTATATAATACTATGTTTAATATCTCTTTGCTTTAATTGATGGCATGTTTGCTGTTGAATTAGAAAGTTGCAAGTTCTACTCTGTCTATGCTGCCAAACTTGAGTACGTCATCTAAATTGATATTGATGGGGTGCTGCACTCTCTGACTCTCTGTCCTTTTGCTTTTTGTGCTCAAAGGCATTTCCAATAACTGAGCAAATTATTCAGCAGTTATGTACCTGTCTAAAACTACTCTTGATCACTGAACTAGCATTAAGATAAAAAATACTTAAGGACTGCACTCACAATTTTGCTTTTGTGATCCCTCTCTAATCTCTTTCAGCCTATTGCAGTTTTTATGGCTTTTCAGCTGTGTTTGAACAAAGCTTTTCCCACAGAGCAAGGAGTTTGATCATTAAATCACTGTTAACAGATTCTATTTTAACAATTTTTGTTAGAATTATAGAGGCTGTTGATGGGTGATTCTAAAGGTGATTCTGCAGTGGGCCTTATCTATGGAAAAGGTTTCATCCCTTTCTGGTTTGCCTTTGTGTAATGACAGTAGCCTGCATCCATGCTTTATAATTGGTCTAAGGGCAAACTAATTTGCAAAGATGAGTTTTTCAAAAGCTTTCTACTTTTGAAATTTTGATCAACAGAGAATGCTCATCCCTTATTTTTAAAATTCTTTTTGTATTCTGACAAGTGGCCTTCTTGTCAAAACATATCAGTTTTCATTGTCAGTCATAAAATTTATTGAAAAATGGAATCAATGTATAAAGAATAAGAAAAACAGATCAACAGCAGGATAATTTTCAATAGAATTTTTTTATTTTAAAGTGCACATACTTTTGCATTAGTATATTCAATGGCTTGTACTGGATGTAATTAGCTTTGTAATTGAGTAATAATCTATTTACAGATGGTTTCCACTGTAAATCTTGCCTGAAGAAATGGCGACATAATATAAAGGAATTATTTTGACCAGATGAATGCTGTTTCTTTTACTCAAATAATCTGTGCAGCAATGGTGCAATATTTTCTTCGGTATTGTTACAGAGAAAGAAAACCCTGCATTTTATGTCCACTTCCAACAGCATACTTGATCATGAATAATATTGATGAGACCCAGTTTAAAATTGCAAGTTTCTCTGAGAGAACAATGGATAATTGCAGAATGAGTGCCAGAGGAAAATTGAGATAACAAGATACAGATACAAAAGCTTGTGAATCCAAAAGCCTGAGTAAAGATTCAAAAGCCTGAAAGCACGTACCACCAGGCTCAAGGACAGCTTCTATCCCACTATTATAAGACTATTGAATGGTCCCTTAGTACTATAGGATGGACTCTTGACCTCACAATCTACCTTGTTCTGGTTTTGCAACTTGCTATCGGCCTGCACTGCACTTTCTCTGTAATTCTAACCATTGTATTCTGTATTCTGTCATTGTTCTGCCTTGTACTACCTCAGTGCACTGATGTGATGAAATGATTTGCATGGATGGCATGCAAAACAAAGTTTTTCACTGTATCCTGTACATGTCACAATAATAAACCAATTTACCAATTTGATTGGTTTGCGAGAGAGGAAGGTGAAGTAGGAGAGAAAACAGAAACCTCTAGAAATATGTTGTCCTCCAGCAGTGAGTCTCCACTGCTACTTTATCAGGCCTTAAGGTTGGATAATATGACAGGATCATAGGTCTTGTCATTAATAGGGCCTCACAACATGAAATCTCTGGGCTTACCTTTTTGCAGTGATGTTCTTCTGCATTTGCAGTACAAATCCCACGGTTTCTTGACACATAAGGGGATATTAATGATAAGCTTCTGTTATTGAGGGATTAATAGCCATCCAGTTCAATTCCCTCACCATTTTGTGACTTTTTGCAACTCTGTATATCTCATCTATATCATAAATTATGGGAGTTTGTTATGTACTACTGAAAGTAGATGCTGTATTTTATCACAATACCTGTGCTGTTATTTCCATTTTTAAGTTACATTTTCATTTATTTATAGTCAAACACAAAGTATTGGGGATGCTTAAATTCTAAAGTGGCTTCAGAAAGTACCTGATACATTGAGCAAGTTGGTTAACATCTACAGACAATAAACCAAGTTAAGCTGAATTAATGACCTTATAAGAACTCATAAATTTATCATATATTTATGAATCAGAAAATATAGATGCACTTTGATTAAAAGTTGGCTGTGTCAAATTTCATAAAGAAATCAACTGTGCAAGCCAAAAATGCAATGAACTGGAACCTTTCCCCTTCATTGCTAAATAATGACCGGTGTTTGTTAAGAGTATTGCATTAATATGCAGCTTTAAAGAGTGATTCATACAGCTCTTCACAAATTTAAATTTCTGCTACCTTGAGAGAACTTGTACCAGACAAGCTCAAAACATTGGTTAACAATTTCAGAGTGATTTTATACCAAGCTTCTCCTGTAGCTTTTATTCATTGTCAACTTAATACATTCATCGCCTGATCATTAATGTATATAATAAACAGTATGGATTCCAGCACCATTCCCTGTGGTACACCACTGGTCACAGATCTCCAATCACAAAAACAATTTATGATTTTGGATTCAGTATGTCAGTTTGTCCTGGACAAAGGCATTACTGAAGTCCATGTAAACTGCATCAACTGAACTGCCCTTTTCAGTACATTTTGTTGCCTCTTCAAAAAATCCAATCAAGTTGATCAGACAGGATCTTCTCCAACAAAATCACGCTGACTATCTTTGATTAATCCCTGCTTTTCACCTCATTATAGGAAAGATGTCGAGGCTTTGGAGAGGGTGCAGAGGAGGTTTACTAGGATGCTGCCTGGATTAGAGGGCATGTGCTATCAGGAGAGGCTGGACAAACTTGGGCTATTTTCTCTGGAGCAGCGGAGACTGAGAGGTGATCTGCTGGAAGCGTATAAAATGATGAGGGGCATAGATAGGGTGGACAAGCAATATCTTTTTTCCCATTATTGAGTGATCCAATACCAGAGGGCATGCATTTAAGGTGAGAGGGGGTAGGTTCAGAAGAGAAGTGAAGGGTAAGTTTTTTACTGAGAGAGTGGTGGATGCCTGGAATGCATTGCCTGATAGGGTGGTGGAGGCAAATTCGTTGAGGGTTTTTAAGAGCGTCTTGGATGGGCACATGAATGAGGGGAAAATGGAGGGATATGGGCATTCTGTAGGTAGGAGGGAGTAGCTATGTCGGCACAACGTTGTGGGCCGAAGGGCTTATTCTGCACTGTACTGTTCTATGTTCTGTTACTGGTAACCTCTTTAAAGTTTTTAGTCGGGCCCAGTGCTAGGTGTTGGAATCCTATATTCTTGCTGTTACTTTTGCTACAAATAAGGAATTATGCAATCCTTTCTACATATTAATACAGGTTTCTATTAATATTAATTAATTAATATTATACATATTAATCCAGGTTTCTATACATTCAGCATTCAGGTGTGCAATAGCATCATGAAATGTCCGCAACTTTTCAGAATCCTTCATCCCTTATAATTTATGCAAGGTTCAGAACCTGGTTACAGCCGAAATAGTATTCACCTTGAGCCAGGACAATACTATTGGACCAGAGAGAAAGTAATTAGCTTTAATGCAGATGGTGATTTCTCTGAACTTCACACTCAGATTAATTAACAACAGATCTTCCTTTCAAGCAGAAGAAAATTAGTCAGTTTGAAGCCCTAGTTTCAGCTCTTTGAGCTATAGGTATGGATTAAATGTCTCATTTACTTTCCTCCCACTCCCGTCATTCTCCCTCTCAACGTACACTCAGACTGACAGCAAAATGGCCATCATCCATCATTTTCTGCTGAGGCTCTCAAAATGATCTTGATAGTCTAATAGTGCTTACAACTTCTGTATTACATCTCATCCGTCTGCCAGAAGTTTAAATTACCTTAAAATTGCATGTACGTAAAGAGATCTGCAAGTGCAGATCAATGTTTGAGAATGCTGGAGACTATTTCTTATAATCTATCCAATTTAACTATAAACTCTGATGGCTCATCAAACTTCATTTAGATTATAAAGCAACAGAACTATATTTACAATAAAATATGACTTTAAATCTTTGTTATTTTGACCCCAAATTCTAAAATAGTCTATTTAATTCAAATTGGATACATAAGCAATTATTATTTGTATTACTTAATTTTATTGCATTCCCCTGTGTACCTGGTTTAAATTATTTGTAAAAACTGCTTTAGCAACATTTATAACTTAAAAACTTATTTATATAGATTCTGTGAGCACTTTGGATGGATCAAGTTGTGTCAGCAGTAAAATAACTGTAATATAAGATATTTATTTATTAGTCATATATACATCGAAACACACAGTGAAATTCGTCTTTTTGTGTTACTAAGAATGTGTTGGGGGCAGTCTGCAAGTGTCGCCACTCTTCCGGCGCCAACGTAGCATGTCCACAGCTCCTAACCTGTATGTCTTTGGAATGTGGGAGGAAACCGGAGCACCCGGAGGAAACCCACACAGACATGGGGAGAACGTACAAACTCCTTACAGACAGCAGCGGGAATTGAATGAGTGTCGCTAGCGCTGTAATAGCGTTACACTCACCGCTACACTACCGTGCCGTCAATATTTCATGTTGGGTTCCTTTTGAACCAGAGGGAAATGTAATATTTTAAAATTATCATTCAGTAATTTTTTCCTATTGCCACCATTGTCTGCTACCATTTGTCTGCTAGCAGGGTCCAAGAAATCAGGTAATCTGCTTCCCCTTTGTCCCTTTCTCTTTCCTTCTGATCTATGCAGGCCCCTCAAACACGTCCTTCTTTCCAAACCAAACTCCCTCAGCCCCCATCTCCCAATTTCTTTCTCCTTTGCCACCTACTGCATCTGCCCATCACCCACACACTCCTCCCACTGGGTTCCAACACCCGCCACTGTTCCCATCTGCCCACCATCCCTCCTTTATTTGGTTCCTCTTCACCTTCCTTTTTTTTTAAATCAAATTCCATAATCTGTAGCCCTCTACTGTTCCCGTCTATCACCTCCCAGCCTCTGTCACTATCTCCACCCTTCCCTCCCCCACCTGTCTCTATCTGTCAATCATCCTCTCCTCACCTAGATCCACCCATCACTTGTGAGCTCTTATTCCACCTCTCTCCTTCATGTCTTTATACTGGCAATATCCTCTCTACTCTCAATCCAGATGAAAGGTCTCAACCAGAAATGTCGACTGTCCATTTCCCTCCATGGATGCTGCCTGACCTGCTGAGTTCTTCCAGCAGCTCATTTTCTGCTTCAGATTCCAGTATCTGAAGTCTCTTGTGTCTCTAGGAAATTATTCATCAGTCATTCAGCTTTTGTCATTAATTTAATCATAATTAATTACATTTTCCCTTATTAATTTGCATAGTTGAATTCTGACTTCGACAGAAAATGAGTTATTACCTCAGAGAGACCCTTGCAAAGTTTTGCTGAATATCTATTTGGTTATTATCGCTTCTGTTGCTCATACTTCAAGAGTTGAGGTATGCCTGGGGAATTGGTCAGAATTAACTACTTTAAGAAGAAGTAATCACTTTAATAATAATTTTTGATATGTGAATTCTGCAGAACTGTGACAATTTCAACATTCAATTTGTTATTGACATTGTACTCCTTGAGGTTCCTTCTTAAACAATGATTTACTGCAAACCCTCACCTGTGGTGTTTTTTATCACCCTTCCCACTTCCTATCCTCTTCCAGTCCCTCTATTTTCATCCCTCTCCTGCTTCCATCACCCAGTACCCATACACTTCACCCACTATCTCTCACCTCCTCCGCCATCTGCCAAGCTCTCCACTAATGGTTCCTATTATCACCTTCCCTACTTATCAGATCCCTGCACTGGTAGTCTTTGCATTCCTGCTTATTACCCTCCCCGCCTATCTCCATCTGCCTCTTTTTTTTTGTTTGTGTGCCTCCTTCTATTATCCACCTATCTCTGTCTTTCAATTCCTACCCATCCCCTCCCCAACTTGACTCCACCTCCCTGTCATCCTTCTTCTTATGCCCTGTTTAACCTTTGGCCTCTGTCTCGCCACCCCTTCTCCTTTTTATACTGGCTATCTCCCCTCTCCAATCTTAGTCCTGATGCTGGATTTTGACCCGAAACATCAGAAATTCCTTTCCACCCCACAGGTGCTACTCAGCCAGCTGAATTCCTCCAGCAGATTGTTTGCTCCAGATTCCAGCATCTGCAGTCTCTTTAAGCCACCTTCTTACCTGTCATTGGGCTTCCCAAATGTCATGTATCAGTCATCCATCTGTAATATTAGCTCAGCTTATCCTTTCCTTTCCTTTTTTTTTCTCTGGGAGTGGAGGACATTCTCACCCTGACCTGCTGGGCATTTTCTCCTGCTCTGTATTTCGCTACTCCTCAGAATCAGAATCAGGTTTATTATCACTGACATATGTCATGAAATTTGTTGTTTTGCGGCAGCAGTACAGTGCAAGACATAATGACGTAAAAATTACTATAAGTTCCAAAAATAAATAAATAGTGCAAAAGAGGAATAATGAGATGGTATTCATGGACCGTTCAGAAATCTAATGGCAGAGGGGAAGAACCTGTTCCTGAAACATTGTGTGGGTCTTCAGGCTCCTGTAGCTCCTCCCTGATGGTAGTAATGTGAAGAGGGCACGTCCCGAGTGGTGAGGGTCCTTAATGATGGATGCTGCCTTCTTGAGGCACCACCTGAAGATGTCTTTGATGGTGGGGATGGTTGTGCTCATGATGGAGCTGGCTGAGCCTACAACCCTCTGCAGCCTTTCACGATTCTGCACATTGGAGCCTCCATACTAGGTGGTGATGCAGCCAGTGAGAATACTCTCCACCATACATCTATAGAAATTTGCAAGAGTCTTGACATGTCAAATTTCCTCAAGCTACTAATGAAGTAGAATCACTGGTGTGCCTCCTTCGTGATTGCATCAAGGTGTTAGGCCCAGGATAGATCCCCTGAGAGGTTGACACCCAGGAACTTGAAGCTGCTCACCCTTTCCACCACTGACCCCTCAATGAAGACTGGTGTGTGTTCTCCTGACTTCCCTTTCCCGAAGTCCACAATCAATTCCTTGGTCTTGCTGACGTTGAGTGTGTGGTTGTTGTTGTATCACCACTCAACCAACTGATCTATTTCACTCCTCATAGAGCTCCTCATTACCATCTGAGATTCTGCCAACAACAGTGGTGGCATCAGCAAACTTGTAGATGGCATTTGAGCTGTGCTGAGCCACACAGTCATGAGTGTAGAGAGAGTAGAGCAGTGGGCTAAGCACATATTCTTGAGGTGTGCCTATGTTGATTGTCATTGAGGAGGAGATGTAACTACAGATCCGCACTGACTGTGGTCTCCTGATAAGGAAGTTGGGGACTCAGTTGAAGAGGGAGGTACAGAGGCCCAGGTTTTGAAGCTTGTTGATTAGTACTGAGGGGATGATGGCATTGAACACTGAGCCGTAATTGATAAATAGTTGCCTGACGTATGTTTTACTGTTGTTTCAGTGCTCCAAAGCCGAGTGGAGAGTCAGTGAGATTGCATCCGCTGTAGACCTGTTGTGGCAGTAGGCAAGCTGCAGCAGGTCCAGCTCTTACATTCTTCTGTCTATGTTCTACTCTTCAACTGCTCCCATTCACTCACTGACCAGATAAGCTTATTTATAGCTTATGCCCATGGTCACCCCAGTTTTACCTTATTAGAGACATTCCCCTCTCACCCACCATCCCTGCAGCTTAATGAGCTTCTTTTGTCTCCTTTTCAGTTCTGACCTGAAATATTTCTCTTCCCAAAGATGCAGCCTGACAATGCTAAGCATTTATAAATTCTAGCATTTTTTGTTTTAGATTTCCATCATTTGCAGTTTTTTTGATTTTCAACTCTCTCTTTATGTTTTGGAAACACTTCATCATGATTATTAAAATTGTATGTCGGTTATTGAGGTTGATTATTGTTAGCCTTGGTAAAAGGAAGAAAACCTTGTCTAGATATTTATCTCCCTTCCATGAGCCAGGGCAAAGAGGTTCTAAATCCTTTCAGATGTTTATTGCCTGTAACTTTATGGACAATCAGAAATACTTATTTACATACAGAAATGTGAATCAAGACCAGACATTACGAGAAGGAGATGGGAGGGTCTGGTATGTATTTTCTCTTTACCTCTTCTTCCCTTCCTGACCATCCTTAACATTAGACCATAAGGATAGTGTGGATCTGGAATGCATGGCCAACACCCCTTTAGGCAGACTTCAACCAGCAATATCATCTATTGTATGCATAAATTTGCTGGCCATTCTTGGTTATGTGCCAGCTTAGAAGCAGATGGATATGTTTGCTATGGTGTCAGCATCTTTAGTGTACACTGGTTCTGGCTGTTCACGTGGTTTTTGAAACTGATTACTTCTTTTTAATTAGCTCTAAATTACTTCATTTCAGTGACTCTGGCCCTTTACTTGGCTGCTATCGGAAACCCTCCATTTTGGTCTCATTATTTCTAAGGTCAGATGGAATTGCATTATTGGAGCCACCCTATCTCTTGTCAGTCATAGTATTGCTCCTTAATGAGGGCAGATGGTTGCTGCACACAGGGTTACTGTTAGAAACCTGCTTCGCCTCAAAGGACAAGATTCTGTAATTAGGTGGACCTCATCTCTTGAGTAATGTAACTCATCTCCATGAGTTGCTCTCTGAAATCCAGTTTCTGCTCACATCTGTCGTTAAACTTGAACCCTTTCTGTGGTTAACTTTCCACCTTTTATCACTGTATTACTAACTCACTCTATGTTCATACCACCAAGCCATGTATAAATGAAAACATTCTAATAATCTTCCTAATTATTATAATATCAATTAACTTGGAGCATAAATTCTAGAGGTTAAATCATGGTAGAATAAATCATAGCCGTGGGGTAGAGCTTCGTATATGTTACCTGAGGCCTACTCACCATCTCGTTCCATCCTGTTAGATATGTATTGGATGCAGGAGTTAGCTTGTCAGCCCTCTGCATTCAGAAAATATAAATGTAGGCAGGTGGGTCTGTGGGGTGATTCCAGGCTGATTCAGTTCTGTATATATTAATAAATGTGCATATCTCATGGCAAGCAAGGGTATTTTTTAGTATTTGTCAGTTCAGATGGTTTTAATCTGTCTTTCTTATTTTGAATTGCTAAATGATAGAAAAGGATTTCACTAATTTTGAACATGTTTTTTCTTCCAAGTATATGAACTTGGTTTTCCTCTTAATGTTTAATAAGGTGACATCAGGATTTTAAAAAATCAGCAGATAACTAACAGATGCTCCGATACTCAATTAATTTTGATTTTTTTTAAAAGGGCTTAGTGATGTATCTCATAAAATTGTAGATTGAATATCAAGAATATTACATTTAAACACAGCAGTGAATGCAAATCTTTTCATTTTGAAGAGGATACAGAACTCAGATGGATTTCTTTTTCAAATTAGCAGATTACAATGTACACAAGTAAGGTAGCCCCTGCTATTTTTAAAATATGAATTATTTCTTAAATGCCCAAGTGAGTTATATAGAAGGCAAAAAAGACATTTTTTTTTTCCAAATTAGTGGTTTAATACTGTCAGTACCACCATTCATCAAATCCTGAATCTAACTGCAAACTTGGGGGTTTGGGGGTAGGAGTGTTGTATGCATGTGAAAGGGACTCTAAGCAGATTCTTCCTCTTGACTATATAAGTTTTAAATGAGATCAACATCTTGAATCGGAATATCTTAAAATGAACTAAATGCTTAATCTTCCCAAACATAAGATCTGTATTTGCCATTTCAAGCACTTCTCCAAGAATGAGCTCTTTACTAACTAATGCAGGATAACAAAAATGTTAACTGAAGCAAAATTTGGCAGTTGCTAAAAATCTGAAATTAAAAACCCAGAATTTTAGAAATACTTAGATCGGGCTTTATTGGTGAAGAGTGAAACAGAACTAGAATTTCAGTTTGGCAATCTATTTTGAGAGAAAGTATTAACAATTGTCTGCTCAGTTTACTACCAGATATCAAAGTAGGCTACAAAATAGAAACATGGTCATTGTCTTGAATTCCCTCTCAGCAGGATGTATTATTTCAGTGGAAACCTTCAAATATAGGTCCCTTATAGGAAAATTATAAAGCTTATGATTAAGAGCAATTGCAGAAGGAAATGGAAATTCTCTCCACACATTTCTTTCTGGTTAGTCAAAAAGGTTATCCAATAGTATTTACGTTTGTAGTTGACTGTGTAAAAAAAAAAGGCTGTTGCTCTCCAAGCCAGGAAGAGGCAACTTTAGTCTATGCCTGAATTATAAGGATTTTTTAAATTCATTATACAGATGCTAGTTTCTTGCCACTTGGACCTTTTCTGATCAATATTGTTCCAAAGCTTTGTGAGACTTCTCTCCATCACTTTCCAACTTCTGTGTTTGGAAAGTTGCCCTGAGCTTGTGCAGAACAATAAATTAACATTCAAATTAAAGGCTGACTGCTACTATTCATTGTTACTTGCTGACACCTGTTGCAGCTGTGCTGTAATGTGAGGTACTTTTGGTTGGGGGGGGGGTGCGGGTGGCACAGGAGGAAAGAAAGGGAACAAGGTATCATACCAGATATTCTGCTGCTGTTTTTGTGAAATTAATATATTTTCATCACAGGGAAAGCTCAGTCGTGGATGAATGGAATGATAGAAAATCTGATTGATATTTTTAAATAAAGTGACATATTTGTTGTAAGATGACTGCCAGATTTTTAGTATGACAGAATGATCACCATCTCAGTAGTAATTACAGTTCCAGCTGTAATTTTATTGCAATCTGGTCTGTTAGGTATTAATCCTTTGTGGGCATCGCACATGGCTTCATCCATCAAAAACGTGCCTCCAAACAGTGATGTTTCCAAATTAACATCAAACTGATTGTTAATGAACATAGATATGCATAGAGGAGAGAACAATCTGGTGGTGACCTGAAGTTGCAATAGCTTGGGCATGATACATGATGGGTCAAATAAGTTCTTTTTGTGCAGAGATTTCTGATATTCCTGATGTTCTATTCAAATAATCAGTTGTACGTTTTGGGAGATGCGCAGACACTCCTTGATTGTTGTGTGAGTTGTGTTTCTGAGTATCCATACTGTTAACTCTGAAGTGCAGTTCCAATTTAATCTCATTTGTTTGTGTCTGTTTAGCTGAGACATGTGCTTTAGCTTAAGTTTCCACGATTCACTGGGTCATCTTCCTTACTCAAACTTCATCAAATAACTTTGCAATATTCTTATAATTAATCCTTTCATATTTTTCAAATGAACTTTAGCTTATATCAGATCCAATTATATTTCCACAGGAATATTTCTCTTCTTTCCAGTAGCATTGGAGCTTTCCTGCAAATGAATCTTTTGCTGTCTCCAAAGCCATAAGATGTCAGAGATGGCTGGAGTATTTAAATTGAAAATGGTTTTAATTACAGAGTTATGTAGCAATTAAATGAAATGTGGATTGAAGTGTTGTGTTCATGAATATTCTGAACTCTTTTAAAAAAAATTATGAATTCCTTGAAATAATGAAAACATTCTTATTCTTAGTTTCCATTGTTCTTAAATTGGGTAATTTTCTAAATGATTTCAAAGACCTGTCACTAATGAAATAATTTATTGTAGACTTGTGTTTGCTTATGATAAACAGATCAAATTTCCACCCACATACCTATAACCGAGCTAACAAAGAAGCAATCCTTAAATGAAGGGATGCTATTATGAATATAATTGCACATTAAAATGTTCCATTACTGAGAAGCAGTCATTTCAAAGGAATGCTCTAATAATCTGAAATCTACCTTTTTGTGTTTGCAAAAATAGATCTAAGCAATCAATCAGCTAGAATAGTAGATAATTTTTCCTGTTAAAATTTGATTTTTTTTTGTTTACTCTTCATATTTGTATCATTGTAAACTGTCAGAAATGAAAATGATGGGTTAGAGATTTATGTGCATTTAAAAAGTTCAAAGAACTAGTTTCTGCCTCCTGCCCTCTCCACCACCATTTCTTGCAGCTTTCCCCATTTTGAACAAAAGATGTTTCCCCAAACCTAGAGTGGTATTGCCATATCATTTTTTTAAACAGACACTGAAAGGTGCAGAAAAGTAGCTTAATTCAACCAGAGATATTATTTTTTGATTGCTACCCGTTCATGAGGATATCCCAGGTGGAACCTTGTCAAATTTGGTTTTCTCCTATTTGGAAGCATTAAAAGTGAACTTGTGTTCTTGCTGCCAGCTAGGATATGAGTCAGCACTGTTAGAGAACTCTCTCCAAGACAACTGTGCAGATTGCTGTAAAGAGGAAGGAGAATAATGGAAGGTTTATGTGTGTGGGGAGGTTGGTTAATGGGTGTGAGGGTAGTAAATAGAGAAGGAGGGGAGAAATCGGGCGTTGGAGAATTGAGAAGTGGGTAGGATAAAACAATAATTGGGTAATTGGATCCCACTCCACCAGCTCCCATGATGCTGGCCACGCCTAGTTCATTGACACTGGGACCTTTGTTAATATTCTCCATTTGCAAAAGATGGGCATAAGTAAATCAGTATGGGACGTTGTAGTGGGATCCTTTTAATTCACGTATGTCTCCCAAATTTTTGCATATACTCTTTGTTTTAATGTGACAAAGTTTGTAGTAAATGCAGAAAATACTCCAAAAAAAACCTCAACAGTTCAGACAGCATCTGTGGAAAGAGAGACACGAGTCAGCAGATGCTGGAATCTGGAGCAAATCCTGATGCAGGGTATCGACCTGAAAAGTTGACAATTTCTTTCCTCCCACAGATGCTGCATGACCTTCTGAGTTCCTCCATTGTTTGTTGCTCTGTGAAAGAGAAACAGTCAGTATTTAAGGTCTGCGACCCTTTGTCAGAACTGGGAAAAAGAGAGAGAGAGAGAGAGAGAGAGACAAAAATGTTTGTAGGTTGTGACCTCTTGATCCAATTACTGTCAGAATTTCAGAAGTGTGTGCCTCACTTGGTGACAATGTCATTATGTATGTGAAATGTGATGGGGGAAATGACACCCATACTGGGGTGAATTGCAATGGGAAATACCAACTCCAGTTTCTGATGGGCGGACCAGGCAGCATCCGTGGAGAAAAGCAGGCAGTCAATGTTTCGGGTCAGGACCCTTCTTAAGGACTGAAGATAGGAAGAGGGGAAGCCCAGTATATAGGAGGGAAAAGCAGACAGTGATAGGTGGACAAAAGAGGGGAGGTGGGGTGGGCACAAGGTGGTGATAGGTAGATTCAGGTAAGAGACAGTGATAGGCAGGTGCGGGGGAGGAGGGGAGAGCAGATCCACTGGGGGGATGGGTCAAAGGTAAGGAGAGAAAGGAAGAAAAAAGGGGTAGAAAAAAGAGAGAGAGGCTAGGAAAGGGAAGAAAAGAAGCATGGTGGGGGGGTGTTGTGGGGAAGTGGGGGTGGGGATTACTTAAAGTGGGAGAATTCGATGTTCATGCCGTTAGGCTGCTAGGTTCCAAGATGGAAAATAAGGTGCTGTTCCTCCAGTTTGCACTTGGAATTCTCCTGACAGTGGAGGAGGCCGAGGACTGACATATCAGTGATAGTGTGGGAGGGGGAGTTGAAGTGACTGACAACAGGAAGAAGCAGATCGTGGTTATGGTCAGAGCGCAGGTGTTCAGCGACATGGTCAACTAGTCTGTGTTTGGTTTCACCTTTCAGGTGAGACAGAGATTCACCTGCACCTCCCTTAATATCATCTGCTGCACTTGGTGCTCCAAATGTGGCCTCCTCTACATTGATGCCCATCCCGCCTCCCCTTTTTTGTCCACCTATCACTGTTCTGCTTTTCACTCCTATATATTGGGCTTCCCTTTTTCCTATCTTCAGTCCTGAAGGAGGGTCCTGGCCCAAAATGTTGACCGTCTGCTTTTCTCCATGGATGCTGCCTGGCCTGCTGAGTTTCTCCAGCATCATAGTGTTTTTCATCTAGATTCCAGCATCTGCAGTCCTTTGTTTCTCCTGATGGGCAGTACATTTTCTGGAAATGGGCACAAACTTTTTAAACCTTGCTCAAAATGGTGTTTATTGGTGATTATACATGTAAAGGACAGGCATGGTTTTCATCTAATCCTAGTTTGTGGCTATGATTGTCCATTTCATTCTGAAATCTGTAACATATTAATTTGAAAATTCATGTAGTATGTTATTGAGAAGATAACAAGAACATAAATAATAAATCTTATCAGGTCTATTCAGTAATTCCAAATGCTGAATTTATCCAGAATGTGTTATATGCCAATGAATGTCTGCAATTCTCTGATACATTTCGATAGAAACATCAATTAATTCTGTATAAGCAGTCAATGCTCAAATTTCTACAATTTTACTGAAAAATCTTTTGATAGTGAAAATGGCCCATTTTACTACTCTTATTAAACTTGTAAGAGTTATAAATTGGTGAGGCACTATAAATCATGGCTGGCTTTAAACCTTAGGAAATGAAATCAATATTGTGATTTAAAGATCAAACTTGTAAGATTCTGACTGTTTCTGTACTGATGCTAACTATATTATGAATTATTCACATAAATAAGGGAATGCAAAGAACATTTTAAGGAAATCACATTGGTTGAGAAGCAAATATGCATTAGATTAAAGGATGCCCATTTATTAAGAAAATGTCCTCATAATTATGGAGTTATCTGGTTTCATAATAATGATACCTCAAAAATAGTTGTGGTTTTTCTTATAAATGATCCTAGAAGTGAATGTTCTTTCTGTGTAGGTATTGATTTAGAATGACTTAAGATGCTGGTTGGTTTCTATATAAAGTTTGCTTTAACTTTTATCCATATGAAATTTAGAATGAGCTATTGCCTTTACTGTGTTGTGTCTCCTCGAATGTTATTGAGGAGATGAGAATGTATTTCTTATTAAGAACATATTAGGCAGAACTTGTTCTCTAAGAAAAGGTCAAAAATCTACAAGTGGGACAAGTATGTACTATAAATGTAGATGTGTATATGATTCACATGCATACACACATTATGTGTACAAGGTGTTCCAAAATACAGTAAGTAATATCTAACCTTGAGCTCTTTTAATGAGTTGTTGTTACTACCTATAGACCCAGGAATCGCCACATTCTCAGTCTTGCTATGTTATTTCTTGACTGTTACAGACACTTTATTCCACTAGCTGTCATTTTAGTGGAACAGGGAATTGTTGTCCAATCATATAGCTTGCACTTCCTCCTCTACTGCTGTAATGCAACTCCATTCTCCAGAGGATAAGTTTTAAATTGAAGTAGAATAATGGAATATTTAAGCATTTTGTGGAAGAAAGGATGACAGGAATGGTTACTGGATTATACGTCATCCAGCCCTTAATGGGAATGAGATGTAAGAAATGAAATTTATCATTCTAAGGCATCTTTTTAATCCTTAGTTTTGATTAAGTATTGTCTTTGATTCTCTGTTAGTGTACACTTACATTAGTTCCAGAGATTAAAACATAAAAATATGCAGAAGTAAGAGACTGGTTAAATCCACTAAATTCAAATAGCTGCAATTTTTACTTTTGGTAATTAAATAGGGAAATTAGACTCCTTTGTTCCAAATTCCATGAACAGCATGAAGACCAAGGGATGTAATCATAGGTATAACCCCTTGTCTTCAAGCAGTGTCAGAGATGAGAAGTATTGACTGCTTTAAGTGTCAGTGAGAATTTTAATGTTGAAGCAATCCAACTAACCAAAGGCAAAGATGGATGTCAAATCAAAATTGGCAAAGCATAGGGTATGGGCAGCAAGAAACTGAGGTTTAGAGAGGATGGAAGGAAGGAGTAAAAGCTGGGTCTGGAACTGATGAGAGTGATGATGTGTTTGTGGCACATGAGGGTGATGTTGCAGTAGAGAATTTGATAATCTTTGTGAAGAATATCACATGACCGAATATGAAACTTCTTGTTGGTGTAGGTTAGGATTATTGCCAAGGCACATTGTTTAAATGGGATACTGGAAATGTTACTTTCAGTTCACCAAAAGTTGAAGGAAATTGTAGTTCATCCATGGCTGGATGTCAGGCGAGGAGCACACCAATGAGGCAAGACGGGAGGCAGGGAGAAAACCCACAGTAGTAGCAACTAGTAGGACTGCTGCCTTATGGCTCCAGTGACCAGGGTTCAAATCTGACCTCTGGTGCTGTGTTTGTGGAGCTGTACGTTCTTCCTATCAATGTATGGGTTTCTGCCAGGTGCTCTGTTTTCCACCTACATCCCAAACTGGGACATTAATTGGGCACTGTGAATTGCCCCTTGTGTGTCAGTGGGTTGTGGGATATGAGGGGTGTTGATTATGGGGGAAAAATGGGATTGCTCTGTGAGATTGCATAGATGATGGGCTGAAATGACTGCCTTCTATGCTGTAAAGAAATATGGAAGTAATGGAAAGGAATGGTTAGTTGTCATCAGTGTAGCCAGCCCTGTGCCTGTAGGTATCATCACTAAGGATCAGCATGTAAGTGATAAAGAAACGACCAAAGGTGTATGGTCAAGGGACAACATGCATGCCATTGACCACAATTGAATAGTTATAGGCAGAACCAGATGTGCGCTGTTC
Organism: Pristis pectinata; assembly: GCF_009764475.1. NCBI lineage: Eukaryota > Metazoa > Chordata > Chondrichthyes > Rhinopristiformes > Pristidae > Pristis > Pristis pectinata. The sequence goes on along the minus strand of NC_067422.1, from coordinate 22,232,332 downwards.
CATCAAATTTACAGTGTAAGAGTCTTTGACACAGGATGAGGCTATTCAGCCCATTGTGACTTAGCCAACTGCTTATTAAGCATTCCCATGCTCTTGCACTTTCTCCAGACCCCTGCAAATTGTTCTCTCTCAAATGCCTATCCAATTCTCCATTGAAGGCACTGGTTCTGTTTCTGCTACTCTTAAAGAAAATGACCTTCAAACAAAATTGTTATTTTTGTCATATCTCCCTTGTATTTTTGTGCCCAATTTCCAAAATCTGTGTCCCCTGTTCCCAAATCACCCATTAATGGGAACAACTGGTTAGGACACAAACGAGGAATTGCATCCAATTGCAATTGCCACACTTTGGGATCAATATGAAGGTCATTTAGATTTTCTGCATTTATTCCAGCAATGAGAAATTTCAGCCATAATATTAGAATGAACAAGCTGCGTTGTTATCCTTGGAGCAAAGTAGTTTGAATGCAGATTTAATAGAGGTGTGTCTGATCTTATAAACTTCTATTTAAATCTCCTCTCAACCTATTTATGCATCCAAAGATCCCACATGCTGGCTCCTGCTTATTAACTTGAGCATCACTAAATGCCGGTTGACGGTTTTCCTGATTATTGTTTCCCATAGCTTGCTTAAAACCAATGTTACACAGACTGCCTTACAGTTTCTAGTGTATCCTTTGCCATTTTGCAACAATTTGAAACATTTGCCATGTTGCAATCCTCTCACACCTCCCCTGCATCTAGAAAGGATTTAGAAGTTTATGGAAAACACTTCTGTGTCTCCACACACATCCCTCATCATCCTAGGATGCATGCCATTGGGCAAGTTTTGTTAACTTTAAGCGGATTTCACAGTTAATGGTCTCATTGAGAGCTTAAGGAAAGTTAATACAGCATGATTTCAGCATTTGAGCGTGTAGTTAAGGCCATTTCAGCATTGTGTGAGGGATGGAAATTGAACAGTGATATGGATTATATGGACGTTGTTGGGACAAAGCACTTAAAAAGAAAACATTTATTTCTTAATAACCTTGGAGAGGAAAGGAACAAGGAGATGGTCTTGTTCCCTGCAAGGAGAGCGATTGACTGGTTTTTTGAGAGCTGGAGAAGTGATGATGGATGACAGAATGAATACTACCTCAGAATGGGGAATCATTTACAATATAGAAGGCTGGAAGGGATCTCGTATGACTGTCAGTTTAGTATGAGTGGGAGCTTTGGATCAGGGAAAGAAATGAACTCTGAGAGAGCTTAGATGTGGTGGAGGAGGTAGGTGCGGTGGGGTGGATAGAGAGAAAATAGAGAGCTGTAGGGTTTCTAGGCTCACACCACCGGAATCCTGAGAAGAAGGAATTGTTTGGTGGTCAAGTGGATGATGTCAAAGTAGCAAAGATGGCTGGCTTCTGAAATGATAACAGAAAAATCCAAGAGTTTCTCACACTTAAGTATTATAGGTGATAGTTTAGAGTAATGGGAAATGTTGGTTTAAAGAAATTAAAGCAAGCTATCTTCATTGTTTAAATGATCCCGGTGCAGTGATTTGAATAGGTAAAAGAAAGTAAGGTTTTGATGCTTGATCTAAGCCAGCCAGGTATGATGACAGATGTCCAATGATAAACAGTTGTTTGAGTTTGAAATACCAAGATTCTTTCTGCACACTGTGTGTCAGAACAGTCCTTTCATCAATGAATTTATATCCTTCAATCATTATTACATTTAAGTAGAAAGATCAGAAACTTGTTGGTGAGAGGGGTGGAATTTGGATGGAGACTTGCCCTGTCATAGTCAAGCATCTTCAGGCAGCAGGATATAAAGCTGATGTGCCTTCTCTCTCACTAAAGGAATAATTTTTAGTATAGAAAGAACTGAAATGGGAGGAATGTATAAAATAATTGAAAATTCAGAAGAACAAAATATATCATCTTGGCAATACTATATTTCCTGTCATTATCTGAATGGCTCTCCTCTGTGAAGTTTGAAATCACTAGATTTGCTTCAGTAAATCCACATGTTTTACAACTTTTTCTTCACTGTTTTGTCTCTCTCGCTGTCTCGCTCTTTCCACATTATGTACCATTTCTCAGTTTGAAAGGTGAGGTTACAGTCATTTCTTAATCCTCTGTTGGTTACATTGGATTCATTCACTAGGAGAAAGCCAAATTACTAATTGATTTCTCATGTGATTACTGCTTGTCCTGCAAAGAGAGTAGACATTGGGAGATGCATCTCCTCTCATGGTCTAACTGAGATTGGAAATTTCCCTGTGGGATTTACTTAATTTTTTTTAATTTCACTGAAACAATAAATCATATTTGTATCTTACTTATCAAACAACAAAAGGCTGGTGAAAATTGAATGTCATGTTTATAATTAGACATGAAGCTTCATGTTGACCACTGCACAACTTCATTATAATCTCATTAGGGCTGTGCTCTGGATGAATTTGAACTTGCAAGGATCAAATCAATTAAATCAACCAATAAATGATGGATTTAATTTAGTTACATATACACCAATACATTTCTGAAACTAAGAGTAACAAACGTGTATATGATGTAAAACTATCCATTTGCAAGATGGGAATGGAAAAAGTCCAAAACATTATTGACTCCTCATGATTTCCAAACATTGTCAAACTTCTATTGACATATATATTCTAAATGTTTTCAAATAATATCTTCCTCAGCCCACATTAAATTCCCACTTGTATCTTTTCACCTTCGCACTCAACTATTTCAACTTATTCCTGCTCAGCTTTCCATCCTCCACGTGACAAACTAGAAATCAACTAACTCTGAGTTGTTCTCCAATATCTTGTCCATTCGCTCTCCTCGCTGGTATCCTTCACTACTGATTCACTATTGTAAAATTATTGTTCTCATTTTAACTCCTTCATTGTCTTGCTCAGCTCTACAACCACACTCCACTTCTATCCTTGCAATTCCTGCTCCACGCTACAGATATCTTTGATTTTTTTTAAGCCTGGTCATCCATGTATTTCCCAGTTCTTTATCTGTACTATTGGCATTTTGTCTCTAACTCTGAAGCCTCAATCTGGTATTCCCTTCCTAAACTTTCCATGCCCTGCCAACTCACTTTTGAATATCCCCCCTTACAGCAATCTCTATGACCAAGACATTTTTTGCAAATATAAATTAGACTGCTGGAAATTCTCAACAGGTTGGGCAGCATCTATGGAAAGAGAAATAAAGTTAGCGTTTTGAGTTGAGGATCATTTATCAGAACTGGTAAAGTGGAAGTTGCAGAGAGGTTAAAGGAAGGATAGACAGAGAAAAGGGAACATCTCTGATAAAGGGCAAGGTTGACAAGATGATTCTACTGTTTATGAAATCATCAGGTAGATGTATTAATGTTGGTAGTTTGAAAGAGAGAAAATAAAGAAAGGGATATATAAAAGCTGTGAAATGCTGATTAGATCTGTTGCTAAGACCTGAAACCAAAAGGAGAATGCTGTGTCTGTGGAGACTGAAAATCTGAGTTAATATTACTGACGGATAAGCTTCCAGCAGAACTGACTGGTTCTCACACAAACAGAAAAAGCAAGTCACCTGAAATTATTGAATTTGATATTGAATTCTGAAAGCTGCAACATGTCCAGAAGGAAGACAAGCTTGCATTGGGCCTTGTTTGAATAGTGTGGGAGGCCACAGGCAAATTAGTCAGGGCTGGACTAAGATAGAGAATTAAAATGATGGTTAACTGGAAGCTCAGGGTTGCCCCTGTGTAGTTAACATGGGTTCTCTGCAAAGTAATCACCCAATCTGCATTTAGTCTCTCTAATGCAGAGGAGACCACACTGTGAGCACTGAATGGAGTGCACAAGATTGGAAGAAGTGGAAGTGAATCTCTGTTTTACCTTGAAGGACCATTTGGGTCCCTGGATGGTGGGGAAAATGGTGGTGAAAGGACACGTGTTGCACCTCTTGTGGTTGAATGGGAAAGTGCCATGAGAAGGGGAGTGGTAAGTAGAGATGGAAGAACAGAGCGAGGACCAATGAAGGGAGTAGTCCCTTCAGAGTGCTGATAGGGGAGCGATGAGCAAGATGTGTCTGGTGGCACAATCTAGTTGAAGGTGGTGGAAATTGCAAAGGATGATCCATTGAAGCAGATAGCAGTGGGGTAGAAAGTAAGGACCTGAGGAATTCTACACTCTCTCCAGGAGGAGAGTATGTGAGAGCAGAGGTGTGTGAAATAGACCAGGTGTGGTTAAGGGCTCTGTCGGCTATGATAGAGGGAAAGCTATGATTAAGGAAAAATGAAGTCAGATGCAGCTTTTTGGAGAGTCTCATCATTTTAGCAGGTACAACAGAGGCAGGAGCACCAGGAGAGTGGAATGGAGTCCGTACAGGAGGCAGGATGGGAGAATGTATAGTTCGGGCAGCTGTGGGAGAATGTGGGTTTGCAATAGGTATTGCTTGTTAACCTCTCCCCTGAGATGAAGACAGAGAAATACAGAAAGGAAATAAAAGAGTCGGAGATGGATCATGTGAAGCTGGGAGCAAGGTGGAAATCAGCAGCAAAAGTAATGAAAGCTTTGCATTCATCTGAGTACCAATACAATTGTTAATGTACAGGAATAAGAGTTGAAGGACTGTCCTTCTGTCCTGAGTAGGACAGAAACAAGGACTGTTCCACACATCCTGCAAAGAGATGGGTATAGCTTGAGTCCATGCAACTTCATGTTACTACACCTTTGATCTGGAGAAAGTGAGTGGTATTGAAGAAGTTGCTGTGTGACAAAGAATTCAGTTAGGTGGATGATTGATTGTGTTGGTGGAGGAGATCCAGTTGGGATTCTGTTCAAGGAAGAAGCAGAGGGCCTTCAGACGACCCTGTTCTGGAATTGAGATGTGGAGGGATTGGACATCCGTGAGGAGATGAGCTGACTAGGACGTGAATACTGGAAACTATCCAGAGGTGTCATGGATGTAAGTGGGAAAGGACTGAACCAAAAGAGAAAGGACAAAGACAAGGCAAGAAATAAGTTCAGTGGGGCAAGTGCAGTCTGAAACATTATGTCTGCCTAGACATTCCCCTTGTGGAAATACAAGAGACTGGAGCAAAAAACAAACTGCAGGAGCAACTCAGTGGGTCAGGCAGCTTCTGAAAGATGGAGTGCAGTTTGTCAAACCACAAAAGCACTCCCTTGTTGGTGGGTTTGATGACAAAGTTGGGGCTGATCCTTAGTAGTGGAGAGCTGCAAATTCAGAGAGAGGCAGGTTATAATGAGTGAGGGTAATGGAAAATTGAGGCAGTCAACATCGCATTGGCAGTTAGTGATGAATAGATCTAGAGGGGGTTAGAAGTCAGAAGGAGACTTATTACCCTTTCTAGAAGGACAAAATTAATTCTGTTTTTCTTTCCACAGATGCTGCCTGACTTTCTGAATGTTTCCTTTGTTTTCTGTTTTTATTTCAGAATTTCAGCACCTGCATCTTTTTTTGGTTTACTCTCTTTTTAAACATCTCTTTCAGCTCCAAATACATTCTTGTTTGAAGTTATTTGTGACACTTTTTTACTGCATAAAAAGATGCAAGTACAAGTTCTTGAGACAATGGGCTGGATTTTAGTGTAAAATTAACAGCAAGGTGAACTGTTCCTCTTCCAATGCTTGTCCAAAATCTACAAAAACGTCTGGTGACAGCACATGTGGTTAACCATAAAAAAAGAGAACTTGTTGTCTGAGTTGCAATGTTCTTCCAAAACTTTCATGATCATGCATTTTGCCTTCTGACTCCCGATTCATAGAATGGCATGAAGCCTCTTTATTTACTTCATGAATACAAATTAAACTCAACCGACAATTTTAGTGTAATAACTTACAATGTGATAGTAAATTCTACTTGTTGACCTCTTTCTTTAAAAATTAACCTTTACAAATATGGTTCTCATTCCTTCAACTTTTAATCATAATTGGAATCTGTTTAAAAGAATGAAGGTTCTTATTACTTTTATTCTTTGCTTCTTAATCCAACATCTTTTTTCTTTGTTGCCTCCTGTACCTGATTTGACATTTAAATCAATATTGTAACTGCACCTCATGAGTTAGACTCGAAGCTGTTCTTCAATAGTTTTCCCAGCCAATAGATGCACCATTGCCTGCTTTGTTCACACAGGTTCCTGGTGCCCTGTAGAGGGTGCCAAGCTGTTTGTCTGACAACAACTTGCTGTGCAACATCTCATTAGAAAGACTATGGCAAAAGGCAACTCCAACAAACTCACCAGTTGGAGAAAAATTTGATCCAACATTTTTAAAGTGGATGCAGTCTATCTAGATCTTGTTTTCAATCTATACTAAACCGATAACATTGCCTAGAAACTGACTCCATCTTTGTCATTTTTTTAATTTTTAAGATGCATGTTACAAAAATAAATATTTCCACATGTTTTGAAGTGATTACAACCAATTTCATTTCATTGCTTATCAGGAGAATGGATACGATTCAGCCTAGAATGGCTGTCACATACCCAATCCAACCAAAACACGCGATGCTCATTTCTGCCTTGCCTGACTGGAAATGCTCCAATAATGTTCAACTTGCATCCAGTTCTTCATGCAGCAGAACGTAGAGTAAACACTGCATCAAGTTGCCAACTGTGTGTGAATTAAAATATCCCTTTTGGGAAATCACTGCTTTGCTTTCTGATTGTGTTTGCACGACTGTTAATTCCACTGTGTGTGTTGGAGATTAGTGCTGTGATCTAGCAGCATCACTGGAATATGCAGGAACAATCACAGGAGAAGGCATTTATGCCCAGAGACATTAAAGGCTATGTTTCTCCCCTCCGGGCTCTACCTTCCTTCTCCTCCAGTAGCCCCTCCACAACCCCAGCCTTTTACCTCCCCATCATGGCAGCCTTTATGCTGCAGTATTGTGGCTGCCATGGAGAGGGGACTTTAAGGCATTGGCTTGCTTCCAGCAGTCAGTGCAGGAATGATGTTTAACCTGTAAGCTCTGCATTCTGTTGCCTTTAGGAAATGTGCAGGCCAATTTAATGAAGTAAAAAGGGTGCAAACCACTCTCATGATATTTTAAAAGCACATTTCATGGATTGAACTTTCTTTGCTGATCCCTTGACTGGGTGTTAGGCCTAAATCCAGCACCCATTTCACGCTTAAATTCCAATTTCTAGCCACAGGTATGTCATAGTTCTATTCTCAGTGTTCACTTTTCACTTTTCACTCATTAGTGCCCATTTTTAAAGTTCTGAAAAGTTTAACAGCTGTTGCCCACTCTCTTGTCATCTGTAACAACATACAAGTTAATGCAGGTTGACAAGACTGACAGAATAAAGAGACTGCAAGCATACATTTTGTGATTCAAAAGTAAGATCTTTAATGGTGCTAGGTCTACACAGAATTTAAAACCTGTTGCTAGCAATTCTTGACAACAGTTGGAATATTACAGTCAACATTCAACTTGACTTCACCCAGCAGAGATTCACCAATTTTAATTGTCTTAAACGGGTTCAGAATTGCAATTGTGAAAGGCTATTCGCTTTCTTTCTGTGTGTGTGTGTGTGTGTGTGTGTGTGTGTGTGTGTGTGTGTGTGTAAAAGAATAATTTGCTAACCAAACAAAATTTGAGATTGCTAAGTGTGAAAAATGAAAGGTGAGATGGATTCTGTAATAAAATAGTAATTCACATCAGGACAACTGCGTTAGCGGAATGGCAGTCAGTAAGAATCAGTAACATACCAAGAATTTTCTCTACACACAGAGGCTAGCAGATGGAATGTATAAAGAGAAAACTAATTTCAATGTGGCAAACTAGCTCCTTTTTAGAATTTCATTCATTCCTGTTAATTGGGTTTGTTGCAGTTCATTTATACGGTATTTTGTGCTGATGTAAAAAAACTACTAATTATACAGAAGAATTTTGTGCCATTTATTACAGCATTCTCTTAATTGGGGTAAAATAAAATCTTCAGTACATTTTGTAACTCTATATTTTGTTTCCATTTTGTGTTGGAGAAAAGCCAGGCAGAAGATGTTAGGATTATGACTTTTTTTTAAAATCTGGAAGTAAATATTATTTTGTCTCTATTCTGAAGATAAATGGCCCCATGAAATGCAAATCCAAGGCGCTTTTGTAGGATCCAGCTGTTTGTTGAAATCAACAGAAATATTTTTTGAAGAGATTTGATAGAGCTGTTCGAGACCATGACTGGTTTAAATAGAATAGGTAGAGGAGAGTTGTTACCATGTTTAGATAATTCAAGGACAAAGAGCACAGATTTAAAATTGTGGGTGAAACATACTATAAGGAAAATCTTACTTACAAAGGGAATAATTATGATCTGGAACACACTTCCCATAAGGGAGGGTGGATACAGAATTGATCAGCCTTTTCAAAAGGAAATTGGATAGTTACTTCAGGGAGAAGAATTGAGGTATCTGACATTGTAGTGGAATTGGAAAAGGCTGACAAATGGCTATTAATTTGGGATTTCCTGCTTTATGCTTGCACTTACAGGAACACCAAATTTGGTTGCATTTCCTTGCAATATCCCAGCCATGGATATGAAAATTTAGGGCCAAAGAGCAAGACCAATTTTGATTTAAACAGAGAGTGACCTGAAAACATAAGGGGGTTAATGGCAGGGGTGTAACAGTGAATAACATCAAATCTGTTTTAAAAAATTTTAAAATTTAAGGGCCACCTGAAAGCATAAAGTATTCACTGGAGGTTGACCATGAACTGATGGCACAGAGAGAAATAAATAGGTTTAATCTAATAGCTAATTGTGACAACAGTTGGGAATGAACATTCCAGGGTATTTGCTGTTAATAGAGAATAGATGAAATGGAAAAGAATATGAATTAGCCCTTAATGACAAAAGATCGAACTAAAGACAATAGTGATGAATAATCTAGGCCTGGAAGATTCAGAGATAAAATCAGTATGAGTGGAGTGAAGGAATAACAAGGGACAACAGTACTGACAGGAACAGCATATTAGAGACCATATATGCATCAGAATTGTCAGCATTTCTCTGTGAAAATGTTTCTTTAGTCCTCCTGCATGAATATGGAAGTCTTGACTTTGATAGCTGAGCTCTGCCAGCCATTGCCCAGTTGTGCTCTGCTGCTCGAACCTTTGTGGAATCCATGTCAAGGTAGGAACGCACTGGAGATCCCCCATAACTTTTGCTGGGGAATCTATTCTTGGACCCTGTATTGGCCTAGACCTTCCACGGGATTCACAAATCATTCAGTTGATTGGGGTTTGTCAGACATCATTGTAAAGCAAAGCTATGCTTGACTGGCTGAAGACAGGTCAAGGGAGGAAGCTGGTTAATGCTGAGTGCTTTTGCTTTATAAAAGTTATTGATTTCTGTGAATTGCGTTAAACCAATAAGTGGAGGCATGGCATGTCAGGGCACTTCAGGTCTGTGGCAGGAACTGTGCCACGTGGACCTTTAAGATGCTTCCTGTAGCCTGGAAAACCACAAGTGCAGAAAGAGTCATCAGCTGAGGAAGTCGAACTCTGGGCTTTTGAGTTTGAGCAACAGCCGACATCACTGCAATCCATCCATGAGGCTGAGCATTTCATTGATGGCATGTTTCAGGAGAGGGCTGAGGTGACTGCTTGACAAAGAGCAGGCAGGTTGTTCAGGAGACTGCTGAGGGCATTTTGCTCTTGAAGCAAACTGGTGGGGGGTGGTGCAGGGGGAAGATTTCCCATGGGAGTACTGCCAGACCATAGTACCATGGATCGCTCAGCTGTACAGGGAAACAGGAAAAGCTTGAGACCAATTGTTAAAGGGGATTCTTTAGCTTCAAGATCGGGAAAACATTTCTGCTGTTGCAAATGTGAATCAAGGATGTTATGTTGCCTCCCTGGTGCCAGAGTTTAAGACTTCAATGAATGACTGCTGGACATTGTGGAGAGGGTGTGTGAGCAGCTAGAAGTTGTAGTCTTTGTTGATATGACTACATGAGTGGAAAAAAAGAGCTGAGACTCTGCTGGCAGATTTAAAGGAATCAGGAAAGAGATTGCAGTCCTTTTTCTTAAAGATGAATGCATGGTTGGAAGGAGGGCTCTAGATTCTGCGATTATTGGAACAATTCAGAGCAAGGTGGTCCTGTGCAAGCAGGTTTGCACTTCAACAGTTCAGGACTTGGATGTAGGGGATGAAGGAGCATTACTGAGAGAATACTTTGGTGATACTGAATTATAATTCAGTTAGATTTAGTGTTGTTAAAGGTGAAAGTGTAATAAAGGCTCTAAATAGGTGTAAGGCCATGTTGTGGAGCAAGGGAATAACTCACATCATCTGTTCTCATGTCAAACAGAAATGTACTAATGTGACCTATCTGTCATGTTGAGTAGGGATTGAGAGAGACCCATTCACCTTACCATTGCAGTCCACATACTCTCTTGCTGATTGTACAAAGTATGGCATTTTTTATACTCATTTATATACATGGTAGAGCATCTTCACTGATGTACAGATATTCAGTTGATCACACCTTAGAAGGCGAGTAATCAGTCACTTCTGGCATCACTTTCCCTGGATGATCATTATGTGACTTACAGACCTCTGCCTTTCATAAGGCTGTGGTGCTCCTTCAGCCTAAGATACATCTTTGTTCAGCTAAAACTTCGGTTACCATCATGATGGTATCAGGAGCATGCCCATTATATCCAATTACCACATTCCTCCAGAGGCATTCTGTGTCTCTTATCTCATGCACTGATTGTTAACTATCTCCATCACCTGTATTTACTTGAGACAACAGGATTCAGGGTAAACATGCTCCCACAAAGCAAAAAGATTGAACTGCCAAATCTCGACCTCCTTGGATGAATAAATGTTTTGGAGGTAAGTTAAGGCAAAATAGGGAAAGTTACATCAGACGTCAAAACCTTAATGTTGCAGAAAGCCTAGAAGACTGTAGGAAGTGTAAGATTAAAAGAAATGAAAGGAAAGCAATAAGAAAAAGAAAAAAAATTGACAAGTAAATCAAAGAAAATTCAAAAATATTTTATAAGTACAAAAGAGTAGGGCCTATTCGAGACCAAAGTGAAGTAGAGAATGTGGGTAAGATGGTGAATGAATATTTTCCTGCATGTCTTCCAAAAAGAGGAGGGAAGCTATGAAATATTGGAAGATGTGAGTGAGTGGAAGTATCAAGGTGTTCAGCATCTCCAGAAGCAAATAAATTACTTCATTCGGAGTTTGAGGAGATTTGGTACGTCACCAAAGACTCTTGCAAATATCTATAGATGTACGGTGGAGAGCATTCTGACAGATTGCATCACTGCCTGGTACAGAAGCTCCAATGCACAGGATCGAGAGAGGCTGAAGAGAGTTGCAGACTCAGCCAGCTCCATCATGGGCACAACCCTCCCTGCCATCGAGGACGTCCTCAAGAGGCGGTGCCTCAAGAAGGCGGCATCCATCATTAAGGACCCTCACCATCTAAGACATCTTCACGTTACTACCATCAGGGAGGAGGTACAGGAGCCTGAATACCCATACTCAACACTTTAGGAACAGCTTCTTCCCCTCCACCATCGGATTTCTAAACGGTCCATGAACTCATGAACACTACCTCGTTATTCCTCTTTTGCACTATTTATTTATTTTGTAACTTATAGTAATTTTCATGTCTTGCACTGTACTGCTGCTGCAAAACAACAAATTTCACGACATATGTCAGTGATGATAAACCTGATTCTGATTCTGAAATTGATTGGTTTGGGTGAAATGTATCTAAAGCTATTAAAAGAAGCAGGCGAGGAAATGGCAGAGGCTCTGATTGTTGTTTTCTAATCCTCCCTACGTACAGGAGCGGTGCTAATGTTGTAGCATTGTTTAAAAATGGATGTATTTACAAGCCAAATGGCTTAACTTTCATGGTCAAATTATTGGAATCAATTCTAGGGGGCAGTCTACTAAACGATTTAGAATAACAGAGCTTAATCAGGGATAATCAGCATGGTTGTTAAGGGAAAATCATGTCTAACCATCTTCACTGAACTTTCTGTGGAGGTAACAAAGAGGGTCTGTGAGGAAATTGTATTTGATTTGGATTTTACTCAGGCTTATGACAAGGTCCCACATGGAAGGCTGTTCAAAAAAATAAAAGCCTGTCAAATCCAAGGTAGAGTGGCAAATTGGATCCAAAATTGTTTAGTTGGTGAGAAGCAAAGGGTTGGCAGGTATTTTTGTGATTGGAAGATTGTGACCTGTGATTTCAAAGGGCTCTGCACTCATGTCTTTGCTCTTTGTAAACTATCAATGATTTAGACAAATGTTGGGGGGAATAATCAAAAAAATGTTTGCTGATGAAACAAAACTTTGGTCAAGTATTTGAGAGAGGAGCAAAGCTTTAGGCTGTAGGATGATGTATAGGGGCTGGTCATTTGAGCTGAAAAGTAGCAAATGGAATTCAGGCCAGAGAAATAAATTAATACATTTGGGGTAATACAGTACAGCAAAGGACATAAGTGGGAGGAGACTGTGTGTTGAGGAGGGGCAGAGCGACCTCAAGGTTGCAAAATAAGGTGGTTTTGAAAGCATGTAAAATACTTTTGTTTATTAGTCAAGTTTCAGACTGTAAGATTGGGTAAGATATGTTGGAACTGCAAACAACACTACTTAGACCACAGCTTGAGTACAAGAGAGGATGCAAAGAAAATTTATGAGAATGTTATTATGAAAAATTGGACATAATGGGGTGGCTTGGTTTAGAATGGAGGAGGCTGAGGGGAAACTTAAATGAGGCGCACAAAATGATGATTGACCGAGTTGTACATGGAGAAGATTTATTTCCCCTCACTGAGTGGCCAAAAACCAAGGAGAATAAATTTAAAGTAATTAGTAGAAGAAGCAGCAGCAAGATGTGGATAAACTTTATCCAGAGGGTGATAAGGGTCTAGCACCTACTGCTTAAAAGGATGGTAGAAACAGAAACTTGATCACATTTAAATAAAAGTCTGCATAGGGATGTAGGCGAGTTAAGTGAGTGGACTAGAAGGTGGCTGAAGGAATGTAATGTGGGGAAAATATGAGGTTGTGTTTTGACTGGAAAACAGTAGTTTTAAGCAGTAAAAAATGTAAATATTGCTGTACATTAGGACTTTGGTGTCCTGGTCATTCAACACAGCAACAAATACTCAAATACAGAATCAACTTGAAGGTGAGAGGTGCGCTGACATTTTATTGCAAGGAGTTTTCGGTACAAAAATAAGGGAATCTTGCTGAGATTATATAGGCTTCAGTGAGACTTGATTTGAAGTACTAATATTTCTTAATGGTCATTTCATTGGTTCAGTGAACAAATAGCAATTCACAATTCCTGTAATGGCATGGATTTCAGGTGAATATGTTTGGCTCTGCAGTTACCAACCATATTATCACTGAAAAGCATTGTTATCCAGCAGCCACTGTTTGATGTGCCTTTATGAATTGCATGCAGTTGGTTCAGAGGACTTCTGTAGCTTGAAGGCACCATGACTGCAGCCAGAATACCAGGGAACAACTGTGTGATTTCTCATCCATGCCCACACAACAACTGGATGTTGAGAGGCTGAACATGTTTGTATAGGTCAGAGTTTGCAAGCAGTGCCTTTGATACTGAATGCACGGGGGTCAATAACACCTTGCACCTTGGCAAGACATTCCATTGAAGTTTTGCAATTATCTCCAGTTGCCGTCTGCAAGAAATTAGAGACAAAAAATGCTTCATTTCCTTGACATCTATTGACAATTTGTGGGCAGTGCTGTCAATCTGATTTCAGGATCCTGTTTAAATCGTTGGTTGAGGTCGTAATCCGTGATCTTGATGCACAATTCTAGACTTACATTTCAATGAAGTACTGAGATTGTACAGTGTTGTTGCAGGTGTTACTTTCCGGATGGGTTTCAATTGATACCTATTTGGTTTATAAGATGAGGACACCCTCCAGGTATTGTTAAGGGTGCACTGCAGGATTGTATCTAAAATAAATCTCAGATAATCCAGCATCCTTGGCACTTTGGTGGTGCTGTTCAGGCAGATTTTCTGGACTATTGGACATTACTCCTATTAATACTGTAACACCTTTTGAATTCATTTTAAGATGTTACAATAGTATAATAAAGCTTCCAGTTAACCTGCTGAGTTTAAAGGAAGTGCAGGAAACAGGCCCTGGTAATTTTAAAGGTGTGTGTGATGTGGCCCTAGTGAGTTAAAAAGAAACATGGGAACAGAGCCCCAGTGAGATTAAAGGGGACATGGGATATGGGGCCCAGGTAAGTTTAAGGGGAGCATGGGACTGTGGTCCCAGTGAGCTGAATGTTGAACCACCAAGAGTTCTGAAGAGTTGGATAATGGATTATTGAAGTTTTACTGTGTTATGTAATCCATTCCCATTATACAGAGTATGGATATATAATTACACCAGCATCCTGATTAGCCCTATGACCCCCATGACAGCTGTAACTGATGGTTTTTCAAGGGCATTCTTTTTCAAAATGAGATTTTATTTCCCTGTCTCAGGCCATTCATTATGTCAGGTACTGAATTCACTTCCTCTCTTTACAACACCTCTCGAGCTTGCAACAAGAGAAGAGAAACCATATTCTCCAAGATGCAATCTTTCAGAGCAGTCCACGAGCTGGTGTTATGACCAAGGATGTCATTTCAGAAAAGTACAATACATTTCATAATTCAATTCACAAACTTACAGTGATTAGTGGCTTGTTAGCTGATTAAGAAATATCAAAGGATGATCAGTACTAGAATTTAGTGATTGGCTGATCTGTTTCCACTACTACAAATAAAATTACATTGCTAAGAAGAAAGCATCTGGCATTTTAATAGGTCATAAAAAATCTTATTAAAAAGGGTTATTAGCCTGTTTCCAAATTGGAGAAATGTCTTCTGAGATGTTAGGAGCAAAATCAATATTTAGATATGATTTATGAAGCTAGAACTGTAAGAATGGTCACATTTGTTAGAGAAAAAGGAATTTTTATCTAATGGCAAACAGTTAAAATTAATCAACACAACAGGCATAGATGTAGAATGGTCTGAGTTTTTGCCTTCTATCTTCAGAGTAATATCCATCTCTAAAATCCAGGGTGTCAAATATACTTACCAGGTGAAACAGTGGTTTGCTTGCATTCTTTCAACCTCACATACTATAATGGTTGCTCACAAAGCAGTGTCTTTTGTATTGGAGAGATGAGTGCAGATTGTTGACTGTTTTGTGAAACGACTCAATTCCCTCGGTCTCTTTTGCTCACCCACCACATAATTCTCTGACCTCTAAGCTTGGGGAACAACATATGATCTCTCAACTGGGCACACATTAAGGACTTTTCAGGTAATCAGCATTTTAGAACATTTTTAGTACTTTGTCATTTTTTTTCTAATTTCCAGCATCTACTGTATTTTCCTTTGATGATTTCAGGTAAAGATTCTGCTTCCTTTGATATTATTTTCTTTAAGGTCCAATCAATCATCCTCGTATCTTGTATCATCACTCTATTTGTCATTTAATCTCTTCCACAATCTATCCTATCATAAAATAGACTGTTCTGTCTTCGTCATTTCTTTTTTTCTCTGTCTCTTAAAACTTGTTTACCTCCGTTTTTCTCACTTATGATTGTTATCTAAAACATAACACTGTTTCTTTTTCCTTTGATGCTTTCTGATGTGGAGTAATAGCCAGCATTTTTTGTTTTTATTAAATCTCCAAAATATTCTGCCTATCTGTCATCATTTGCATAGTATTTAAGGTAGCATGCTCTTTTAATGAGAACTTAACACAACTATAAATCTTGCAATCAAATGTTGATAATAGGAACAGAAAGATGCTATCTGTTGAGGAAAAAGTTTATAGCAAAGGTCTGGAACAATTTGCCTCTGCTGTTTTGAACCAATATATTTTTTAAACAGCATTTAATAATACCAGTCAATGCAAAATCAAGTCCCTATTTTTTAATCATTTTTTAAAAATGGTGTCTCAGTGGGTGAGCATTTTGGAGACAGTGACCATAACTCCTTGACCTTCACCATAGCCTTGGAGAGGGATAGGAACAGAGATATGGGAAAGTCTTTAACTGGGGGAGGGGGAATTATGATGCTATTAGGCAGGAACTTGGGAGCGTAAACTGGGAACAGATGTTTTTTGGGGAAGTGCACAGCGGAAATGTGGAGGTTGTTTAAGGAATACTTGCATGGGGCTCTGGATAAGTTTGTCCCATTGAGGCAGGGTAAGGATAGCAGAGTGAAGGAACCATGGTTGACATGAGATGTAGAATATCTTGTCAAGAGGAAGAAAGAAGCTTACCTAAGGTTTAGAAAGCATGGATCAGACAGGGCTCTGGAGAGTTACAAGGTAGCCAGGAGGGAGCTTAAGAATGGACTTAGGAGAGCTAGAAGGGGGCATGAGAAGTCCTTGGTGAATAGGATCAAGGAAAGCCCCAAGGCGCTCTACATATATGTGAAGAATAAGAGGATGACTAGAGTGAGGGTAGGACTGATCAGGGATAACAGAGGAAATGTGTGCCTGGAGTTGGAAGAGGTAGGGGAGGTCCCTAATGAATACTTTGCTTCAGTATTCACCAGAGAGAGAGACTTTGACATTTGTGAGGATGGCATATGACAGACTGATATGCTAGGGCATGTCAATGTGCTGGAACTATTGAAAAACATTAGGATAGATAAGTCACCGGGGGTCAGATGGGATATATCCAAGGTTATTATGGGAAGCTAGGGAAGAGAGTGCTATGCCTTTGGCATAGGGATTTGGGATCTTTGCATCCTCAGTGGCCACAGGAGTAGTGCTGGATGATTGGAGGTTGGCAAATGTTGTTCCTTTGTTTAAGAAGGGAAGTAGGGATAACCCTGGGAATTACAGACCAGTGAGGCTTACTTCAGTGGTGGGAAAATTACTGGAGAAAATTCTTAGAGACAGGATTTATGGGCATTTAGAGAAGCATAGGCTGATTAGGGACAGTCAGCATGGCTTTGTGAGGGGCAGGTCGTGCCTCATGAGCCTGATTGAATTCTTTGAGGATGTGACAAAGCACATTAATGAAGGTAGAGCAGTGGATGTGTTGTACATGAATTTTAGTAAGGTGTTTGATAAGGTTCCTCATGGAAGGCTTATTCAGAAAGTCAGGAGGCATGGGATCTAGGGAAACTTGGCTGTGTGGATTCAGAATATGGTCACCCATAGAAGACAGGGTGGTGGAGGATGGAGCGTATTCTGCTTGGAGGTCGGTGACCAGTGGTGTTCCTCAGGGATCTGTTCTGGGACCCCTGCTCTTTGTGATTTTTATAAATGATTGGATGAGGATGTGGAAGGGTGGGTTAGTAAGTTTGCTGATGATACAAAGGTTGGGGGTGTTGTGGATAGTGTAGAAGGTTGCTGTAGATTACAACAGGATATTTATAGGACGCAGAGCTGGGCTGAGAAGTGGCAGATGGAGTTCAATCCAGAAAAGTGTGAAGTGATACATTTTGGAAGATGAATCTGAAGGCAGAATACAAGGTTAATGGCAGGACTCAGCAGTGTGGAGGAACAGAGGGATCTTGGGATCCATGTCCATAGATCCCTCAAGGTTTCCGTGCCCATCGATAGGGTTGTTTAAAAAGGCGTATGGTGTGTTGGCCTTCATTAGTCGGGGTATTGAGTTCAAGAGCCACGAGATGATGTTGCAGCTCTATAGAACTCTGGTTAGACCACATTTGGAGTATTGTGTTCAGTTCTGGTTGCCTCATTATAGAAAGGATGTGGAAGCTTTAGAGAGGGTGCAGAGGAGACTTACCAGGGTGTTGCCTGGACTGGAGAGCAGGTTGAGCCAGCTAGGGCTTTTCTCTTTGGAGAGAAGGGGGATGAGAGGTGACTTGATAGAGGTGGACAAGATGATAAGTGACATAGATTGAGTGGACAGTCAGAGACTTTTTCCCAGGGCGACAAAAGCTAACATGAGGGGATGTAATTTTAAGATGATTGGAGGAAGGTATAAGGGGAATGTCAGGGGTAAGTTTTTTTTTACACAGAGTGGTGGGTGCGTGGAATGCATTGCCAGCATAGGTTGTGGAGGCAGATACATTAGGGACATTTAAGAGACAGATAGACACATGAATGATAGAAAAATAGGGGGCTATGTGGGAGGAAAGGGTTAGATAGATCTTAAGAGCAGGATAGAATGTTGGTACAACATTGTGGGCCAAAGGGCCTGTACTGTGCTGTTGTGTTCTATGTTCTGAAATGCTGCTGGAATTATACAGTGGCACTGCAGGTGGTGCAGATTTCTCACGGCTCCAATGACCTGGGTTCAGTCTTGTTCTCCGTTGTTGTTTGTGTGAAGTTTACGTTTCCACCTCTTGTGTCCACTTGGGTTTTTCCTAAAGATGGGCTGGTTGCTAAGTTAATTGGCAAGTGTAAATCATTCCCAGTGTAGGCGGGTGGTAGGAGAGTTGGGGCTGGGGTGAGGGGGGGGGGGAGTGATGTGAAGGATGGCTGGTTTTAAGGAATATGGGATTACTCTGAGAGCTAACATAAACTTTGGGCTGAAAGGTCTCCTTTTATGTTGTAAGAAAATATAAGAAGAGAGAATAAAGGCATACCTAACTTTTAAATGTTAAAGAATTTAACTGAGCCCCATAAACCTCTACTTGACATTGGGCCACATTAGCTTTGCACTGATCATGAAAATATTAACTTGATAAATTTATAAATGAGCCTTTGAATTATTAATATTATTAATTATATAATGACACTATCATAAACATTGAGTTTGATTAATAAGAGCTACTTTGGCTCTTTAATAATTATACTAATAAATTCTGTAAAACTGTCAATACATATATAATAAAGTCCATTTAGAAATGTTCAACCATTGAATGAGAATTTTTCTATTCAGTGTGTGCAACCTTACTATATTTTAAATATATTTGTGAGGCTTTTCTCAGCTCTGTACTTCCAGCAAGATTGTAAGCATATATTGAAAGAATGCATTGAAAACTGTCAACTGTTTGAAAGAAATAACTCTGCAATGCATCGGAGATACCTCAATGAAACATGAATTACTTACTTATGTGACATTGATTAATGTATCCGTTTATAGACATAATTCTTCCTTTCAACAAGGCGGCGTGTTTTGTTTACTGAGACCAAGCCCTTCCTAGTGTTGGTAAAGTTCAGCAGCTTCTTAAAAAAAAAGATGCTTACTTTAAAGGTAGCAAAACTTGCCAATTCAGAAGAAGGTCCTGACCCAAAACGCTGACCGCCTGATTTTCTCCATGGATGCTGCCTGGCCTGCTGAGTTCCCCCAGCATCATAGTATGTGTTATTCACGTTGGCAGATGAAAAATAATGTCAAAGCATCATGTCACGTTCCACATCTATGTTGATGGCACTTGGTTTTACCTCATCACCATCTTTAGTAACGTCTCCACTATCTCTAAATTATGAGATTGTTTGACAATTTATAAGGAAGACTGAAGCCATTGCCTTTGAAACTCCTCACATACAGATTCCCTTGCTATCAACTTCATACCCATCCCTGGTCATTGTCTCAAACGGAACTTGACTCTTCATAACCTTGGTGTCACATTTACACTAAACTGAGATTTATAACTCATATCTGTACAGTCACTGAGGCCGTCTACTTCCATCTCTATAACATAGCTTGACATTGCCTCTCCTCAGCTCATCTGCTGCTGAATCGCTCATCCATATCTTTGTTATCTCTGGACTTTTCTAATGCATTCCTGATTGGTTGTCCTGCTCTCTGCAAACCTGACTCATTTAAAATACTTGCTGCCCTTCTTCTTGCTTGCACCAAATTCAATTCCTCCTTAGTTTATTTATCTCTGTTAACTCCTGATTAAGGAACATTCTGATGTTAAAATTCTCATCCTTGTTTTGAAATCCCTTCCCTTGCTCTGCAATCTCCTCTAATCCCATAATCTTTTGAAATAACTGCCGTCATCCAAATCTCAGGGTGTGGGGGGAGTGGTGGGGGTGGGGGTGGGGGGTGGGGCTATGACTTAAATTGCTCCACTGTAGACAACCTTCAACTACCAAGGTCCAAAGCTCTGGAATTGTCTACCTCTTTGTTCCCTACCTCTTTATTCCCCCCTTCAATGTACTAATTCTCTTTGACCAAGCTTTTGGTTATCTGCTCTTTATGAGGCAGGGCATCATGTTTTTTTTAGTTTGATAATGCTCTCGTGAAGTGTTGGGATATTTTCACTATGCTAACTAAAATAACTTTTTGCTGACATCACATGGTGTTTTGTGAAAAGTATGGACATAATTCAACCAGTACTTCAGTTGCTCCTTTCAATGACTTGAAAAATTTTTTTTTAAATTTTATTTACAGCGTGGTAACAGGCCCTTCTGGCCCAATGAGTCTGCGCCACCCATTTAAACCCAAATTAACCTACCCGTACGTCTTTGGTATGTGGGAGGAAACCGGAGCACCCGGAGGAAACCCACGCAGACACGGGAGAACATAGAAACTCCGTACAGACAGCAAAGGGAATCGAACCCCGATCGCTGGCGCTGTAATAGCGTCGCGCTAACCGCTATGCTATACATGGTTTCCCAACAAAAGGATTTTTGACTGTCAGCATGAGAAGGATAAGAAGGCAATGCAATCCTCAAAGCGATACTTAAGATGCCATTTACTGAAACCACTGTTGACTTACAATTAAATAAACAAGCTGTCTCTGTGCTATATAATCCCCTCAGTGAACTGCTTATTATCTTTAGTAAACATGCTGCTTCAGTTCTTAATGATTTGAGAACTTTGTTCTTTGTGTGTTAAATTTGTAATATGTATGTAGACAACGTATTTCCTGCATACAGACTTACTTTTCCAGATGTATATGTGAGGTTAAATAGTTTTGCTATTAATAGGTTTTTGGAAGCACATGAACTATAAATGGAGAAATAAGCATTCTTAATCTATAAAAGAAGAAAAAAAGCAGATGTGTTGC
This sequence comes from Pristis pectinata, assembly GCF_009764475.1. Taxonomy (NCBI): domain Eukaryota; kingdom Metazoa; phylum Chordata; class Chondrichthyes; order Rhinopristiformes; family Pristidae; genus Pristis; species Pristis pectinata. Next base: position 22,211,352 of record NC_067422.1, on the reverse strand, counting down.
CAGAAATCTATTACAGGCCCAAGAAAGAGGATGATGTAGGATTGCAGGAGTGTGAATATCTATTAATGTGCTACTCAATTATAGAAGCTAACAGCAGCTCAGAATGGATTTGCTGAAGCAAATTGAGTCAATAATTTTACTTCTTGGAAAGTCTATTATATCATCTTAGTGAGATGAGAATGTGAAAAAATGTTAGCTAATTAGAGTGGAAGAATATGTTGGCTAGGACTGACTAGTCAGGGCCAAATAGAGTATCAAGATATTAAATTACATCAGAGTTTGCAGTAGGCAACAGGGATAAGTAAACTCAGTCAAATTAGAGCAAACTAGCTACAACAATTTTTTTGCATGCATGATGAAATTAAAATCCAACCCTTACTGCTTCCATATTATTATCAAATGTTAAAGACTTGATATCAAATCACGGCAGTGTTCTTTTTGAACTTCCACATCCATGCTTCTTTCTAAGTGACAAAGATAAATTAACAAAATAGTGATGGGATTGCATTTCATTCTCCCATGTGCCAGGCTGCTCTGCTTTCTGTGCATGTTTCTAAGCAATCGATTGATACATGCCTGTCTCTGAGATAAAGTGAGCAGACTAAGTGGTCTCTTGCAGTGAAGCGTTTTTGCCCTGATACGCTTTAACATTTATAACAGCAGTGTGCCTGATACATTCTTGAGGAAATTTGCACGAGCTGATGACCTGGCACACAAGCAAAAACCTTCAATGGTATTGAAGGGACCCTGATATCAGACTTGCCAATAATGGCAGAGGATTTCAGCAAGTGAAGGTTACATCCAAATCTATCTAAGTCTGTCATCTCAGCATGTAACCTCAACAACACAATCTGTGTTTATCTCAATGTCACTTCTGTGTGAGAAAAATGACAACTTGATCCATCCCTATTCTGAGTGTGACATTTGACTGCACCTTAACATTTTCTACCCACCTTTGAAAATCAATAGTTGGGTGAATGCAGTGTGCAAACTGTTTGAAACAAACTTGGGTGCCACCACAGAAGTACTCTCCACCTCTGCTATAGCATTGATCTACTCAATGGCCAAGTACTGTGCACCTATCTAGGCTGTTGGCACCTGTAGCAAATGTGTGGTTGTTCAGTTAAGTTTTGCAATACACAGAAAATAAACACAGAGAATGCAGGAAATACTCAGCAGGTCAGATTGCATGCCTGGACCGAAAAACCAGGTTAGCATTTTGGGTCGAAGAGCTTTCATCAGAACTGGGAAGGAGAAAAAAGAAGCTCGTTTTCTCTCCTTCTCATTTCTGATGAAGGGTCTTCGACCTGAAATACTAACTTTGTTTCTCTTCCTATAGATGTAGCTTGACCTGGTGAGTATTTCCAGCATTTTCTGTTTTTCTCTTAGATTTGCAACATTTGCAATTTTTTAAAATTTGCAATACAAATTCTCACTGGAACTCTGAAATCTACACCAATTCCACTGTTGACCAATATTGCTCTAGACTTCAAAAGCAAACGAGCAGGTCAGGTAGCATCTGTGGAGAGAGAAACAGTTAAGTGTTAAGGTCAATGACCTACCATCAAAACTGGGGGTGTTTTGAGAGGTCATCAGCCTGAAATACTAACCTTCCTTCCTTATCTTTGTGCAGTTTCTATGTTTTTCAGACTTCTAGCTCCTGTGGTATTTTGTTTTTTGCTTCTCCAGACACTTTTCACAGCAAAGGTACATTTGAGAAGTCTTTTGCATGACTGACAATCCAGAGCTCCCATTTAGAGGATCTCCAAGTTTGATGCTTGGTCTCCAGGAAATCTTTGTGGAGACTCCTAGAATGTGATTTTGTAAAGTTTGAAAGAAAGCACGGACTGAAACCATAATCTGGAAATTGAGTCTGATGCAGGGTCTTGACCTGAAATGTTGACTATCCCTTTGCCTCCACAGATGCCATCTGACTCACTGAGTTTCTCCAGCAGCTTGTCTTTTGCTCCAGATCCCAACCAGTGCAGTCTCTTATGTCTCCACCTGGAAACATCTAATTCCTAACTAAACAATAAAGCTTTCTGGTTTTGAACTTGTACAAAACAAGCTTATTTCTAAATCAGGTGCAAAAACATTCTTGCTGCTGTGGTCACAGTGCAAGACTTCTGTTATGTGGTCCAGAATCTGATTAATGTTGCCACAATACTTGATGCCAAACTCCTCTACCATAAGAGTTCTACAACGCGCATTGTGGCAACCCTGATCAAACTCTGAACCACATAACAACAATCCGTTCTCTTTGAAAATTTGATGGTGTAACCAATTCCCTTTCTTCAAGAATTAGATTGATTAACTAACCTTAAACTGGATTGCTAATTGTTGCCTCAAGTCAACCATGTGAAAGAAGTAGTTGTGATAAATTCTGATATTCATAGGCATAGTTGTTTTTATTCTTGCCTCTGGTGTTCAATGGACTGACATGTTGACTTTTGTAATCAGATTGTTCTCATTTCCTGAAAAATTTATTACAGTGTGCTGCTGGAATTCTGGAAGATGAGTGTCCATGTCAACATGTAATGCAGTACATGGCATCTTTGATAGAGACCAACTGAAATCGCTTGCATTATCTCATCTGCTCACAAAGGGAAATGATTACCACTTCAACAAGTTACAGTGATCTCATCCATTTCCTCAGACTCTGATTCTTGAGCTAAACCAGTAGCAGTTAAGAACAAGAAATAATATAATGCCTAGCAGGACAGTTTCTTAATGCCACTAGCTACTCATCAGGACTAAGCTACTTCTATATCCAGTAGCTAGAAATGCTGTTTTTAAATAGTTTAATGATTTTTGTACTCAGCATGGAGATGTGCCAAGGAATGTAACATTTTTTAAATTTTACTTTAGTGACAGTATCAAGTCAGAATTGACTTATCAAGCTGTAGAACATTTACTCCAACCATCACCTTGACTTCAGCAGAGCAAAACAGTAATGCACATCTTCTCTGTTTTATATCCAAGTTATCTTTTGGCCTTTGTTTCCCAAAGGTTACCTAGTTAATGACAGTGATGTATTATGACTAACCAAATACATTTTACAGAGGACCTTTATAACAAAGAGAGAGAAAAATCACAGAATATTAAAGCATAGATAATTTAGCTCATTAAACTAGAACATTTGAAACCACCTTCAGCCAGAATTGCAGAGTAAATGATCCATCTTGCTTTACTCCTGAGGGCCCCATATTTGCAGAAGTCAGTTTTCAACTAATGTGATTTGTGTGAAATAAAGAAAAGGATCAGTGCATTAAATATATTCTGATTGTTGTGCTGAAGGCTAATCGTCCAGAATGAGGCCTTCATTAAGCCAAGCTGTTCTGTCTCATCTACAGCGCCAACGGTTACGCAGCAGCACAAAATGACATAGATTTCTGCTGTCCGCAAGAGAAAGCAGGACAAGTGTTCTACTGCTCCATCAGTCTACTCTTAGTTGTCAGCAAAGTTGCCATTGATATTCTATGAGGTGGCACGTAACCTGCTCCCTGATGCTCATTTTGGGTTTTACCAAGAACATTTTGCCTAAGATCTAATTACGGCATTGTTGAAACAAGGACAAGAGGATTGAATTCTTGGGTTGAGTTGAAAATAACGGCTTTTGATTTCGAGGCCAGTTTGTTGTGTTAAGAAATTCTAATAAAGTTGGAATCAAAGAGAATCAAGAGGAGAACCAGCCATTGGTTGATGAAGGATAATTGTGTTTGTTAGAGCCCAATTTTCATAGTCCCTGAGGAACATTAAAGTACTGCAAGTCCTACCATCTTTGGGTACTTCATCAATACTTTTCTTTCAAAAACAGGGTCAGAAATGGAGGTGTTTAATTTTCATTTCTATTCACAATTCTTCAGATAACAAAGGAAAATGCCCACAAGCAGAAAGACCTGGATATTATTCAGACAAGCCAGTAAGATTTGCACCATATAGGTGTCAGGTTAATGGCATTTCCAATGAGAAAGTCTAATCATCTCTATTTGACACTTGCTGGAATTATTACCACAGAATCCTTCACCCATCAACATCCTGTGGGGCCACTGTTGATCAGAAACTTGGCTAAACCAGCCTTACAAATGTTATGGCTGGCTACAAGTCTAATATTATGCTGTTCCTTCATCATTGCATGGTCTAAGTTCTAGAACTCCACAATAAGCAGCACTGTTGTAGTATCTCAGCAGGTCAGGCAGCATCTATGGAGGGAAATAAACAGTCGACATTTCAGGTCAAGACCCTTCATCGGGGGCTGATGAGAGGTCTCGACCCGAAATGTTGACTGTTTATTTCCCTCCATCGATGCTGCCTGACCTGCTGAGTTCTTCCAGCATTTTGTGTGTGTTGCTCCAGATTCCTGCATCTGCAGAATCTCTTGTGTCTCTGTTGTAGTATCTGCATTGTTTCATAGTATGATTTATAGTACAGAATTCCACACCTATAAGTACATATAGATCTCACCTTCCATTTGTATTATCTTAAATTTGTGCCTTCCTCCTTACTGTTTCACAATCTGTGGAACCAATCTATTGATTCCCACCTCTTCTGAAGCCTTCATATTCATGAAGGCCCCTTCAGAAAATCTTTGAACCTTCCTGGTACGAGAGATTAAAAAAAATCCTAAAACATTATTCCTGTCTTTACAATAAGGCTACATCATTGATAATGTCGTGAATATGTATTGAACCATTCCTGTTGATTTTATATCCTCCCTATGGTTTGTGTAAAATTGCATGTAATAATCTCAATGCAGCCTAATTTTAGCTTCCCATAATATCAGTGTTATCATAAATGTTTATATACCTTCTGATTTCTAAAAATGTCTTGTTCTATCTATTTGTGCCAGCATATTTAATGAAGCAGATTTTCCATTGTTCCATAGACACTGGATGTCAGCCCTGGGGTTGTTTCTTTTAACATGGCAGAGTACAGTGTAGTGACTGGTCAGCATAGGCAACCACCTGCAATTCCACAATGGCTAGGGACAGCTAGGTAGGACCTGCCCCAAAGCTCATCAGCTGACAAAGCTGTCATTGTTATTGAATGTTTGATACTTACAGACATTAACTCTGACATTTACAGACATTTAGAACATGCCAAATGAAAACATTAAGAATTAAAATTATAAAAAAGACATTTTTAAATTAAAAGAATTAAACACACTCTCAGATATGTAAACTTGAAACCAATTAAAAACATAACCAAACTTGGGTCAATTGAGCTTGTTTTTATTTAATTTTCTCCTACAGCTGATTTCTTCTGATCTTGTGCCATTTGCTAAGTCCCACAACAGCAATGGACACTGGGACTTCGCTGAGAAATGTGACTAAAACCTGGGATTAGCTCTGGCATTTGATCAGATGTTTCAGCCCATTATATTTGTCTGCACATCAAGGATCTTCTGTTCCTCCAAGTTGTTTAAAACTGTATTTATTATTTTTCCTTTCTTTAATTCACTATTTGTTCTTCCAAGATGTATTATTTTATTTGACGGCCCAATCTAAAGGCTACATGAGTCTTCCTGGATTCTTTCATCAAGCCAGTGTTATACTCCTCCCTGTTTCAAAATTTTCTATCATCTGTCCTTTGGACATCTATGCTATTGGCTCTGCTCAACCTTTCTGTAATGCTCAGTAACTTAACACTTATCCTGCCTAAAGAAGTAAGAGGAACTGGATTATAATTATGTGGCCTACCACAACCTTTTTTTTTCTAATAACAAGAATATCATATCTGCATCAACGAGGCTTGAGTTTGTCACAGGTTCCAGAGGTTAAGGGAAAGAGTGCAAGTGGCAATCCATTATGTATTGCATTCATCCAATTTGTGCTGAGTCATGAGGCCTTTTTATAACTCTGGTATGAATCACAAAAAGCCTTGTTTTAAAATTAAATAACACCTTGGTTACAGTAGAATTTTAACTTCATAATGAACTGATGTTTAGAGACTAACTTACCTGTAGCACAGCTGAAGTAATGCATTTCATGCTTACCATGAAAATATATTTGCTCTTCCTGTGACAGTGATAAATGTTTTGGGAGCTGTGCACTTCATTGATAATGATTTGCATCTGCTAATGTGAAGTGAACAAATTTTCATGTGAAAAGCTACACGTAACGATATAGGAACAAGAAAAGTATAATATTGGTTAAAAGGAAGAGGAAAATGAAGACTGGTGATTAGTTATTCAGATATAACACGGCCTTCGACAGCAACATGTTTAGGGGTAAAATCTTTTGGTGTGTTCCTTTAATTTTGGGAAACTTATAGCTGTTTGACTTTTTCATCCAGAAATTTTGTTTCAAGCATTTACAATTCAATCACTCTGGAGATATGAAAATGTAATATGACAACATGGCCTATTTTGTTATTTGTATAACAAAAGCTGATTAATTGGCATGTCAAAGTCGAAATAACATTATCTACATCAGATTAGGACAAACACACTGGATCAGTAAATGTGATTTTTTGCATGAAATACGATTATGTAGAATTTTGCTGAATAGTGTTATTTTTGGGGAGGAAAAGCACCGCAATGGAGTTCAAATGGTTGACAGTATTTTTGATGAAAATAATTTATCATACTAGTCACAGAGAACTATAGCACAGAAACAGGCCCTTTTGGCCCATCATATCCAGAATGACCATCAAGTACCCATCTACCCTAATCCCATTTTATTTTCCTCTCATTCCCATCAATTCTTCCTCAGAATCTATCATTCACCTACACAATAGGGGAAATTTAATGTGGCCAATTAACCTATCAACCTGTACATCTTTGTGATGTGGAAGGAAATTAGAGTACTCAGAGTAATCACAGGGAGAACTTGCAAACTCCACAAAGGCTGAAGGTCAGGATTGAACCCAGCTCACTGGACCTGTGAGGTAGTTGCTCTACCAGTTGTGCTACTCTGCTGCCTTGCCAAACTAGGTTAAACACTTGAACTGTATCTGAAGCCAAGCTGTAGAAACACAGCCAATCCATGGCTTAACTAGCCATACTTAACATGGTTCCTGTCACTGAACTGGATAGGAAGAGTGTCCACTTACATATGTTGTTTATTTTGAACTGCTAGTTGACAGGGCATTTTAGCTGACAGCGTTAAGCCTGTTAACTAAATTAAAATGACATACAACTAATCAGATTGTTCCTTGGAATAATCAAGTTATAGTAATTAACTGGGTTTTGGTAATTAGTGTAATTTGCCTTGTATCAGATTTAACCTAAGCCATATGTTATTTGCATCTTTCCTCTAGAGAAACTGATTCGAAGCTCTTTTTATGTTGTATTGAGAAAAGTGCAGGTTACACTGGCTCCTGGCTTGCAGATTTACTGCACTTGGACTTAATTTGAAAGTAGCAGGCCAGAATTTGTTGCAGTTCATGTCAAGGAGATATTCTGACTTGGATCTCAATATAATATAAACATGGTCCCACACTTTATATGAGGCAATATCTATTCAGTATGCAGCACCAAAATGATCTCTAAAATAGGAATTTGTTTCTTTCATTTCTTCAAACTGAGTGCAAGGTGATTTAGTAATAGTCACATTCATTGTAGATTGGCACCTTATGTCCTACTGATCTTGTTTCCTAAAATATATTGGATTCTGTTTATGCTGCTATGTACAGAATGCACTTTTAGTTTAAGTGAATGTTATGCTGAATAGACACATAACTGAAATATTCTCAGCGAATGTCCATTGTTACATTCTGTTGACCCGAATGTCAGTGGACTGGTAGATGCTGCCATGATTGGTTATGGCATTCCTTTTCTAAATGAATGCCCAGACAACATGGTAAATTTATACTGAATCAGGTGGTAGGCATGAGAAAGGGAATAAAATCAATATTTGATTTGAGTTTTTTAGCCCTGCCTGTTTATAGAAAGTTTCATATTGCCCATTCATATCTCTACATTGCACAGTATTTCACCATGATTGTAGCTATTACTTCCAAGTAAGAAGCTGGTGAATGGTGAGTTGGACATTCTGGTCCAAAATGAAAAGTAAAAGCAGATTTTTGCTAAGTATATATCCATATTATCTAAATGGAGCTTTGTGTACAGCTCAAATAATTTTTCCCTGTGAGTGAGAAAACCATGAAGCCTACAAGTTCCAGATTTTCAAGGTTTAAAACTAAAATTTCTGCTTAGGATTTACTGTCTGCATAGTCATTTATTTTTAAAGTGGACTTGATGCAAAGCCAACAGAGACTGATGGAATGCAACACTTGTTTTTCTGAAATGTGGCAATCCTTTTCCTTCATGGGTTGTGGCTTTGCAAACAAGTGGTGATAAGGTTTACCTAAGAGCTTGATACAACTGAGTAATTTGCTGGATCACATCAGAGGTTACTAAGAAGTTATTTTTGATTTGGGATTGGAGTCTTTTATACCCTAATTGGAAGCAGAAAAAGTGAATGATTTGGAATCTCACAATTCAAAAGGTTCCTGATTAGTTGCGCTAATTCTTGCTTTTTATTTCTTTAAAGCAAATATAAATTTTCAATGAGGAGCTGTCTTATGGTTGTATATATTTTCAAATTATGAATCAAGTATGCACTAATTTGTTGTTCACAACCTTATTAATGGAGGCAGGTTAACCGAGATCAATGAGATGGAACTGAATTGCCTTCAGTTATTCAGAATGGTCAGCAAATTGGCATTTTAACCGCTTGCATTTATTCCTATCCCTCACTCCCTCTTAACATAATTCAGCAATTCCCCATACCTGTTCCCCATGCCAGTCAGCGCTCAGACAAAAACAGGCAAAATAAAAATGCCAGAACTTGTTAAATTTAGAAACATATGATCTAGTTCAGGCTGCCAGTAACTTGCATTCTCTGCTGCCAACATACTGGAACCAGATTGACAAGCAGACCACAATGTTTTAATAAATATTGGCTATAAGCAATAGTTAGTATACTGTAATATTTGTTGTGAACACTAATTGTTACTTTAGGACTGCCATCCCTTTAAGGATGGAATGGTGTGATTAAATGCTCTCTGGGAGACCTTCTCTCTGCAATAGAAAGTTCTAGGGTCTGACTGTGAAGAGTCACTTGAACAAACTGTATATTCTTGGTTTCAGCTTCTTCTGTCTCACATGAAGTACACTCATTAAGAGTGGAATTCATTAACTGTTATGGACCCACTGAGTGTACATAATTTACAGGAAGATAATTGGCCATTGGCCTGGATGCTGGAGTCTTTCTTTAAAACAAAATCTTAGAATTTGATTTCCTTAAGGGGTAGTGGGTCTAAATCTGACAGCCCTGAGAAATAAGCCTGAGGATTGCGAAGCTTGCTTAACACATGCCTGTTAATCATAGTGTACCTGCATTCTAACTTTGTGCTGTTAGGATATTATAACAGAAGAACAACAAGGAGGCAGAGATGATTAACAGACACCATCATTTTATTTAACAATCACAGCCACCTGTTCAAATACTGATACTGTGCATAACTTAGAGGAAAGCATAATCTTGGTGGTAGTGGTATACGATGTATGAATTATCCCCAACAACCAACCACTTCTGTGTTGCTGCCTCTTGGATTGCAGCACCTAGGTTTGGGAGGGTTGCTGCTTGTGGGAGAGCAAGAATAGCACAGCTGTCAGCTTACTGAAGGGTGAGAACATACACAAACTCTGCAGTCAAATACTTAGATGCGGCAGACTGCAGAAGAGGATTGATGGAAGCGTCCAGTGAAATACCTGGTGCATTGAGAAACCTGCCACTAAACCTGCATTCAGTGCATGGAGAAGTCTACCACTAATATGGTATCAGGTTTTCCAGAGAGCTTGAAGGACTTTTTCCAGCATACAATTGGTGGCCAATTTTTTTTTTTACACACTGCATGCACCTTCATTTGTCTGTTCATTACAACATAGGCTGAAACCAATGTTTGATCTCTGAACTGCTTGCTGCTTACTGCTGCAGAAGTAACTGCTTTACTGTTTTTGTGCATGGTTAGCCTTTTGTCATGCACAATTTAGGAGCACTTGAAGAGCCAAAACCTCAAAAGTGGGTTCCAAGGCAAATTGTAAATTGGTCACATGTACCAAAGTACAGTGGAAAAACTTAGTTTTGCATGCCATCCATACAGATCATTACATGGGCAGGCACGGTAATGTAGGGGGCAGGCACAGTAGTATAGCAGTTAGTGTAACGCTATAACAGCACCAGTGACCTGGGTTCAATTCCTACCGCTGTCTGTAAGGAGTTTGTATGTTCTCCCTGTGTCTGTGTGGGTTTCCTCCGGGTGCTTCGGTTTCCTCCCCCATTCCAAAGACGTATGGGTTAGGAAGTTGTGGGAACGGAAGTGTGGCAACACTTGCGGGCTGCCCTCAGAACACTCTACACAAAGAAGCATTTCGCTATGTGTTTCAATGTACATGTGACTAATAAAGATCTTATCTTATTTCATCACATCAGTGCATTGAGGTAGTACAAAGGAAAGCAATAATAGAATGCAGAATAAAGTGTTACAGTTACACAGAAAGTGCAGCGTAGGCAGACAAAAAGGTGCAAGGCCATAATGAGACAGTGCAATAGAATGATTACTTGGTCTTTTTTGTCCAGTATGACACAATTTATGAATTTGGTTTGTAACCTATCCATGTTCACCTTGTGGGATGACCAATGACAAAAGAAGTTAGGGTTGTTTGTGGATGGAGAATTAAGGATGCTACTATGAATACTAATATAATACTTACTGTATTATAGTCACTGGACATCTGGGGCAGAAATAAAATGGCCAAGGTGTTTCTTCCATTTTTCCAGCAATGACTGTCCACTCATGATGGCAGCGCTCAGCAGACTACCAATAATCTTCTCACACAATGTGCCAAATAGCCCCAGTGAGTTGTCCAGGTTGGAGGGGTGTAAGTTTGACGTGCCAATGAACAGATTTTGTGAGGTGCATCACTTTCATTCTCTACATATTGCACACGTGCAAGCATTGCATATTGAAGTCACCAGTCATGTCATCACTGGATAGCAGTAGACAACGACCAGCCAATCCTTAATTTGCCATGGTGGCTCAAATGCAGTTGGCATATCAGACTGCCAAGCAATGAAGGTATTATGATTTCTGCCAGGATACCCAGTGTGGACCGGAATGATTTGCTGTCTGTGGCAGCCATAGCTAGGTTGAGAGGGAGGTTACATAGCGGCCATCATTACTGGATTGTAGACATCTCACATTGGTTCTTGCTGAGGTCCATACTGGAGAACACCATGGATGGATGTGGACACCATCCTCCCTTCCTTTCTTTTCCCTTGCAGCAACTTCTCGTGCTCTGTGTGTGCTTTCCTGGAGATGTCAGTCATTTTGTTTTCTGTATGTGCTGGAAGAAGCACATTTGTGCAGAAGCCTTGAAGTCAGCATAAGGTTCTTTTGCATTTGCCACACCACTTCCTAAAGGCTTTTGTTACTTGAAACAACTGCACAAAATAATTGTGCAATCATTGCAACAGCCAGTTGAAATCAAGCAGCAACTAACCTGAGCATTTTGAGTGGGGAATGCATGTTCAGCCATTTATTGAGAATTTTACTTGATTTATTTAGTGCAAGTTCCACAAATTGACCTATTTTGCATGCTTTCAGTATACATTCTCTGTGGGCTTCGATACTTCCCCCAACGTGATGTCCGGTGTGACTTGCTCCACAAATATTTTTCCCTACTTCTATTATCAGTTCAGAATTCTAAGGGCACTCATGCTCAACAAAAGGTGCCAGCATCCCAAGTTCCTTATTGTTATGCTCTATCTCTTCAAAGTGCTATTTAGAAGAATGTTATCATTTAGGTCTACCAGTGTATACTAAATTTTTACATCCCATTCCCTTTCACTTATTCTTTCATTTCATACAATTGAACAGATTTAGCTTTAGGCAGAATAATGCACTGCAGAAAACCAATGCAGGTCTGCCATTTACTTCTCTGACAAAATGTGATAATAAGCAAAGCAATAGCGTACTCTCTGTTTTGTATTTAAGAAAGTGTCCATGTAGCTCAGTATCTAATTCCACCATGGTGAAAACTGGTAACACCAGCAGGATTCTCTTAATATCTGAACTGGATATGTACCTCTTGCATAAACCAATGCAACTCGTATTTTGTGGGGCATGATAAAGATTTTGGCCAGGTAGAAAGGAAAGCACAGCTAGATAGCACAGATAGAATTTTTTAAAATGGAATTAGGTATAAATGGATGCTTGAGAGTCCACATAGACTCAGTGGGCAGAAGGGCCTATTTCCATGCTGGTTGAGTTTAAGACTCCGTGACAAAACTTAAGGTGGTTTACTTCAAAAACATTAAGTGAAAATAAGAATAAAGGTTAAAGTGAGTCCTGCTTTGTGACTCAATCTTCCCTTTTAACTTGAAAACTAAGGGGAGAAAATAACATTTCACTTCATCCTTTTGTGTGCTTTTTGCTGTTTTTGCTTCATCTTTTCTCTCTAGATAATTTCCAAATGCAAGGTCTTGACCTGCATTTTTAACTTCCAGTTGCAGACAAAATGAGACTTGCTGTCCTTTTTTAAGACTAGCCTTGCTCCTGAATGTGGGTTTTCCTTTCATTTCTACTAATTCTGACCCAGAAAACAGAAGGGCACCTTCACATACAAAGGTTCTTTAGTAATTTTGTCAACCAGACCTACTATTCTATCTCCCAGGAGTATGTTCACCATAGAACATAAATTGAATCATTCTCACAATACCAACACTGTTACTTGGTCATCCGTGACTAGATTTTGATTTGTTTGTTATCTCTGGGTCTTTTGTCTAATAAGTTTGGAATGTCAATGCATCCTTACATTAATTTGAAAAAGAGTGGGTTGTGATAATCTTCTGTGCTATATATCATCCAATAATTTGTTTTTTCCAAATAGACTTGTCCAGTTCTAATAGACAGTTGACATCAGCAGTCAATGTACATTCTTTTTAATTCCATTTCAAAACACTTTGTTTTAAAATACAACATTTAAACTTTATTTGATACTAAAATACTTTTTATGAAAAACATTGACCAAATATTCTGAAGTGAGACCTAGTGAATATTTTTCAGGTGAACTTTGATTGATGCAGAGCAATCTGTGATTCTAATATATTAGGTCTCAAATGTTTCCCCCAAATCGGAGGAGGTAATGCCAATGCCTCTCTTATAATCTCAGATCGGTAACAAGGAAAATCTACCTGTGTTCTGATATTTCTCTCATAATTTTTTCCGCCCCTGGCAACTTTCAATATCTCTAGCCTATCAATAAAGTTCTGGTCAGTGCTCGTCTGTGTCCATTTTCGTGTACCAAACCTTCAGACATTTCCTCCTACACACTTCTTCCCTTCACCTTCAAAGTATCAAGGTCAAAAATTGTGATATCATTTCTCAGTCTTATTATTTTCAATGGATTTAGAGTGTTGATGGTTTCAGTCCTAGCAGTCCTTTTCCCTGCTGCAATCAAAGACTTTTAAAACCCATGCTTGTCCATCTTAATTGATTCTTGGATAAACAACACTGCAATTTCAAAATGCGTGCCCTTTTTTTTCAAATTTCTCCATGATCTTACTCCCGCCTACTTCTAATTAATTCCTGTCCTATAACCCACCAAAGCATCAGACCTATATTTCTGATGTTCTCTTCATCCCTAAATGCATTAACATCACCACTGATGCTTGTTCCTTCTGCTACTAAGACCCTAAACTTTGGAATTTCCTCTGTAAACTTCTATGGCTCTGACACTCCAGAGAAAATAATTCAAGTTTGTCCAATCTCTACTTGTAGCTATTACCCTCTCATCCAGGCAATATCCAGCTGAACCTCATCTGCACCCTCTCCAAAGCCTCCACATCCTTCCTATGATGTGGTGACCAGAACTGCACACAACACTCCAAATGTGGCCGAAACAAAGTTTTATACAACTGCAGCATGACTTCCTGATGTTTATATTCAACACACTGACTAGTGAAGGCAAGTAAGCCCTATTCCTCATTTACCACCGTATCTACTTGTGTTGCCACTTTCAGGGAGCTATGTACTTGCACCCTAAGATCCCTCTGTACATCAATGCTCCTAAGGGTCCTGCCATTTACTGAATACTTTCCTTTTACATTTGACCTCCCAATGTGCAACACCTCACACTTGTCCAGATTAAACTCCATCTGCCATTTCTCTGCCTAGATTTCCAACTGGTTTATATCCTGCTGAATCCTTTGACAACCTTCCTCACTATCCAGAACTCTACCAATTTTTGTGTCATCTGCAAACTTACTGATTAGCCCAGCTACATTTTTGTCCAAATGTTTTATTTACACACACACACACACACACACACACACACACACACACACACACACACACACACACATATATATATATATAAATAAAAAAAAATAATTTGGACTAACATATATATATATCACAAACAACAGAGGTCCCAGCACTGATCCTTGCTGAAAACCACTGGTCACAAACCTCCAGTCAGAATAACACCCCTCTACCATTCTCCTCTGCCTTCTATGGCCAGCCAATTTTGAATCCAGTTTACCAAGTTTCCATGGATTCCATGTGCCTTAACCTTCTGGATCAGTCTACCATGAAGGACCTTGTTGAAAGCTTTACTAAAGTCCATGTTTACAACATCTACAGCCTTGCTTTCATTAATCATCTTCGTCATCTGCTCAGAAAGCTCAATCAAGTTTGTAAGACGTGACCTCCCCAAACGTAGCTATGTTGATTATCCCCAATAAGTCTCTGCTTTTCTAGATGCAAGTAGATCCTATTCCTAGGAATTTTTTCCAATCATTTCCCTACCACTGATGAAGGGCTCATCAGCCTATAATTTCCCGGGTTGTTATATAAGATATTTATTTATTAGTCACATGTACATCGAGACACACAGTGAAATGTGTCTTTTTGCATTACTGGGGAATGCTCTGGGGGCAGCCTGCAAGTGTCACCACTCTTCCGGTGCCAACATAGCATGCCCACAGCTCCTAACCTGTCTGTCTTTGGAATGTGGGAGGAAACCAGAGCACCTGGAGGAAACCCACGCAGACATGGGGAGAACGTACAAACTCCTTACAGACAGCGGCAGGAATTGAACTTGGGTTGCTGGCGCTGTAATAGCGTTATGCTAACTGCTACACTGCTGTGCTGCCCTACTGCCTTTCTTAAGCAGAAGAACAAGACTGGCTATTCACCAGTCCTCTGGAACCTCACCTCTGACCAAAGAAGATACAAAGATCCCTGTCAAGGCCCCAGCCATCTCCTCTCTCGCCTCTGTCAATAATTTAGGATAGATCCCATCAGGCCCTGGGGACTTAGCCACCTTAATGTTCTTCAAGGCACCCAACACTTCCTGCTTCTTGATATCAACATAACCCAGAATATTGGCCTATTCCTCTCTGGCCTTGGTATACTCCATGTCCTTCTCCTTGGTGAATAGCAATGCAAAATACTCACTTACTACCTCATCCATTTCCTCTGGGTCCAGACATAAATTCCATCCTTTGTCTTTGAGTGGTCCTACTCTCTCCCTAGTTATCATCTTGTTGTTAATGTATGTTAAAAAATTGCCTTGGGGTTCTCTTTAATCCTACTCATCAAGGACATAGCCCCTTTAGCTCACCTGATTCCCAGTTTAAGTTCTCTCCTGCTTCCTTTATATTCCTCAAAGGCCCTGCCTGATTTCAGCTTCCTAAATCTTACGTATGATTCCTTTTCCTTTGTGACTAAATTTGCAACGTCTCTTGTCATCCAAGGTTCCTGAACCTTGCCATCCTTGTCTTTCTTCCTCACAGGGACATATTGGTCCTGAATTCTGACCAGCTGGCCTTTAACTCCAACATGTCAGATGTGGACTTTCCCAATAACAGTTGCTCCCAATCTACTCTCCCCAGCTCCTGCCTAATACTGTTGTAATAAGCCTTTCCCCAAATTAGCACTTACCCCCCCAGAGATCCAGTGTTATAGTAATCTATAACAATCTGTAAACTTATGGAGTTATGATAACTGTTCCCAAAATGGTTTCCCACTGAAGTTCTGATCACCTGACCAGGCTTATTTCCCAATACAAGTTCTAGTATATCCCCTTCACTGGTTGGACTTTCTACAGACTGTGTCAGAAACCATCCTGGATGCACCTAACAAATTCTGTCCTACCTAAGCCCCTGGTACTAAGGGAGTCCCAGTCAATATTGGGGAAATTAAAGTCACCCACTACAACTCCCCCAGTTGCTTTTACATCTTTCCACAATCTGCTTACATATCTCTCTGTCCCACTGGCTATTGGGAGGCCTATAGTATAACCCCATCATAGTGATGGCACATTCCTTACTCCTGATCTTTACCCATATTGCCTAACTGGATGAGCCCTCCAGGATGTCCTCTCTTAGTGACATTCTCCCTGATTAGTAGTGCAACTCCCCCATCCCTTTTACATTCCACTCTGAATCCTGGACCTTTGAGCTGCCAGTCCTGCCCTTCTGTCAACTAAGTTTTTGCAATGAATACAACATTGTAGTTCCATGTACCAATCCAGGGCCTAAGTTCATCTGCTTTCCCATAATACCTTTACATTGAAATACATCAGCCAGACCTGTACGCAATATTGAGGTGCACTCTCAATTTGTGCAATTGCATTAAGATGTCGCTACCTGCATACCCAAAGCCTCTTGCAATAACAGCCATCATACCATTTGCTTTCCTAATTGCTTGCTTCACCTACATGTTAACTTTCAGTGATTTGTGAACAAAGATATCTAGGTCCTGCTAAACATTGTCATCTTTCAATTCCTCACCATTTTAAATAATATTCTGCCTCTGTCTTCTTTTTAACCAAGGTGTATGATCTTTCACTTTTCCACATTATATTCCATGTGCTACATCCTTGCCCATTCACATCCTTTGTCTATATCTCCTCAAATGCTTATATGCACAGTCACAATGATGTTAGTCACAGTCTCATAGGATTGGAACTAGTATGTGTTAAGATTTTCAGTACTTTAGATGATTCAAAATGACATGCTTCATTTTTATATGCAGGATAAAACAGAACAAAAAATCTGAAGCATAATTGAAAGTACTAATAAATTTTATGCACACTTTTATCAGGAATTTTGTGCTTTGGTACATCTTGATAGTTGTTGCAGTGTGTAAGAGTTCCCTTTGATCGTATATTTTTATGTGAGGAGAACACCCAAGGCACTTGGGTAAGCTACAAGTGATTTGTTAATGAGAAGAGCGAGAACTCTAAATCATTTTGATAAATTATCTTTGCTTAATTGTATGCATCATCAGCATATCAGAAAGCAAACTACTGCAAATGGTGGGAAAGTGGAATCAAAGAGAAAATGCTGGAAATACTCAGCTGTTCTGCCAGCGTCTGTGGAGGGAAACAGAGTTAACATGTCTGGTCAATGTCACTGATGAAAGATTATTGACCTGAAACATAGTTGTAGCTGCTGTCTAGTGTGACTCCATTCATTTGAATTAAGTCACTGACCACTAAAATGGGTAAGTGAAAGTGAGTGTTTTTCCCCCAAACTTAAAATAAACATTTTCTTCTTAATTAATTTATATGTTGAATGTGCTTTTAATTTTTAAAATTTCAATTATTAATATTTTATAATATTGAAAGATAATTACTTATTTTTAACTGTTTCTAAGTTATCCTGACCATCATGAGCTATCAGATAGCCTGTAGGATGGTCTGTAGATGGGGCTTTAGTTTCAAAATTCTGTGGTCTGGTCATTGCATATGGAGTGCTCAGCCTTGAGAAAGGGGCCACAGGAGGACACTGAGGCTGGAAGGACATTGGGATCTGCATGGTCACGAAAGAAAAGTGCAATTACTGAGAGTCCAGGCTTGGGCCATCACAATCCAGCCCAAAATCTCTGATTCTCTCTCCAATAATGCTGCCTGATTCCTGAGTAAGTAATTAGTGCTTTTTATGCTGGAAGTAGCAGTTACATAATAAACAGTTCTGAGTCAGAATATAGACCATTTCATCAAGAATTTTCACTGAAATATCATGGTACAATTTCTTATCATGAGAGATGTTCTAAACCATAACCAGAATTAAGTTCTAATGCACTGATTTTGAACAAATGAAATCATTCATGTATCCCATGGCATCATTAAAATAAAATGCTTTCTTTGGCATCTGCTAGTAATTTCTTGTAGAGTTCAGAACTTCTATAGTCCTCATGCTCCCTTGTCAGAGAGCAAGAGGCAGCAAAATCACACAACTACAGGACAATTGCAACCTTGTTGCATTTTCTATGGTTACATCACCAGTTATTATTTTAGTTGTTTAATGTTTGTTTACCTTTGAGTAAGAACATGGAGTAATCTCATAAGTATTACTCTAATCCAAACAACGGAGCTATTCTTAGACCCTTAGGATCTTGTGCACTTTTAACAGCAAAACCCAAAGGATATATAAACCAAAGTCTTTTGCGATAATGTCAGGCCTTTTTCCTCAAACTGTTTGTGTAGCTATCACTGAGACTCCACCACTATTTGAAATAAGAGATAATATTATTTATTCCACTGTGTGAACACAAAGCCTTGTTCAGGCCCTTAATCCGGTGTGCGATAAAACACTCCATGCCATCAACTCAGTTTGGTCACACTGTAAATTTGATTTTATGCCTTCACAGTAGTGCCAAATTACTCTTAGGCTGCAGCCTATAATACACATATTATTCTATCATATCCAGACAATAGATCATACACTTTTGCATAAGAGACGTGACTTATCAATGATAATACGCCTCCAGAGAGGGAAGGACAATTTTACTCTATATAAAGTGTAGTATTGGCTTTGCCCCTGAAGTTTATTTCACAATTTAAGTAATTTAGAAGTTACATCTTCCTACAATTTAATAAAAGTTCACAGCAATAAATAAGGCAATCCTTGAAAATTTAATGCTTTGAACTGTGGACTTTGAAACTTTTACCTTTCATGGAGGTGAGCCGCTGATTCTTCGTCAAGAAAAACAGGAAAAAGGTGAGGAAAAATGAAAAACTGTAATGGCCAAATGCTGGTAAAGATACCAAGGACCAGCTTTTCTTGGAAATGTCACAGGTGTGCACGAACTGTCCTCTTCTACACAAATGGACAGACCTGAACTTGCAAACTAGTTCTGTCTGTGCTTTACTGGCTACACTCCAACATCTATCTCCATATCAGATTCAGGAGTGAGGTCTAAATTGCTGCAATTCTCCAGTGATCACACTGGGAATCTGCCTGCTGAAGCTTTGCCAAATTACGAATGGCACAGGAAAATTGAGCCCATTCATTTAAAAGAAGTGAAAGGAGGGGCAAGTATGAAGTAATTTACAGTTTTTTTTGTTTGAGTTTGTTTCAAGCATTAGAAGTGTTTTAAGTGGTTACTTTTTTTTATTTTTGACATGCTTAATAGCTTTTAATTTTCTTAAGTTAAATTTATTTTAAGTTTGTGAGAAATTCATGTGCACTCAAAGTCCTTTGACAGCTGGCAAAACCTGGGAGCATGGCTTTGGCAGCAATCTTTTTGTGGGTGAAGTTTGTTCTGGCCCATCACAGAAGGCCTTGATGCCATTGCAAAGTTTGCTGTTTTGGATTGGAATAGCTGTGGGCATCAGGTTGATACTGAAACTGGCAAAGATAAGTTTCTAAATGGCACATGTTTCAACAACAAGCATGAATGTGCTGCAGCTTGCAGCAACTTCTGGCCCTAGAATGTCATTTAGAAAGGCCATTTGACCTCAGTCATGAAGAACTTGTAAACCAGTAAAATAGAACTGCAAAATGTTTACTAAAATAGCAATAAGAACAATAAATTATCACAATTAGTGTAAAGCAGTGATCCTTAGTCTTGTTTAGTGTCCAAACATTATTTCTCCAGTACTGTGACATACATCACAACATTAAAGAGAATGCAATTATGGGAAATATTGCAGAGTTGAACATAGGAAATGAAACTCTTCTCAATTTCAAAAAAATTAATTTGCATTTGAGAATATTTGTGACATTTGATGCTACAAAATTCTGGTGTGTAGCCCCTGTTATTTGAGAGTAATAGGCGTCATCTTCCAACTAATATGGCGGACGGTTACATGTGCATATATGTGGTCAGGGGCATGCTGCCTGTCATATTGTAAAGAGCATTAGTTCATGTGACAATTTGCAACAAGGGACATCTGCAGCATTTTACAGTTTTCATCATTGTGCTGTATCGGAAACATCACAGATGCTCTGCTCAGGGAGCGTAGAATTCATTTCATGCTTCCTTGTCAGAGAGCAGGAGGCAGTGAAATCGTACAACTACAAAACAATTACAAGCTTCCCAGCATGACTGGATGTCATTGACTGCAGAAGTGCTGTCTGTCACCTCTGAAATGAACTGCAACCTCAACGTTTCCACCTTTGAATGTACAGCTGGTGTGGACCATAACCAATCTATCTTGATTGTCATTAATTGCTATCCAGGAAGCAATAATGTGCCCATTCTATTCCAGTCTGTCATGCCCTACATATCTGAAGTACCATGCCACATCAAATGATGATGGAGGTATTCTCGTGGACATTCTCTAAGGTGAATTGGTCACTTGTGTCATGTTTAATTGGCTATCCATATTTCTGCTACAAGTACAACTGTAAGTGAGATATGAAGACAGTGGGCTTGGAGAAAGAAACTGGGTGATAGGTACTTCTGCTCAGCACCTCCGGAGGCTAATTGTTCAGGAGGGCACCAGAAGAGTTGGCAAGAAATGCAGAGCACATCTAGATTAGAAGAAGGGACAGAGAAAAGACAAATCAGCAAATTTTGTGTCTCCTCAGCTCATCGCATTCACCTGCATCAAATGCAACAGTGACTGCTTGGCCAATGGAAGGTTCCTAAGCCACAGCAGACGATGTTCAACATGGAGCTAACCACGGAGGCATAAACCATCATCCTACAGGGGAGAAGGCTGCCAGTGTATTTATCTTGGAAATAGTGAAGCAGAGGTTAACTAAATTGATAGCAGAGGCACATACTCATTGGAGATTAAATAAAGGAGAGACAATCCATTTGAAAAATACAAGGTTCCAATCAGACCAACAGTATAAATGGTAAAAAACTTGGTCCTGTTTCTGGAGCATAAAGACTAGAGGGATCAATCTCATAATAAAGAATTAACCAATTTAGGACAAGTGAAGTGCAGGATGAAATGGCAGAAATTTGGACCATCATTTTCCAATCCTCCTTAGCTACAAGCTAATGTGGCACTTTTGTTTAAAATTACTGATCACTCAAATGAATATTTTTGAAGAACTATTTAACTAAAAAAATCTGGGGGACAATATACATTATCATTTGCAATGGAGGAGTTCAATTAAGGACATATGTTAAGGGAAGTTCATATCTGACTAATAATGAAATATTTTAAGGAGAGAAGGTCAAGTAACCATCAGAGATGCATGTTGATTGTAGTCCACATGGATTTTAGCAAGACTTCAGACAATATCCCCACATGACAGATGGATCAGTAAAGAGCCAGGGCAAGTTGGGTGCAAAATTAGTTGAGTGGCAGAAGGCATAGAGTAATATTCAAAGGGTATATTAATGACTAGAAGCCTGAATTCAGTTGGTATCTGTTAAGCTTTTTGGGGTATACATTGATGATTTGGACTTAATGTAGGAGCCATGATTCGGAAACTTGCTGATATAACTATAGTTGTTAATGAAGTGAAAAGTAAGCTTAAAAAAAAGTTTTAGGCTGTAGGAAGATTGGTCAGGTAGCAAAAAAGTGGCAAACAAAATTCAGTCCAGAGAAGTGTGAAATAGTGGATCTTGGGGAGACAAACAGAACAATAGAATCCATGATAACTTGAAGGATACTGAGAAGTATTAAGTAGTATATGGTCTTCAATCTCTGTAGGTAGCAGGACAGGTGGGTAAGATAGTTAAGGGAATGCTGGTCTTTATTGACTGAGGTATATAATTATAGAGCAAAGAGATTATTTTTGAACTTTGAAAAGCACTAGTTAGTTCACAGCTGTAGTACTGTGTATGGCTCCAATCATTACATCACGTGAATGATGTGATATCGCTGGAGATGAAGCAGAGATTAACAATCTGGAGCAGTAAACAATCTGCTGAGGGAACTCAGTGGGTCAGACAGTATCTGTGGGGAAAGAAGGAATCTGGATGAGCACTTGGTGTTGTAACCTTTTGGGATATGGAAATAGTTTAAATAGTTAATGTTGACCAGCATGGGCATAGGCTCTAAAGCCTCTTCTATGGTATGAATTTATATGAACGTGTGATTCCTTGACATTGGTGAAGTTTTGTTACTCAGAACATTGTGGCTTGGCATTGTTTATTTTGGTGGTACTTGTCCCAAATCCTTGGAGCTGTACTACTTGCATTCACACCCTCCGACAGCTTACTTCGGCATGCTCCTGGACCCCTGTGGATAAACCTTTCCCTCACCTCATTGACCAAGGTCTCCGGTCCTGCATTGGATAATTGTGGTGTCTACTCTCATCTGTGTTATGATACCAGTTCCAGTAGGCTGCAGTGACTTTCACTCTCTCCTGTGGTGTTTGAAAGCTGTGCTTGAGTAACTCAAGACTCCTCGAACTGGTGCTGGCAGTCATGGACTTCATGATGATATGCTCAGGCAAGCAAAAGCATGGTTACCACAGGCTGGTCAATAAATCATGAACATATAGCATTCAGTGCATAGTGTTCACTGGATTTGTTGTGCATCAAGATTCACTATTATCCAATTAAGTCCCCATAGTACTTTAGTATTCAAATCTTATTTGCACATGAGTTCATTTCCCATTATTTTTATTCACCTTCTGAAAGCCACTAAATGGATGTTCAGAGTACAGACTGATAACTACGTTTAGACAGCTTGTTCTTCTGTGAATGAGCTTGAGTAATAAGAACTCAATGAATATTATGAAAAAAGAATTCTGGACAGAAAGAAAGCTAATTCCAAATCTTTCAGTTTACAAATGGAAATCTGGGAATCATGAGAACTCTTGAGAATTCTTTGAGAAGAGTGGTGTTTGAATAAAACGGACATTAATGATTTTTTAATCATCACACAATTACGATTGTAAGTCAATTTGTTAATGACTCTTTAGACAAGATATAAACTTCCTTTGAAAAATATAATAAACTACAGGTATTCTGTTCCATTCATTGTCCAATTTCAAAGAATTTTGAAGACCCAATTTTTACAGGCAGTGTCATTTTAAAATAAGTAGATATTTGTAAAGAAGGCAAGATTGTAGACTCTGAAAAATGAAACTAAAATGAAATTGATAAGTAGGTTGTTTGCGAGGGGATGCAAACCTAATTTTTCAACAAAAACTCTTTTTTTGCATGAGTTTTCAATGACTGTCTAATTTAGACAGAATAAATGTGTAAATAAAGGTTTCCTATGATTAATTGACAATACCCATATCATTATATCATGTAACTACTTGAATGATAGGAGGCAAATAATACGACTGAGGTCACTTTTCATCTGGTAGTTACTGTGTTCTACTCACAACAAATTTGCCGTACTTCAAAAGGAAGGATGCTGCTTTTAATTCCAACATTTAGCAAAAGTGATCTAAAATAATCAGCAGATTTATCAAGGAAGGCAAAAGTAATTCTTTGCTTTACATGAGAGGCACACAAATAACTGAATGCAATTTTTAATTAAATCAAAAATATTTGGTATAAACTTTAGCAGCTGTATTTTTGAATTTTTCTATGGATTATAAGCAAGAAAATTAACTCTAATTTATTTTGTTTCTACATCTTTGATGACTCAACCTGCAGCCCTGCAATTTTTGAGCATGATCACCAATGATGAAGACCAAGTGTGATGGTGAGATTTCTGGCTGAACATTTCATCCATTCTTTATCTTTTATTAATCTCTGCCTCTCTGACTTTTTAACTATTGATTACCCCTCTCCCCCACTTCCTCCAGTGCAGAAACCTATTTAACAATGACCTACTTAACGGGTAGATCTCTGCAGAAATATTGGTAAAAGTTAGTGAATGATGTTTAAATTCATACGAACTAAATCGTTAATTGACCTCTGGAAGAAGTCACATTATGTAAACAACTTTGAAAATGTAAACATCCTAGTTTACTAAAGAATTTTGAAGAATGTCATTATTTGTAAAATTTTCTTGATTATTTTATTGATCACAAAGCAGAAATTCTTCATAATTTCTGATTTCAACCATTGTTTATATTGTGCAGAATCGTGAGCAGTGTTTTTAGTCTCATTTCCTATAAGTCATCCTGTGGACTTTCATTCCTTCATGATTTATTAGTAGAAGTACAGAGTGCATGGCATAAGCCAGGGCCAAACCACCTTCAGCTGCTTACCAGTCAGTGCTGGGTATTACCCTGATGCTTTGAATTTTCACTTGAGTTGCAGATTTCCACTGCAGTTTTTTTTCTTGGTGCGGTTCAGTTTGGGAGCCAAGTAGGATAGGATGTGAATTGCTTTCAACTGAGAATGTGGCACTAAATGTTGGCTTTCATCATGCTCTGTACCTCCATCCCACAGAACTGTTAAATAAACAAACATATTATAAAGGATATATGATTTTAACAGGCCAAGTATAAAGAATCCTTTCCTTTGAGTACAATTCAATATATATTTTGAATTTACCTTTACGTTACTTGTAATTGCTGGGAATCAGTTGGAAAAATGGAATATAAAAAAAATTGCTTTCCTCATGCCTGAAGCCTTGTAACTATATCTATGTAATTTTATGAAAATGCTAGTGTTAAATTGGGTGTTAAATCCAGTATCATTTTTGCAGACAGTACGTTTTCCTTGTGTAGCAGATTTAGCTGGTGCATTGAGGCTTAACCTAGCAATATTTTCCCTTTTAAGTTTTCTACTCACTGATGTACATCAAAATAACCTTTTAAATGTAAGAAATAACAGTCATGTAGAAAATATAGTGGCACCTGTGAAGCGTAATATTGGAACATCTGCTAGAGAAGCAGCAGAATTTATTTTCTATAATATTAAGTCAATTGTAATTCCTTGTTAATGTTATAGATGGTGCACACATATAATTTAATATTTTCTATGCAAACTGATACATTTTTATGCATTCTTTCCAATTAGGAACAGTCACATTCAGCACAGTTTTTAGGCATTAGTTTTTAGCAAGATCTGCAGGTCAAAGCTAAGTCTGCTTATGTGTGAATTATATGTAAGGTGGATTATTCTTGAGATCTGCAACCGAGAACAAGGCCAGAATGCTGAGGGAGGCATTGGATGCTTTCACATAGAGGAGGAAATGAAAGCTGATTTGAAAGCTGTGCCTGACCAACCAGCATTACACTTCTATTACCTGTGATTCTGCCATCCTTACACAGTCGATATGGGTTTAGATTCTTTCAATAGTCTAGATGTATAGTTGGCAGTGAAAATTCTATCTGATAGGAAGTAAGAAAGCTAAATTTAAATCAAAATCAGTAGTCAGACTTTGGAAAATATCATTATTATTAACATCAGTGATCCATGCTTTTACAGTGAAATGCATCTAACAATATAATACTTATGATACACATACCTGAAATTCTCCAAGAGTAGACAATAGTACCACGTGTCTGATAGAAATTGTTATCAAGACTAATTCATTAAACAGGTCATTTTCCCATATCCCACTATCTGGATGTAAGTTGCTATGAGAGTCTTTGTTCAGAACAAAGGTGCAATAGCAAAAGGGAAGATTCCAAAAAAAAAGTGACTTAAAGGTCCACCAATGCTTTAGGTGAGTCAGTTTTGTATAGGTGTCATACTACATATTTTTTTCTGTGCAGTTCTGTTATTTAGCGCTATTGGCACTACAACACTCTCTGAGAGTCTGTGTTCCGCACACACGAACATTTTCTTTACTAAATCAGAGATATTGAATAACTAATGACATTACTTCATGGTGCACATAAAGACATTTTACTTTTCTAGTTTTGGAACTTTCTTCTGCATTGTCTATCATCAGTCTGGTCATATCCCGGTATAGCATAGAGTCATACAATGTGGAAAAAGGGCCTTCAGCCCACAGTTTCCATGCCAACCATCAAGCGCCCTTTTCTTTCTCCTCACATTCCATTTGGCCCGACACTCCTCTTGGGAACATTAGGATAACAAAGACACCTACATCAGGCTCCTATTTATTGACTATAGTTTGGCCTTCAACACCATAATTCCAAACAAACTGATCTCCAAGCTCCTAGATGTAGGACTCTGCATCCCCCTCTGCAACTGGATCCTTGACTTCTGGACCAACAGACCACAATCAATAAGGATAGGTGTCAACACCTCCTCCATGATAACCTTCAGCACTGGTGCCCTGCAAAGCTGCATTCTCAGCCCCTTACTATATTCCCAATACACACATGACTGTGAGGCCAAATTCTGTTCTGATTCCATTTACAAATTTGCAGATGACTTTACAAACAACGACAAGACGGAGTACAGGAAGGAGATAGACAGCCTAGTGGCATCGTGTCAAGACAACAACGTCTCCCTCAATGTCAGCAAAACAAAGGAGCTGGTCATAGACTTCAGGAAGCAGGCTGGAGTACACGACCTTGACTGTATCAATGGTGCTGAGGTGGAGATGGTTGAGAACTTCAAGTTCCAAGGTGTAAATATCACCAACAATTTGTCCTTGTCCAGCCACATTGATGCTACAGCCAAGAAAGCACACTAATTCCTTGACTTCCTCAGAAGGCTAAGGAAATTCGGCATGTCCCAGATGACTCTTACCAATTATTACAGATGCACCATCAAAAGTATCCTGTCTAGATGCATTACAGCTTTGTATGCAACAGCTCTACCCAAGACTGTAAGAAATTGCAGCGAGTTATTAATGCAGCCTCATCCATCAAGTAAACCAGCCTCCCCTCCATTGACTCCGTCTACACTTCCTGAATGCTTCAGGAAAGCAACCGACATAACAAAGCACCCCTCCCACCCCAGTCACTCTCTCTCCTCCCCTCTCTCGTCAGGCAGAAGATACAAAAGCTTGAAAGCAGGTTCCACCAGACTCGAGGACAGCTTCTATCCTGCTGTTATCAGACTTTTGAACGGACCTCTCATATGCTAAAGATTAATTCTTGATCTCCCAGTCTACCTCATCTCAGTCCTTGCACTTTACTTGTTTACCTGCACTGCATTTTCTCTGTAGCTGCAACATTATATTCTTCATTCTGTTTTCTTTTTGCTACCTCAGTGTACTTGTGCATGGCATGATCTGCCTGGCTGGCACGCAACAAAGTTTCTCACTGTATCTTGGTACACATGACAATAATATACCAATTCCCCTCAAGTTCTACCACTCACTTGCACACCAGGAATGATTTACAGTAGGAAGTTAACTGACCAAACTACATGTCTTTGGGAAACTGGAGTACCCAGAGGAAACCCATGCAGTCACAGGGAAGATATGCAAACTTCACGTGCAACAGCACTGGAGGTCAGGATTGAACCTGGATCTTTGGAGCTGTGAAGCAACCATGCTAACTCTTCCACTGTGGTAGCCTAGTCATGTGGTATACAGGGTGATAATTCTTCTATGCATTGCAAGTAGCCATAAATAATCTGGGTTATATTAAAAACCACAATTGAATTCATTTCTGTTGAGCCCAAAGCAAATGTGGGAGGGAAGAAGGAGCTCTGGAGTTATTCATATGTCATGTCATTATTTAAAACACTTCAGCCTTGTGATGATTGGATTCGGTCATATATCTGTTTGCCAGTAATGTACAATTTCAACTGAGGATGACAAGTTTATTCTTTGAAATATATATACAGGTAAATGTATAATTTTCTCTAAGTCTATGATGTTTCACAGCACAATTGTATTCAGTACAGCATATTTTACTAAATTTTACATCTGTGTTTTGTAATTTATGAACGGCTCTTAAAATTTAGAGTCAACACAGGAAGAAATTTTAAGACCTGCTAGAATTACTCAAAAGATCACACAACTGAAAGGCCTGGCACCCTCAATATAAATGCAGTTGTGCATGTGCCCAACTGGAACCTGAGGCCTTAGACTGCACTATGAACATACGCCGCATCCTAATTTGCTTCATAGAATAGTGCGAGGCTTAGATGAGGGAATGGATAACTGAGAGATAATTGAAGGCTTGGAAAAAATATAAGCTTTGAGAATATTATCAAAACAGGAGAGAGAAATAGTTTCGTGGGGAATCTGAATGAGAGGAGGATGGGCACCAAAGGTGTGTGAATAGTGGTGGGAGCCAGATTATTGATGCAACAAGAGAATAAAATAGCATATGCAGGCAGAACTCGCACTTGATTGCAAAATCTTTCCAAGTTGCTGTCTTTTCTCTAACTTCCTTTCCTATCTAAAATTTTTGAGCAGGTGGTCATCTAAATCTATTCTCACTTTTCCCTCAATTCTGATTAAATCCCTCCAATTTAATTTTTGACCTTGACTCTGCACTGAAAGGGGTCTTATTAGAGCCACAACTAACATTTTTTGTGATCTTGACCGGTAAATAACCCTCGCTCATTTTTCTTATCCTATCAGCAGATTTCAACATAGTTGAACACTCTCTTCCATTGCCCAGCTGGGCAGAACTGCTCTTGTTTGGCTCCATTTTTCTGGCTGCCTATTTCTACCTACACAGCATCACCTGTGTTTGCCCTTGTTTGACTTATTGGCTGCTGAAACCTTGTTTATACTTTTATTATCACTAGACAACAATTCCAAAGCTTTCCTGGCCAGTCAGTCATCATTTCTTCTTTCATAACAAGGACATCAAGATAGTGAAGATCTGCCATCTTGAACCACTGCATTACTTAGTGTGGGTATTCTATCAGTATTAGTAGTGTAGGTACTCTACCAGTGTTGTTAGGTAGGGAGTTTCAGGATTTGGACCCAGCAATTGAGGGAACAGTGATGAGTGTTTCCATGTCAGAGTGGTGTATGGTTTAGGCATCTGAAAGTCATGTTCTTTCCTTGTATCTGTGTTCCAACCTCTGATGTGTGCTGATCCAGTTGCTCCTGGTCAGAAGCATTTGAAGCTTACTAAAATGCCTTGCAACTTTGAAAGGAAGCAAGGTCTGTTAAGGTGTTCCAGGAGCAGGGTCTCTGCACTACATTGCCTGGGGTCTAGTTTCCATCCAGACCTTCTGCCCAATTCCTCAGCATTCTGCATCTGAACCACATATGGTTGTGATGTTGCTGATTGAAATAATTGTCATTGTGTTTATGTCCATAGTTCATACTGTTATTGTTGGGATCATTGTCAGGGTTCCTAGTCCAAGCACGCTCCCATTCTTATTTCTGTTATTTAATCTTTGATAAATTACAGGATCACATCTTCTTAACATGCTTGCACAATGTGCTTTGACTTCTGAAGCAAATTCCAATCAACAGTAGCAACAGAATCATGCATTTTGAAAGCCCACTGTTATGACTGTAAAGGGTGGATACAATGGTACACAGCTACAAGAGTTCCTCAGGGTGGTATCCAAGGCTCAACCATCTTCAGCAGCTTTGTCAATGACCTTCCTTCTATTATAAATGGGGATCTGTGCTGATGTTGTCCAGTATCTAATTCTATTATCATAAAATGAAGCTGTCCGAGCCTGCGTGCAGCTCGGTATCACTTAGGCTGATGCTGAAAAGTGACAAATAACATTCACATCACATAATGTTTCAAGTAATGACCATATCCAACAGGAGAGAGTCTAACCACTTTGACATTCAGTGATATTAGCATCAATGTGACCTCACTCAATATGCTGGTAGGTCACCACTGACAAGAAACTCAACTGGAACAAACACATAAATACTGTGGGTACAAAAGCAGATCAGCAGCTGGATATCCTGCTGCAAATGACTAATTTCCTGACACTCCTTTACCTTTGCACCATCTGCAAGGTAGTAGTCAAAAACATAATGAAATATGCTTCAATTGTCTGAATGATTGCCGATTGAAAAATGTTCAAGAAGCTCAACACTATCCAGGACAAAGCAGCCTGGATGATTTACACTCCTCCACCCTAAATTTCAGTTGCACTTCCACCAATTTCCCCTAGTTGCAGTATGTTCCATCTAAAAATTACACTGCCTTTATTTATCCCGGTTACTCCCACAGGAGCTCCCAAACCCACTACCACTCCTGCAGAGAAGGATAAGGGTAGGGTGGGCATGGGAACACTACCACCTGTATGCCTTTCTCCCATCCTGATGTGGAAATACACTGTTGTTCATTCATTGTTGCCGGGTCTA
Source organism: Pristis pectinata (assembly GCF_009764475.1). Classification (NCBI taxonomy): domain Eukaryota; kingdom Metazoa; phylum Chordata; class Chondrichthyes; order Rhinopristiformes; family Pristidae; genus Pristis; species Pristis pectinata. Next base: position 22,181,060 of record NC_067422.1, on the reverse strand, counting down.
AGTCCTGGAACCTTCTATCTAACAACATTATAGAGGTACAGTCACCAGAAAAACTTCAGCAGAGAATCATACAGCATGGAAACAGGCCTTTCGGCCCAACTGATCCATGCTGACTAAGATTCCCATCTAAGCTAGTCCCATTTGCCTGCATTTGGCCCACTTCCCCCTAAACCTTTCCTATTCATGTACCCATCCAAGTACCTTTTAAATGTTGTTAATGTAGCTGCCTTAACCACTTCCTCTGGCAGCTCATTCCATATACTGACCACTCTCTGGGTCAAAAAGTTGCCCTTCAGGTTCCTATTAACTCTCTCCCCTCTCACAGTTATTTCTTGGTTCCCCAACCCTGGGAAACAGACTGTGCACATTCACCATCTCTATGCCCCTCATAATTTTATACATCTCTAAGATCACCCATCATTCTCCTATGCTCCAATGAAAAAAGTCCCAGCCTGCTCAACCTAACTCAGTCCCTCGAGTCCCAGCAACATCCCCGTAAATCTCTTCTGCATTCTTTACAGCTTAATGGTATCTTCCCTGTAGCAGTGTGACAAAAACTGAACACAATATTCCAAATGCAACCTCACCAATATCTTGTACAACTGCAACGTAACATCCCAATTTCTATACGCAATGCCTTGACTGAAGAAGACCAGCCTGCCAAAAGCCGCCTTCACCACTCTGGCTACCTGCGACACCACTATCAGGGAGCCATGTACTTGTACTCCTGGGTCCCTCTGTTCTACAACACTCTCCAGGGCCCTCCTGTTCACTGTGAAAGTTCTATCCTGATTTGTCTTCTGGAATCGCAGCACCTCACACATCTAAATTAAATTATATTTGCCATTCCTCGGCCCACTTATCCAGCTGATCAAGATCCCTCTGTAAATCCTGATAACTATCTTCACTGTCAACAGCACCATCTATTTTAGTGTCATCTGCAAACGTACTAACCATGCCTTGTGCATTCTCACCCAAATCATTGATATATGTATATATGAGAAATGACAATGGGCCTAGCACCAAGCCCTGGATAACACCACTAGTCATGGGCATCCAGTCCAAGAAACAACCTTCCACCATCACCCTCTGCTTCCTACCATCGAGCCAATTGTGTATCAAATTAGCCGGCTCTCCCTGGATCCCATGTGATCTAACTTTCCATAGCAACCTACCATGCAGAACCTTATCAAAGGCCCTACTGAAGTCCATATAGACCACATCTACTGCCTTGCCCTCATCGACCTTCTTGGTTACTTCTTCAAAAAACTCAATCAAATTCGTGAGACATGATCTCCTACACACAAAGCATGCTGACTATCCCTAATTAACCCCTGCCTTTCAAAATGCTTGTATATCTTATCCTTCTGAATCCCCTCTAGTAACTTACCTACCACAAGCTTACTGATCTATCGCAAGATGCTTGTTCATCACCAACTTCTCTTGGGCAATTAGAGATGGCAATGAATCCTGGCCTTGCTGGTGGCACCCATATCCAAAAAGGGGAAACAAAAAATTCAGTTTTATATTGAGCATCAGCCTGCTAATATCTCACCCCAAATAGCAGTGAGGATAGTGATGGCTTTTAATATATTCCCCCTGTCATGTTTTGCTTCCATTGATAGGGGAGCAAAACAACGTCTTGCGATGATTTTAAAGCAAAAATTAAGACTGTCAGCAGTGATATGTCTGTGATATGGATTAAATAATATTTCCTTGCCACATAAATTTTGGTGTACATGCTTATTAAATTTAGGGCAGCTGATTTTTTTTGTGCCTAATGGCTACATCAGCAGAAGTACAGCACCAGTATGTAATTCGGTTTCCAATGTACTTTTGGTCTTATGGTCTCTTCAAATGAAACTGCTCTCTTAATTTTGAATTGCAGTGAGCATTTTGCACTATAGACACAGTTCAACTAAGAAATGGAGTGAGAGTGAACTCATTTAGTTTAATGGCCATCAAGAGACTTTCATTTCAGGTCTGCACCTGTATCTGTGGAGTGAAAGATCTGTTAATTTTAATATTTTACCATCATATTTTCAAACCAAATATATTAATAATTTATATTTCCACTAATAGAATTGGTGAATATGTGAGGTGTACCATTTAACTCTAAATTCATCTTGTGGCCATATTGAGTACCACAATGGTTTGATGATGTTCCATAAAATGGTGTGAACATATAATTTTCAGTTCATTTGTCTAATAAGTCTGTTGGGAACATTGTAAACTCTAACCAGCTATTTCCTTGAGGTTGAGCTTTAGGGTCTGAAAGTGAGTTGAGGACAGACTTCCACTTTTGACAGAGGAGATTTAAAGGTGGCCGGTTATGTTCAGTGATATGGAAGAGGAAATCACTAAGCCCTAAACTGTTAGACTAGGACAAAAGAATACTGTCTTAAAAAAAACCCAAAGGAAAATTTAGGACTGATTCTACAAAGTTGTTTTGCATACGGTGATCATTACAAAGAAGACATTGTCAATAGGATAGTGGAAATGAAAGCACTTAAATTTTTATTGGAGAATTTTAAGGTATCTTTAGAGAGGTGAGCTAGAGAGAAATTATGATGTTTACCATTTGTACTTATCCTTTCTTTTATAACTCTGTAGTGGTTAACTTTCAAATGTTAGGGAAATAAAGGTCTGCAGATGCTGAAATCTAGATGTAAAACACTGTAGTGCTGGAGGAACTCAGCAGGCCAGGCAGCATCCTTGGAGAAAAGCAGGCGGTTGACGTTTTGGGTCAGGACCCTTTTCAGGACCTTGCATTAGATTTATGACAGGAGTCCAGTCTGCCTGGACCCACTGGCATTTCCCAGTGTAATTGCCACCAAGTTTAGGATTCCTGTACCTATACAGTGGAGCGCAGGAGTCCCAGACCTGTTGGTCTGCATTTTCCTGATTTAGCTCTGACACAGGACTCGAGTTCTGCAGGAAGAGCATCATTATTTATTGAAACAGAGAAGTATGCCTGCAAGGGACTGTGGCTAAGTATGGCTATTTTACACTTGGTGACTTAATTTTAGCTAAATGTTCTACTAATTTTTCAATGTTTGACAGCTGGATAAGTAGCTAGCTATCAAATGTTCTTAATGGGCAAGTAAGTTCTGTTTCCCTTCACCCCCAACTTCCCACCCCAAATTGTCCATTGTTGAAGCAGTGATTCAAACATGTATTGCACAATCATTTACATAATGGCTATGTGCCCAGAACCTTATGTACATAGGTATGTTTTATGTAAGGAACCATGTCATTCAAATTCCAATAAGTACTTACTCATGCACATTGTATCATCACGTTTAGTGAATCATTTCATTCCTCAGTTTGGTAACATAACACAAAAGCTACATGGTACAACTTTCTAATCCTTTGTGTCTTTAATTACCTAGTTTGCAGATCTTATTGAAGATGCTCTCATATCCAAAATGTGGTTATTTTCTCATGATCCTGCAATCCCTGAGCAAAGCCTGGAAGTTTTAGTACTTGGCTCTGCTCCCATCACTGTGGTACAATGGAACCCTATCTATCCTTACCCCTAGGGGAAGTTCTGGTTGAAAGTATCAGGCATCATTGTGGCACAATGGTTAGTGCTGCCACTGCACAGCACCAGTGATCAAGGTTTGATCCTGACCCAGGTGCTGTCTATATTGTTTTTACACATTCTCCCTGTGACTGCACGGGTTTCCCCCAGGTGCTCTATTTTCCACCCACATTCCAGAAATGTATTGGTTGGTAATCTAAATTGCCCAAAATGTAGGTGGATGATAGTAGGAGAATTAAGGGTGTTGATTAAACAGTGTTCTGTTTAAAAGGGAGAGATTCCCGGTGGAGCTGTTTTTTAACCTAAAGGAGGAGCTGTCTCTACTTCTGGATAGAATTGAGAAACAGATATTCGATGTAAACATTTTCAGCCACCTCATCAAATTAATTGTTACTTCACAATTTTTTCACAAAGAGAAGCAAAGATGACAGAAATCTTTTGCATGCATATAACTGCAATGAAATAGACTCTAGTTAGATGATTTGCTGGTTTTTTCATTTTGCTCATTGGCATTGACTTTGACTTAATGTTGTCAACAGCTCTGAGAACATGAAGAGTGAGATCAATTTTGTTTGGTTGTGTTCTCTGAAAATTAGATATTGCCTTTCTTTTGGTACACTAAACCTGCACTGCATAAAGCACTAACACCTAATCAGAATGTGATAGAAAGTAATAAAATTGGCTGAAAAGGCTTTAGATACACTCTCCATGATAGCCGGTCAGCAACACACACACTGTAGCTGTCATGGAAGAGAGGGAGGCCTACATACGTAGGGGAGAGGGTGATAGCTCCAAGGTTTACTCAAAGGGACTTAAATGTCTTAGTACAAGTAGGGATGTCCCTTGCATACTGGAAAGTGAGCAGGCAACCCACTAGTGTCACCATTGGAATAGCCTGGCAGGAGGTGGCCACAAGGGTATCTAGGTCAACAGAAATTCTGCTCTTTCACACTGATACTTAAACCACACGCCTTTATCTTCAGTCTTGTATTTACTCTCATTGCCTCACTCTCATTATCACTTTCTCTTGCACATGCACTTGCCATCTCACACTCCTCACAATCTCACGCATAGTCCCACTCTCCCATTCTCTCTCTCTTTCACTTCCATGCACACACACTTTCATCTCAATTTAGACAAAGACAGCAAGGAATTGGATGGAGGGGACCTGTTGATTGTTATTGTCATTGATAAATGATTCTGAGCGCAAGGACACTGTTGAAATGCACCCTCATTTAGAGGAAATATCATCTTTCATTTTGCAATGATAAGCCACACTGGTATGGCAGCTGCTGACAGTACAATAGACCCTGCCTCAGTCAGAAAAGTTGCTGAGGCACATATCAGCAGTTAAATGTTTGAGAAAGTACTCTTAGTTTAGCACATTCTCTGGAGTTTGGGAGGTGTTTGAACAGTCTGTAGTTAGCATTGAATCTGCCCAGTAAAGTCATCAGGGTGTTCTGGAGAGAAAACCAACAAAGTAACATGACGTGTTCCTGGCTGTACTGTGTCTATTCCATGGAGGTTGTAGATTACACCATGGAGCTCCAAGTTATAATTGTTAAGAAAGGAAATCCTGGAGAAACACCTTAATAGACTGTAGAAATGTTTCTCGGAAGATCCAGAGAGGCAGTTTGTGAGGTGCCCTTGAATAAAGAGCACACTTTTATTTGAACTCCTTGTGTCTCGTGCATTTGTAATGAAATGATCTGCGCATAAAAAGATGTTTCTAGGCTGGAGTTTTTGGTCATCAGTCCATTCAGTAAAGTGATCAACAAATGAGTGATGTTAAATACTTTAAGAGCAAATAACTTTTATTTTTTTAACAACTTATATAAAGTTTGCTTGGTTACGTGCAGGTTAAATGTCAATTTTAAAGCTACAGATTGGAGCTTATCTGTCATCTGTGTGTTAGCATATGTAGTGCATGCAATAGTGGCTGGGATCAAGAATTGTTGCTTTAGGCTGTCATATATAAAAGCTTCATGCTATGTGATTAACTGTTCTCTGGGCTGCAACTATGTTTATAGAAAATTCGGACTGACATTCCATGAGGAGTCCTTGAATAAAGAGGGCACAGCTTGTGACTTGTGTATTTGTAGACGTAATATGCAAAAGGACTTTCTTGGTTGTTAGGAATCCACAGAAAACACGTAACTCATAAGGCACATAGCACGAGAAATCTTCAGATGCAACAGTAAATGAGAAAGTACACAGGAAGTTATTATTCACTCTGACTTCCAGACTAAATTGTAACTGAGTGTCATTCAGAATGAGATGGCATCCCACATGGGATCAGTGAACTATTGTAGCCTCTTGATACTCTCTAATGTAGTGGAGTCATCTGGCATACCTCCTCATTTTCCCTTTCTCTATCCTTGAACTGTACACTTGGGGATATCAGAAAGTGAGTTGCTGTAAAAGCTATCTCAAGGGGTGCCTGCCCTTTCCAACAAGGTTATTAATAGTGTCGACTGCTGCTTGTCCAACCTCATCAGGGCTGCAGCTGATGGTTGCCTGATGATCTTGGATGGAAAATGACTTCTGCAAAGTATTAAAAATAATGAACACAAACTTGAGTCAAATCTTTGCTTTTTAACTTAAATCTCTAGGCATTACAATATAAAATGGCACTGTTAAATTTTAGAGACAGATGATGTAGTTATGTTGAAGGGGTGGGGTAGTTCATTTAAAATTAATATTACTGCCTTGAAATTCACCACCTACTTGAATTTTCATAATTTATTCATAGTGCAACACAATTACTGCAATGCCCTACATATGAGTTGGAACAAAAAGAATGCTTGCTCCCTTTTTTTTAGCCAAGACATTTATTTCAGTCCCTGTCTAATGTGCATAAGTATACTGGAAGGCCTGCAGTTTAATGCAATGTGACAGCATAATGTTAAGAATAAGACAAAATAAAAGCATGCTCAGTGAAAGGCATTCATAGAGCATTGAAGACAAATGAATGAATTATTTGTGAACTTCAAAGGGTGGGTTGTACAATTTTTATACATGTTCCCCTAACAGATGGTGTAAGATCTTTGCTCTAACTATTACACTCAACATTTTATGAGGTTTTAAGTGCCTTTCTTTGTGTGGCTGAGTATGCATTTTGTCTAATATTCTATGCTGCAGGAACTTTATAGCATGTTGAAAACAAGTGGAAATAATGACAGATTTGCATCTTAGGACCATGCTCTCACTTTCCACAACTGATTATTATTCCAATCCTCTGGAATATAAAGATAACTTGTGGCTGTAAACTGCTTTACTAGACATTGGCCTGCAAAGGACAAAAATACCTCTTTCAGGCCTCTCTGCTGGCTGATAGTCTGTGAAACGGGCATTGGGCTCACTCCACTCACAGATCCGCAGCAGCTGTTGCAGCCAAGCTGTGGCCACCAAAATAAGAACACATACATTTTGAGATTTATATGGAGCCATGAGGAAAAGGGATGTCTGTCCGAGCTCCAAGGTACTCCAGAACTGCCAATAAATCTTTTCTCCATCCACTAGCTGTCATGTGACACACCACCCCCTTCCATGCACCATGTATTGGTATTGGTTTATTATTGTCACTTGGACCGAGCTACAGTGAAAAGCTTGTCTTACAAACCGATTGTACAGGTCAATTCATTACACAGTGCAGTTACATTGAGTTAGTACAAAGTGCATTGATGTAGTACAGATAAAAACAGTAACAGTACAGAGTAAAGTGTCACAGCTACAGAGAAAGTGCAGTGCAATAAGGTACAAGGTCACAACAAGGCAGATCGTGAGGTCATAGTCCATCTCATTGTATAAAGGAACTGTTCAATAGTCTTATCACAGTGGGGTAGAAGCTGTCCTTAAGTCTGGTGGTACGTCCCCTCAGGCACCTGTATCTTCTACCCGATGGAAGAAGAGAGAATGTCCCGGGCGGGTGGGGTTTTTGATTATGCTGACTGCTTCACCAAGACAGCGAGAGGTAAAGACAGAGTCCAAGGAGGGGAGGATGGTGTCCGTGATGCGCTGGGCTGTGTCCAAAACTCTCTGCAGTTTCTTGCAGTCCTGGGCAGAGCAGTTGCCGTACCAAGCCGTGATGCATCCAGATAGGATGCTTTCTATGGTGCATTGGTAAAAGTCAAAGGGGACAAACCAAATTTCTTTAGCCTCCTGAGGAAGTAGAGGTGCTGGTGAGCTTTCTTGGCTGTGGCATCTATGTGATTTGACCAGGACAGGTTGTTGGTGATGTTCACTCCCAGGAACTTGAAGCTGTCAACCCTCTCGACCTCAGCACCATTGATGTAGACAGGTGCATGTACACTGCCCCCTTTCCTGAAGTCAATGACCAGCTCTTTTGTGTTGTCGACACTGAGGGAAAGGTTGTTGTCATGACACCATTCCACTAAGCTCTCTATCTCCTTCCTGTACTCTGACTCATCGCTGTTTGAGATACGGCCTGCAATGGTGGTATCGTCTGCAAATTTGTAGATGGAGTTAGAGCAGAATCTGGCCACACAGTCATGAGTGTATAGGGAGTAGAGTAGAGGACTGAGGACGCAACCTTGTGGGGCACCAGTGTTGGGAATAATCGTGCCGGAGGTACTGCTGCCTATCCTCACTGATTGTGGTCTGTTTGTTAGAAAGTCAAGGATCCAGTTACAGAGGGAGGTGTTGAGTCCTAGGTCTCGTAGTTTGGTGACAAGCTTGTTTGGGATTATTGCATTGAAGGCAGAGCTGTAGTCAATAAACAATAGTCTCACGTAGGTGTCTTTACTGTCCAGATGCTCCAGAGCTGAGTGTAAGGCCAGGGAGATGGCATCCGCCATAGACCTGTTTCGGCGATAGGTGAATTGCAATGGGTCCAGGTTGTCTGGTAGGCTGGAGTTGATGTGAGCCATGACCAACCTCTCAAAGCACTTCGTGATGGTGGATGTCAGAGCCACTGGTCGGTAGTCATTAAGGCATGTTACCTTGCTTTTCTTTGGTACCGGGATGATAGTTGTCTTCTTAAAACAGGAGGGAACCTGAGATTGAAGCAAGGAGAGGTTGAATATGTCTGCAAATACTTCTGCCAGCTGATCAGTACAAGATCTGAGCACACGGCCAAGGACACCATCTGGGCCGGGCGTTTTCCTTGTGTTCACTTTCCAGAAGACTGATCTTACGTCCTCCACTGTGATCACAGGTTCAGCTGCATTGGTGGCTGTCAGGGTGGATGGTGACGATCCACTTCCCTTTTGTTCAAAACGCGCATAGAATGCATTAAGTTCATCAGGAAGGGATGTGCTGTTGTTAGCTATGCAGCCCGACTTTGTCTTGTAGCTTGTTATGGCATGTAAGCCCTGCCATAACTGACGGCTGGTCAGGGACTCTAGTTTGAGTCAGTATTGCCTCTTGGTATCCCTGATAGCTTTCCAAAGGTCATACCTCAATTTCTTGTACAGATCAAGATCACCAGATTTGTGTGCAGCAGTCCTCTCCTTCAGTAGGGAGTGGATCTCCTGGTTCATCCATGGTTTCCTGTTTGGGAAAACCCGTGTTGCCTTCTTTGATACAGTCCTCCACACACTTGCTGATAAAGTCCGTGATGGTGGTGACATACTCATCAAGGCTGGCAGCTGAGTCTCTGAACATGGACCAGTCCACTGTCGCAAAGCAGTCACGTAGGAGCTCATCTGCTTCCTCAGACCAGCACTGCACGACTCTCCATAATGGATCCTCCCGTTTCAGTTTCTGTTTGTATGCAGGGCGAAGGAGCACAGCCTGGTGGTCTGATTTCCTGAAGTGAGGACGAGGGGTGGCTCGGAAGGCATCGTTGATGGTTGTATTGCAGTGGTCAAGGATGTTGGCGCCTCTGGTGGAGCAGGAGATGTGCTGATAGTATTTTGGTAACACACTCTTGAGGTTGGCCTGATTGAAGGCGCCTGTGATGATGAAGAGGGCCTCAGGGTATCCTGTCTCAAGGTTGTTCACCACGGAGTATAGCTCATTGAGTGCAGGCTTCATGTCCGTCTGTGGTGGGATGTAGACTGCCATCAGGATAGCTGAAGCGAACTCCTTTGGCAGATAGTGAAGGTGCTGCTAATCAACACTGGGTCAAAATGAAATTTCACTGAGTATGTCTTTCTAATCCAGCAGCTGATGCAACTAAAGTGCAAGTATACATATACGCTTTGAAGAAAATCAAATTATCCAGCATATTACTGATCATATGTGCATGAAATCAGCAGAATTCATCATCCATTAGTCTGTCCTCAACTATAAACTGTTTATGAGTACACAACAAAATTAGCAGCAGGATGCTTTCAAATAAGCGATGAAATGAATAAATATTATTTCTCACCTTAATTTCTTTTGAAATTAAACATAAAAGGAGTGTCAGAATATTCCTTTCATCCCTATTGACTGTAAAGCACATATGTAAAGCATACTGATTTCATAAATGTCACATTTACACTTAATTATAAAACTGACATTCCTCAATCCATGTTTCAGCTCATTTACACATCTGCAGCCTTCAACACAGTATTGCAAAGCCTTTTACACTTAATTGGTATGTCCAGAAAACCTTCACACATCCGGTCACAGGGATGGTTATAAATGATGGCTTTGATCAGTTTTAGTTAAAGGTGAGATAAATGAGTTGAAATTAATCTCAGCTGAACGGGGCATTAGTAATGGAATGTAATTTTTACAGTACAATGTTCCATGTGGCAAGCTTTCAATTCAATATTCTGCAGGTTTTCCTATATTTTACAGGGAGCCTGACATTCAACGTAAGTCTGTTTTTTACAACAATAATGCCATTGTAAGGAAAATGTTCTGCATTAAATATTTTTTAAAAATTTATTCATATTGTAGGATTTGCAGAGGCACTAAGGCCAGATCAGGTATCATTGACAGATTTCCTTCCCTAAAGGTTGTCATTGAACTTTTTTTATGATTATCAGGTGACTTTGTGGTCAGCGATACTGATCTGAGCTTTAAATCTAGATTTTTGTTTAATTAACAGAAGTTAAATGCCCCAGTTACTATTACAGATGTTGCCCCAGTGGTAGTCCAGGTCCTTGGATTGTTGTTCCAGTAACCTAACCATGGTGCTATTGTATTCCACAGATGTACCCCCACCCAGTTTTGAGATGGCTATTCTGCCTTCCAAGAATCCTAAATAGGGCTTGAGTCACATGACATTAAGATGTCAACGTTATTGGGCACAGATACCTGACTGATTTAAATAGTGTTAGTGAAACAACAAATTAATTGTATTGGTTCTATAGTTTCCTTGGAGACACAAGAAATTCTGCAGATGCTGGAATCTGGAGCAATACACAAAAAGTGCTGGAGGAATTCAGCAGGTCAGGCAGCATCCATGGAGGGAAATAAACAGTCGACGTTTTGGGCCGAGACCCTTCATCAGGTCTGGAAAGGAAGAGGGCAGAAGCCAGAATAAGAAGGTAGGGGAGGGGAGTAGCACATGCAGGGAGGTGATAGATGAGTTCAGGTGATAGGTGAGTCCAGGTGAGAGGGGGAAGGTAGGTCAGTGGGGGAGGAGGGGGGAAAGATGTAAGAAGCTGAGAGGCTATAGGTAGAAGAGGCAAAGGGCTGAAGAAGGAGGAATCCGGTAGGAGAGGGCAGTGGACCATGAAATAAAGGATGGGGGAGGGGAGGAGAGGAGATGGCCAGGTCATCAATGTGGGGGAAGGGAGCCACAGGAATAAGGGAAGACAAGGGAGTGTTGGGGGGGAAGAAGCAGAAGGGGTGGGGTTACCGGAAGTTAGAGCAATCGATGTTGAGGCCATCAGGTTGGAGACTCCCAAGGCGGAATATGGGGTGTTGTTCCTCCAACCTTGTCTGGCTTCAACCTGGCAGTAGAGGAGGGCATGGATAAACATGTCAGTATGGTAGTGGGATGTGGAATTGAAGTGGGTGGCCACCGGAAGGTCCTGGCTGTTGCGGCCAATGGAGTGTGAAGGTGCTCGGCGAAGTGGTCACCCAATCTGCGTCATCTCAACGATGTACAGGAGGCCACACCGGCAGCACCAGATTCAATAAATGACACCCTTAGACTCACAGCTGAAGTGCTGCCTCACCTGGAAGGACTGTCTGGAACCCTGAATGGTGGTGAGGGAGGAGGTGTAGGGACAGGTGAAGCACTTTGCATGGCTGTAGGGATAAGTGCCAGGGGTGTTATCAGTGGGGGGAGCGAGTGGACAAGGGAGTCGTGGAGAGAGTGGTCCCTGCGGAAAGCAGAGAGAGGGGGTGAGGGGAAGATGTGCCTGGTGGTAGGATCCCGTTGGAAGTGGCGGAAGTTGCAGAGAATGATGTGTTGGATGCGGAGGCTCGTGGGGTGGTAGATGAGGACAAGAGGAACCCTGTCCCTGTTATGTCAGGGGGGTGAGGGCAGACATGTGGGAAGTGGAGGAGATATGGGTAAGAGCAGCATTGATGGTGATGGAGGGGAAACCCTGGTTACTGAAAAAGGAGGATGTCCCTGATGTCCTAGAATGAAAAGCCTCATTGTGGGAACCGATGAGGTGGAGGAACTGGGAGAAGGGGATGGCGTCCTTGCAAGTGACAGGGTGGGAAGAGGTGTAGTCAAGTTAACTGTGGGAGTCAGTGAGTTTGCAGAAGATGTCTGTGGTAAATCTGTCTCCGGAGATGGAGACAGAGAGGTCCAGAAAGGGGAGAGAGGTGTCGGAGATGGACCAAGTGAATTTGAGGGCAGGGTGGAAGTTGGAGTCAAAGTTGATGAAATTGATGAGCTCAGCACAGGTGCAGGAAGCAGCACCAATGCAGTCGTCAATGTAGTGTAGTAAGAGTTGGGGGGGGGCATTACCGGTGTAGGCTTGAAACATGGACTCTTCCACGTAGTTGACAAGGAGGCAACAAGGAGTTGGGGCCAATGTGAGTACCCATGGCTACACCTTTAGTTTGGAGAAAATGGGAGGAGCTGAAAGAGAAGTTGATGAGGGTGAGTACCGATTCCGCCAGATTGAGGAGGGTGGTGGTGGAGGGGAACTGGTTGGGTCTGTTATCGAGAAAGAAGTGGAGACCCTTAAGGCCTTCCTGATGGGGGATGGAAGTGTACAGAGACTTGACATCCATGGTGAAAATGAGACGTTCAGGGCTAGGGAACTGGAAGTTTTTGAAGTGATGGAGAGCATGCGAAGTGTCATGGACATAGGTAGGAAGGGACTGAACCAAGGGGGACAAAATGGAGTCAAGATATGAGGACACAAGTTCAATGGGGCAGGAGCAGGCAGAAACAGTGGGCCTGCGGGTCAGTTGGGTTTGTGAATCTTGGGTAGGAGGTAGAAACAGGGAGTGTGGGGTAGGGGAACTATGAGATTGGAGGCTGTAGAGAGGAAGTCTCTGGAGGCGATGAGGTCAGTTATGGTGCGGGAGACAATGGCCTGATGCTCCTTGGTGGGGTCAAGGTTGAGTGATAAGTTAGAGGAGTTTCTGAGAGTTGACACCTGGCCTCAGCAATGTAAAGGTCAGTCCACCAGACTACAACAGCACCACCCTTGTGATGTAGTCTAGCGGGTTTGATAGTGAGATTAGGATTGGTGCGGAGGGAGTCGAGGGCAGTGCGTTCAGAGGAGGTGAGGTTGGAATAGGTGAGGGGAGAGGTGAAGCTGAGATGGTTAATGTCCCATCAGTAGTTAGAGATGAAGAGATCCAGAGCAGGCAGAAGGCCAGGACAAGGTGTCAAAGGGGAGGAAGAGGGCTTAAGATGGGAGAAAGGGTCATCAGTGGGGGGTGGGGAATCCTTGCCAAAGAAGTTTCCTTGATGCAGAAATATAAAGGGAATTATCAAATATTTACAAAAAAAAGGAAAATATCTTGAACTCCTTTTACAGACCTTTACCCAATTATTATAACTGTGTTTAAAGATAGAAATCTTTTGAAACAGCACATCTCATTCATCAGTTGACTCCTTTGTTTGATGTAAGGTTGATCAGTAATCATCAAGTGTAACCACACACATTGCTGGCTCAGTTGTATGTTGACAGTGCAGACTTAAAGAAGTTGACTCCTTTTATCTGCTGAAGTCCACTTGGTGGCATTTGACATTATGAACTGCAAGTTTGCAGGTGGTGGGCCACATAGCTTTGTCCTGTAGGCTGCTCCCTATGTCCCATCTTTAATGCCACAGATCTTCACATTAGTTCGGAGTACCTGTTCACTTTTTTGGACCTACTTATGCACTGTCCTTGATGTCATTGACTGTACAGTAGAATCATCTGAGTATGGGAATCCAGCACCGCTAGACCCTGAAATAAATATTGCTTCGATATCCACGATGCCACATGCTACAAGATTCGCAATGATTGGAATCCCATTCTGTCATGCTCTATGTGCATTTTACAGAGCCAGAGCAGCTAAAAGCTATCAAGTTTCTAAATATGGCAGTGATAGTAGCCCAAGTCTCGTAGCCAGACAATAGAGTAAAAATAACTACCTGCTATATATTTCACTGCTTTGATGATGCATTCATAGCAGTCTGCCTGATTTCACTTTCAGCAGCCAAATGACAGTGCTCACCGCTGACCTTGAAAGCTGTCAACAAAAACCACGTAATCTCCGTGATGTGGATTTTCCTCTTCCCAACATTGGTTGCGGCCAAGCTTAAGGATTCTATGGTAAAATGAATGGAACCAGCATGTGAGATTAGGTGGAAGATATGAGAGAATAACAAATAACAAACCACACTTATTCTTTATTTTTTCATTTTTTGAGATTTTGGCATTGTTGGCAATTAACCCTGAGCTGAATGACTTGCATGGTAATTTCAGAGGATATTTTACTACGATCCAGTCCACAATCATTGTTATGCTAGACTTAAAGATTAAAATTCTGTTGAAACCTTAGTTGTAATACATGAAAAAATAAAGTATTTTCAATTTTTTTTACAGGGATAATAATTAGTCTATTGATTTTTGCAAATTAACTGAGAGAAAGTTGTAAAACAGCTCATATTGCAGAAGGGCGGGGACTCACTGATAGCGGCTTCTTGATTTCAACATTTATTTATGCAAGTAAATGCATCCAGATGTTGCTGACAAATTTTGGCAGATCATAACATAAAAACCTAAGAATACAATTATCAGGTCCAGTAGCCGTCTGGCTTTTTTCTCAATAGTTTGTCTTTTTTTTTCGAATAATGATAATTGTCCAAGTTCTTCCCTCATTTTCTGCTATTATTTGGATTCTTTTAATATCTTCTATCAGGAAGACAGAGAGAAAATATTTGTTCAAAGTCTTTGCTGTTTCCTTATTTTCTGCTGTTAATCCCCCAGCCTCTTTCCCTAAGGGGCCAACATTTAGCTACTCTTTTCCTTTGCTTATTTATAGATGCTCTTACTTGTTTACTCTCCCTTGATCTTCTTCCATATGTATTTTTCTTCAGTTCATCCTTTTCTGGTTTTGAAAATATTCTAGATCTCTGGGCCTACCACTAAGTTTTGCAACATATTTGCCTTTTCTTTCAATTTGATGCCTTCCTTAATATGATATGGATGGATCATCCTTCTCAAAGAGCCTTTATTCTTCAGTGGATACATCCTTGTTGAGAAGTATGAAATAATATTTCTTTAAAGTCTGCCACTGCTTATTCAACCCCTTTTAATGTATTTTCCCTGGCCAGTTTAGCTAGTTCTGCTACGATACCTTTGTAATCGCCAGTGTATTCAAGACGTGGCTTTTAGACCCTTGTTTCGCACTCTCAAACTGAGCGTGAAGCTCTTGCGTGTCACAATCACTACTTGACAAGGAGATCATTAAGTAATTCTGCCTCGATATAGATAACTAGCTCAAAAATAGCCTGTTCCTGGTTGACTCCACAGTTTACTGTTCTCTTTTGTGCTAGTTCAACATAACCCTTAATTCCCCAGTTAAAAAAATATCTGGCTTCTCTTTGAGTACTACCAGCTTCCTAGTTTCCACAGCCCTCTGGGGCAGAGAATCCTGGAGATTCACTTTCCTCTGTTACATAAAATTCCTACTAATTTTAGCTTTCAATGACAGTTCCCTTGCCTAAAAACTCTGCCCTCTTGTTCAAGGTTCTCCCACGAGTGGAAACATCTCAACATCTACCTTGTTGTGCCCCGAGACTCTAATATGTTTCAACCTCTCATTCTTCTAACTTCCAAAGAATACAGCACCTTATTTCTTCATTTATACTCCCACAATGTTGTTAGGTAGGAAACTCCAGGATTCAGGCCCAGAGGGAGGTGTGAGAATTGAAGGGAATCTGGAGTTGGTGGTGTTCCCAGATGCCTGCTGTTCCTGTCTTCTTTATATCTGAGGCAATGCTTCTGGGAAGTGCTTTTTGTACACAGTACACACTGCAGTCATTGTGCACCAGTGGTGGAGGGAATGTACATTTGGTGTGGCTAATTGCATGCAATGGTGCAAATGTGGCAGCACAGTGGTGCAACCAAAAGACTCTGGAGTGTTTGCAAATCATTCACTTTGTATATGTGATTTTCTCTAACACTGGATAATAACAATAGAGAGAGAGAACAAACAATAAGTGAATGAAGCTTAGAAATTAACACAAGACTAGGAAGTGAAACATACTTTGACTTCCACTGAAGAAGATTTAAAATAACATAAGGCAGTGTATAAGATGGCCTGTTGTTTTGCTGTCATAAGCCAAATTACATCACCAACCATTGAAGAGAAATAAAATCTCCTAAAGTTTAGGACTTTGATGAAATAAAAGAAAGTCTAAAATGACGGTCAGTAGAACCATGTTGGCCCCATGTTTAAAATGTTTTTTTGCTGGCAAATCTTCAGTTAGTTTTGTTTGTCAGTAGACTATAAAATTTTATCATAACTGCTTTTCTTTACAATATTAATTGTTTTACTCTGTAGTTATGGAGAGAATTTTGTCTGCTCTGTCTCCTGTTGACACACTTGTAAATGACTTACAGCTTTATATTCCCCACTGAAAGTAAGAAATTCTCATTAATGTTTGGTATTATACATGAGTTGAGATGGTACAGACATAAAATGTAGCATGCTGCAATTATCTTAAAATTGCAAATTGATGCAATCAGGAAAAGACCAGATAATAAAAAAAAATTGAAAACATTTTCCAGATTCCAACCTATTATGAAATAAGCATTTGTACCAATTATTTAATTATGTTGGTTATTTGTGTAATAGAGTAAAATAAGACTTAACTAAAATATTTTTATTTCTACTTCTGAAGCAGCAAGAAAAGTGCTTATTGATTTAAAAGTTCGTGCCCATTGAAGATGGCTCCTTTTAATCTGGGTAAAAGATAATTTGACATTTATTGTTGCCATTTAATGTAAAATTATTACTTCCTTGATCAATATCACTCTTCAGCAAGTTGATGATTGCTTCAGAGCAGGAGTTCTGTAGGAATTCTCACAAGGCACAAGGAGCAAATGGCAAGCTGTACTATTTTTCCCTGTTGTACTTGTATTCCATTTAATGTAAAACTAGGCTAGGGTGCTTTACAGAAAATTGAGGAGACAAATTACAAGTTAGCTACAGGAAATGGTGCTGAAGAAGAGTTGAAGTCTGAAACAAGCATAATTAAGTGTTGTTCAAAAAGCAGTTCATTTTTTTCTTACCGGCATTAAGATGGACCTCTCAATTAAGCAGCATGAATATTATAACTAGCTTCAGAAGACTGTAATAAAATATAACAAGGTTCTCTTAAACAGTCAATATAATTTTTTCTTTTGCAAAAACATTGTGTTGACTGATGTGCTTCAGGCAATTTACCAGGAGAATACTTGAGCACAATATGATCTGACTTTATTATACGTAAGATGTATAATATGGCAGTCTTCCAGTGATGATGAATATCATGGAAAAGGTGCACCAGGGTTTGTTTTCTTATTTCACAAAGAAGGTTTGCTATCATTAATCACTCATTTCTCTTCCATTCAAAAGAAATTCCTCTCTATTTTCTTCTGTTAACTTGATTCACTGTCTCTTTCATCCCCCTCCCACCCCCAGAAGATGGAAAGAAATAGAAAACAAAAGTATACGAAGTTCTGAAATTTGAAAGTTTCTGCTCAGCCCCACTGAAATTATTGGCGCTGTTAGAGTTGAGAATTATATGGTTGGTAATTGAGCATTAGGAAGAAACCATGCCATGGGCACAGTGGAATTCTCATTGCTGTCATTGCCTGACACTAACAAAATTATTGGAGTTTATAAAAGTGTTTAAATGGACACATCACTAGTACAATGCATTAAAAATGTTTGAATAAACAGACATTTGAAGTAGATGTTGCCCTGAGAAGTATGCAGTTATAATTTAAAAATAGCCAGATTGAAATTTTCTTTCCAGATTGTAATGGCTCAGTGGGAGGTCATTGGCCATGGAACCTTTGTCAAGTCTGAATGCTCCCAACCCACCCCTCCCAGTCCCCTGGCACTCTCCTCTGCAACTGTAGGAGGTGTAACACCTGTCGCATCACTTCCTCCCTCACCATCATTCAGGGGCCTGAACAGCCCTTCCAAGTTTCTCCAGCATTTTCTGCTTCTGTTTCACATTTCGAGCATCTGCAGTGTTTTTCATTTCCAAAATTAAGCACCGCTCCTTGAACTTTGAGCCTTACTGTCATAGAATTCCCCCATTCTGAACATCCTGCAGTGAGGTAAGCATTGACGAGAAAGTTGACTGGACCAGCCAGTTTAAACATTGTGGATTTAAGAGGAAGTCAAATGATTGGTATTCTGCTGTCAGTGACACACTTGTTCAATCCATAAGGCACATATCAAGACTGTCATTGAACACTTTCCACTTGCCTGGATAAATGCAGCTTAATAAAAATAGCTAGAATTTATATAAGCATTGTGAATATAATGAAATGTCTCAAGGCATTTCACAGGAGAATTATCAAACAGAATCTGACAGCAAATGAAGTACAGGAATATTTGGGCAGTGATCACCCAAAAGAGGTAGTTTTAAAGAGTATCTTAAGAAATGAAAGAAAGGTGGGAAGGTTTACAAAGTGAATTCCAGAGCTTGAGCGCATAACATCTGAAGTTGGTGGCAGAGTGATGAAATCTGAGAATTAATGAGAGGCCAGAGTGGGGAAAAGCACAGATCTCAAAAGGTTGTATGGATGGAGGAAATTAACATCATGGAAGGAGAGAGCCATGAAGGGGGAAAAAAGGCTAATCATTTTGAAATGGTGCCATTGCCTAATTGGAAGCAAGTCTAGGTCAGCAAATGCAGGTGAACAAGGCAGTGCAAGTTAAGGCAGTATTTTGGATGCCCTCAAATTTATGAAATGTCGAGCAGGATAACTGACCAGGAATGATTGTATTAATGACGACAAAATAACAAAGGTACAATTGAGGATTTCATTGGCCTAAGCTGAGGCTGGTGTAAAGTCAGGTACTGTTACAGAGGTGGAAATACAGTAAAACTTCACTAATCTGGCATGCTTGGGTCTTTCATCATCCCGGACTGGCAAGCTTTCTGGACTGTTGGACGTTATTCCAATTAATACTTTAGATGTAACACAATAGAGTTGGCACCAGAAGCGTGGCGACACTTGCGGGCTGCCCCCAGAACACTCTATTGCAAAAGATGTTTTTCACTGTGTGTTTCAATGTACATATGACTAATAAAGATCTTATCTTATCTATGTTCCAGCGAGTCCAGTAACTTTAAAGAGAGAATGGATTGTTAAAGGGTGTGCGTGAACCGTGAACCTGGTGTGTTAAAGGAAGTTCAGGAACCAGGCCCCAGAATGTTAAGAGGAACACAGGAGCTTGGCTCCTGATGTGTTAAAGGGATTGTAGGAATCGTGGTCCTGGTGTGTCAAAGGAATAGAGGGAGCAGGAGCCCCAGTTTCTTAATGGGAAGGTGGAAACCCAGGCCCTGGTGAGTTAAAAGGAGTGCAGGGATCAGCAAGCGGTGATCCAGGCGCTGAACCATTGGGATTTCCAAACAAACAGGTAATGGTTAATTGGAGTTTTACTGTATATGGCGGGGACATGTGTTCTGAGCCAAACATGATGAAGGCTAAAAGCCAACGTGATCAGATTCAGACAAGAGCCATGGTGAAGAATGGTGTTGGTTGGAGAGCAGAGATTAAGGGACTGAACATAATTATATGATGTTGAGTGCCAGGAAAGGTAGCTGTGGATTTAGAGGATATGATACTGTATATTCCTGTGGCAGTGGAGAAAGAGGCTAGAGATGAAGTGATAATATGCAAGAATGGAAGGATCAAGGATTTTTTGAGAGAGATATAATGCCAGCAGACGAAAGAGAGGTTCTCCTTAATAATGTTAGCTGATGTGGGCTCCAAAAGGCAGTTAAATGATGTTCATTTTCGAGAAAATAAAGAGCAAGAGGTGGGCCTCACAGACGAATTGAGCTTAGAGAGTTACAAGAGAGAGAGAAGCTAATGAAAAATCTCAGTGTCTGGCTAAATCGGGGGATCTTTGGTGCTTTGCTGGGCTGGGGATGAGGAGCTGGGGGTAACCTGGCAGTTAATTGGCTCTTGTAAATTGCCCCTGGTGTAAGAGAATTGAGGGATCTATGTGGGGCAGTGGGGGGGAGGTGGAGAGGTTCGTGGTTGATGGGCACATAGAGAGATTAGGTTGCAGGAGGATAAGTGGTGGAACCAGATAATAGTTGGGCTTGAAAACTTGATGAGCTAAATGGCCTTCCACTGTACAATAAGCAAAATTTTGGGAAGTGTCAGAGTTTGATTACTGGACAGTTTCATTGATAAAGATACCCATGAACTCTTTGCAATTAGAGGCAACTATTTGCGGTCAGAAAAGAATCTGGAGGCTTTATGTGCATTTCAAAGTGCAGCTGAAATAGTAAGCAGTGTGGGCAGATTTGCAATGGATTAGAGGGGTCAAGACAGATTCAGTGGATGGTACAGATAAAGTGGTAATTATAAATGGTGGAGTTGTTGCAAATAGAGGGGCCTATCCTGATAGTGCTTAATGTGGTCCAATCTGATTTGGTGGTGAATGGTTAAACCATTTACCCACCAAATTGTAGTCCTTGACTGAAGGGAACAGAGATAAGGGCCATATCAGTGGGTGGACATGTGGAGATAGACCAATCTATTAATTGAAGGCAGAAGCTGGCCCTATTATTTCATTTTTTAAGCATGATTAATTTTTCCAAATTCCCACTTCTTCCAAGTGATTGACATGATAACATTTCTCAGTTGTGTCCTTCATGGGGAAGGAGATGGTGTGAAGGTGGCAATGAGACTATTCCTCCCTCAACTAAAGGACGCAGCTGAGAGCAGTTGTCCATGGTTTCCATATCTGTTGCCTGCGAAATGAAAGAAGTGACGTCGTTAATGCACACAACACTAGTCATGTGACCTTCCTGCATGCCAATGAACACCAAATGACGTTGAGTCCACTGTGGGGTTAGCCTGCCAGAATGAATTGAGAGTTTGGCAAGCTCCTTATTGGATAGCGAGTAGTGCTCACTGCAGACACAAGCCACTGGGGAGTCATCAGTGGACATGCAATTGGATGATCCAGCCTAGTGTATATTTTTAATGGGGAATAATGAGTAGTTTAACACTATCCAGGATAAAGCAGCCAGCTTGTTTAGCATCCCACTCACCACCTTAAACATTCACTCCCGCCACCACTCTAAACTGCAGTGTTTTGTCTCTATAAACGCAATGCAGCAGCTCAGTAAAATAGTTTGTGTGTTCTAATTTAACGGCATTATGCAACAAGCTTCTTTGCTGTGGAACATGGACAACAATAAATATACTTTGCCCCTGAGTGCTATTTTGTTTATGTGTGAAGGCGTATGTACATTCATATTCAAATTTGATTTACAGTATTTGCTAGCCTTGTTAATGGCTGAGTTCCAATCTGCCCCATGACTGTGGGCAAGAAGATAAGTGCACTTGGTCAAAGCTGACATTACTTTTCACTCTTGGGAACATTTTATATTGCTATTCAAAAATAATCAAAGAGTAGGAGCACTTTATTGGGAGGAAAAATTGCTCAGTATAACATAAAACAATTTTTCCAGCATTAAAAATGTAACAACCAACACTAACAAAACTTCAATGTGGGGGTTGGGAGTGAGGTAGTGGTGTCAGATAGGGTATCTGTTGATTCAGTGAATTTTTTTTGGTCATGGCTGGCTTTATGGATGTCATTGCAAGTATTCTGGGTGACAAACAGTGTATGCCTATTTTACGAACAGGACAAGGAAGCTATTCTTCCTGTTGTCAGTGCAACACTTTTAAGGTGCGTGGGAGCAAATTATCACCAAACTTAACGTATCAGATTCTTAAGGTGGTATATGTAACAGATGCTTGTCACTGGGCTAAGTAAATAAGTTAGCCTGATTTACAACAATGAAGATTTGAAAAGTTTGGAAAAGCAGCTTCTTCCAAGCTTGTGATTTCAAGCAAACAAAAACTCAATTGTATCTTTTCATTGTGCCTCCGACCATTTTTATATCTGATCATGCTGGTGGAATTAGCTCCAGGTATATTTACCTATTTCTGTCCCTCTATAACCCATCAATAAGATTGATATGGTATTAAACAGTAAAGATTTACCCACACAGTGATCATTTATCAATACATCATATATTTCATACTCCCACACCGTCATTTTTCCAGAAGTCAAACTACTTTATGGAAGTGGAGATTTCACATGACTTTTCTGTCCCATCTCAGAATTCAATAACAGAAATTATCAATTTCCCTAAGAAGAGAGGTCAGTTTAAAAAAAAGGGGGGCATAGTTTAATGTTACTTAGAAGAACAATTAGAATTGTGTTAAATGTGTATATATTTTGTGTGATCACATTCACAAGGTAAATGAATAATCATTTGATGAATTATAATCTGTGGAGTTATGGCACAGGAAGTGAGATTAACCTAAACTCCATTTCTGGCTAGCATGATTCAACAGGCCAAGTGGCCTCCTATCCTGTAAATTTCTATGATTTCTGTGATCTGTAGTTCCTGCAGATGAATCACCTATATCTGAGAGAGGTTGTAGTTTTCATTCTGGTCCAGTGAAGCTATAATAGCCAAAGTATGTCAGGACAACACAGATTTTATGACAACCAGGCAAAACCTGTCAGCGACTTGCAGTTCCTGGATGAAAGATTCTCAGATGTGTCAGAAAGGAAGGTCTCTTAGGAGCTGTCCTTGCACAGGATTGTGTGTCATATATGCGATTGCCTAAAAGTGCAAGTCTCGTTAAGTAACCATGTATTGACAATAGTTGGCTCAGTTTTGATAGAGAGAAAAGAATAATGTGCTGTTAATAATATGATAGTTATTGAGAATTCTGTCCTGGAAAGCAATTAGCTCAACTTTCTCATTCTGCTCGCAGTTGTCCTTTGAAAAATTGATGGAATTGTTTTTTCTGGTGAAAATTGTGCTGATTGTGCTGACAGTTAACTGTAGCTAGAAAACCAATGACCAGCTGCAGTGCACACGTCAGCACATTCCATTGATTTGGTGCCTGTGCACTGCAGCGTGGAACATGCTGGAGATCAGATGCTCTTGCTGTGCCCCTGAATGCACCACTGCATTCAGGGTGTTCCATAACTCACTGAACCAAGGAGCCAAACACAAGTTGTACCTTGCCTTTCCTTCTTATGCCAGACTTTCTTCCTTATGCCAGTCTTATGCAACTAGCACAGTCCCTGTTTTATAATGAAATTGCCACCCTTCATTAAAAATGTAAGTCAAATTGTCTGACTTTTTTTTACTGTTTCAAAAGACTCCGATTAAGAAACAGTGAAGAGATCTTCTGATAGTACACAGATCAGAATCAGCTTATTATCACTGACTTGTATGACATGACATTTGTTTTATGGCAGTAGTACAGTGCACAGACGTAAAAAATACTATAAATTACAGAATAAATAGGGCAATAAAAAATAGGAATAATGGACCGTTCAGAAATCTGATGGCAGAGGGGAAGAAGCTGTTTCTGAATCATTAAGTGTGAGTCTTCAGGCTCCTGTATCTCCTCTCCAATGGTAGTAATGAGAAGAGGGCATATCCCGGATGGTGAGAGTTCTTAGTGATGGATGTCGCCTCCTTGAGGCACCACCTCTTGAAGATGACTTCTATGGCGGAGAGGGTTGTGCCCATGATGGAGCTGGCTGAGTCTATAATCCTCTGCAGCCTCTTGCGATCCTCTGCATTGGAACTTCCATACCAGGCAGTGATGCAACTAATCAGAACGCTCTCCACCGTACATCTATAGACATTTGCAAGAGTCTTTGGTGACATGCTAAACTCCTCAAACTCCTAATGAAGTAGAGCCACTGGAGTGCCTTCTTCGTGACTGCAGAAATGTGTTGGGCCCAGGATAGATCCTCCGAGATGTTGATGCCCAGGAACTTGAAGCTGCTCACCCTTTCCACCACTGACCCCTCAATGAAGATTGGTGTGTGTTCTTCTGACTTCACCTTCCTGAAGTCCACAATCAATTCCTTGGTCTTGCTGACATTGAGTGCGAGGTTGTTGTTGCGACACCACTCAACCAGCCAATCTATCTCACTCCTGTACGCCTCCTTGTTGCCATCTGAGATTCTGCCAACAGTGGAGTCATTGGTGAATTTATAGATGGCGTTTGAGCTGTGCTTAGCCACACAGTCATGAGTGTGAAGAGAGTAGAGCAGTGGGCTAAGCACGCATCCTTGAGGTGCACCTGTGTTGATTGTCAGCGAGGAGGAAATGTTACTACCGATCGGTACTGACTGTGGTCTCCTGATAAGGAAGTCGAGGATCCAGTTGCAGAGGGAGATACAGAGGCCCAGATTTTGAAGCTTGTTAATTACTACTGAGGAGGTGATGGTGTTGAATGTCGAGCTGTAATTGATAAATAACAGCCTGATGTATGTTTTGCTGTTGTCTAGGTGCTCCAAAGCTGAGTGGAGAGCCAATGCGATTGCGTTTGCACTCGACCTGTTGTGGCGGTAGGCGAATTGCAGCAGGTTTAGGTCCTTGCTTAGGCAGGGGTTAATTCTAGCCATGACCAACCTCGCAAAGCACTTCATTACGGTAGATGCGAGTGCTACCAGGTGATAGTTGTTGAGGCAGCTCACCCTACTCTTCTAGGGCACCAGTATGATTGCTGCCCTTTTGAAGCAGGTGGGAACCTGAGACCACAGCAGTGAGAGGTTGAAGATGTTCCTTGAACACTGCAGACGGTCGGTCGGCACAGGTTTTCAGTCCCCAGCCAGGTGCCCCATGGGGGCCTGACACCTTGAGAGGGTCCACCCTCTTGAAGGATGTTCTGACATCAGCCTCTGGGTCAAGGTCGCCGGATACTGTGGGGATTCTCACAGGGGTAATGTTATTCTCCCTTTCAAAGTGTGCATAAAAAGCATTGAGCTCATTGGGGAGTGAAGCATCACTGCCATTTATGCTGTTAGGTTTTGCCTTATAGGAAGTGATGGCATGCAAACCCTGCCACAGCTGTCATGCATCCGATTGTGTCTCTAACTTCACACAGAATTGACTTTTCGATCTACCAATGGCCTTCCGTAGACTACACCTGGACCTTTTGTAGGATTATTGATAAGTTATTAATAGGCCATCAGGATGGTCCCTGGACAGGGTTTTAGTTTTCATCACCTGGGGGTTATGGATCTGTAGGCTTCTCTAGGGTGACCACAGCTATCAAGGTTGGCAGTGCTTTTGGAGATATAAGACCACAAGACAAGTGGGGAGGGAGAGCCGATGGGTCTAATACAACAGTCATATGTTTTGATCCCTCGTGAAAGCTTGGAGTAGCCCACGTATGAATGAACAGAGCTGTGATAATCTTGACGTGCATAAAAAATGCCTGCTCGATGTATCTTTGAGCCTGTTTTATAGTCTTAGACAACATGGAACGGAATGTGGAAAAATATGCTCATATTCACCATGACTTGATTCCTTCTTCCCTGTGCATGCCCTTTTCTAGCATCTTTAGTAATGCTGGCTGGAAATTATAGCTGTTTTGGCCTTGTTGCTTTTTAGCATTTTTGGCAAAGCAAAGGCTGTGGTGTAATATACTGTATTTATGTATAAAATGCTGCCACTGAACGCTCTAGAGGATATATTCACAGGACTATGATAAGCTAGAAATGGGATACATTAACAAATGTGCTGAAAAGTAGTTTATAGCTATCTTTTAAACGTTGCTATGGTGTCAACTTCTTGAAAAGAAATCATAGGATTAAAGGTATTACTGGCAAGGCCAACATTAATTGCCGTTCCTAATTGCTTTTGGGAAGATGTGGGTGAGTAATTTTCTCAGCGTTGTTACTGAAGTTCTTTCTGCAGAGCTGTTGGACTGAGCTCTAGGATTTTGATAGTGGTAGTAAAACAGACATACAATTCCAGGGCAGGATGATTTGTGGCAATACCATGCACCTTTTGACCTGGTTCTTCTCTACAGTTGAGGTTATGAATTGGTGAGGTGCTGTTGGCGAACCTTATAAATTGCTGCAGTGTATTTTTTTCTTAGCCAATCCCTTGGGTTCAAGGATCACTTTCTTCCACTTCAGTTTTGTGGAATCTGAAGTGTCTGATGAAGCCAGTGTGGAACTGCAGATACTTCCACAGATGGGACTGGAGGTGTCTAATGAGGTAAGTAGGTGAATAATTTGTGAATTGTTGTACTCCTGCTGTTGTTTATCCATGGACTCTGTTCTCAAAACCGTCCCGAATGCTCCTTTTCCATTTTGAGCAGTCATGGACCAGGGATTCCTAAGAGTCAGTGGAGATATTCCTTTTTCTCATTGAAGCTTCAGACAAATCCTTGAATCTTTTTCTCTATTCACCTGATAATCACTTCTCATGTCAGAGTTCAGAATAGTCGCTCAGTTTAGGATTATTCCAAGAGTTTCTGGATGTTGTTAGGGCCTGCTTATCCTTCAGGGAAGAGTGCAGGATTTTACAGAGACATTGCCCGTGGTTTCGGCTGTCTGATGCACTTAGTCCAGGTCTCAGAAGCATCTAAGAAAGCAGACATGACTGATGGCCAATAGAAAATTAGCTTTGTGCCAGGTTTGAGGTCTTGATTTTCAAACATCCCTTTCCTCAATCCACCAAAGGCACATGGAAGTCAATTTCATCATCAACTATTTCAGAGAGGGTTGATTGCAGCCAGTGTTAGTCTGTATTGGAAAGAGTGAATGCTGTCTGTCAGAGTGGATGTTGATCTTATTGAGTGTTTTGGAGATTTACACATTCAATGCTAAGTATTCCATTCGGTTTCTGAGTCATACCTTAGCAGATGGTGGAAAGGTTTTGAAGAGTCAGAAGGTGATTCACTTCTTGCAGATTATTCACCATTTCACTTGCTCTTTTGGCCACGATCTTCATGTAGCTTGTATTGTCAAGCTGGATTCAACTTGCTACCCACGGTTTTGCAGGCCAGCACTTCGGTCTCGCAGAGCTGAACCAGTTAAGTACTGGACAACCCTTAACAGCGTTGATGAGCAGAGAGATCTTGGTGTCCAAGTCCATAGATCCCTGAAATTGGCTACACAGGTTGATAGAGTGGTAAAGAAGGCATATGGCATGCTTGCCTTCATTAGTCGAGGACTTGAATTCAAGAGTCAGGAAGTTATGCTGCAGCTTTATAAAACTCTAGTTAGGTCGCATCTGGAGTATTGCATTCAGTTCTGGTCGCCCCATTACAGGAGGGATGTGGAGGCTTTGGAGGAGGTGCAGAAGAGGTTTTCCAGGATGCTGCCTGGATTAGAGGACATGTGCTAGAAGGAGAGGTTGGACAAACTTGGGTTGTTTTCTATGGAGTAGTGGAGGCTGAGGGAAGATCTGATAGATGTTTATAAGATTATGAGAGGCATAGATAGAGTAGACAGCCAGTATCTTTTTCCCAGGGTTGAAATATCTAATACATTTAAGGTGAGAGGGGTTAAGTTCAAATGAGATTTGTGCAGCAAGTTTTTTTTACACAGAGAGTGGTGGGTGCCTGGAATGTGCTGCCTGGAATGGTGGTGGAGGCAAATACAATAGAGACATTCAAGAGGCTCTTAGATAGGCACATGAATGTGCAGGAAATGGAGGGATATGGACATTGTGTAGGCAGAAAGAATTAGTTTAGTTGGGCATTTGATTACTAATTTAATTAGTTCGACACAACATCGTGGGCCCAAGGGCCTGTCCCTGTGCTGTACTGTGTTCTATGTTCAATGTAATTGTATAGGCAGCCGGCCCCACTCACCAAAATTGGGCCCATTATCTTTGTGCATTGAGATGAAATCTTGCAATTATTTTAAGTTGTTGGATTCAAGTAAGGAGTTGGATTCAAGTAAGGAGACATGATTTAAGTAAAGAGCCCAATCCACCAGCATGATTGGCAGTGATTGAATGCAAAGGTATTCACAGGTTCTCAAGTAGTTTGTGTCCACATGCAACAGGGCCTGTTCGTGTTTGTGTACTTGGGTTGATCATGTTCACGATTCAAGACCCAAATATGAAAATTATTGATTCTTTTTACTTTGACATATTTTAAAATGTTGGTTAATGTTAGGGCATTGTATGGTATAGCCAGGCAGCTATAATTTCTCCTTTATGTATATAAATCAATTTTTAATTAGTTCCTATATTCTGGCTTTATATAGTATTCTCTTTGTTCTCTACAGGATTTCAATTATACTGAAAAAATAATTGCCTTGAAATAAATTGGCAAATATTGATATACAAGTTTTAAATTTCAGGTGCATTTGGTATTGGTATTGGTTTATTATTGTCAGTTGTACCGAGGTACAGTGAAAAACTTGTCTTGCATACCGATCGTAGAGATCAATTCATTACACAGTGCAGTTACATTGGGTGAGTACAGAGTGCATTGATGTAGTACAGGTAAAAACAATAACAGTACAGAGTAAAGTGTCACAGCTACAGAGAAAGTGCAGTGCAATAAGGTGCAAGGTCACAACAAGGTAGATCGTGAGGTCAAAGTCCATCTTATCGTATAAGGGAACTGTTCAATTGTCCTATCACAGTGGGGTAGAAACTGTCCTTAACTCTGGAGGTATGTGCCTTCAGGCTCCTTTATCTTCTACCTGATGGGAGAGGAGAGAAGAGAGATGGGTGGGGTCTTTGATCATGCTGGCTGCTTCACCAAGACAGTGAGAGGTAAAGAGTCCAAGCAGGGGAAGCTGGTGTCCGTGATGCGCCGGGCTGTGTCCACAACTCTCTGCAGTTTCTTGCGGTCCTGGGCAGAGCAGTTGCCGTACCAAGCCATGATACATGGAATGCTTTCTATGGTGCATCAATAAAAGTTGGTGAGAGTCAAAGGGGACAAACCGAATTTCTTTATCCTCCTGAGGAAGTAGAGGCACTGGTGAGCTTTTTTGGCTTGTAAAACAAAAAATCCTGAAAGGAGTACTAAAGACAGTGAAATGAACAGTGAATTCATACTTTAGTATTGTTTTTCCATGTACCAAATAATTGGTAAGTAAGGTGAGGTATATTGAATTCTTACTCCATAATATCTTGCCAATTCTAAAGCTGGTCTCAGCTCTGCTTTATAACACTAATGCAAGCAATCCTTGGCTATGTACAGGGTATAATTAACTGTGAAATATAATACATCACATCAAATATTCCTATTATGTTTTGGGCCAATTTAAGGTTTAATTCTGAGTAACTGAGACAAATATATGAGGAATATCCCAGACTTGAACCCTAACCTGTGTTAATCAGAGAAGTTATTGGATGATATATTTGGCTTCAGTGGCCCTGGATTAGAAATAAACAAAAAGAATATCCAAGATTCCTGCTGCCACTGGAAGACCATGTTGGTTATGCAGCACAGCTACAAACATTCTCTGTACTAACTTTCTGAAGATGCTTTTCATGAGGAAGAAACACTGTCATTGCTTCTTTGCTGAACCATACAGTATGATATGCTGAGTGTGCTGTTTGATATTTGGAGAAATAAATTAATCATTTGTGGTGGCTCAACATGGGTGGCAGTGAATCAGCAGCTGTCGTTACACTCTATTTCTTTACTTTGACATTCTTTCACTTGTGGAAAGTTAGTGGCTGCTACCCCTCCCCTACCCCCAGCCCCCTATAGATCAGAATCTCAGAAACCTTCCAGCATCATTAAAATTATATTGACCCCTGAAACTGCAGCAGTTACACAACTTTATTTCCAGTCATACCCTGCCTTTATTCTGTTCAAGTCTGATCAGAGTACTGGAAGGTTTTAGTATGACATCCCCTAACTTTCACACTATTGATTTAAGAATATATGTCAGCTTTCTGTTTCTCTTACTAATTTCTGTATTACAGTAGCTGGAAATATTAACCTCAACATTTCCTGATACCCCTGGATTTCTTTCAATTTTGTCCCTAGCTATTATAACACCAGAGAATACTACGGCACACTGGATTGCTTTTGTTGACCTTCAAAAGACATAGAATACCATCAGCAGGAACCATATTAATAAGGTCCTATTTAAAATAAATCATTCATACAAACTTCATCATAGAGTGAAGACAACCATACAGAATAAGACCTCATCAGAGTTTAAAGCAAAGTTGCATTCCAGGTCCAAAGGCTTTGGTGCCTTCTCTGTTCTCTGGTATGTTTTTGATAATGATCAACCTAGAGTATCCATTGAAGCAAATATGGATGGTGATTTATTTAACATCATATGATCTCAAGGCAGAAAGTCTTTGTGAATGTCCACATCTATGATATTATAAAATCTATATGTATCTGAGTACTTTTTTTGGAAAATGAATTGAAAGTTGGTCAGACTGGATCTCCATTTTCTAAGAGCAAATATTCTAATGATTACTAAATTGTTACTGCACAGTAACATTTTTAACAGGTGATATAATCTCTTGAGACCACCTCATCCTGTTTCCTGAGTATCCGGTGGACCTTCATTGTGAATCATAGTATTTCCCTATCTTTGAGTCTTTGCAATTATTTTATCTTGAGTTTATGAACTTGCGTAGTATACTAATACAATATAATATGCATTTGACTTTTCACAATTTCATTCTGATTTTACCATGCTTTTTGGCTGCAGTCAATTAAGTTTACTTTTGCTATGTTTGTAGGGCAATTTTACCAAAATTCCAAATAAAAAACAATGCAGATAATTCATTCACGCAGCCAGTATTTGAGAAACTAATGTGCAATTCACTAGGAAATTATATTTACAATTATACTGCAGTTTACTTTGCAAGCATACATTATGTTCTACAATGAATACCCAATCCTACTCATCAACACATTCACAAACAATAATAGCATAGTAATTCATTTATAGCTCATGAAAATCATATCTTTTCAGGTTTTTGTACAAATCCTGGATTTTGTGCTATAGACATGAATATTATAGTGGTTATCTATGATATATACATTTACAAAACAAAAATAAGAATACAAGCTATATATAAAGTATTTTTCCTATTTCATGTTCCTTTGATGGAATCGATAATAAAATGCCTTTATCTGTTTAGTATTCCTGAAATTTCTTAAATAAGCAGTTTGTTAAATGTGTGTAAGCAGGCAGCAAGGACTAAAATTACAAACCAAATAGCTGATAACTGATGTGATCAAGAATTTAAATATAGGCAGAATGCTTTTGAGTGCTATATTAGAGGATTATATGAAACCTGTCTATTTCTGCAGATTTATTACAATCATTAACATGTCCAAGTCTTCCAAATGCTTATTAACTCTCTTACAGACTGTCTGCAGCCATTAATAGAATTTGAATATTTATGTATAAAGGTGGCAGTTTACGATTTAATTTCTTTGATTAAAAAAAGTGTTTTCAATCATAGTCCTCAAAAAGTGCAGGGTTCAATAACAGTTACTGAAACATTTGAAAAGGGCAGAAGAATTGTTAGGTTGCATTAGATTTGCATGGAAACCACTGCCTTAATCCATGTACTGAATGAATGCAGTCCCAGAACTAGGAACTTCACTGCTCAAAGGGTCTTAGATTAGCATTCCCATGTCCTCTTAACAATCTTGCACCAGTGTAGATAAACACATTGCAAAAAAAGTAGTAATTCACTTTAGTATATTGCATAGAGAAAAAAGTGAAGTTGATAAAAAGCACAAAGCCAGTCTATTGAGATTTGCATTATTTGCAAAGACAGAATGCTTTCTGTTTATAAGTTTGGTAATTTAGTATTAAAGTATTAGTATTCCTTACAAGTAATCCTAGATGGTGGGTGTTAGCAGGTTATTTAACTGTATAATAAAACAGTGAAAGAGGGAATGTCAGAGAGTTCAGTAAGATCCTGAGTTGCAATGGCTATAACTGGCTTTAGACCATGGACCGATATTTGAACAGCTTTGTTCCAGTGATGGATAGCTTCGTCACCTGCTTCAAGGACATTTTCAAGCAACCTCCAGCAATAGCATTGCTCATTACAAACCAATCAAACTGCACCATCTCAGGTCCTGACCGTGCACACATTGTGAGAAGGCTTGTACTTGTCATTATGGCCAATGTTTCTCTTTCTTTTCCACCAAAGAGCAAATAAATGTATAACTTGGCCTAAACCCATTGCAGTGTTTCATTTGAGAAAATACAGGGAATCCTTAATGGTGGTCAAGTGATCATCTGGATGGCCAATTCAAGCCCTGCTCTGAAACAGCAGCAGTGCACCAGGTCTGAGATGTCCATTCCTTCTGAAGCATAACACGTGTGAAGTGTACAACTATATGAATGTTTAAAAGCATTGACAAAAACATCCAATGCATGCTGTCTTCCTTAGGGTCACCTACGGAGGAGGATGATAATGATTTTCAAGATCTAAGTTGTTCATCTATGAAATGAACAAGATTCCTAGCATAAAGGCAGAAGAAATTTCTTCTTCAGTTAGGTGCCACTTTGTGATGCAAGCATAAATATTTTTAGAATGTTTGAATCTGGAGGAGCACGTACATTTTGAAATGTCAGTGTGTCATCTGCAATCCATACTGGGTGTCAGTAAAGGATAATTATCATGTAGCCATGCTATGTTTCATAGTCAAAGAGCAATACAGCATGTTTCAGTGAGTTATAGGCCTTCATGATGTGGAGCTCTTTGAATATGCCAATGCATTGTCTTCAGAATGCATTGACACACAGCAAAAAATAACCCAGAGATTGTTTATTTGCATTACTTAACAAATAAGTAACACCAGAAACTATTTACCTGCTGAATCCTTATGACTTGCTGCAGACTGTAAAACTGTGATAGTGTTAGATTGTTCAGAAGCAGGTGCAATGTATGAATTTGCTGTCCATTAGAATCATGCTAGAAATGCAGAAAACCCCCAGAAAATGGCATGTTCCATGGTGAAAGAGACATTATAGTCAGTATACCAAAGGTTGAAGTTCAACTTAATAGCTAGAATGTATGCTTTGCTGAAAAATGGGTCTATATAAGGCATGAAATTGGTATATAACTGACAGGCAGCACTTCGTGCCAACCTGGGTCAAGTTACGTGCATCTTATTGATGTTTTACTTTAATTTTGTCCTGTTACGTAAATACCTTCACCCATTGAAATGCTGTTGTGATATGTAGAGCTCTGGTCTCGGCTGTGTGTGTCCTGTGGAGAGACTATCCTGTAATACCATGGAGGATATTCATCACAACAACTTCACTCAGCAGCATGTCCACTTTGGCAAACTTCAAAATAACCCTCAATCACAGCACATTTTCACCCTTTGTCTAAAGATCTAGCTCCATAACTGCCTCATTTTCCCCTGCCAGTTCTCCAAATACATACCTCTCCATACAGATTTTGGAAAAGCTGACAAATATTGAAGAATTATTTTCAATCTTTTGTGTAAATTAAATTGTTATTGTTTGTAAGTAACCACTTGCCTTTAAGAGATTGTATCTGTTCAGTTTTTTTTCTGCAGCTTTTTGATTGTTGGATAAGCTGTCCATATATCAAATGTATTACCACCATCTGGACCAATGCACGTATGGAGTGAATTCTAAATGTGTTTGTTTACAGAACTCTCAAAATCACACAAGGGCAGCTCCCTGCTGCCTACATTTTATCAATCTCATATGCTGTATTTTATTCATTTTTTCTTCTGCAAAGAGATGTGGTGTCCGTCCTCCTAAGATTTAGGAATGGTCCATTCAAGTGCCAGATATTACTTCACAATTCCACTGCACAATATGAAGTTTAATAAGTCTTATGCTTCTGTATGGTCTAGAAATAGCAGAACTTCTTTCCATTGAATTGATATTGGGACATGGAAATAAAGAAAGCTGTAAATATACATGGAAGACTGGAAATACACAGGATATTTTCAACATTTTGAAATTTAAGAAGCTATTCAATGTTTTGGGTATGGAGTCATGAAATGAACTGCTACAGTGAAACTTTTGGAACTACGTGTCACAAAACAAATTCTCTGATAGTGATGAGGCAGTTTGTTTGAGCAATGGGGAGGAATTTTATTTTGGAAATTTAGAAATCCTGTGTACTGAGGAATGTAACTTTGCAACATGTACCTTTCTCAGTTCTGGTCACCTCACTACAGGAAGGATGTGGAAGCCATAGAAAGGGTGCAGAGGAGATTTACAAGGATGCTGCCTGGAATGCGGAGCATGCCTTATGAAAGCAGGTTGAGGGAACTTGGCCTTTTCTCCTTGGAGCGACAGAGGATGAGGGGGGACCTGATAGAGGTATATAAGATGATGAGAGGCATTAGTCAGAGGCTTTTTCCCAGGGCTGAAATGGTGGCCACAAGAGGACATAGGTTTAAGGTGCTGGGGAGTAGGTATAGAGGAGATGTCAGGGGTAAGTTTTTTACTCAGAGAGTGGTGAGTGCGTCCGGCAACGGTGGTGGAAGCTGGTACGATAGGGTCTTTTAAGAGACTTTTGGATAGGTACATGGAGCTGAGTAAGCCTAGTAATTTCTAAGATAGGGACATGTTCGGCACAGCTTTGTGGGCCAAAAGGCCTGAATTGTGCTGTAGGTTTTCTATGTTTCTATATTTCTCTCACTGTAAGTTCTTTCACCATATGCCAGCCTCATTGACTTAGTTGGCTCCCTGATGGGATGAGAGCACTCCAGAATATAGATCTGGTTGGGTCTGGATCTTGGATATGGGAGTCAGATCCTAGGGTTGGGTTCGGGTGCTGTGGGAGAGCAGGGAAGGAAATCTCAATCTTGACTTCTAATTCCCAATCCAGGCAATACTAGTTACACCCTTGAACTGGGATGAGGGAGCCCAATAACAGGTAAGTAGGTGGCTTAGAGACACATGAATCTGCAGATTCTGGAATCTGGAGCAACAATCTGCTGGGTTGAGCAGCACCTGTGGGAAATGGGGGGAAGGAATTGCCAATGTTTCGTGTTGAAATCCTGCATCAGGACTGAGTGGTAGGGAAGATGGTCAGTATAAAGAGGAGGGGGGGTAGTGGTGAGACAGGGGCTGTTGGACTGAGAATGGGTGAAGGATGGCAAGCAGATGGAGCTGAGTAGGAGAGGAAGAGTGGTGGAGTTGTGAGACACAGGCTGGTGGATGAAAGATGGAGACAGGCAAAACAAAAAGGCAGATGGAGATGGATGGAGAGAGCCAGGAGAGTGATATGTGGGAACACAAAGGCGACTAGTGCTGGAATCTGATAAGTGAGGAAGGTGCTAATGCCAATCACTATGGGAGTTGTAGGCAGAAGGAACAAGATGGGGGAGTGGGGATCCATTGGGTAAAATGTGTGAGTAGTCGGGGATATGGGAAAGGGGAGGTGGATTGGAAGGAGAGAGAGAGTGGGGGATGGGTGGGGATATGGAGGTGTGAGTTCCCTGAAATTGGAAAATTTAATGTTTACAGCATTGGGTTGTAGACTACTGAGGCAGAATATTGTGTTGTTCCTCTAGTTTGAGTCGGGCCTTACCCTGGCAGTGGAGAATGCCAAGGATGGACAGGTCGGTATGGGAAGGGGAGTGAAGTGGCATGCAACTGAGCAAATCTGCAAGGGACTTAGTCTTTACCCTGAAGTCTCTATTTCCCTAGATTTTCCAGAGGACTGGGAAACCCAGCTAATCAGGATTAAACTGCAAGAACGAAAGATGAGTTAAATTTAAGCCTCTCAGCTCTATTCAGGGTACTTATGTGACTAAATCACTGTCTGCCATCTGATAAATCTAGAAGTGAGTACATGGATGCTAAGTTTTTTTAATTCTGGGTGCGGATTTCTCAAGTGAGGCTGGCATTTGTTGTCATTTGTATTTGCCCCTTTGAACTTAGTAACAAGCTTGGCTACATTGTAACTGTATGGAGTTAACCACATTGGTTGATCTGAATTCAGAGGCCAGTTTGCACCAGCAATCACATCAGGATGAAACTAAGCCTTTTAGGAAACTGGCGTGGACATTGTATGTGACTCATCTGATTATGACTGGCATTGGCATTAGTTGTGCACCTGATGACCTCACGGTTCATACACATAGTGAGAGTAAGTTGGAACTGGCCAGTGTACCATTTATGTATATATTTGAGCAATTTTCATCCTGGGTTACACAGTGAACTTTTCCTTCAAAATTGGAATGAGTAAAGAGAAATTAATTTCAGTGACAGATTTTGAAAATCAAAAGACACATTGGGGAATTGGGAAATGAGCCAGAGGTAAGATGAAAAGAAACTTGTATATGCAATGAGTTATGGTGAACTAGGATGCACTGACTGAAGGCCTGAGGGAAGCAGCTTCAATTGTAAACTTCCACAAAGAAATTGGGTAGATATTTGAAGGGTAGTAAATTACAGGATTATGAGGGAAAGGTTGGGTTTTGAACTAAGTGGATAGCTCTTTTGAGGAGCTGACACAAGCCCATTGAGCTAAATGCCCACATCTTGTGCTGCATGATTCTATGCTCCTGTGATCAAACATTTTATTACTTTTGCTTTGGAAAGTCTTCAGTTCTTTCTTGGATTGCATTTTGGTATTGATTTCATCATGAAGTAATGAAGGATCAGGAAGATTTATATGATGCATATTTTCCAATAGATTTCATTAGAGGAAGCAAGTTCTTGAAATAAGAGACTGGAAAATGAAGGATAATTAAAACTCTCAAAAAAAAAAGACTCAAAGGAGAGAAATCCAGGAAGAGGGAGCATTTTAATAATGACACCATTTAGCAGAATGAAGTATTCAGGGTCAAAGTGAGTTGAAAGAAAAGTTGACAGTGGGGAAAAAATATGAAATCTGGCAATAATTGGGAATAAATTAACAAAGGCTCGTGAAAGTGAGACAAATACTAGACTCCTTGCAGACCAGTAAGGAAGTTAAGAACTTTAACATAAAAAGATTTGAATATTTCTTATCAATACTCAGAAATGAAATTGTTGCCTGACCTTTTGGTTTTTATTCTTAAGTGCTTTATATTTGAAAACATTAATGATTTCTTATTAACCTGATTTTCTTTTTCTCAGGTTATCAGTAGTGATGAATAAAATGTAAATTTGTAAAGATTTGCTGAACTTTAGGTGATAAATTGCAAGATTTTTCTCGGAATCCTACCAAACAAAATATATACTGCTTAGGTAATCTTTTAATTATATAAATAGTCAGAAATCAGACCATTACCTCATTTGAAACTTTTGTCAATGGACAAAAATTGGATTATTGCAGTCAGCCAAGATGTAAATGTGCTGGTGACATACAATCACTTTTTCCGCACCCTTTATCTTCAGGCTTCTCAGTTCTGTAGCTGTTTATGTGTGATGGATATCAGAATTAAGAACTTTGCCTGAAGTGCTATTGGTAGTTTTAGATTTTCTTATTCATAACTGTAATATACAACTCTTTTCTGGAGTAAAGATACCTGTGCTGTAAATATCTGCTGTCAGAGGAACCAGCAAGGATAATTAAGCTAGCTGAACAATGTATTTTTGGATTACCAGCTCATATATCAAAGATATCTGGCAACTATCCTGCTCAGTTGAGTAAGCTTTCCATGTGCAAGTGTACAGGCTTTTTCTCCACAATCTTCAGAATTCCAGTGTCAAGATCAAGGAGCAATGGTGTAGCAAAATAGATCAGAGATAATTAGAGGAGTCAGTAGGTTTGAGGGATCCAGTCATGGGATAGAGAATCACAAATGGGAGATTGGGGATAAGAGCAAAGTCCGTGAGGGATGGGTAGAAGATCCAGGGCTAGGAAGACAGACAGGGAGAGGGAAGATCAGCAAGACCAAACTTCTCCCTGAATGGGTTAGTCAGCTGAATATAAGGGAGCTCATTGTACTGGACTGCAGGTGCCTGAGAACATTGGCAGGGAAGGGCGATCACCAAACAAAACCTTAAAGTATGCCTAACTGAAGGTAGATGATGCCACAGACTTCTTGGCCACAACCTGCTTAAGTGCTTATGGCCACACCTGGGGATTGTAGGTGTGAGCTCTGCAGGTTTTCTTTTGTAATTCATTTGCAAGATTTACTGCCCATCCCTAATTACCCCTGTGATTTTATTTAAATGACTTGAATGAGGAAGTGGAGGGTTGCTAAGTTTGCAGAAGACACAAAGGTTGGTGGTGTAGTAGATAGTGAAGAAGGTTTTTGTAGGTTGCAACAGGATTTAGACAGGATGCAGAGCTGGGCAGAGAAGTGGCAGATAGAGTTTAATCTGGAGAATTGTGAAGTGATACACTTTGGAAGAATGAACTTAAAGGCAGAGTACATGGTTAATGGCAGGATTCTTAGCAGTGTGGAGGAACAGAAAGATCTTGGGGTCCAATTACATCGATCCCTCAAAGTTGCCTCA
This sequence comes from Pristis pectinata, assembly GCF_009764475.1. Taxonomy (NCBI): domain Eukaryota; kingdom Metazoa; phylum Chordata; class Chondrichthyes; order Rhinopristiformes; family Pristidae; genus Pristis; species Pristis pectinata. The sequence goes on along the minus strand of NC_067422.1, from coordinate 22,142,764 downwards.
TAAGTGGATAGGGCAGCTATGAAGACATATGGTGTGCTGGCCTTCATTAGCCAGGGGATTGAGTCAAGAACCAAGCAGTAATGTTGCAGGTCTATAAGACTCTGGTTAGACCACACTAGGAATATTATGTTCAGTTCTGGTCACCACATTATAGGAAGGATGTGGAAGCTTTGGAGTGGGTGCGGATGAGATTTACAAGGACGCTACCTGAGTTGGAGAGCATGTCTTATGAGGAGAGGATGAGTGAGTTTGGGCTTTTCTCTTTACAGCGACGGAGGATGAGAGGAGACTTGATAGAGGTATATAAAATTATGAGAGGCATAGATTGGACAGCCAGCATCTTTTCACCTTCCCTACAGGTCACCCGTTTAAAGTGCGTGGAGGAAAGTTCAGGGGAGATGTCAGAAGTAAGTTTTTTACACAGAGAGTGGCGGGTGCCTGGAATGCACTGTTGGGGTTGGTGGTAGGGGCCAATACAATAGGATCATTTAAGAGACTATGAAATAGGTATGTGGATGAAAGAAAACTAGAGAGTTATGGGAGGTTAAGTAGAGAGGGAGCTAGATTGTTTGGGAAAAAGGTTTATATAGGTCGGCACAACATCGTGGGCCAAAGGGCCCACTCTTTGCTGTACTGTTCTATTTCTAACATGGTTGTGACCTGCCTTGAAATGCTGCAACCATTCTGGTGAACACATTTCCAGGTGCCTGCTACCATCATCCTTCTTTGAGCTAGAGGTTGTCATCTTGGGAGGTGCTGTTGAAATAGCCTTGGTGAGTTGCTGCAATGCAACTCGTTTTATATATGTGGTAGGTATGATGCATCGGTGGTGGAGGGAGTGAATGTTTAGTGTGGTGGATGGAGTGCCAATCAAGTGGACTGTTTTGTCCTGGTTGTAGTTGACCTTTCAAAATATTGTTGGATATAGGTGGAGATCATCAGACTCTTGACTTGTGCCTTATAGACAATAGGGAGTCACAGATCACAGGATTCCCAACCATTATGGCCCAAGAGAGTGTTAGAACCTATGTGGTTGACCCAGTTTCTGGTCAATGATAATCCCTTGAGAATGCCAAGGGTGAGTGGTTAGATTCTCCCTTATTGGGATGATCACTGCATTGCACTTGTGTGACATTTATTACTCAAGCCTGGATGTTTTCTTGGTCATGCTGCATAGGCTACTTCACTTTCTGAATGTTGTTGATAAAACTGAACATAATACAAGCATCAGCAAACATTGTCACTTCAAATGTCTGGAAAGAAGGACATTGATATTGCAGCTATAGATTGCGTAGTCACATCCACTGGCTTGAGGAAGTTTTACAGCATGCCCTTTGGCTGTGATAATTGGCTTTCAACAATTACAACCATAGCACAATTTCTAATTTGAAGAAGATACCAAATTAAGGGATAGTTAATATTGAGAAGAATATTAAGTTCCAGAATGGGCAAAGAGTTGGCAAAAATGTTCAAAGCAGCTAATGTATGGTAACTTGGTAGTATGTGAGGTCACTTATTACTTAGAAAGTACGAGTCTAGATGGGGTAGAGGAATGGAGGACCTCTGAGTACCAATACACCAGTCAGAGAAAGTTGTGGCACAGGTTGGCAAGTCCATAATAAAAAAAAAAATCAAAACAAGGACTGGGCTTTTTTTCTGAAGGACCAGAATTGGAAAACAAGGAAGTTTTGCTAAAACTGTAATGGACCTTGGTTGGACCACACTTGGAGTGTGGAGTACAGCTTTGGTTGTTTAATTATAAAAGGGTATAGAGGAGGTGAGAAGCGTATAGTCATACATTCTTCAGCAAATGTGTTCCCACTTAAATCTGTTTGATTTACATTAATTAGCTAACTAAGAAACCTAACAGGCATTCTTTCATTTTTATGGACTGCTTTTCTGGCAATGAATTTTCCTTTATAATGTTGATGTTAGCATTTCAAGCAGATTCTAAAGTGGGTTCAAAATACATCAGCTTTAAACACAGAACAGAAATTTCAAACTTTGTATTAAATTAAAACTGTATTACCTGATAATTTTCATGCTTGTACACACATAATTTGACGAATCATTTTCTTTTGTTAACAAAATAGAGCTCCATTGGACGAAAGTTTTGTGCACTCTCTTGCCATTAAAGTTATACTTGTTAACTCAGAAGCCTGAAATAGTATTAGCTGGGGTATTACTCTTTGAACGATAAGATAAATAGGCCAACTCTTTTTTGAAATCCGTTGAGGAATTCATCAGGCCCTTGGTTTACAAATACCTGGCTACGAGAAAACTACACAATAGAAACATTTTGAACCTAAGTATATTTTTTAGCAGGATTCAAGGATATTGTTTTAAATAATTTGATAAATTGTCAGTGCAATTTAGTGCACCATGCATTCTTCAAATATGATAGTGAATGAATATAACTGCCTACAGTGAAGGAAACTATTCTACTTGGCAGCTGTTTAGGAATTGTTAGTGACATATTTCTGTTCAGATTTGTACTCTACTTCAGAATCAGTGTGTAAGAAAATAACTGAATTATTCAGTAATATATTTATATATTCAAATTAGGGGAAATCTAAAATCACGCCTGTGAGAAGCTGTTGATGAGAAATTAATTCATGAGAAAAACTACCTCAGGCTACCTGGGATGCGTATTTATTTACATTTTTCTTTTTAAGTATATTTTTAGATTGACAAATGCTATAGTTTGGCATGGTAATATTTTCTCAGTATGAAATATATTAACACCCTTATTTTGAATGCAGTGCTTAAATATTCAGGACCATTAAAAATGGAAATCAAAAAGCTGCAGATGCTGGAAGTCTGAAATGAAAGCATGTCAGCACCTCAGGCAGCAATGGTCGAGAGGAAAATGGTTAAGTTTTAAGGTCAAAGACCTGTTGTCAGAACTTTGGCAGAATCTTAACTCTATTTCTCTTTCCACAGATGGTACCTGATTTGCTGAGAGTTTTCAGCATTTTCAGTTTTTTTTACAAAAGTGAAATTCAATTTTCATGAAACATAATTGGAAAGAAATTATGATATTATAATTTGCCGCTGGTCTAACTACCATTTGGAAATATGGAAATCAAATATCTTGTAATCAATTTAGCTTGAAAGAATGTGATAGCCTACAAGAAACGATAAAATAAAAAAAAACCAGCAGACAATCAGAATGTTTGTCCCTTTTACTTCTATTTAAATGTTTTAAAGCAAGTGGACCTTAAAATGGTCATGGCAATGATTTTCTTTAATAATTTTGGTAACTTGGAGAAACCAATGTCAAAGGATGCCTGAAACTATTCAAAACAGCCTCAATATTGATGCTGTTATTTTCCTCTGCATTAGCTTTAAGTACATTTGGAAAAATAAACAAATTACTGCAGATCTAATGGAGAATGCACAATAAAAAATGAAAACAAACATTTAGAGGTCCTTGCATAGAAGGTGTCAGTGCTGCCATCTCTTATTTATGTCCTGATGATTTCTCTCACAGTACAATATCCCAGTGAAGATCTATGATTGTTATCCTTTGTGCCTGCTGATTTGACAAGATGACTAGCATCTTTCATTTATGATGCTGGAAATATTATTTGAAGTAACAATTATATCTCTGGAGCACAAGGCATTATATTTTAAGTCTGCAAATAGTTGACAGCTTTGTTTCCTCTCAGAATGATGATTACTGATGACCATCCTAGATTCATTTGCCTGGTTCCTAGGCTGGCACATCTATCCAATGAAGAGAGGTTGAGTAGGCTAAGCCTTGGTTCTCCAGAGTTTAGAAGAATTAAATTGATCTTATTGAAACATGCAAAATTGTTGGAGGGCTCAGCAGGGCAAATATGGGGGGATTTTTTTCCCTGGTTAAGGAGCCTAGAACCACCGATAACAGTCTCAAGATTAAAGAAGAACTGAGGAGAATTTTTTTCGCTCAAAGTGTGGTGGATTTTTGGAATTCTTTACTACTGAGGGCTGTTGACATTCAGCAATTCATTCCATTCAAATTTGAGCTCAATAGATTTCTGGATATTTAAGGTATTGAGGGCTAGGGAAGAGAAATAATATTGAGGTAGTGGATCAATCGCGAACTTGAGTTCTGTAGCAAGCTCAAGGGGCTGAATGGTTTACTCCTGCTGTTTCCTACGGGTTTGAGAAATGTTGGCCTGGGTGGTTGCTTGCCTTGTCTTGTCAAAGTACAATAAAGGCATGATTTTATTTATGCTTTACTGAATAGGCAGACTGGGGTCTAGTTTCATGTATTACCCTGAAACCTGCACCCTGAACACTGTGAGATTCCTTCAGTACTGTCCTGAAGTGTGGTGTAGATTATGTACATAACTACATGGAGTAAAGCTCGCAACTCCAAGTCAAACATGGAGGTCAAATTGACGATATGAATCAAAAATTTGCAGCTAATTCACTTCTGAAAATTTAGATAGTCTTGATTCCTAAGCTATGAAAAGCACATTTAACCATGCCTATGCATTGTAATGAAGGCAGCACACCAAGTTTGTGCATCTGGTCATTTTCATGATTATAGTATCCAGCCAGCACCAATGCTACTGGATGCTTCAATGGAAGACTGTACTGTGAGCGGCTAACACTGGTTAAAGCTCACCTGATTTGTATGAAGTGGAGGTGTTCCGTGGCTGAAACAGGCATTGCCTGTCTAAAATTAACACTCATCTGGGCACCTAATGAATGTTATTAGATGGAGGAGAGTGAGCTTCAGTTTTCAGAAGCTGTGCTGAATGTCTTGGAAAAAGATGATGGAGGAATGAATGGATGTCCTGTATCTGCACAGAGACAAAAGTAACGACGGACTGTGTTTAGAGGTCTGTGGAAGCAGTTAGCCTTGCAGGTAAATTCAAGGAGTCAAGCCCCATCCATAAACCTGGATACGGTGCCACAAGAAGTTTGGTGATTTTACATGAGTGATCAAGGCCGGTGAATGCATCTTCAAATGCCACATTCAACTAACTGCACCATCCACCCTTGGTGCTTGTTTATCCCACTCTCAGGCTGCCTACAGCCTCTATCAATCACAACTTATGCTTTATATTCACATGTTTCACTATCTTAACACTTATAACACTTGTTGTAAATCTTATACCCAAATCTCACAGCTTGCTCAATGCGATGAGTTATTCAGTGATACAACCACATCCCCACAACACATTGCACAAAGTTCATTGACACATGAACCCTTTTTTCTGAAGGAAAAATTGTCATACTATTGGGTGTATGACTGTCATACAGTTTGAGCAACTTACTGGAGGGGGGTAATGTGTTGGAGACATGTCCCATGGAGGAGATGGTACTGGGCATCATTGTGTGAATGATGGTGAGGCACTGACCAGTAGCCTTCAAAAATTATTGTATCCTCATACCTAATCTTTCTCCTTACTGCCGCTTCCCATTCAATCAATACATTATTTTGATGTAGAAGCTGTGGATGTTGCAAACATCTACCTCTTATTTACATCCTCCCTGCACCACATACTTACCCTGTCCATTTTTCATTTGAGATCTCAAAGAATTAGAACCTAGGCAGGCAGCAGAGGAAGAGCAAGAAGGCAGTGATGATGAAGGTACAGGGTTATTTAATTTCACACTAGCAGCCAGAACAGAAAAGATTACCCAGATGCCAGCTCACAAGGGGGAGAAGCCCCACATGAGTTCTATTATTGAGACTGAAATGAAGAATGTAATTGGGCTGGAAACAGGAGACGTTTGATGGTTATGCACAATGAAAGGCTTGGTGCATTGTAAAATTTGCTTGAGAGCCTGTGCTCATTATCAAGAAGCTTGGGGAAGACCAGCACTGACTTCTCACTGGGCTTTGTGTGGTGCCAGGAACCCAACCTTTGCAGCACTGATGTGGTGCACAGATGCATTAACACTTAGAGTCATAGAGCTGTACAGCTCAGAAAAGTGGCCAGCACAACCATGCCGGCTGTTTTACCATCTACACAAATCCCATTTACCCGTATTAGGTCTGTATCCTTCTATGCCTTACCTGTTCAAGTACCTGTTGAAATGCCTCTTAAACATGGAGATTGTGTCTGCCTCTGCCATTTCCTCCAGTAGCACATTCCAGATATCAACCACGCTGTGTATAATAACTTACCCTTTAGAACCCATTTAAAACCCCTTCCTCTCTCCTTAAACCTATACCCTCTTGTTTTTGACACCCATATCAAATGAAAGAGATTTTGACTATCTACCTTATGACTTTTATAATTGTATATATCTCAATTGAGTCACGCTACAGCTTCCTTCACTCCAGGGAAAACTATCCCAGTCTATCCAATCTCTCCCCATAACTAAAGTCCTCCAATCTAGGCAACAGGTGAATGTCCTCTGCACCCTCTCCAACACAATCACATTAATCCTATAGTGTGATAACCAGAACTGCACACAATATTCCACGTATGGCCTAACCAGCATGTTGTAAGGTTGCAACGTTTCTGTACTATGACCTACTGAACACAGGCATGCCATATGACATTTTCACTATCCTATTTACCTGTTTTGCCACTTTCATAGATCTATGAACTTGAACCCCAAGATCCCTCCATTCATCAACATTCCTTAGCACTGTATCATTTACTGTATGTGTCCTAGCCTTATTGAACTTCCCAGAATTGTCACATTTGTCAGGATTAAATTCCACTTGCAAATGCTCTGCCCAACTTTCCTTCTATTGGTATTGGTTTATTATTGTCACTTGTACCGAGGTACAGTGAAAAACTTGTCTTACATACCGATCGTACAGGTCAATTCGTTACACAGTGCAGTTACATTGAGTTAGTACAAAGTGCATTGATGTAGTACAGATAAAAACAGTAACAGTACAGAGTAAAGTGTCACATCTACAGAGAAAGTGCAGTGCAATAAGGTGCAAGGTCACAACAAGGTAGATTGTGAGGTCATAGACCATCTCATTGTATGAGGGAACCATTCAATAGTCTTATCACAGTGGGGTAGAAGCTGTCAAGTCTGGTGGTTCGTGCCCTCAGGCTCTTCTATCTTCTACCTGATGGAAGAGGAGAGAAGAGAGAATGATCCTGGTGGGTGGGGTCTTTGATTATGCTGACTGCTTCACCAAGACAGCGAGAGGTAAAGACAGAGTCCAAGGAGGGGAGGCTGGTGTCCATGATGCACTGGGCTGTGTCCACAACTCTCTGCAGTTTTTTGCAGTCCTGGACAGAGCAGTTGCCATACCAAGCTGTGGTGCATCCAGATAGGATGCTTTCTATGGTGCATCGATAAAAGTTGGTGAGAGTCAAGAGGGACAAACCAAATTTCTTTAGCCTCCTGAGAAAGTAGAGACACTGGTGAGCTTTCTTGGCCGTGGCATCTTCTTGATTTGACTAGGACAGGCTATTGGTGATGTTCACTCCCAGGAACTTGAAGCTCTCAACCCTCTCGACCTCAGCACCGTTGATGTAGACGGGTGCATGTACACTGCCCCCTTTCTTGAAGTCAATGACCAACTCTTTTGTTTTATTGACATTGAGGGAAAGGTTGTTGTCATGACACCATTCCACTAAGCTCTCTATCTCCTTCCTGTACTCTGACTCATCACTGTTTGAGATACAGCCTACAATGGTGGTATCATCTTCAAACTTGTAGATGAAGTTAGAGCAGAATCTGGCCATACTGTCATGAGTGTATAGGGAGTAGAGTAGAGGGCTGAGAACACAGCCTTGTGGGGATGCAGCTGTAGCAGTAGACAACCTTCCTCACTATCCACAGCATCACAATCTGTCTTATCATCCACAAGCTTACTAATCATACCTCCTACATTCACATCCAAGTCATTAATATATATCACAAAGAACAAAGGTCGCAGCACCAATACCTGTGGTACACTATGGTTATAAGCTTTCAATCAGAAAAGCATCCCTCCACCACTACCCTCTTCCTCCTTTCACCAAGCCGTCATCAATCATGATGTAGCATCTTATGGCTAATATACCAGTTTCCATCACAGTGCAAGAAATGTTTTTGAGCTTTTTGAAGAGATGACCAAGAGTATTGATGAGGGCAGGGTGGTAGATATTATCTACGTGGACTTCACTAAAGCCTTCGGTAGGCTGGTCTGTAAGGTTAGATCATGTGGGATCCAGTGTGATCAAGCCAACTGGACACAAAATTGACCTGGTTGTAGGAGGTGGTGACTCTTTTGGGTCTGATGCACTACAGAGTTGGAATGCAGTGCAGTCACATGTACCATGTGAAAACCTGCAATCCTCATGCTTTTATTGCCTGCATTAGGGAACTGACAAATCTGAAATCAGGCATTAAATTTAGTAGAGATGAAGAGCACTTTCTATTAAACAATTAATTCTATTGAACTGCCAAGAAACACCAGCCCAGGAGACTCTCATGTTTTAGAGTGACAAGTAACACTAAATTATCTGTCAACAGAACACCTCAACCAGAACTGGAACAATATCCACAATTTGAACAACTTGCTACCAATATGATGTAGGGTACATATAACAACTTGTGCTTTTCTTCCTACCACATCAGCTGATGACAACCTAAATATTTATATGACACTTTAACACAGCACAATAGTCAATGGCACTTCATGGAAGCATATCAAACATGAGCAAGTGCAGGTCAATAAGCAAAGGGATAATGGGTGAATGAGATTGAGGCAAGTTAGAACAAAATTATAGATAGAATGGTGGGGGGGGGGGGGGGGGGAGGCATCACGGAGTTTACTGGAATATCACCTAGAGGGTTTTAGCAACAGATTCCTACCATCATAGTTCAAGCTCTTGAGGACTTGAAAGGAGATTGGAGTAAGATGGAAATTCAGCGTCTGTTTGTGGTGAGGTTGGTTGGAGGAGACAAGTGGCGGAAACAAGACCGCTGCAAATATTTGCTCACATTTCATCCACTCATAGATGGAAGACTATGATGGTAGGAAGTGGGTAAAAGAGAATCGTAGTTGCTCTCTCCACACTTGCACTGCACTGAGCTGTTCTCAGTAACAGGTACTGCTTTCTCTATACATGCACACCATTTGCCTCTCTTTGGCTGCACATCAGGTTTCTGCACAAACCAGTAGATCTTGGACATATGTGCATTAGTGGGAAGAATAAGCACGCAATAATGTGCTGATGGAAGATGATGATGACACACATTAACAGTAACACCCACCCAGGATATTCATTGAGTAATTCTCCTATCTGAAGGTACAAGCAAGCACGTGTGTGATGTCAGCATTCCAAACAGAGTGCTCTCATTGTAACTAATACGGAAACCTCAAAACAAAGCAAGGGTGGCAATACAGGTACCCTGTCAAGGTGATTGTAGCAATAACAGTTTACTTGCCTGCGTGGTCTCAGAAGAGAACAGAAAAATCACATTTTGCTGCCTATTATTATTGGTCTCAATTAAAAGAGAATTCACTGTATTTCATTCTTTGGCAAAACTAGAATTTGGGGAAAACTATCGCCTCAATTTTTAAAATATTCTTTTAATTATATATCTATTTTTGTGCTAAAATGGAAGTAGAAGTATTTGTTGTATTTGGTATTCATTTGGTTTTCATTTTGATTGCTATCTTGTTGACAGTATCTATTCTTTTGTTACCCATGTTTACAAGCAACAAGAATCAATTCCAGGCAATTTCCCATAACTATCACCCACTGAACTCAATTATAAAAGTGCCATTTGCCACATAGAAAGCTTGCTGTTTAAGTTAATTCAAAAGATTTTTGCAACTTAAATTACTTGAAACACTTAATTCTTCCTACCTACTGTTGTAAGAACTGCATTGATTTCAGAATAATTCAGGTGTTATTTTTACAAGGAATGCTAACTAATTGTCTAGTAGTTGAGTACTGTGTTGTTATCAGATATTGACAGCTGCTTCATGGAAAATTTATTATAAGGGAGGCCATTCTGCCCGCAACATATGTGCCAGTCCAGAAAGAGATCTTCAGCCTGATTCTTCCTTCCAGCAATTGATCCATCACCCTGTAGGTCATCATCACCAAACTCTGAGACCTAGGACTCAACACCTCCCTTTGCAACTGGATCCTTGACTTCCTGACCAACAGACCGCAATCAGGGAGGATAGGCAGCAACACTGCTGATACGATTGTTCTCAACACTGCTGCCCCACAAGGCTGCATCCTCAGCCCCCTACTCTACTCCCTATGAACTCACAACTGTGTGGTCAAATTCTGCTCTACCTCCATCTACAAGTTTACAGATGATACCACAGTAGTGGGCTGTATATCAAATAATGATGAGTCAGAGTACAGGAAGGAGATGGAGAGCCTGGTGACATGGTGTCATGACAACTTTTCCCTCAATGTCAGCAAAACAAAAGAGCTGATCATTGACTTCAGGAAAGGGGGTAGTGCATGTGCTCCTGTCTACATCAATGGTGCTGAGGTTGAGAGTTTCAAGTTCCTAGGAGTAAACATCATCAATAGCCTGTCCTGGTTCAACCACGTAGACATCATGGCCAAGAAAGCTCATCAGCACCTCTACTTCCTCAGGAGGCTTAAGGAAATTTGGCAAGTCCCCTTTGTCACTCACCAACTTATATCGATACACCATAGAAAGTATCCTATCTGGATGCATCAGGGCTTGGTATGGCAACTGCTCTGCCCGGGACTGCAAGAAACTGCAAAGAGTTGTGGTCTCAGCTCAGCACATTACGGAAATCAGACTCTACTCCAGGGACACTGTCTACATTTCTCGCTGCCTCGGTAAAGCAGCCTGCATAATCAAAAACCCCACCCACCTGGGACATTCTCTCTTCTACCCTCTCACATCAGACAGGAGATACAAAAGCCTGAAAGCACATACCACCAGGCTCAAGAACAGCTTCTATCCTGCTGTTATAAGACTATTGAACAGTATGATACGATAGACTCTTGATTTCACAATCTACTTTGTTATGACCTTGCACCTTATTGTCTTCCTGCACTACACTTTCTCTGAAGCTGTGACACTTTACTCTGCATTCTGTATTGTTTTACCTTGTGCTACCTGAATGCGCTGTGTAATGAATCGATCTGTATGAACGGTATGCAAGACAAGTTTTTCTCTGTACCTTGATACAAGTGACAACAATAAACCAATTCTAATATACATCCAACTACTGTTTAAATCGGATGAGGGTCTCTGCCTCTACCGCCCTATCAATGGGTCAAATTCTTGACCTTGTTTTCCTTTCATTGAAACTCTTATATTTTGTGAGTAATATCAAAACAAGAGTTTCTGTGGATATATAAACAGGAAGAAGCTAAGTGTAGGACTTCTAGAGAACAAAACTGGTCAGTTAATAACAGGAAACAAAGAAATGGCAGTTATGTTAAATCAATTTTTTTGCATCAGTCTTCATTGTGGAGGACACTACAAATATCCCCATGATAATAGGTGGGCTAATTTCAAATAACGTGGAGGAACTTGTAAGGAATCCCAGTCATAAGGAATAAAGCATGAGCAAAACTCACGAGGCTTAAGGCAGATAAATTACCAGGACCCACTGGTCTGCACCCAAGGGTTTTAAAGGAAGTGGCTACAGACATAGGGGATCCATTTGGTTGAAATGTTTCACAACTCGCCAAATTCCAGGTGGAAAAACAATCAATATGACCTCTTTGTTGAAAAAAGGAGGAAGACAGAAGATGGAGACGGCCAGTTAGTTTAACAACTATTGTTAGCAAGATGCCGGAGTCAATAATCAAAGAGGAAATAACTAATCACTGAAGAAAGCTAAATATAATCGAACCCAGTTAACGTGATTTCGTGACAGGTAAATTATGTTTGACAAGTTTATTTGAGTTATCTGAGAATGTGACAGGGAGATTTGATAGAGGGGAGTCTGTAGATCTAGTGTATTTAGATTTCCAAAAGACACTTGACAAGGTGCCACATAAGAGGCTGCTGCATAAATTAAGAGCCTAAGGTATTGGAGGAAGTGTGTTAGCATGGGTGGAAAACTGGCTGTCACCTAGAAAACAAAGTGTTGGAATAATTTTCAGACTGCAGAGATGTAGAGTCATAGAGCACTACAGCACAGAAACAGGCCCTTCAGTCCATCTAGTCCATGCTGAAGTGATCTTCTGCCTAGTCCCATCTATCTGCACCTGGACCATATCCCTACAAACCCATCCCATCCATGTACCTATCCAAACCTTTCTTAAGTGTTACAATTGAACCTGCATCTACCACCTCCGCTAACAGCACATTCCACATTTGCACCACCCTCTGAGTGAAGAAGTTCCCCCTCAGATTCCCCTTATTTATTTCACCTTTCGCCCTAAACCTATGGCCTCTTGTTCTAGTCTCACCCAACCTTGGGGGGAAAAGCCTGCAGGCATTCACCCTATCTATACCCCTCATAATTTTGTATACCTCTATAAGATCTCCCCTCATTCTCCTGCGCTCCAGGGAATAAAGTCCTAACCTATTCAACCCTTCCCTATAACTCAGGTCCTCAAGTCCCGGCAACATCCTTGTAAGTTTTCTCTGCACTCTTTCAATCTTATTGATATCTTTCCTGTAGGTAGGTGACCAGAACTGCACACAATACTCCAAATTCGGCCTCACCAATGTCTTGTACAACTTCAACATAACATCCCAATTCCTGTACTCAATGTCCTGATTTATGAAGGCCAAAGTGCAAAAGCTCTCTTTACACCCCTATCTACCTGTGACGCCACTTTCAAGGAACTATGAATCTGTATTCCCAGGTCCCTTTGTTCTACTACACACCTTAGAGCTCTACAATTCACTGTGTAAGTCTTACCCTGGTTTGTCCTCCCAAAGTGAAACAGCTCACACTTGTCTACATTAAATTCCATCTGCCATTTCTCAGCCCATTTTCCTAGCTGGCCAAGATCATGCTGCAAGCTTTGATAGCCTTTCTTGCTGTAAGCTTTGATAGTCTTCCTCACTGTAAGCTTTGATAGCCTTCCTTGCTGTCCATGATACCCCCAATCTTGGAGTCATCTGCAAATTTGCTGATCCAGTTTCCCACATTATCAACTAAATCCTTAATATAGATGATAAACAACAACCTCATCCTGTACCTAGTGGAGTACCCCAAGGATTAGTTCTTGGCCCTCAATTGTTTACTATTTACATTAATGACCATGAAGGTGAGGAAAAGGAAATTTTGCTGAATCTTTGTGGGATAATCATGGTAGCCATCTGTTGGTTGCCTTGCAGATGAAGGTAAGTGCAATGTCAATACATGCTCAGGGCATAGTCAAAGCGCTCTTAATGCAGTTCCAACTCTGTGTCCACTGCTAGGCATCGCATGCTGGCTCCAGGGGAACAACCCCATTAGTCTCAGACCTCCTCTCCTTATTTCCCTGTGCCCCTTCAACTTATGCTCGTTGAGTCCCCTTGGATTCGTGTTGCCATTAACCTACACTAAGAACTAACGGTAGTCAGTTATGCTATTAGCACATCCTGGGATTGTGGGTGGAAAATGGAGCATCTGGAGGAAACCCATGTAATAATCATGGTGAAAAGGTGCAAACTCCATACGGAGTACCTGAGGTTAGGATTGAACCTAGTCCCTGGATATGAGGTAGCGGCCATAACTGCCGCACCATCAAGCCATGCAGCTGGCTGGCCTGCGAGAAAAGAGCTGGAAAGTGTAGGAGTAATTTTTAACTTTTAGCGAGCAGACACAGTTGCAATGAGGCAAATGGCTTCCTCCTGTATCAACATCAGTTTAGGACTATTGTATCTTTGTTTGTTTATTTAGTTTCAACGTCTCTGTGTCACTGGCAAGGCCAGCATTTATTGGCCATTCTTAACTGTCCTTGAGAAGCTACTGGTGATCCAGCTTCTCAAATCTCTGCAGTCCTTCTGGTGAATGAACTCCCATAGTGCTGTTATTCCTTTTCCCCAGATCTCTCCTTGCACGAGGTAAAAGCCTCTCATTCTGGTATTTTGTCTTATGGGTTATTTGTTTAGATCCCTCCTTACTTTCTACTTGATCCTATCCTTCAGGTAAGTGACTTCCTTCTCCTTTCACCCTGTCAAAGGTGATTCTTCATTGTTAATGTTTGTTAATCTATTCTGTGTTATGTTTCTTTAGTCTGAGCTTGTTGTTTTTGGATATCTATTTATCCAGTATGTGATGCATGGTTCTTTCAAAGGCATTCCATTTGTCTTCTGCTCATGTGTTATTAAACATCATTATCCAAACCATTTGTCTCAATTCTTTCCTCATCTCTTTGAATTTAGGCTTCATATTGTTATAACCCTGACTCCTTATGTTTGGTACAGTTGTGTCCCAGATAATGTTAACCTTGATCATTCTCAGCTTATTCTGTCCCAGAGGTTCTTTGATTTCCATTTCTTATATTTCTTTTATATTATTATGAATACCAGGTCAAGATGAGTGTTGCCTCTGTGGTTTCTCTTGCACACTAAGTCATCAAGCATTTTGTGTTATTATTTCTTCGAGCACTTGCGCATTACCATTTATAAGAGTCTATCGCTGACTCTCTCTCTTCAAGTGGAAGATAGAAGAATAATTCTATCATATTTGCTGTTTAGTATATCAAAATACTCAATAAATCAACAATATTAAATGAAATAATTTGATTTTATTTCACTGTGTTTCAAAAACAAGAGAGGTGCTCTTTCTGCTCAAACAAATTGAACTAACTTGAAAAAACTGGTGAAATAAATTTAAAACAAAACCTGTTGGTGCCAGAAATCTGAAATAAAAACATAAAATGCTAGAAACACTCAGTGGGTCAGGCAGCGTCTATGGAAAGCGAAATAGAATTAGCGTTTCAGATTGAAAACCCCCTGAGAAAATGAATCCCTTTTACCTTTATGTTCATTTCCACAAAGTCTCTTTTATGGCCCATTTGCTTATATTATCAGACCAATTGCTAACAAGGCATGACAAATATTCCAATTCTTTAAAGTTGCCTGAAAATAGCACATTTAAACACTTATTTCTCTAAATCAGATGGATTTTTCATTGAAACATTGGACACAAAATATGATGATTGTTTCTGACATATCAAGCTACATCACGTGCTTAGATTGTAGTCAGATTTTTGTTATCAATACTTCAAAGCAAGGACTTTATTGCAGAAGTGTGTCCAAAATTCCATATATAACTTAAAGAATATTAATCATTCATGTCGCTCTCCTTTGAGAATCTAGTCACAATATTGTATTAATGTGAGTATATCTGAAGATAGAGATTTCATTACCTCTCATATTTCCTGGTATATTTTATAATGCAAGTATTTATGTTATTATATGGTTTCATCATGGGATCTGTACTTCTATAGGATTTCTAATCAGCTATGTTCTCAAGAATCCCTTTCAACAGTCTCTCAAATACCACCTTATTTGTGCCAATTTTTTTTTGAAAAGTTAAACCATTTTTTTCCCACAAGTCTAGAGAATAGTAATTATTTGACATAATGTGTGGGAATAGAGATATTAAAGTTTTATTATTAAAGCAGTTTCAAGAGACAGCTGAGTTCTTTTTTTTCTCTCCAGTCTCAGCATGTTTGTCAATTCCCAAAATGAAGATGCATTACAAACTTTGCAAGAGACATTTATGAGAAAATGAAATTGTCTTTGCACCCTTTGTGAATTCCTTTTTGAAAATTAAGCAGTTTGATGCTATTGTGATGTTTTAATATAAAAGGTTATATTTGCGGTACTGAATTTGAGCATTGGTTCAATGGGCTGGGAAAGTGCCTTAAGTTTAGCTCCTGCACTATTCCAGCTGCCTTTTTTGCATTTGTTCAAAAAAAAATTAAGGGCTTGCTGCTATGGTCATTGAGCAAAGCAGAGCAGTCTCATAGGGGCAACTTGGCCTCTGATGATGGGTCTATACCATCCTTTGACAGTCCATGTTGTCAAAGGCCATTCAACCCAAAGACATTTAAAGGTGATCAATATAAATGTTAATGTATAATAATGTAGATGTAAACAATTGAATTATAAACTTATCTGAAATGAGATTTAGCTGATTATAAATTACTTAAAAACATTAAAGGTAATTGACCAAACTACTTACCATTTCTGTCTAGATCAGAAAACACATTCAAATGAATTGACCATGCTAAATGTGCCAACCATGACTGGCATAAAACTGAGGAGGGGCTAGATATGTAATGTATCCAGTCCTTTAGCTCAGAATGATCTGGAACTGTTGCTAGGCTCAGTGCTAAGTCCAGGGGGCAAATGAGAGGTCGGATGTACTGGAAGATCTGGGACATTTGAAGATAGTCAGTGTAAATGTAAATAATTCTGAGAATTAAAATATATTAAGTAAAGATGCTGACTTATAAGTAACATCTCACTGCCAGTTCTCTTCCAAACTGCCAGCAAAATGTAAGTATGTTTTGGGCCAATACTTCAGTGGGAACATCCAAACTCAATTAATATATTGACAATGTGCAAGCTTGATAACTTCCTAATTAGCTTAGCAAGCCAATTAATCTGTCATATTGTAAATTATATGCAATACTGGATCCCTTTGGGTTATTAAACTGCTGGAACTAATTAAAATTGTGCTGAATTTTCACTTCAGCCTTTTTGGCTAACACAGGTTTAATATAATCAACATCAAATCTTCATTACATTGTTTCAGTGGATCCACAGAAGGCAATTGTGGCATTTCAAAAGAACACTCTAGATACTCACCGTCTTCTTCATTTGCACATATATTTGTATTTTTTTTAAAATTGGAGAAAGTGATGCATAACCGTATGGTTCAAGATTGAAAATGAACTAAAATCAACAAAAACAACCTCATACAATGTTTGCAAAATCACTGGTTGTTCATAATAGCTCATTCCTTCTTACTTTGTGGACTTTGATTTCATCATGGATTAATGGAGTAAATCTGAGCAATGCCTGCAGCTCTCAAGATTGTACCTGACACTTCTGTGTGCATTACATGCTTGCTCACAGTGGAGATTTGGTGTATTGAACACCCACAAAGGTCATGCTGAAATTGTGGCACAAATCCAATTAAGACATATTGTCAGGCCCATATAGGGAATTAACTTTTCATAACATCTATTCAAACCTGCAGCGCTATTTAAAGGGATACCCATCCATATTTTGCACTTTCATGCAATGTACTCAGCAGGAGTTTGTTCGAGGAGGAGAGTCTAAGCTTCTGTAATGGCTTTTAGTGAGCTACGCATTCTCTCAGCAGTCACCTTTTGTTGTCATTTCTGCTTCAGTACTTGTCTTGCTGGCTATACAGCACAAATATAAGTGAGAAGAGGTCGGTTGTACGCTGGCAGACGTGCCCAAACACCATGAAAGAGGTGCAAGAGATGAATCAAACCCACAGATTCCCTCAGGAGAAAGGTGTGGGCCGTGCCCTGACCTTTTACTGTCCTTGGAATTCAAAAGATTCATCATTCTTAGGGCGAAGAAATTTCCTCTTATCTCTGTTCTGAAATTGTACCTGAAATAAGGGTCTGATCCCCTATTTTAAGTCCCTGGTTCTTGGTACCCCAGTCAGCATCTACTCTATCAAGTCCTGTAAAAAGTTGTATATTTCAGTGAGGTTAGCTTTCATTCTTCTAAACTCAAGACAGTACAAGCCTATTCTCTTCTCATGGTTCATTATTCTAGGAATCAGTCTGAGGAATCTTCACTATACTTCCAATACAAATATATCCTTTCTTATGTAGAGATCAGACTTGGATCTCACGAGAACTGTACGTGATTGGAGCAATACATCTGTACTCTTGTGTTCAAAATCTCTTGCAGTAAAGGCTTTCATTATGTTTGCTTCCCTAATTGCGAAGGAGAGATTCAGAGGTGGTGTCTCTCTCTGTCTGAGACTTGTAAACATTTCATTTCTTATGATTAAGGTTATAATTATGGCAAAAAGGGCAATATTTAATACTAAATATTTATGTTGATTTTTAAATCACTGTGTCATAGGTCTCTTTTAAAGCTACTTTCAGTCCCATAACAAAATATAATGTACAGAGCTCTGCAATATGGTAACCATCAAGAATGTTTGATCACTTGGCCTATGACAACCAGTTTTAATAGTGGCAATAAAATTGACAGCTTTAGAGGTTGTGTGGAGTGATTATAAGCAAGTTTGCTGTCAGTCACAATCTAATAAGTTTTTGGTAGGACATTGAATTTGAGTCAGTGATAACAGTTTAGCCCTTAAGCATTCGGCTAATGTGGAATATTTCGTCTAATTGTGAAAGAGCTAGGAACAGCATGTTCTGTGACATAGCCAGTAAACCTGAAAGAGATCATGGCC
Organism: Pristis pectinata; assembly: GCF_009764475.1. NCBI lineage: Eukaryota > Metazoa > Chordata > Chondrichthyes > Rhinopristiformes > Pristidae > Pristis > Pristis pectinata. Next base: position 22,124,478 of record NC_067422.1, on the reverse strand, counting down.
AGAAGATATAATATAGTATTGAGCTATGTTTATTTGCTATCCAAATGAAAGAATCTGCCAGGCCTGATGTCAGCATTTTCTATCACCCATGTTTTCTCATTGCAAATTATGGCACAAGGCCAAATCTGACACCAGCTTGATTCAGTTTTAAAGAGGTATTGAAGATTGTTTTTAACTTCTGCCTAGAAATAGTGAAGCGTTGGCGAACAGTAATGCCAGATACTTGAAACCAATTTTGGGAGGTTCAAGCTCTGCATGTTCTGAAATTCAGCAGTATATTTCACATGACTTTTTGGTATCTCGATGAGGACTAGCTGGCAGTTTTCTACAAATAGAGGTGGCAAATTTAATGGTTCCAAGAATGAGATGAACCTAAAATGGAGAGCAAAGAGAAAGCATGGGGTTAGTTGATAGAATCCTACATAATGGCCAGCAGTGAGCAGATATACTTTTCTGAGGACAGGACCATCATGACCCTCCTCCACTTGATGAAGTAGGAAATTACCCAGGTATACCCTGTCTTCAAAAAGCAGGCCAAATCCAGGTGGCTGGTTGTTGCCCCTCAGTCTACTCTCAGTCATTCTCAAAGCAATGAAAGCTGTCATTGAAACTACAGTCGAGTATCATGTCGTGCCTGAGCACCAATGCTTGTTTTGCATTCCTCTGAGTCCATTCAGCTCCAGATATGATTACAGGATTAAACTAAATATTGACAAAGTATGTCATTTCCAGAGTTGAGGTGCGAGTGCCTATCTTTGATATCAACGTACCATTGTCCCAATGCAGCCTTGAGACTTCATGGTAATAGGGAGGAAAATCCTCCACTAAATGGAAAATAACGAGGCATAAAGTAACAAGATTATAGTTCAAAATTATACCAAGCTACACTATTCTCATTTACCGGCACTTGGTCAATGGCCCTCGATTTGTTGGCAATTCTAGTGGCAATTTTATGAGAATACCTACCTCTACCACCTTTTGGGCAGTGTGTTCCAGAATGCAACCACCCCCTGGGTGAACTTTTTTTCCTTAGATCCCCCCCTAAACCTCTCACTCCTCATCCTAAAACTATGTTTTTAGACGTCTCCATTATGGGGAAGGTTTCTCACTATCCACCCTATCTTTATCCCTTGTAATGTTGTACACCTCTATCAGTCCCCCCTCAGCCTCCTCCACTCCAAGGAAAACAAACCCAGCCGATCCAGTCAATCCTTCTTACTGAAACGTTCTGTCCCAAGCGACATCCTGGTAAATCTCCTTTGCATTCTCACCAGTGCCATCACATCCTTCCTACTGTGTGGAGACCAGTTGAGAAGACACGGTTTTAAGATAAGAGGTGTGTAACCACACACATTAGGAATTGTGTGTTTTGATCAGGTAAAAGAAGAGGGGAAAAGACATCCAAAGTCTTGTGGCAACTGGTTGTTAGATCAGCAACCACTGGAGAAGAAGTATGGACTCTTGGACTGTTCTTCATAAATATTCATGAAGTAGTCCCTGGGCCATAAATTGTGCAGGCTGGGTAAAGCTGTCCATAATACCTTCAAGCTGCTATCCATTCCAGGCCCAACTGGTGCCTGGTTTGATCCTTCAGACCGGCACTGCTACTGTTGCTACTTCTCTCCAACTTGTCATTAATCCAAAAGAGTGAAGTGAAAGCAGCACCATACCTGAATGGTGCATGCTTGATCAGAACAGGTGTGGTGGAGATGAGGGACAGTACACAGGGAACTCACAATTGTCTTGAAAATGCTTAACTCTCAATAATATACCGATCCTAAAGGACGAGAGCTGAATGTCCTTTAAATTATTTTAGTCACATTAGTCTGTTTGTAAAGCCAGTGCCACCAAACTTTAACCAGCAGATCATGTGTTGGTTGGGAATTCGGACCCACTCAGTTGAAGTTACATATGATAAGATATCTTTATTAGTCACATGAACATTGAAATACACAGTGAACTGCATCTTTCGCGGAGAGTGTTCTGGGGGCAGCCCACAAGTGTCACCACGCTTCCGGCGCCAACATAGCATGTCCACAACTTCCTAACCTGTACGTATTGGAATGTGGGAGGAAACCAGAGCACTTGGAGGAAACCCACACAGTCATGGGGAGAACGTACAAACTCCTTACAGAAAGTGGCCAGAATTGAACCTGGGTCGCTGGTGCTGTAATAGTGTTATGCAAGCTGGTACATCAGGGTCTAAATGATGTGATCAGACCGCTATTTGAATTTTCTCATCAGGCATCAGCCCTTTCAATGAGTGTATTTCTGGAATAAAACTGACATTTTGGTTTTTGACCGGGCCAGCAAAACAAGTGATTCCCCCTCCTAAGCTCCCCCCGCCTCACCACCCCCTCAGATTTAACTATCCTGGGTAGGTTTGTTTAATATCAGGGCCATTAATGTTAAAATATTCTCATACCATCTTAATATGTCTGTGTTGAATTTTCAGTGTGCACTGGTAATGCCACTAAAAAATGCTGTGACAGTAGTAAAGATAAAACTTTAAATTTGCTACTGATTCGGAGAAGATTGTTTTGATGAGCTCTGTGGTTATCTCTTTATTGTTTTCAAGAACAGTTCTTTTTAAACCAGTAATCCTTGAATGACAAGCATCTATCTTGTTAATTAAATTCAAATTTCATTCCTGTTTGATAAAAATTCAGGACTCCAGGCTGGAAATTCATCTGTAAATCACAGGATAAACAGGCATTACAGAGATGAAAATCATTTTGCTGCTCTGCTGCATTACAGCAGTCATGAAAAGCTCAACCATCAGAATGACTTTTGGATTAATGTAACTTTAGGATTCAGAGCTGGGTGGAGCATTTAGTTGCATTGCAGGATTATCCAAAGTGCAGGCATTCCAAAAGGGCACTTATGCTCTTACAGACATTTGCATGGCATTGCTGTGCCAAAAATGCACCTACACAAGGAAATTCCCTCCTGTGCACACTGTTTTTCAGCAGCCTGTGCAGATTGGTCCTTCCACCAGGGAAGAATCTACCTATATCTTCCCATTCTTGGACAAGCACTCATTCTTTATCAATATTATGCAGCTGCTGGAAGAGAACGGTGTGATACTGTTTCTTGAGATCAGAGCTGTGAAGATACATGAGAATAGACCAGAAAATGAAACTATTAATACTCATTGTTCCCAAAATTGTAGCATTATCCAAGAGAGCCCAATGGTACTGTTTATGAAGAAGCACAAACAAATTTTGCCACATTTCTACAGCTTTTCAAAATGCCTTGGGGTAGCTGCTGGTTTGATTTTTACATCCCAAAAAGGGATAGAGAAATGGTGAGGCCTTTGATTCAAGATATTAACTTGCTTATTACTCCATAGAGGTGGTATAAATTGATCAGCAAATGGGTTATCAAAATTTTATATTTCTGGCCTGAACAATAAAGATTCTAAAGTGGTTACTGTGTAATAATTTCTCTTTTATTCATTAACAATATTTGTATTATTTTTTAGAATTGTCATGCTAATAGCTCCAAAAAAGATTTTTCTTTCTTAGTTTTCAGCATGCTGGCTTACTGGAGAAGATTCAAGCTATTGCGCAGAACGTTTCAAACCTAACAACCAGAATGGAGCAGTTTATGCAAGCTAGCCTCGTGGCAGGAAGAGAAGTTCCTTTCTCTGGGAGAGGTACGTTATTTTACTGACATCCAACTCTACTCTAGACCACCGGGAAACCAATAAAGAGAAAATCTGATCAGATTATTGGAATTTAGAAAGTGGGTTAATGTGATTACATATCTTTGCTCCACAAACCGTTTTAAGGTTCGGAAAGACGATTGAATTTACATTGATTTTTGAAGTGAGAATCTATTTTATATTTGATTTCTAATTTGCATTTCTGAACATTCTCATTTGATTTGGTCTAGCTTATTTCAACAGCTATCACAGTTCTTACATAAAACATTGAGATGCATTCAGGGTTTCATTGGTTGCCTACTTTGAACAATTCTTCTTGGTAGTTCCAGATTAGATTTAGTTACTATGCATAGCAGTCAAATTAGTTGTACAGTATTATCAGTAAAAGCAAAATCTAGCAAACTCCATTTTCAACTCATTTGAAACGCTATAGAATTAATTTATCTTGGTTATAGTGCAAAAATGGCATAATGAATCAACAGTCCATTTTATACTCTGTTCGATTTTCTTTTATAAGCCCACATAATGGAAAGCTGATTCCTTGTTGGCCATTTGGTGCTATAATCAAACACACATTCATATTCCAGAACTTTAAGCAGATCCTGTCCTTAATTTTGATAAAAAGGGACAACTAACTGATCTGGGTTTCAGGGAGATATGATATGAAAACCATTATGTTGTGTTAAGATTTGTCATGGTAGATTCTAAATAATAATAGGCTGGAAATTCTTACATTTGGCACTTCATCTGCTTGGATTAGCTAATTATAATGCCTTTCATCTTAGTTATGAATTGTATGTTTCTTCATTATGGGGTTTCTTTTCAAATATTCAGTTTTGTGATTCATTTTCCTTTTCATGTTTGCTTGCCTTTTTCCCCAAAATGCTGGAATTGTTTCCATTCTGGCAGTTTATGCAGAGATTCAAAAGATTTGGCATTTGATGACAAATTTTCCTCTACCCAGCTCCAGAATTATACGTTGTTGCTCATGGTCTACTAGTTAATGATTCGTCGATAAAATATATCTGGACTGTTGAGAGGTTTGTGTCATTGAGATTTCACTGGTGCTTGACACTGTGTTTTCCTGATTAAGAAATAAATTTCAGCAGGGAAGTCGCTTAAATTCCTTGTTAAAACTGCCTAGAACAGACTATTATTTTCAAATGGAAATGCACACCTTTTCTGTATAATCTACCTTATTAGTAAAACAGTGAGTACTATTAGTCATCTTTTGAACAAAAATTATTTCTTATTTCAAATGATTCAAGCATTGTTTTTATTGGAGTAAACAAGGCCCCAAGTTCAGCATTAAACTTGCTGTTAGAAACAAATCCATATTTCCATTTACAGCTATTGCATTTTGGAAGATGTTAGGTGAACAATGTATCATCATTTAGTTTAATTTTAGCTAAAAAAAAACTTTTCAGTGTAGCATTTTGCTCAGTTCTAAATGTTCTTTAAATTGGTCGTAAGTAACCAAAAATCAGTAATTGCCCCCAAAGTTTTGCAGCATTTTAAGTCCAGATCACATGCAGTTCAAATTGAGTTCTCGTGCTCTTTTGTGTGAGTTTAAAAAAAAATATCGTGCAAGAAATGGGTCCACACACACAAGTGAATTAGTTACTTCAGTAGTTTCTTGGAATTACATTAATTTGTGAAAGTTAACCGGTTCTTTTGGCACAAGGACTCTGTGTAAGGGATGACTGTACTTACCTCCATTTGTCATCTGAGACTTGAAAGTGTTTTCTGGAATAAAAACAGGAAATGCTAGAAACACTGAGCAGGTCATGCAGCATCTGTGGAAAAAGAAGGGTGTGATGAAGGGTCTGTGACCTGAAGCTTTAACTCTGTTTCTCTTCCTATAACTGCTGCCTGACATGCTGAGTGTTTCCAGAATTTTCAGTTTGTATTTCAGATTTCCAGTTTTGCAATTTCCAAAGGCTTTCTGGATTAGTATTCTGGATTTGTTTACTCACAGACTCTATTGTGATTAACAAAGGGTGCTTTTTGTGACTGTCTATTTTCAGCTGTATTGCAAAGGAAATATCAGAAGCCTAGAAAATGGCAACTACAATGCCCTTGTTCAAATAAAGGTGTTAACGCATGCCATGCAGTCACAGGCCAGACAGTTTAACCTCAGATGTGGGGAAGCTTTAACAAACAATAACCTGGGGGAAAATATAATAGGCACTTGAAGAAGTTTGAGTTGGTAAAGAAGAGCCAGTATGAATTTATTAAAGGCTATTGTGTTTGAGAAACTTGATTGAATTTTTCAATAATATAATAAGGAAGGTTAATGAATGTCTACTTGGATTTTCAGAAGGTGTTCAATGAAATTCCACATGCATGGCTGATTAGTAAAGTTAGAGCCTATGGACTCAAAAGTTCATTGGCAGCATGGAGAGGAAGCTGGCTTAAAGACAAAGTGTAGAGTAAGTGGATGTCTTTCAAAGTGGAGGATGGTAACCAGTGATGTTCCCCAGGGGTGAGGATTACTGTGTTCTTGAAAAATATTGATGACATACATATGGGTGTAAACTTGGATGACCCATGACTTGGAAATATGATAAACAAAGAGGAAAATGGCAATAGACTGCAACGACACACAGATAGGCTAACTGAATGGATAGTCAAGTAGAAGACGAGTGAAGTGATACATTTTGTTCCAAAGAATGAGGAGAGACAATAGATTAAATGGCACAGTTCCAGAGTGTGTGCAGGAACACAGTGACCTCGGTGTGCATATGCGTACATCTTTGGAAGTGACAGGGAATATTGAGTGATTAATAAGAGTATGGGATCTTGGGATTCATAAATAGAATCATACGAGTACAAAAGCAGACATTACATTGAACCTTTACAAAACAGTAGTTAGGCCATAAATGGAGCATGGCATTCCATTCTGGTTGCCACACTTTAGGAAGGATGCGAAATTCCCAGAGAGGAGCAAACAAAGAATTACTAGAATAGTTCCAGGAATGAGAAATTTTACACTAGATAAGCTGGGTTTGTTTTCCATGGAGCAAAGAAAGTTGAGAGGAGATGTGATGGAGGTGCACAGTGTCAGGACTAGTTTAGATAGAAGTAGCCCTTTCCCGTAGCAGATGATTCGAGCTTCAGGGGCCACAGATTTAAAACTTTAGGCAAAAGACAGAAGAGGGATGTGAGGAAAAACATTTTTTAAATACAGAGAGTGGACAGAATCTGGAATATAATGTCTATAAGAGTAATGGAAGGAGAATCATGCAAAACCTTCTAAAGGGAAACTGAGGGGAACCTAAGGAAGGATAATTTGCAGGTCTATGAGCCAAGAGCACAGAAATCGAACTGATAGCATTGATAAGATAAGATATCTTTTTTAGTCACATACCTTTATTAGAAACACACAGTGAAATGCATCTTTTGTGTAGAGTATTCTGGGGGCAGCCCACAAGTGTCGCCACGTTTCCAGCGCCAACATAGCATGCCCACAACTTCCTAACCTGTACGTCTTTGGAATGTGGGAGGAAACTGGAGCACCCGGAGGAAACCTACACAGTCATGTGGACAATGTACAAACTCCTTACAGACAGTGGCCAGAATTGAACCCGGATCGTTGGTGCTGTAAAACATTACACTAACCGCTACACTACTGTGCCTGCCCATTGATTTACTCGAACCAGAATAGACTCAATGGTGTGAATGACCCCCTTCTATGCCATAATAAGTATATGATTCGAATTAAACTGCTTCAATTTGGCATAATTAAATATATTAAAAAATTGAAAAAAATCAAATAAAGTATTGGCCTGGAATTTAGCTGCCATGGTCCTACCACTCTCAGTCAGTCGTCCTCACCTGAAGTTACCTAATCCAGCTGTGGAGCTCAAAGATGAGGTTCTGACTGGTGGCAGCACCTCAGACAATGCAATGGGAAAGTCCTACCCCAAAACTCCCTGGAAGCTTTTGACAGTTGGTTCCCATGTAATATTTCTGAATGTCCCAGAGATTTAGAAACATTACAACAATGTTAAAAATAAAATAAGTATAATATTAAACAAAATAACAATTAAAATACTTAAAAATACCAAATAAAAATAATCTAAACAAGATACTAATAATAATAAAGGACCTGACCTTCCTTCTCCCCAGCTTGCCTGCTCCTTGAAAATAGTGTGATCATAGATTAAATTCCCCAGTGTGAATGATGAGGAATCTCAGGAAGACAAACTTCATGTATGAAAGTTCTGTACCTGCAGGCATTAAATGCTTTCCTTTAGAACCTCTGGGACTTCTCAGTAAAATCTGGGCTATTATTTTTTAAAATACTGCTTAATAATGCTGGTTCATCTCATACTTTCCAAAGGGCAAGAGAGGTTAAGTGTAAATTCAAGTATAAAAAGCATTTATTGGAAATTTATGCTGCAGCACCAACTGCTCCAAAAGCAGGAACCCTAGCTCATTTTTTGGATCACCTTGAATCCTGGTTTCTGTTTTGTTTTTTTTTATTAATAATGTGCATACAGTTTAAAAACTGTTAAATCATAAATTATTGCATTTATATTTAAAGAACAGGTTTATTTCTTTAGTGATTATATTTTCAGAATCCTTGATCTGTAGTTCTAACCATCCTTTTTTTGATTTTTCTTATAAAATGTCCCAGAGATTTTAGGCATTGAGAATAATGATCTACTGAATACATCAATGGGCAGTATGTATTGAAATCTAATAGAGACATTCCTAAAACATAGCAGGAAAGATCATTACTAATGACTGCTTGAAAGAGGAGTTAATAATGTTGTTGAAATGAGGAATACAAAAATTACATTGATTAATCATTGTCAACAAGATACAATTAGTAAACTCCTTGTCTGAAATTACATGGCTTTGGAGGACAGTTTTGTTGATTTTAATTAGAAAATCAAGACCTATATTTTTTAATAGGATGCATGCTGGCAGGAATGAATTGAAGAGTGATGGGCAATTGAATATGAGATCTTGTGCTTTAAATTTGCTTTTATTTCAGTTATGTAAATAAAACAAAAATAGTGGAGAGCAGTGGCTTGGATTAATGCGCAGAAAATTAAAGGTTCTTGAACTGATATTGATAGTTAATTAGAGGACATGAGAAGAACAAGACATTTTAAGTGATTTATTTGTACAGAAAGATAGGATATCAAACCAAAGATCTGTAGTAACAATGTTCTGACAAATTAAGGTCCCAATAAAGCCAACCACTGTAGCTTTTGCATTATGGAACAATTGGCTGTAATACTAGATTTAATCATGAAGTAGGTATATTTTATGTTTTCATTAAAATATTATTAAGAATTTTGAATACATTGCACTTACTTTCTTGATGAATTAACTATTATGTGTAATAGAGCTAGGTGGTCTATGTTGGATGATAATGCACCATTGCATTTTAATTGGGGGGAAAAAAGCATAGTTGGTATTCAATGTTCAAGGGTTAGTCATTCTCCTCAGCCAGCCATATGTGCTAGTTATTCTCCTTAGCTGACAAGATTTTGCTGAAGAAAAAAATTACTTATTACTGAGTTTTCTTTTTTTTAATGTGTCACTGCAGCACTTGTTCTCTTGCATCATTATGTAGTTGGGACTTGAGCTGGATAACTTCAGGCACGCTTTGACCATGGTTTTGTCATCCATTGCTTCAAGGATTGTAAAGGCAACAGATAGCAGCTTTGAAGAGTTTTCCAGCATTCAAAGGATGACACTAGTGTGTAGAGCCTGCAAGATCAGTGGGTCATTGTTTCATCTGACTTTATTATCTGATTCCAGTTGTAAAGTGCTGAGTGCTTGCTGACGGTAACACAGATAGTTACAGCAAGCTGCTTGAAACGCATCATCTTGTTAGCTGACAGAGAGAAGCAGAATGCTATTTTAGAATAGTGTGACTGGAAATTTAAGTAGGAGAGAAACAATGGAAAATTGTTCTATGGATGAAATAGTTCAGTCACTTCGTTGTATATGAGTTATTTTTTTCAACGTATAGTGTATGTAGGTTATTAAAACACATTAAGCACTAAACTTGGCAAATTTTATGTTCCATTATCCTTTTCAACTAATATCTCACTCCATACTGAATATTGTTAAGTTTACTCGATAAGTACAGAATACCAGTTTTGGTTTCAAGAAAATCAGCATCATTTTTCCAAATGCACATCCTGTGCTCTTTATAATCCAATATTTTTCATTAATCAGCAGTTTAAGAATGAACTTTATGAACAAAAGTCATTTCCATTTATGTTTGCTGCATGATGGCATGTAATCAGTGATCCTAACTAACAGAGCCAATAGCATTGCAGTCCAGTGACAAGCAAAGCTACATCATTAATCTGACACTTATCATCACTTTGTTATTGCAGTGCTGCCTCTCATCTGCAACAAACAATCCATAATCTAAAAGAATAATAGGAAATTGATTGGTCTATGTAGCCTCCACTCTAGATCCAAAGTCACCCCAACCTTCACAGTTGAACTGTAATTCGCAGATAATGATTGGGAATGCATGTGTTCAAAGGGTCAGCTCCAAGTCATCATCAACTCATTCACTGAAGTGTATGAGAGGATGGGGTTTACATTCATCATTGGATAAACAGAGGTCCTCAGCCAAACTGCCTACTGTACAACACTGCCCTCTGACAATAAGGAGCCATGACATTGTGCTGGAAAAAGTGGACCACTTCCCACATCTCGGAAGCCATCTCTCAATAAATGCACATATCATTGATGAAATTACCATTCCCATCAGCGCACGGTGGTGTAGCAGTTAGCGTAGTGCTATTACAGCACCAGTGACCTGGGTTCAATTCCAGCCACTGTCTGTAAGGAGTTTGTACGTTCTCCCCATGTCTGCGTGGGTTTCCTCTGGGTGCTCGGGTTTCCTCCCACATTCCAAAGACGCACGGGTTAGGAAGTTGTGGGCATGCTACGTTGACGCCGGAAGCGTGACGACACTTGCGGGCTGCCCCCCAGAACATTCTACGCAAAAGATGTATTTCACTGTGTGCTTTGATGTACATGTGACTAATAAACAAATCTTATCTTATCAGCACAGCCTTGCGCTAACTGAGGAAAATAATACCTGAATACTGAGACCTCAAACTTGGCACAAAGCTTATGGTTTATGAGACAATAGTGATCCTTGTCTCCTGGACTACCTGTATTAGACACCTCAGAGCACTAGAAAGATTCCATCAATGCTTTTCTTGCAAAATCCTCCAGGGTAAGGGAACTAACATCAGCATCCTCTCCCAGGCTGACATCTCCAGTTTTGAGGCCTTATTTACACTCCGTCAAATCTGTTAGGCAAGCCATGACATTTCCAAGCCCAACATCAGTCTCCTGAAACAGACACTCTATTTTGAGCTCTGCCATGGGAACAGCTTACAAATAGACAGAGGAAAAAAAAAATCGAGGATGTTTTCAAAATCTCATTGAAAAAACATGCAACGTCCTCATTGACTCCCGTGAAGCCTTGCCCCATCACCATCCGTAGCACCAAGAACCTTCACGCTCTACATGAGGAACATGCAGCAGCCAAGTGTAAATGGCAGAAGGAGCAGATCGCCTCCCAAGCTACCCACTCACCCTCCCTGACCTGTCCTATGGCGAAATCAATGAGTTCCCTTGCCTACCTCATAAGTCACCTCAGAATCTACAGAACAGCCAGAGATGTGGACAGCATTGTTTGCTGAGGAGTTGTGAATGGAGTTAAATGTTCTGCAGTCACCAATGAATATCTCCACTTCTGACATGATGGAAAGAAGGTTGTTAGTGAAACATGATTGGGCCCTGGACACTGATTGAAGAATTCCTGTGGTGACATCTTGGGGCTGGGATGATTGACCTCTGACAATCACAGCCATCTCCCTTTGTGAATTGGAATGTTTCTGCTTGATGCTCATTGACCAGTTTTACCAGGTCTCCTTGATGCCAAGAGGCATCACTCTCATTTCACCTCTAGAATTCAGTCAAAGTTTGGATAAGGCTGCAATGAGGTCTGAGGTAGTCCTGTAGAAACCCAAACAGTGCAGAGAAAAACACCAGAGATCCCCCGGTGTATCTGCTCTTCCCTCCTCCCTCACAGCTGCCTATCACTATCTCTTACTTACACCTGCCTATCACCGCCTTGTGCCCACCCCACCTCCCCTCTTTTGTCCACCTATCATTGCTCTGCTTTTCCCTCCTATATATTGGGCTTCCCCTTTTCCTATCTTCAATCTTGAGGAAGGGTCCTGACCCGAAACGTTGACCACCTGCTTTTCACCATGGATGCTGCCTGGCCTGCTGAGTTCTTCCAGCATCATAGTGTTTTTCATCTGGATTCCAGCATCTGCAGTCTTTTGTTTCCCCAGAGAAAAAGCTGTTTGAATACACTATTGAGGACATCTTCACTGACTGAATGGGCTTCATTAGTAAGTTTGCATTAGTCCTACTTTTTTTGAGAACAGAACATATCTGGGCATTTCCACATTATTGGGTATATTCCAGTGTTGTAACTCCACTGAACCAACTTGGCAAGAGGCACAACCAGTTCTGGGTGCAAATCTGCAGTAGTATAGCTAGGATGTTCCCTGATCTCATAGACCTTTATTTCTTGATTGTTTGTATTTCTTTAGATTTTAGTCATTGTTCTCTATTTAATTCTGCTTTTCAGTATGTTTCTTTTCATCCCCTGCACATTCTCCCACCAATTTGTAAATAGTCCTTCTGTGAGCAACTTCCCACCAGCCAAGTTATGACAGGAGATCTAACTGGCAACACCAAACACTTTAAAAGCTTGATCATTTCCCCAAATTAAAGACCCCTGGAAGAAGTCAAATAGTTTTTTTTTAACCTGGTCTATCAGAAAGATATTGCTGTCACCTAAAAGCATGTATTTTAGTACATTCCCCATATTCTTCATAGTCATAGGATGGACTATAGACTTGGTTCTTGCAGACTTCATGATATTTTGCCCAGACAAATTATTGCATCTTTCCAGAGGGCGAGACCAGACTTAATAGAGGACAATAGTCTTTTCAAGTATTGAATTTGTTCTGAACACTTATCTCCAACACAGCACAAATGTGTTGTCGAGGGAATCGAGTAACACGATTATCCCAAGTGTCTATAATTATGAAAGAAAAAGAAGAAATGTAATCCAATAGATAACAATTCAATTACTGAATGAACAGTGATTGAAGTTCCTTTTTTAAGAAAAGCTGAAATCTTATGACTAGAATTTCATTGCCTTGTAAAAGATGTGCAGTCAGTAAATATGTCTTATAATAAATTAATACATCATAGTGAGTCAACATAAAAATTTATAATTCTTCCAGACCAATTCCTCTGCAATTCCTGTAATTGGAAAATAGTGATAAAATATTTTTTTTAAACTTTTCTTCATAATTACCCCTGCAACTAGCAATCAGTTTTCAATGCCTTTTCCTCTTTAGTAGTGACCCCTTTTGAGTAATGTTTGAGTTCCTTCCGTTATGTCAGGCTCAGCTACATACTTTCAATAGAAGGTAGGCAAGACAAAAGGAACTTGATCCTTGTTTTCAAATACTGATTGATTGGAAATAATAGTGTCTTAATCTGTTTTTTATTTGACACAAGTACAGCTCAGGTAACTGTCATTTTGTTACCACCTGTTCTCTGGGTGGTGACATTCAGCATTTTGAAACTGTCACTCAAGGCCATACTGCCATGCGAGGCCCTACCATTTATGAGCAGTTGGTACTTACCAAGATGATGACAACAATGGATCTGCAAAAAGCAAGTATGTAGCTTACCACATGGTTCAATGGTGGGAAAATGGGGGGAAGCTCACTGCCGGAGATACATTTGTTCCAAGGTGTTAAAATCAAACAAGTGTTTATCGACATCAGTCAAGAACAAGTTAACTGAAGGCATCCTACTGCTACTCCTTACCCTTGAAATTACATTTGCCCTTCAACATTGCACCACTGAATGGCTGTGAATCGATATACTTTGTGCTTTGCTGCGTATGGTTAGTGGGAAAGGACCATCTACAGAATTTGCAGAGGGTTTGTTTTGGAGAAATTGAAAGTTTTTATGTTGAATCACTCAGATGCGTTCATGAACTGCAAGACATACTTATTGACTACAAATCTTTTACAAGGCAAAGAAATTCTAATCACAGGGTTTCAGCTTTTCCTAAAACATTCTAATCACTATTCTTTCAGTAATTAAATTGTTATCTATTGGATTACTTTTCTGTTTTCCCTCATAATTATAGATACTTGGGATAAATGTGCTGTTTGATCCCCAGACAACAGATTTGTGCAGATTTGGAGACATGCACAGTTTATAACTGATTTAACTCTGCTGGGTAATTAAAAAATTGTTGTCTTCCAAATTGTTCACACTGCCAGCTAATCTGCTGACTATCGTTTGATAATTAAGCTAACAATTCATCTATTTTTACTGTTGATATGTTAAATCCTAGAGGCCAAGAAGAGCAAGCAAGGAATTGAGTGCTGGCAAAGAAACCTTTTCTTGTTGAAGATGTAGCATTAGTTGTTGCTTTAAATTTAATATATTCCAGTGGGAATATTCTTCAGCAAACATAATACTGAGGTCAGTTTTCAGTTCTACATAAGTAAGCAAAACAACATTAAGCAAAGCAACATTAACCTCCTACAGATTATACATGTCCTAGGCAAAGACTCTTATCATTCTCTTTCTTTATTATTGTGATGCATGGTAGTGGGATGAAAATAGCTAACAATGTTAAAGGCCATTTTGTATCTATTTTGTTGTTTACAAACACCCCACTTTAATCCTATCCTCTGTTAAATATGATATGAAGATTATAATGTCCATTTGATGCTTGACATATATTTAACATGCAGAAAGTTTACAGATGTTTTGTGAATTAGTTTTTTGTTACCCTGTGCAAGATGAGAGATGTTGGCTCTTGGGAACATCATCAAATATTAGTATTCAGTAGAACAAGGTCATTTATTTCCAAGTTATTAAATTAAGTTCAGTGGATTTCTCCAGTGAATGAATATGATGATTCTCTACCACCGATCCATTTGGTATACCTGATTAACACTGCAAAACTCTGGATAACATATATAGTAGTGGTGTGTGTATAGAGCTTGAGTTTGAGATTAACTTTTCAGTAGGTGCATTTAAAACAGATGAGTAAAGAAACTATGTTTAAACCACAGTTTGGAAATTAAAAAGATAGTAGGTGATCCAACTGTATTATCACATTCCCAGGGATACTTGGTTTTGCATTTATTACAGAATTAAATCTGTTTGCAATGTTGGAATTACCCTCAAGGCTGTGTTTATACTGCATTGGGAATACATTCGGGCAGATTATAAAAACAGGTAATCTTCCTATGCAAATTTATTGCAGTTGGACTGACATTGAACTAAATGAGTAAGGGGTTCATTCAAAATATGTGTAACTGAATCCTGGTAAGAAAAGGATGCAATTCATTGAGCTCTGTGTGATGTGATTTATCTTTTCCCAGCAAATAAATTGGAGAGCAGGATCAACTTTGCTGGGTTGTTGGATTGTGCATGCACCTGCTGTGTCAAATCAAATTGCATTTGGATTTTCTTTGATGTTTAAAAATAAGTGAAAATTATCAATGATATATCCAAGAAATTTTCACAAGCAATCGATTCCAATTTAAAGTTAAAGTGATCTAAATAAAATGTCACTGTGCCTAATTCATGAGTTTTAAGTTGGTAGAATAATAAACAAGTAAACAGGAGAAAGCTTGCGCCCAATAATATACAGAGCTAACCACTCAGAGAGAAGGCAAACCTTATTTCCATGATGAAAAGCAGTTCCAGTGATCATTTCTGGCCTAGCGTGTAAAATTGTATGATAGCCATGTGCATGCTCAGCGTAGTATTTTTGGATCTTGAGCAATCTAGCCAAGAAACTGCAAAAAAACCCAAAATGTTTGAACAATTTTTTGCAGTTTGTTGAGTTGGAAGGGGCAAGAATAACTGACTATAGCCTATTTTCAGCCCATCCGCCATAATTCTAGCTCAGCCAACTCTTCTTGATTGATCAGTCAACTCAGGCATAGAGTAAAACCAGAAAGACCTTAACAAAAGACCTGAGCTGGGACACCAAATTGATACCTACAGACTCCCTCATTTATTCTGATGAAGTTCAAGAACAAAGGTGCTTTTGACTTCTTTATTGCAACACCCTGTTCAACCATGGTTTGAGGGATTCAGATATTTGGGGCTAAGAATGATCAAAGGGTTTAAATTCTGAATAGGTGTGACTTTAATTTCTTTAGAAAATTATTGAATGACCTGTTAATATTATCGTCAGGTTCTTCCTTTTCTCATATTATCCTCGCAAACTATTTAATCGAAACAGCAAGGGAAAAGTATAGGAGAAATTAATGGAGTGAACAGCTGACAGAACTCCAGATTTGATTCCCCATACCCTAGCACTTTGAGAGGTGATTGCATAGATGGTGGAATCATTGGTTTTCTTACCAAAGAATTCTCTCAATTTCAGAACAGTCACCATGGATTAGAAGGTCATAAATTAAATCTATACTCCAAGACGGGAGAGAGGGAATTTGGGGAACTGCAGGGCAGTTGTCCAGATATCAGCAATAAGGAAAGTGCTAAAATCTACTCCTAAGTAGGTGTAATAAGACACTTTGGAAAATCACAATATTATTCAGCTGAGTCACAGCTTTATAAAGGTTTTTTTTTACATCAATTAGAACTTTTTGAGGATACATCTTTTATAGGATATCCCCTTTTCCCACAAATTAATCAAGTTAATCATTATTTACTTTTCATGGGAAACCTGGCAATTAATAACAAGAAGAACCTCTCCACTGTGCTATTTAAATAAGATCTTCAAGTACTTGCAGGTTTGGTGGCAGTGTAAGGCTGGATTTGATTGCAGTGAATTGCAGAAGGCAGGTACTGTGCTTGTTACTGCTCTTCGTGAGGTACAAAACATCCCCCTTCATTGAAGAAATGGATATTTTCCTGGCAATCCTGCAGGCTTGCTAGTCTGATAGGGGAAAAGAGGAAAGCCTGAAGATCAGGGATAGAACTACTCCGAACGGGAGGGAGCAGAAGCTTGTGTGCCTTCATGAGAAGCTATGTTTACAGGGGCTAAGGTTGTCCATGGAAGGTTGTCATAGATCTTTCACCTGCTGCTGACAGAGCTGCAACTTCAGGGACATGCCTGGACTGCTCTGCCAATGGCAGTTAAGATCAGAGTAGCCTTAATTTTGAACCTAGCTCACTATAGGCTACAGGTAGACATCAGGCACATCCCTTATCTCAAGTACATGGCTACATAAAGAGGTGGCACGGTCTCTTTACTAGTCTTCTTTCTCTCTCACACGGAAACACACTCACATCATTGTAGAATAGGCAACTTCCCAGAATTACATGCTGTATAGAACCCATACTGACCTGTATAGTAATCACAAGGACTTTCGTTCCCTTACTGTTCAAATAGTTGGAGATAGTACCCAGAATATCCTGGCAGTCAACATTTTGTACCTGCTGAACTCAGGCAATATACTAACACTGAGGTAATCAGCTATTCCTGTCCTATTCTACAAATTTCCCATGGCTTTGCAGTGAGGGAAGGAAGGGCATGAGGAAAAGAGAAAGGGAGGAGGAGGTAGATCAAGGGAGGAAACAATGCTTCAAGGATTTCTGGGCATACTGTAAGGCAGCAGTTAGTTGCCCTTCATTTTCAGAGAGAAGCCTCTGCAGTGTCAACAAGGTTTCAAGAATGAGATGGTTCTTTCCGTAGGCCTGATGTGTAGCAAGTAAAATCACCCCAGCCAAGTGCAGGCAATGAGCATCTTCAACAGGATAGAATCTAATCACTTCCCACTGACATTCAGTAACTTTTCCATTGCTGAATCCTTCATCATCAATATCCTGGGATGAATTGGTACCACTTCCTTAATCAAGGATTCCAGCATTTAATTAATGACAAGTCTTATACTAGCTGCTCTCCCTTCTTTCACCCTCCCATCTTCAAAAGCAGTGTCAGTCCTCTGTCCAGGACCTAGGGATCTTTGGAAGATTCAAAACAAAGGCAGTGCATCCATGATCTCTGCATATTGCTTTCCTTAGCCATCGACAGTCATTGTTTTAAGTTCCTTCCTCCCTTTTGCTGCCTGATTTGTTTTTAACTTTGTATGCTCTCTGTGCCCTCTACTATGAAGGTAGATACAAACTATACATTTAAAGTCTCCATTATTTCCTTATCCCCAAAAATCACTTCCTCCATTTCCGCCTCAATGGAGCCAACATTTGTAATCATAAAGCAGATGCTGGAATTGAAATAAAAGCAGAAAATGCTGGATGCACTTAGCAGGTCGGACAATAATTGTAGAGAGAGAAACAGAGTTAATGTTTTAGGCTGATAATGTTTCAGGTTGATGACTTTTTATCAGAACCTTGGAAGATCTAAAACAGAGATAGCATATTCATTACAGATGAAAGATCACCAGCCTGAAATGTTAATTTCACTTCTCCTTTCACAGAAGCTGCCAGACCTGCTGAATATCTACAACATCTACAATTTTATTTATTTTTACACCTCTTTATTTTACATACATGTGCTTCCTCTCATATTTTATATGCTCCAACTTCATCAATTTCTTAGTTAACCTATGCCGATCCCTTAAAATACTTTTGATTCTTGGACTACCTTTCTTCATAATATTCTAAACCTTTTCCTTCAATCTAATATTCTCCCTAACCTTCTTAGTTAGTCACCAATGGACCCTTTTTCCTTAATTTTCATGAAATGTATCCTTCCAATAATTATGATATATTTCTTTAAATATCTGCCATTATTCGTCCATCATTAAACCCTTAATTCCCTGATCCTTTTCCCAGCTCTCCCTGCATACCTATAGATTGCTTTTATTTGTTTAAACTTTAATTTTGGACCTAAGATTGTTACTCTTTTACTGAATGTGAAATCATACCATGTTATTGTCATTCTTCCCTTGAGGAGACTTCTCTAGGAGATCATTAGTTAATCCTACTTTATTAGCATTATGAGATTAAAATAGCCTGTTCACTTGTTGGGTCCACAAAATATTTTTTCCAGGAAACTGTCTCAAATGCATTTCATGCACACTTCACAAGGTTACTATGTCAACTTAACTAACCCGGTCAATTTGGAGATTGTTTGTAATTATCCCATTACCTTTGTCACAAGTCCCATTACTTCTTGATTATCGTTCTGTCCATCAGTATAACTGCTATTTAGGCTTCTGTACACTTTTCTCACCAATGCATTTCATATCTGGGTTCCTCAGGTGTATGTCAGCCATGACTGGTATATCTAGTGTAGCCCCATTCAAATGGGTAAGCTTTTCAACCTTCTTTAAGAATGTAGGTGAAAGTTAAAATGTTTTATTTCTGTTTTATTTTATTTTCTATCCATGTTTTGATTAATTTGATGTGTTTTACCAATGTATTGTTTGTTTCAGTGATTTTTTAAAAATTGATTAAATGCAACTCAATTATTTCTAAATGTCTGACAATGAAAAATAGTTAAAGAGAGTTGAAAAGGCCCATAATATCATGAATTGTCAGAAGATCCTCTGTATTCAGGGGTGAGGCCTCAGACTCCACTCTCTAAGGGTGAGTCGATGTTTGCAGACCATTCTGCATGGTCAGATGGCCACAGCAGAGAGGCCTTGAGATGTTGGGGGCCATGCAATCCCAAAAGTATATGTGACCAGAGAGCTAGGGGGATGTCTACAAATGAATTCTTGAATCCTGCTGTTTCAATTACAACTTGGGCCAATATGTCTCCATATTATGTCTGCCACAGCTGAAGTGGTGGAAGTGTCTGTAAACTGTTAAATGTGAGTTTTGAAGTAGGTTAAGTGGCTGAGGGTGTATTGGGGCATTTGATTGATAGAAACAGATTATCTGAGAGTATGTTGTCAAGTAGATGATGGAGGTGTATTGCACTGAGCAGTGAGTGAATCTAAAAGTACACTTGTCAAGAGGTAGAACATATTGATTACTTCATTAGTATTGACGAGAGGTTTAGGATCATTACAAACACGGCATCCATGTCCCAGGTGCTTTATCCTAGCTTTGAAAATATTGGTGGCTTCCTCTCTCTGTTGCTTTGTGACGGACCTAGTGGCTTTCTAAGTCCCTGGGTGGATGAACTTTCTCCTCCTTGCCACCAAGGTATCCAGATTCATGCTGTAAAATTAGAATGATCTATTCTTTAATGGCTTCCAGCAACATCCGGAAATTTTTTGGACTGATTTTGCACACTGGTTGGAGGTAATCAGTTTCTCTCCAAGTGATACAGACATGACTTCAATCAGCATGAGCTGACTGCAATTAATGCTGGCCACCACAAAATTGAGAATAAGCGCTCAATTTTGTGAGTGGCTACTATCAGGAGAACTCAGCAGCTGGGCTGTCTTCACCTGATGCTGAGCCACAAAACACTGCAGTTGGGTCTGGCTGGATGCTACAAACATAATAATAGATGGGAACATTAATTCTATATTCAGCATGCCGAGAGTCAAACGTGCGTGGGATATTCATGCATTGTAACCCCAGTGCACATTTTTCAGTGCATCCAATATTTTCCTGTAAATTTTCAAAACCTAAGATTGTTACTCTTTTACTGAATATCCCACATTTTAACTAGGGACTTATTAGCTGGCAGAATTTATTATGCTGTCAGCTTATTGACTGCTTTTAAAGAGAGAATTTCAAATCACTGAGGGCTAAATTTTGTGGTTACATTGTGCAGGCATATTAAGCAGGTCTGTTCAGTTTAGATTTGCGTAATCTTCTTTGCAGGATTGATATTAAATATTGACTGTGTAACCCAGTCCTGATGTTGCACTGTTTACAAATGCCAGTGATATGACAAGCACCTTACATGGTAAACAGATGAATTAATTCGGAACATTGCATTTAATTCTCTTAGTCAAATTGTTTTAATTTTATTAGGACATGAGAGAATGTGGTTTTGCAGATCTAGCAGACATATGGAAAATCATCTGCTGATCATTTTAGCCCAACCTCTCTAATGGAAATGGGTTTGATAGGCAATTAACAGTTCCGAGAAGCACCAGGAAACTTCCCTGAAGAGAAAAACGCACCCACACAATGGCACTGAGGTCTTTCTTTAGTGTTTGTACATCAGGATCTTGTGATATTATTAGAAGATGACTCCAGACAGAATAAAGCAGTGAAATCATTATTGAGCCTATCCAACAGAAATAAGATCAGCGACAATGTACAGAAATTTTTATTTTAAGTTCTTTGTGGAGCCGAGAAACAGAAGTTCAAGTTCACTGTCATGGGCATACATACCCAGGTGATAAATCCCATGAAAATTAGCTTATTTGCAGCAGCAGCACAGTACATGACAAACATAAATTAATATAAATTATACATAACTTACACAATACAACAGAAAAGAATATAGCAATATCAGTGCAAATTAAGGGAAATATAGTCCGAGGTAGAATTAGGGTTTTTCAGGTCGGTTCAAGAACCTCATGGTGGTAGGGAAGAAGCTGTATGTTGTGGGGGAGAAAAAGGAAATATAGCAAATGAAATAAACGAACATACATTTGGACAGCTTCAGTCATGTTTTGGAGTAACATCCAAGTAATAATTTAAGTCGATAAAGCTCCAATAAATAAAGGACATCACCAGTAATTATTCCCTGCAATTCAGAATCAATAGTTGTGGTTTATTAATATCAATGAAACTATGTGAAAGAAAATCATTACCTAATTGAAAGTCATTAACCTGAAAGCATGTTTGTTAAAGCTGGATGTTAAAGTTGATCTCAAAGGAATCACTACTTAGATCCTGCATTGCATCTGGAACCCAATTGATTTAATTGGGAATTATAGGGCAAAGATTTACGAAGTGGACGTTAGTTACTCTTTGAAATCAGTTTTATTGTAATATTTTAATTATTTATTTGTCTTTGCCTTCTTCATTAATTTCATGATTTTGAAAAGAATAATTGTTAAGTTATTTACTTCAACTTTTAATACTCAAAGATATTTAAAAAATCAGTGACAGTTCCTGCAGCTGACAAAGCCCCCTTCCCCAACTTTGCCGGCTGTCAAAGACTGGAAGGATTGTTTTGAGGCAAGGCCTTCTCATAACACCACTTGAGGCCCAGCCACTTATCTGGGCCGGAGTGCAGAGCCCAATCTGCCCCAGGTAAGTGTGGACTTGAGCAGATCAGAGGTAATGATTCCAAATGGGTTGACTGGACCAGTGTGACTTAGCTTATTGAAATGAAGGAATAACATTTTCCTAGAAATTGGTCTGTGTAGTACCACATTTTTGTATGCTGAATGATCTAATTTTTATTAAAAAAACATAATTAACTTAGTACATAGATCACAAAGTCCATGATATTTGTTTTGGGTCCTCCACACATTCTGATAAGCTAACATTCACGGCCCTCCAGACTTGTATAATGCCACACTACAACATGCAAGTCTGGATACTACTTCCAAGATTTTTAATGGCCTCTACCACCCATGGGTTATTTATGTAGAAGTGGGCTTTCATGGTGCCAGTTACAACTGGGTCAGTATGACCTATTGGAATCCTCCCTTAACAGGCTCCAGCAACCTAACTAAGGCAAACCCGCTTTAAGTCACATTGTTACTTGGCTCTCTCTTAGCTGTGTGAATAAATTTTAAGGGATATTTACATGAAAACTGTAAAATTCATAAATGTGTTCAGTAGAATATCTTGGGTGGATAATCTTGCAAAAAGTATTTGGCATCTGAACAAAGAAATGAATTGGAGCCTAAAGTAGCACTGACACGATTAAATATTTTAATGTTGTGTGTGGTAATTTAATGAAAAATGTGGACCATCAGCAATTTATTAATGCTTCGTGGAAGGTAAAGTAAGTGGATAAAAGCTAGCCATTCAAAGCAAACAGAATTGATGCTACTTACAGGAAAACCAACATTCCTTTTGGAAATCATTTACAAGCACTGTATTTGTCATTTATTTTCTCCAACAGCCAGCATCAAAACAATCCAAAAAGCAGTGATCAGCCAACCTGTTCAGTGATGCTGCCACAGTACATAGACCATGTAGCCTACTGATATAAACAGTCTACTGCTACTAACTATGTTGTTTGCTTCAGTGCACCGATGACAAATTTAAAACTGTGGCAAATACGGGCTGATAAACATTGACATTACATTGTGTAATTTAATCTTATTTTTCTTGGTGACCTTATTTCCAATGCCAGAGAGCCTGATCTCTGATTCCTGGAGTATATATTCTAATTGCTCAGCCAAATCAAGTTTTTTTTAAATGTTAACATGTTCTTAAATATTAACTTAGATTGGATTCCATAATTCAACTTGTATTGGTTGCTTAAGTTGTATTTTACATTGACAACATGTGCCATTTTGACCCAAACAACAATCCTATTTCTATTCTTCAAGTACAAGTAACTATGGACCACAAGAACTGAATCCTGCAAGTGAACATACAGTGACACCAGCCACAGCAACTTCATTTATGAACAGTTCATTGTACCAGCATTATATTGACCATAACTGGGTGGTTGTTCAGAGGACTGAAGAAAATAAATCCATGCAGGATTGGGAAAAACATATTCCTTATCTAATGCATCATAAAATATAGCATCATAGAATGGACAGTTTGGGCTTACCTTTCAAGCTGGTTCTTTGAAGGAATTACCCAATTATTTCCACTCTTTATCATTCTATGCATCTCTTCCTCCTTGTATTTATCCAGTTTTCCTTTGAAGGTTTCTATTAAATCTTCATTTAACACCCTTTTATGAAGTGCTTTCCAGTTGATCTAGTGTACTTTGATTTTAAGAAGACCTTTGATATATGCCCCAAAAGAGATTGTTAAACTAGATTAGAGCACATGGTTGTGGAAATGACATATTGGCATGCTGTGAAGATTTGTTTTGGACAGAAAACAGAGCAGGAATAAATGGGTCATTTTTGGGTTGGGTGGCAGTACCAGTGGGTGCTGCAGGGATAATTACTATGTCCCCAGCTGTTTACAATCTATATCAATGATTAGGATGAGCTGTAATATATCCAAGTTTTCTGATCATACAAAGCTAAGTGGCAGATGAGGAGAATGCAGAGAGGCTTCAACAACCACCTTTGAGCTTGCTGCCAGTGAGAATGCTCTGGGCTGGAGATATCTGCATAGCCAAAGAAAGGGAGAGACATCAACTTCCGTCATACGACCATAAGATATAGATGTAGAATTAGGCCATTCAACCCATTGAGTCTGCTCCTCCATTCAATCGTGGCTGTTTTTATCAACCCCATTGTCTTGCCTTCTCCCTGTAACACTTAATCCCCTTACCAATCAAGATCAATTTTTGCCTTAAATACACCCAATGAATTGGCCTCCACAGCCCTCCATGGCTATGAATTCCACAGATTCACCACCCTCTGGCTGAAGAAATTCTTCCTCATCTCAGTTTTAAGGGGACGTCCCTTTATTCTGAGGCTGTGCCCTCGGATCCTAGACTCTCCTGTCAATCTCAGTGCTGAGCTGCTGCACCACCCCCGCTACCTGTACAACGCCAGCCTTTGCAGGCAACCTCTGCACATCACTCCGTGCCAAGCCACTCTTACCCATTTCATTGCTGTAGGATCGCCAGCAGAGGGATGAGCACTCAATCAGATTGCCAAGACAGTAATGTGCATGGCAGAAGCTCACACCAGTATAGCTTTGTCAGTACCACATCCTTATATGTATAATGCTACAACAATCCTTTTACTGCTGATTCCTTTGGTGTCTGATCCCTGGGAATGCACCCTGACGACAAAGTGAGGTACCCGTGTACATAAATCACTGAAAGTTAAGATGCAGGTAATGAAGGGGATTAGAAAGGCATACTTAATTGCATGTAGGTTAGAGTACAAGAGTAGAGATCATCTATGACCTTACTGAATGGTGCAGCAGGTATGAGGTGCCAATAGGCCAACTCCAGCTTCTGTGTCTCATGTTCTCATATTCGTGTTTGAAGAAAGAAACAGCTTTGCTACACGTTCTGCTACAAGATGATAATTATGATAGTTGATGTAGATCCAACAATATAGCTGTAATATTAATATATTTAATGCATTCATTTTCACCATAAAGTTCACCCATCAGTAAGATGAACTTGGATATGCAGAGGTAACAATTTGCATCATAGCTTCCAGTGCTGAACTATGTTTGGAGAACATGAGCTGGGCATTGATGCTATGACAGTAGGACTAGCCCTATTTATTTTGTTGTTATTTTTCATGCCAGAGATCTTTTCTGTCATTTCATGATGCTTTTTATAGATCATATATTTCCCCAGTTACATATGATCTAATGTTGGTTACAAGTAAAATCTGAGCGTTGTCTGTATAACTAATAGAATTTTAACATTGAAATATTGGTTCAAATATAGGTTTATAGGTTAGTAAGTACAGATGTATTAGATAGACAGGACTTGGTACAAGTTAAGACAGAATGACTTCAAATTTACAGAGGAAGGGAGACCACACAGGACACTGGAAAAATTATGTCTAGAAATAACAAAGGCAAGGATGAAGATTTCAGAACTAGTTGGAGCTGGTATAGAATTTGCGATGGCATTGATGTGGAATCATCTTCTGAACTTTGGAGGATATAAACCTTCCTCCTCTGACATTTTCTTTTGAGACAACCTACACATTCTATTTCTTTTCCAGTAAACCTCCCCTGAACTGCTTCCACTGCATTAAAATTCTTCCTTAAATAAGGGGACACAACTGTACACTGCACTCCAGATGTGGTCTCACCAATGCTCCATCTAACTGAAGCATAACCTCCTTGTTTTTGCGCTTAATTCTCCCAGCAATAACAAATTAGCTTTTCGTAACTATTTTGCATACTAGCCTTTGCATTCATGCACGTGGACACTCAGATCCCTCTCTACATCAGATCTCTGCAGTCTCTTGCTATTTAGATTATGCATTTCTTTTATTTTTCCTGCCTAAATGGGCATTCCATTTTTCCCATTTGCCAAATCTTTGCCCATCCATGTCAAGTTCTATTTGTTATAGTGGTTTCAAATTGGATATTCCAACACCCTTTGTAGAAACCCTTAGTTTAGAATTCCAACACAGTGAGTTCAGTAGGTATGTTTGTTTTCTATTGATACAGCACGCCCATTGTGAAATGACAGAACTGATAGAAAGTGATCTTTTAAAAACAGAAAAAGACCAACCCCACCTACCAAGGGTGTAATCTGGTGCTGTTTTTGCTTGATTATAACTGTAGGCTGAGAAGTAATGGACTAGTACATAGAAAAATGTTTCAAAAATAAATGTGTGCCCTGGATTAATATTGGTTTATCATGGATAAGGAGTTAAAGTTCTCAGAGAAATACATCTCTTTGGGCTTTTACCACCAGATAATGATAGCCTTTTTATGGCAGGTCTCATTAACTCCTTTTTTTCCCTTAACCTTCACTTCAAAGTCTGCAAGTGGATATGTTTTTGTCATATGTTTATATCAATACTTCTGTGAATGTGCACCAATGCCAAACTACCTTTGGAGAACATGAAGTTCATCCTGATAGGGGAATGTGAAGGTGCATCTGGGACCTCAATAAACATCAGGACCAAGAGCCTATCTCCTTGATCAATGAGGTTATAGGATTTGGAAATGAAATGGAGGAGTTCTTGATATATTAATTGGAAAGGCAGGAGTTCATTCACCTCATTCCTTGTGCTATGAAGAATCAATTCTAAAGCTCTAACTTACTACTGCAAATCCAGCGACCTCTCAAATCTGACATGGCAGTTGATAGGCAGATGCAGCTTCTGTGAGATTAACAGCACAGCAGCAAAATCATTCATCCATTTTCATTGATATTCATTTCATATGATTATCTCTTTCTTGACCCAAGTTGTTGGAGGATTTGCAAATTAATAGCGAGTGCCACTAAGCCCATGGTTAATTTCCCAACATAATCTGGGCCAATTGTTTCCAGCAGCTGGTGAAATCTGAGAAGAAAAATTACAAAAATCATAAAAATATAATGAAAGGTGAAATAAGTTTTTGTTTGCCAAAGGTGCTTAAAATGCGCAATTATTTGCAGTGACCATTGTGAAAACAGATTGCTGCTTCATTTACTTAGTTGAATCAAGGGAATGTTAAAGGGTTTGGTGTGCAAAAAAGAAAGTAAATTTAGTTTAGAAAAATACACAGTGCAGACCTGATGGACTGACTGGCATTATTATGTGGCTGTTTCTGTGAACTGTCCTCTAGTTGAACAAATTCATTGACTCACCAAATGACCCAGTAGAACAATTTCTCCTTAACTATTTCCAGCCCTGAGTAGGTTTTACAAAATAAGGTGTATTTTATGGAGCTCCTGAAGCTAACATGTTATGGTGTTAGTGGATTCACTGAACACCATAAGTGAATCATGAAGACACATGTCCGCCTTATACTCTAGAGGGATTATTGATAATGCATAGGGTTATATTTCTCGACAGAAGGTCAGCCAGGCTTTGGTTGTAATTACAACTGTCTTTAAAGTACTTTAAAGAAAGGTATGATGCTGTGCTAATAATATTTTATGTTCAGTTGTTGGTCAAAGATGGGATAAAGATCATTGGCAGGTTAAACCTAATATCGGCTGTCCTAAGGTATTAGAGAAATACAGAGTGGCAGCAAATTTTGAGAGGTAGAAGTTACTCCAGAATGCAAGAAACCTAATAGAAAAAAGGGAAGTTCAGCTCACTATCCCCATGTTGGAAAGAGCTAACAGATTTCATCTCACACCCCAGCTTTGTCCATATAACCCTGTAAAGTATGTCTCTTCCAATAACGTTCCACTGTCTTTCAAAAGATCCCAATGAATCTAATTCCTCTACCCTTTCAAGCTGTGCATTAAAATTCCATATATGAAAAAACATTTCCTATTTTCCCTTCTGTTCTTTGGCAAATTATTTAAGTACAGTTCACATGCTTTTCCCTTTCTTATCCAAAACTG
Organism: Pristis pectinata; assembly: GCF_009764475.1. Taxonomy (NCBI): domain Eukaryota; kingdom Metazoa; phylum Chordata; class Chondrichthyes; order Rhinopristiformes; family Pristidae; genus Pristis; species Pristis pectinata. The sequence continues at coordinate 22,096,756 of NC_067422.1, read as the reverse complement.
CTGGACAAGAAAGTTGCCAACCCACTTGCCAAACAAAATAGTTACTTCTGGCTTTTTCTGTCAAAACCCTTTATATTTTTAATATGACTGGTTTACCTCCATTCAATTTTCTTAACCCAAGGATGAAGAGTTTTAGTTTCATGCCCAGTAAAAGGCTCCTGTGCCATCCCAAGACATTGATATCCTTTTCAAAATGCGGTCCCTGGAAATAGTCATAATGGGAACTTCAGGACAGCTTGGATTTACATGCGTCCATGATCATAGAACATAGAACAGTGAAGCACGGAAACAGGCCCTTCACCCATGATGTCTGTGTCTACCATGATGCCAATCCAAACTAACCCCATTGGCCAGCAATCGCTTCCCTTGCTTCCCTCAGTATCCTTGGATAGATCCCCTCAGGCCCTGGGGACCTATCCACCTTAATGTTTTTGAGACCACCTTGGTCAATTGCAAAAATCCGACATCTGCTGCAGATCTGGTGCAAATCACCATCCATTGGACTCCCTACTGACCCCAGAATAGAGCAGTGATTTTCTAAATTGAGAGTCTGAATGCTGTTCATGTCCATTACTCAGCTTTACACCAAGGAGAGTTGGTAAAAGAATAGTAATCATATTCACTTGAATGGAATAACAGATCCTGTGGGGGGAACAAAAGTCCAGCTCACTGGGTGCTGATTCCCGTGCTTGCTTTCACACACTGGAGCCCCATTCCCATGCTCCACATCACTGACTACAGCCCCAGATCCCAAGCTCAATTTCACTCTGAACAGCCTTGGTTCCCATGCTCGATTTCATTCACCAAAGCCCCAGTTCCCATGCTCCTGTGAAACCTGCTTGGTTGTATTCGCCTTGCTCTCTTAAATCTTACCAGGTTCACCTGGAAAATTTTTTATTCTACTGTTTAACACTTAAAAAAGATTGATTTACAAGTGTGTTAGAGTATTAATAACATCCAATAATCCAGAAAATCAACCAGTCTAGTTCTACCTATATCCCATGTGCCAGATTATTGGAAACCACTGTAGTCCCATTCCCCTTCGCTTTGTTTCCCTGCACCCCAATTTATTCTCTCTCACATTTGTCCATCAGTTTCCCATTGATTCTATTTGACATTAAAGGGTATTTTAAAATAGCCAATTAATTGACCAGTACATCTTGGGGGATGTGGGAGAAAAATGGAGTAGCCTCTTCAAGATAACCCCATTTAGATTAAACTGCCTCTCCATGTTGTTTCACCCAAAGCAGGTTACTTCAAACATTTCCTCTAAAGGTTGTTGATCTGAAAATGTAATGGAAGTATAGATGTAGGAAACCACCCAGTCCTTTAATGATTGAAATGTGTTTTAATCAACCAAGACAGAATTATTAGAAGTGTAGATCTTAAATTTATTGTTAACATCAATATCTATAACTTTTTTATTTGTTGCTAGGTATCCTGCCAGTGAATGCGCTTTTTTATTCTTGGCACCCTTTCAATTTTTTGTGCGTTTAATCAGCAGGCTGATGTTATTTAATGCTTCATGCGCTCAAGAGCATTAGAAGCTTCTGCAAAATTACCCGAGCCACTGAATAATGTATGACACTCCACACCACTGATGGTAGATTAATGCAGGTTTTTTTCATAAGTATGAAAATAACAAAAGCTATGAATGACATTAACACTTAAATTTAACAGTGTACATTGAAATTAAGCACTTTGGATGGACTTAAATTCAATCTATTTCCAAAAACATTAACTGTCATTTCCGGGTGAAATGATGCCATTTGTGAAATTGGGCTAGGCACCTCTGGCCACAATCCAACGTTAGTGTGCTGATGTTTTCCCAGTGTCAGACTGGCACCAAATTATGTCAATCATCCAGAAACACAAGGATATAAATTGGGTCTTGGTGCTCAAAGATCCACAAAATGATTGTCATGGAACAGTCTCAGGAGAACTGGAACATCATGCTATGTTCTTGCTTTACCTGAAATTGAAAGGGACATGCTGCTGACGTAGGGAGACATGACAGGAAAGCTCATACATTCCAAAGTGCTCAGTTCTTTAAATGTGTTTTTTGGAGAATGTAAGTCACGAGAATTTAATGAAAATCAAGAAACTGAAAATGCTGGATATCTGAAATAAAAACATAAAATGCTGGAAACACTCAGCAGGTCAGGTGACATCTTGTGGAAAGAGAAACAGAATTAGCTTTTCAGGTCAAAAATTCTCTGTGATAATTAATGTTGTGTTTAGCCCAATGATAATTTCACAAAAATAGTACAAGTGTAGGACTAGGGGTGGTAGGGAACTCTGGGAGGGCAGCTGCCCTTGTGGTAGGAAGCTCTGCAATGCACAATTGTCAAGACCCTACCCCTCGCAGCTTCCCTGTTCCTCATGGCAGTCTGTATGGTGGTCATGTCTGAATTGCCTAGAAGTTGTGCCTTTACGGGGTGAAGATCTCTTCTGAGTGCTGTGCAGCAAACTGGTGGAAGCCTAGTCACACAGATATTACACCCATCAAGATCTGTCATAATGTCATTCAATGCCTCTTGCGAAGTAGAAACTAATTAATGCCATTGCATGCTTTTTAAACAAAAAATTCATGATCTTTTGGGGGACTTGATACTATTGCTACACAAAATGATATTTTAGATACCAAAAAATCCAATTTCTAGGCAATTGTTTTGTCCATCAAATGTTTTGCTCAATAGGAATTCTATCAAGGTGTGCCATAATTTCAGCTTGTGTGTAATATCTGCTGAACAAAAATGGTTGATAATTTATCTGGCTTTTCTTCCTGCACAAGTGATATAAGACTTGCAGCTTTTCTTGAAGACAAACCCAATTTAAATGCAAGACCATGCATGGTGTAAACACATTCATATTGTGATTTTTTAAAAACAATTTTCATGTTTCAGAGGTGATTAAATCTCTTGGTCTGACCAAGATTCCTTCACTCAGAAATTATAGATGTTGAAATGTTCATTTTGGCCATTGAAAGTGGATACGATGTGGCATAATTTTTGAGCCATAATTATATACAGGAATGTAGGATTTTGTCACACTACCACATAGACTGAGAGTTAATGTAGAATGTGAGAAGGATTCAATAAACCACCATTAGCAATTTTTACTTTAGTTAACTATATATACTTGCATTGTCACACCTTATGATAATTTATCTAATATCAAAGGAATAACTTTCCTCTGTTTTTGCCAGATTAAAGGCAATGATCAGGTAGGTGGTTTGAAAAGTATAGTAAAGGATTACCTTTATCCCTTTGAGGCTACAAATATCAACTGCATGACATCTATGGTTTGGATGATATAGGTGCCAAATTGGCACCATTTTGGCATCTAGAGCTGATTTGATGCCAAACACTGTCAACTTGGAGTTCAAAGCTCCAGCTTGCTCCATGTTTTAACCACAAGATTTACATATGTTGAACAGCAGGAAGGATTGCCACCAGCACTTTTTGTTGCTGATTGATTTATAGTAGTTGTTGCTGTGATTTTGTAAGTGCTTGCTGCTTTCCAGAAGTCCTTGGAGTTGATAAAACCCTGCAGAGAGTGGTACAGCAGCTGCTAAAAGACTCCTGACTTCAAGGATTCTGCATGAACCAGACTTGGGTTCATTAGTATGTGTTCCCTTTGAGGTACAACATAACTGGGATGTTGGGGATAATTGGGGATGCACAGAACAGGATAAACTGAAAAGGGAGAAGAATGACCTTGATATTCAAGAAGCAATTCTCCTACCTTAATCTCACTGAGGAACAGTACATGTGATACCTCCACTTTAATAAGGACAACATTACTGCATTATGGCAACTGTTCCAGCCACAACAGCAGCCCCTGAGCAGAATTCTGCAGTCCTTTACATAATTATAGTTCTACCAGCTGCAGAGTGGCACAGCTAGTAGATTCGCTGCCTCACAGCTCTAGATACAAGGGTTCAATCCTGACCTCAAGTGCTATCTGTGTGGATTTTGCCCATTCTCCATGTGACTGTAGGAGTTTCCTCCGGGTGCTCTGGTTTCCTCCCTCATCTGAAAGATGTGCTGGTTGATAGGTTAACTGGCTACTGTCAATTGCCCCTTATGTGTAGGTGAGTGGTAGAATCTGTGAAGAGTTGAAGAGAATGTGGGGTGAATAAAAACTGGAATTAATGTAGGATTAGTGTAAATTGGTGATTGATGGTAAACCCAGATTAAGTGGGCCAAAGCACAGACCAAATAGATTTGTAAACGCAGAAGTCACTGAGACAGTTGGAAATCCTAGAGATAGATTACTAAATTACAAAACCTGACAAGAGGCTGAAGAAGATTTCATTTGCTGGTTTTGCGTAGATAGGTGAATGCATTTAGCCCATTTGATTTTGAGTGTCCCAGCCAACTATCAATCAATAATACGACACTCAGTGACTGACCAAAGTAGAACTTCTTCAGAATTTAGTGCCCCCTAACTGCAAAAGTCATTAAAAAAGGAACATCATGGCAGTTAATTTACTGCCGTTGGAGGAGCCTTTGAAAAGCATCATCACATTTTATTCTGCCTCCAAAATTTATTCCGTTGAAATCAATAAAATGTATTTCCAAGGCAGAGCACAACTTGCAGGCATTAACATTTAGTGCATTTGGGGATACTGAATGGTGAATTTCAAGACATCAGTATTTTGGAATTTGATCACTTCTATGTAGTCATAATTCAACCTTCATTTTTTTCTCAATTCATTCTCATTTAACTGACAATACAGCAGTATGCAAAACCGTTACAAGCATCCAGATGCTGATTGAACTTGCTTTTAACAAAAGAAAAATTGCTTGGTTGTCAAGTCCCATTGGAATATCATTAATTGGTAGTCACACACATTGTCATCACTGTTCAGATTACTCAATAGCTGCACGGCTGCCAAGTGCGACCAATGTGAACATTAGTATCTTCTGTCAACAGTGGCTCTGTCAGATGCTGTAGGGGAAACATTGATTTTTTTCAATGTGAAATCTGGCACAGAATTCACAATAAAGATGGTATAATTGATCTTAAAGATTCTGATTAATAACTTTGAGTGAGATTCCTGAGTATCAATTAAATATGAGTCATTTCCTTTTATATTACTTTGAATAATATTTTTATACAATTACATAGCACTGTGCCGCATAAGATTCCAGCGCATTGCAGCACAATTTAGGATGGTGTTAAAAGGAAGTGAAGTACGGTACTTGCTTTGACTAAATATATGATCCTTTGCATTTGACTGATGCATTTATTACAGAAATAACATCCAAAGATGCATGTGTGTAGCTTTTCTTTAAAAAAAACTATCATGACTCCAAAAAGGGAGACAATAAGGGATGAGTTTTATAAAAGCTGTTAAGCAATTTTCGATGTTTAAACTACCAACTATTTACAGAATCTCAAGAAGGTAAATAAGGGTCATACTGAAATGGATAATATTGAGCTTCTTGAGTGTTGTTAGAGCAATGCTCATCCGGGTAAGTGAAGAATATTCTATCACACTTCTAACTTGTGGCTTGCAGATAGCGGAACATCTTTGGGGAAACATATGGTGAGCTATTTATTGCACAATAGCTGACCTCTGGCCTACTCTTGTAGCCACAGTAGGTATGTATGTAGTTGGTCCAGTTAAGTTTTTTAATTAATGAAGATTCCAGGATGTTGATGGTGGGGGAGTTGTTGACAGTGCAGTGCTTTAGAAAAGCACAAAGAATGGAAAAAGCAAGGTCATGCACTGATCTAAACACAAGCATGATAACTTACTCTTTGTAAATTTCATGGACTAGAACAAAAGCAGAACATCAGAACAAGTGCTGAGCGAGTGATACATGGTACTGGGTAGGCTAAGGGAAATAGAATATACCCATTAAATAGATATTTTGCCTAAAAAGCAATCTGGAAATGTTGAGTAATTCTAATATAGAAGTGCCCTTATTTCTAGTATTTGTTTTCTAAAAGAATTACATTGAAGGTGAATACTAATCTTTGAATTGCCGTTGGAATCACCATTTAATGCACTTATCCAGGTGAGATACAATTTTTTAGGCTGATTTTGTCCTTGGAGGAACTGAGCTATAGATTTACCAGAGCGATGCCTGACCTCCATAGGTTGAATTGCTAGGAGAGATTACAGATACAAAAGTTGGTTTTGCCCTACTCTAACTTTACAAGGTTAAGAAGTGACATGATTCAACATATTATAAGAAACTCGCAGTGGAGACAGGCAGAAACTAGGTTCACTGATTGTGGAATTAAGGGTTCGGAACATAGTCTAAAGATTAGAGCCAGGCCTTTCAGGATTGAGTAGGACACCCCTGAACATGGAGTGTGTCATGGAAATTTGGAGCACTCTATTACAATGAACAAGTGATGCTCGGTTGGCTCTCAATTGTAAATCTGAGATGGATTGATGTTTGATAACCAGAAGTATTAAAGAATATGGGAATAAACTGGTATTAGAGCTAGATCACAGGTCAATCATGTTCTTGTTGAATGATAGAATGGAATTGCTGGGATAAGTAACCTATATATTATCTTTAGTTTTGTCATTACCTATATTCAATTGAATTTTTCAAGATTTGAACAATGAAACATTTACCTATTCCAAATGATGTCTACTTATATTTAACCAAATGTCATCCTAAATTAGTTCAACTGAATATTTAAATCATTCCTGGGACCATGTATTTTAAGAAGCACTATTACATTGTTATCTTGGAGGAAGCAATACCCATTTCAAAGATGGTGTGAACTTTCGAAAATACACTTAAAATCTCACTTTCAGCTAAATTAAGTAATCTTTTTGCACAATATCAATGTAGTCTGATTTACCCACTGATTAGAACACCCTTAAATTGTTCCATTAACAATGCTGAATCAGCTCTTGTTGTTCCTTATTACTGGTTTCTGAGTTACAGCTTAGATTGCTATAGCATCCTCAATCACCCAGTGAGGAAAATACACCCAGAGTTTGCAACAAGAGCCAAACTGCTCACCCTTGCTGCTGGTCTACAAGGCAGGTGCATACATTTGAAAATCCATTGATGTTGACTAGCCACTTGTCCAGATCCAGAAAGGCTGGCAACTGTACAGTGGGTGGAATAACTTGTCATTGTGTGGATGAGCTAGGATAAGTCCCACCCACAAAATAGCTGATGAAATTTCTGACAGCCTGGTACGTGCCCTTCTCTCTTGCAGCCATTGACATGAGTGAGCTGTTACTGCACCAAGTCAGATTGTATTCAAGTTCACATGCAAATGCAGGGGGGGATTTCAGCAAGTTCATGCTCCATCATTGGATTCCACAAGGAATTAAATGTCGGCGATCTGTCATGAAAATGCCAATGTGGAGTGGCTAGCAAGTTTGTTCCTCAGGCAGAACACCTACTGGAACTTCTGGCATTTCAAAGCTGGTTCCAGCCCAACTTTCAAGACTATTCCCCTATTCATTTGAAATTAATCCTTTATCCTACATGTTGTATTTACTCTGCTTTATACCTATGTATATTTCTGTTCGTGTTTCAAACATCTACACAATCTATTGACAGTTAACTAAGCATAATGTACAAGATATATATGCAAATAGAACTAAATTAATAATGTTTGAGAAGAAAATGGTTTTAATCAACCGAATGACTTTGTAACACTTCACTGTAAATGATTAATCAAGGAGAAAGATTCAAAATTATGAAGTACGTGACTTAAGTATGTAAATTATGAGAAAAAGTATTCATTCAGCTCTCAGAGTTGCGTAATCAAAATTGCTGTAAGCTTCATTTACTTTTCGATGAAGCAGTGATAGAACCATTAATTCAACATCGTTGCTGTGCTGTGCTGGTTAAATATGCTATCTGTTTGTTAATAAAATAAAAGTAATCCAGTTTAATTACTGGAACATTCTAAAGATTTGACAGCAAACCATACTGTTGAGGGAATTTCCATAGACTTCTTTACTTAACAATTAAACAGTTACAACACACAAATTACAAAGGAATAACAGAATCTGGAACAAGTAGGCAATTATACCCTGAATCAGCAGACAGCTAGATGGCCCTGAAGATCCCTTCCTTTACTTCCACTAACTGCAAATAATTGATCATATTGTGCTATTTTACAGGAATTTTGGGCCACAGTCCCTTTGTTGATCCACATCTGATTTAAATGTTAAAATAACCTTAGAACTTTAATCATCTTTGTAAGTCATTATGGCTAACATATTATAAATCAAAATATACTTTAAACATCTGTACTTTGAATTTCCTGAAAATCTTCTGACCTCGTATCCCATTTCTATGGCAAGAGCATCTATGAAACTTTGTTACAAACAGTTTTCTTGAAGAATATCCAAAGCTCTTTTGAATTATTCATTATCTCAAATTACGTCTTCTTAACTTCAATGTTTACTTAATTTCCTGTTTCCCCTTATTGCCTTTTTCTTATCATTTCTTCCATTTGGTTTCCTGCAGACTCTCTCTCTGCTGTATATTTTAAATTATGATAGAAGGAATGTGCAGCATTGTCTTTATTGGGTCTGAGTTTATTCATAGGTTCTTAGCAAGACCTGAAGTTCATGCATCTCTGCATTTCAAAAGACACATTGGCCAATTTCTGCCCATTGTTCTTTTGACTCTGATGTTAACACTGTTACTGTGGTCTGAATTTATATGCTTTCAGTAATTGCAACTGGATATGTACTTCATGCTATTTACCCAGCAATGCATTGCCATCCTCATTATTCACATCACTACAACATAATCACGTGTCTTAGTTTTCTATAGTGCATTCTTAAGAGTGCAATGGAGCATTGTTCGTAAGGTTATAGAGGCTGTAGATAGGGCTTTAAACTAAATAGTAGGGGGCTGAGTTCAACAGATTCAAAAAGTATGGATAAAGTAAAAGGGAAGGAAAGTGCAGGAGAGGTTACTGAAGTCTCCAAAATAAAGAATAAGACAGGAAGTTGAGAAAAGGATAAGAATTTAACTTCAGGCAACATAGAGACAAATTTGAGAAGGGTGGTGAATACAGGACTGAATGTGTTATATTTGAATGCACGCAGTGTACGAAATAAGGTAGATGAGCTTATAGCGCAGTTAGAAATTGGCAGGTATGACATTGTGGGCATCACAAGAGTCGTGGCTGAAAGAAGATCACAACTGGGAGCTTAACATCCAAGGATACACAACCTATTGAAAAGACAGGCAGGTGGGCAAAGGGCGTGGGGTGGCTCTGTAGGTAAAAAAATTAAATCAAATCCTTTGAAAGAAGTGACATAAGATCAGAAGATATAGCATCCTTGTGGGTAGAGTTAAGAAAATACAAGGGTGAAAAGACCCTGTTGGGAGTTGTGTACAGGCCTCCAACTAGTAACCAGGATGTGGGGTACAAATTACAACAGGAGATAGAAAAGGCATGTACAGTAAAAAAAGGGCAATGTTACAGTAGTCATGGGGAATTTCAATATGCAGGTAGATTGGGAAAGTCAGGTTGGTACTGGATCCCAAGAGAGAGAATTTGTAGAATGCCAATGAGATGGCTTTTTAGAGCAGTTTGTAGTCAAGCCCACTAGGGAAAAGGTAATTCTGGATTTGGTGTTGTGTAATGAACCAGATTTGATTAGGGAGCTTAAGGTAAAGGAACCCCTAGGAGGCAGTGATCATAATATGATAGAATTCACCCAGCAATTTGAGAGGGAGAAGCTAAAATCAGATGTATCGGTATTACAGTTGAGTAAAGGTAACTACAGAGGCATGACAGAGGAGTTGGCCAAAGTTGATTGAAAGGGGACCCTAGCAGGGATGACGGTAGAGCAGCAATGGCAGGAGTTTCTGGGAGTAATTCAGAAGACGCAGGATCTGCTCATCCCAAAGAAGAAGCAGCATTCTAAAGGGAGGATGAGGCAACTGTGGCTGACAAGGGAAGTCAAAGGCAGCATAAAAGCAAAAGAGAAGACATACAATATTGCAAAAATTAGTGGTAAGCTAGAGGATTGGGAAGCTTTTAAAAACTAACAGAAGGCAACCAAAAAGCAATAAGGGGAGAAAAGATGAAATATGAGAAATATGAAGGTAAGCTAGCCAATAATATAAAAGAGCTTAACAAAAGTTTTTTTCAGATAGATTAAAAGAGGCAAGAGTGAACATCGGACCACTAGAAAATGACACTGGAGAGGTAGTAACAGAGAACAAAGAAATGGTGGACGAACTGAATAAGTATTTTGCGTCAGTCTTCACTGTGGAAGATACCAGCAACATGCCAGAAATTCGAGGGAGTCGGGGGCAGAAGTGCTTGGGAAGCTGAAAGGCCTGAAGGTGGATAAGTCACCTGGACCAGATGGACTACACCCCAGGGTTCTGATAGAGGTAGCTGAAGAGATTGTGGAGGCATTAATCGTGATCTTTCAAGAATCACTAGATTCAGGAATAGTTCCAGAGGACTGGAAAATGGCAAATGTCACTCCACTCTTTAAGAAAGGAGGGAGGCAAAAGATAGGAAATTGTAGGCCAGTTACCCTGACTTCAGTGGTTGGTAAGATGTTAGAGTCCATTATTAAGGATGAGGTTTTGGGGTACTTGGAAGCACATAAAAAAAAGGCCAGTTAGCATGATTTCCTTAAGGGGAAATTTTCCCTGACAAATCTGTTGGAATTCTTTGAGGAAATAACAGGCAGGGTAGACAAAGGAGAGTCGATGAATCTTGTTAACTTGGATTTTCAAAGGCCTTTGACAAGGTGCCGCACATGAGGCTGCTAAACAAGATAGGACCCCATGGTATTACAGGAAAGGTACTAGCATGGATAGAAGATTGGCTGATTGGCTGACTGGCAGAAGGCAAAGAGTGGGAATAACGAGGGCCTTTTCTGGTTGGCTGCCAGTGACTAGTGGTGTTCCGCAGTGGTCAGTGTTGGGTCTGCTACTTTTCACGTTATATGTTAATGATCTGGATGATGGAATTGATGGCTTTGTCACAAAGTTTGCAGATGATACAAAGATAGGTGGAGGGGCAGGTAGTGTTGAAGAAGCAGGGAGTCTGCAGAAGGACTTAGACAGGTTGGGAGAATGGGCAGAGAAGTGGCAGATGGAATACAGCGTAGGGAAGTGTACGGTCATGCACTTTAGTAGAAGGAATAAAGGGGTAGACTATTTTCTAAATGGGGAGTGAATTCAGAAATCGGAGGTGCAAAGGGACTTGCGAGTCCTAGTGCAGGATTCCCTAAAGGTTAGCTTGCAAGTTGAGTCAGTAGGAAGGAAGGCAAATGCAATGTTAGCATTCATTTCGAGAGGACTACAATATAAAAGCAAGGATGTCATGCTGAGGCTTTATAAGGAGTTGGTCAGACCACATTTGGAGTATTGTGAGCAGTTTTGGGCCCCATATCTAAGGCAGGATGTGCTGACATTGGAGAGGGTCCTGACCATTTTAATCCTATAGGTGACAGATGTAAATCGAATGTGGCTTCTCTGACACATGTGTTTTGGTCCTGTCCTCTTTTGGAAAAATATTGGAAAGACATTTTTAACATTATCTCAACTGTATTGAATATTGATTTACAAACTCACCCTATCACTGCAATTTTTGGACTACCAACGATAGAGTCTCGCCATTTATCTGCTTCTGCTTACCATATGATTGCCTTTGTCACATTAATGGCCAAATGATCCAGTTTGCTTAAATGGAGGGATCCAATACCCCCTACTACTACTTTTCAATGGTTTTCTCAAACTATATCATGTCTAAACTTGGAAAAAATTAGGAGTGGTACTATTGATCCTTCGCTTAAATTTGAAGACATTTGGAGTCCTTTTATTCAATACTTTCATATGATATAGATCCCTTTTCAATAACTTTTCAATTTAAAGGAACGGAGCTGACAACATAATATTGCTCTGTTTTTATTGAGAAATTTCGGTCCATTTTATTCTTTCTTTTTTTCATTTCTTTTTTTTTGAAATTTTCTTTATAGTTTAGTTTGTTATATTATTTACAATTTTTTTTATTGATTTGGGGATTTTTTTATATATACAATAAATCTTTTTCTTTCTTCTCTTTTATATTATATTCATCTACTAAGAGATCGTGAGATCTAAAGATTTTTTAAATATTTTATTACTTTTTATGATTATCTATGTCATGATTGCTCTCTTGATCTCTTTGAATTACATGTACAATCATTGATGTTATATATTAGTCTGTATTAATTTGGAAACTAATAAAAAGATTGAAAAAGAAAGAAAGGAGAGGGTCCAGAAGATGTTTACAAGCATGATCCTGGGAATTAAAGGATTAACGTATGAGGAGCATTTGATGGCTCTGGGCCTGTACTCGCTGGAGTTCAGAAGGATGAGGGGGGATCTCATTGAAACCCACCAAATATTGAAAGGCCTGGATAGAGTCAACATGGAGAGGATATTCCCAGTAGTGGGAGAGTCTAGGACCAGAGGGCAAAGCCTCAGAATAGAAGGACGTCCCTTTAGACCAGAGATGAGGAGGAATTCCTTCAGCCAGAGAGTGGTAAATCTGTGGAATTCATTTCCACAGACGGCTGTGGAGGCCAAGTCATTGGGTATATTTAAAGCGGAGGTTGATAGGTTCTTGATTAGTACGGGCATCAAAGGTTACTGGGAGAAGGCAGGAGAATGGGATTGAGAAGGAAAAAATGAATCAGCCATGATTGAATGGCAGAGCAAACTCGATGGGCCGAATGGCCTAATTATGCTCCTGTGTCTTATAGTCTTGTTAATGTGGAGGAACAACAAACGTTTTGGCCACCATACTGGTGTATCAAAATCCACTTGGAACTGAGGCGTGATGTTCTTGAAAATGTGGCACTCTATACAATTTTCCAAAGGTAAATGCAGTCTTCCTCCTGCCCCTGTCTTCTAGGCTGCTGCTTTCAAGGACCTATCTACCATGGCCCTACTCTGATTCTGGTGCTCCCATTCTCCAATATCACCCCTTGGTTGCTAGAGTCTGCGAGCAGGGGTAGGTTGGTAGGTGTGGCATTGGGGAGGAGGTACTGGAGCCAAGCACGTGTGTGGTGTCTAGGGATCAGGCCAGCTGTGGAGATCAGGACAGGGAAAATAGCCATACAGCTTGTGGGAAGAGAGGCCAGGCAGCAGCTTTGGGGATAAGCTGACCAATGGTTTTGGAGAAGTGAAGCCAAATACCACATTGGGAGGTTGAAGCTGGCCAGCGGCATATCAGAGATGGGGCTGACCACCAGCTTCAGGGAAATTAACAGCAGTGGTGAGGATTCAGGGTCAGCATTAGGAGAGGAGGCATAAGAGGGAAGTGCTTCTGAGTCAGCATCAGTGAAGGGATTTGGAAGAGTGAGTTTCAGGGGAGGTGGGGATATTGGGGGGGGGGGGGTGGGGCTGACATTAATGTTGAAGGAGGTGAATGCGGGGATTGGCACCATGATCAAGATAAGGCAGAATGGATTTTGGCTACATGCAAGCAACGGCATTATGGAGGAAGGCACAAGATGGGGCAACACTTACCTCATGTCTCCCAGTTTAATACTGTGGGATTAAAGGCCATGTTCCACTGCAAATTCCTTATCATGAGCTCACACAGGGAAACATGATTCAACTTCCCCCTCAATGATTGTCCTCATCACACCGAGCTTGTAAGGGTGACTTAAAGTCAAAAATTTCCAAGAAATTTCCCAAATGGCATGATTTGACCCAGAAATTATTAGAAACAAAATTTGCTACGATTTAAAATGAATTTTAATGCGAAGTGTTGAATAAACCGGTGCTTTATGATTTAATTTTTAAAGATCACTCTTCAAACTAAAATTAGTCCTTAGTTACCAAGACATGATGCATAATACCTCTATAAACAGCAAAACAGCTCAAAGGAGTATTCTGACAATTTACAAATGTTTTATTCTGCAGTTTGCATTACAGTAAGTTTTTAGGTTTATAGAGATATTTTAATGAAGGTTCCAATATATATAATGATAAATGATTCCAGATTTATTTTTATATTCCTTGTTGCTAATGTAGGCATGACGACAACCAAATTTATGTGGCAGGTTTACAATATTAAGCTCACCATGCTATCAAACTAAAGATATGCTTCCTGTGGGATATGGTAGAAATGGATTGCAGTTAATTACTTTTCTGTTGGCAGTGTGCTTCATGGCATATTCACACCTGAGTTAAGAAATTCTAATGAGAAGAGTATTTAAAATACTTTGTGATCTACCATTGCTTTGCTTAGTGATGATCTGCTGTCTAAAATGCACTTTTATAAGATAAAATATCTTTATTAGTGACATGTACATCGAAACAAACAGTGTAATGCATCTTTTGCATAGAGTGTTCTGGGGCAGCCCGCAAGTGTATCTACGCTTCCAGCGCCAACATAGCATGCCCACAACTTCCCAACCTGTATATCTTTGGAATGCGGGAAGAAACCAGAGCACCCGGAAGAAACCCATGCAGACACGGGGAGAACATACAAACTCTTACAGACAGCGGCCAGAATCAAACCCAGGTCGTTGGCGCTGTAATAGCGTTACGCTAACTGCTACACTGCCATGCCTGCCCTTACCTGCACTTGAACTATTTAACTACTGAAGTGGAGCAATATTTATACCAACTGTTCCTTTAAGCCTTTCTCTCAATCTCCTCAGCTTGGATGGGTGGGTGATGAATAATGTTGAGGCCAGTGGATGGTGCTAGATATATCAAAAGGCTGCATTTTTTGACATAAATTAGAAGCTGGTTTTCATGTGCTTTCATAGATTGATAGTTATTGATAACTCTCCGATATACAGTCTTTGGGAAACTACGCATAATCATTGTCAGAAAATAATAAGGAATTGACTGATACTTTCTTCATAGAGATCTTTAGTCATCTTCTCAAGGAGGACTTCAGCACTTCCTTGAATCTTTTCCTCTCATTTTTAGTGGTTTGCATGTATAAGCAATTTTTTTTTGACTGAAATGGGAAAGAAGTAAATACCAACAAGTCTCCCATTGAGTTACAATGATAAAAGGGTGTGCTGTTTTATGATAATTTTTTTATGTCATATATAATTTAGCAAACTTAGATGATCTGACTTGGCATTGCTCATAATGTAACATATCCTACAGTGAACTTTGGATACTGCTGGAGAATTTTATTTACAGTAACAGCTATAGGATACAGAAGCTTCTAACAAGTATGTTCATTCTAACTATAAGAAACTCACTCCATGCGATGCTTGCGTGATACATGGTGATATCACTGCATGCTCTGGCCATTTGACTTGTTTACATAACTATATCAAAATACAACAGGCAAAAAGAATGTAGAAATCGTTTCTGGTGTAAAGCATTGAGCTGCATTGTGCTGGACATGGCCTACCACCCAAAGTTCCTGACTTCTCCTGTGGGCCCAGTGTGAAACAGTCAGGCGGAATCTGCGGAAACAGAAACAGTTAATGTTACAGATTGATGAACTATAACTGGGCAGTCCTGTCACAGGAGTGGATAAGCTTTTTATCTGCAATTGTAGAATTCAATGCAGCATATTAATTGGAAGATAAGATGTCATTATTCAAGCTAATGTTGAAACTAAGGATGGAGAGATAGGAGTGGGAGTGGATGGAGAATTAAAGGAACAGGCACCTGGAAGCTCAGGGTTATCCTTGCAGGCTGAAATTGAGGTGATCTACAAAGCAGTCAACAAGCCTGCATTTGTTTTCTCCAATATAGCAGAGATCACATTGTGAGCACTGAATGAAGTACACTGAGTTGGAAAAAGTACAAGTGGATCAGTGCTGCTGGAAGGAGTGTGTGTGTCCCTGGCTGCTGAGAAATGGAGAGGTAAGAGGACAGTTATTGCAGTTCTGGAAGCTGCATGGGAAGGTGGCGTGACAAAAGGGAGTGGATGGAGATGAAGGTGGAAGTGCCAGTGAGGGAAAGGTCCCTTTTGAACAGTGGAAGTGAGAGAACAATCTGTTTGGTGCTGGCATTGCTAAATGCAGCTGAAGTTGTGGAGAATCAGCTGGTGAATGTAGAGGTTGGTGAGTGGAAGGTGAGGCCACAGGTAACACTTTCCCTGCTCTGCTAAGAAGGAAAATGGCTGAAATCAGAAGGATGGGAACTAGAACGGATGCAATTGAGAGCCCTGTGAACTATGATGGTGGGGAATCTGTGCTTAATAGTATGTGCAGTTTTTTTTAAACTGATTACTGAATAAACAGCTGAACATTTGCACTTCCTTAAAAATGCTTAATATTGGGTTGATACCACTTTAAGATTTGTACCATATGACTAACTTCTTTCTGTGCATATATGAAAACAATGGTTGGTGTGGAACACTTCATAGACTCTCTTTGCCTCTGGACTGATCCTGCCTGATTGTGTCGCCATTTTAGGAATAACATTGTTGGTTTTCTCTCCAAGTTCTATTGTCTGATAAAGCACTTTGTTGGCTTAAATAATCAGGTGTCTTCCAGTGTCTAAGTGAATGACTGAGAGAAAGATACTGAAAAATGTCAGATGAAATTATGAAAGTCAGACGTCATGCTTAAATTGGAATACGGAACTCCAGACATGATGAGAGATATGAACCGCGTGATTCACTTGAGATAGTACACACTGGTGCAAGTGAAGCCGCCTCTGGCTTCCAGCCAAGAAAGTTGTCTAATGAATGGATATAGTGAAGTTATAGTTAAGAGTTCATGCTCTATGTTAAGCTGGCTATAGCAGATAAACTGGGAAAAAACAAAGGTTAAGATGTATTGTATCTTGTTGACCACAAGGACAGGGAATTGTACCATACCATAAAGCACTCAAATGAGACTCTGGATAATGGATTGGTTGCATTACAACAACACTGCAATCTGCCCAGAAATGAAACTCTTGATTGTTACCAATTCTTCACATGCAATGAAGTGAAGGTGAACCATTTGATATTTCATGGGCTAATACTGTCTGCAAATAACTGCCATTTTGGTGATTTGATGGATACATTTATCAGAGATCAAATTATTTGTGGAGTTCAGGCTGGGGGAATGTTTACCATGTGAGCCAGAGTTAACTCCAGAGAAGTGCTTACAGACATGTAAATCTGCTGATCTATCCAAGTCCAGGCTTGAAATGTTAGATGGTTGAAGAAGCAAGTACATATTGGTGAAGTGCGCAACAAAAGGCAAAATGGGAAAAGTGGCTTGGATCCTGAAAGCCAAAACAAAAGAAAAATAAATTTCCTTTGTATGGGGGAAAAGTGCATGTGATATGGACTAGAAAATTATTTCTACAAACAGTGAAAATGACATAATAAGTTCATGGTGGGTTAATTGAGCTTTGCACAGATAGGCATATGGTTAGATTCACAGTACCAGTTGAACATGGTTTATTTAGTGCCAAATAAAGTCAATACAAGGAACATCCATTAGATGTCTCTTTATCAGGATGTTGGTGCAAGAGCAACTAGTGACATTGCCAAAGAGTTCTGGTCGCTGCATTACCTGGAGGATGTGGAGGCTTTGGAGAGGATGCAGATGAGGTTCACCAGGACGTTGCCTGGATTGGAGAGTATTAGCTATAAGGAGTGGTTGGACAAACTTGGATTATTTCACTGGCGCATCCGAAGCTGAGGAACAATCTTACAGAAGTATATAAAATTATGAGAAGCATAGATGGAGTTGGTAGTCAGAGTCTTTTTCCCAGGATAGACATGTCAAACATGAAAGGGCATAAGTTTAAGGTGAGATGGGGAAAGTTTAAAGGAGATTTATGAGGCAAGTTTTTTTTTGCATGGAGGTGGTAGGTGCCAGGGGAAGTGGCAGAAGCAGATATGATAGCAATGTTTAAGAAGCATCTAGAATTCTTAACATTGAACAGGCAGGGAATAGAGGGATATGGACCTTGTATAGACAGATGCGATTAGTTTAGATTGGCATCATGGTCAGCACAGACATCATGGGCCAAAGGCCCTGTTCCTGTGCTGTACTGTTCTATGTTCACCTTCTTGCAAAAGCAACTTGTCCACTTGAAGCAAGCCACCAGTCTTAAGGGCATACAGTTAAAACCAATGAGTCATATGTTACTTATTTACAAGCCTACATTTAAGTCT
The DNA here is from genome assembly GCF_009764475.1 of Pristis pectinata. Taxonomy (NCBI): domain Eukaryota; kingdom Metazoa; phylum Chordata; class Chondrichthyes; order Rhinopristiformes; family Pristidae; genus Pristis; species Pristis pectinata. Next base: position 22,078,678 of record NC_067422.1, on the reverse strand, counting down.
GTTGGGAGATACCCTCATGATGGTAAATCAAAAGAATCAGTAGAGCCAGGATGTAGATTCCTTCACAGCAGACTAGTAAGATGTTACATCCATACTTGGAAGTAGTGTAGTCCAACAGATGAGATTGGTAAAGGTACACCATGACATGATCATGATGATTGCAAGTAATCACTTAATGCACACAGCTTACAAATGAGTATGCAAATTTTGTTTGTGGAATAGGGAAACTAGACTTGCAAGGAGGTACAGGAAGACAAATGCTGGTGGACAAAAAGAAGACAGACACCTTTTACTCCAGAGGTACCACTGCTAACAGCTGGAAACAAACAATGAAGCCCTTATCAGTATGACATAAGATATGGTAGAATGTGGTTGTGAATTGAGACACACAACACCCCAGATAAAATGAAGATATGTTGCAGGAGGGTTTCCCATTTGGAGGAACAGCTGTAGGAACAGATCTGGAAGGTCTATCCACTGGCAATGTATCTGGAAGATTTGTACTAAAAGCACAAAGAGATTAAGGGGTTAATTTGGATGTGTTATCAAAAGATAAATGTAACTTGCATAATCTTAGACTAGTCCACTTTATGATTTGTACTTTGTGACCAACTGCTCTCTTTCTGTAGATATGGCAATAAAATGCCTAGGGCTGGACTCTCCAGATGTTTTCTGTCTGCTTCTGAGGCAAAGCTGCCTGTCTTTGTGTAATAGGCACATAGTAGAGATACAGTAGTCTCACAACAAGTTCCTTTGTTTAATTAAGCACTTTGTTAGTTTAAATAAACTGTAAGGTACACTCCAATATGCCAACTGGAATTCAATTTATTGGCTGTTAGCATCAGGGTTATGATACATTTCACCCGTCAGAAAATTGTTGAAATACTTTTGAACTGCTGCTGGTATATTGTGTGCTAGCCTTGCTTTTTGTTCACTGATTTCCAGAAAATGGCATATTGAGGGCTTGCTCCACAATTTGTTCCTTACACGTGTGGAAAATCAAATCCTCATCCAGTCTATTAAGGTTTCACATAGCATTACATGGAAGACATCACTTAAATGGAAGTTGCCAATGTGTTCTTAATTTTTATGCTTCCATCTTTTTTAAGGCCAAGGACTATCAAAAATATTAAACTATATGTTATCCATAAATCCAAGGTGTTGGCTAAATCATCCTTTGGTGGATGATCCAGCCAACACCTTGCCCTCTTTCCCCATTGACTAACAGTAGGAATATGAAGGGACAGCTGAATTCACCTGCGCTTTGTCGTTCCCAAAATTACAGGTGGTGATTGACTTCCATGTTGCTTTTATGTGGCTGCTTTCCACAATGCCTATGTTTATGTGAACCAGAGGAGTTCTACTCCATTGTTGTTTTACTGACCAGTACCTTCAACACCTATATACAATTTACTGCTTTCTTTTGGATTCCAAGCTAACATCCATGATGCTCTAATTTTGTGACATATTTATTAAAAATACTGTAACATTTTTCCCATAGACATCTTGCTTCAGATCAGAAAGTTGTCTTTATTTTGAGATAGAAGTAAAACAGAAAATACTGGAAATACTCAGCAGATCAGTGGAGCAGTAACAGAATTAATGTTTCATGCCTGTGACTTTTGTATTTTCTCCACGGATACTGCCTGACCTGCTGAGAACATTAAGCATATTCTTTTTTATTTCAAGTTTTCACCATCTCCAGTAGCTAGCTTTTATGTTATAAGACTAAATAGCTTTGTTAGTGCTGTAACAAATTACAGTATGTCTTCGGTCACTGCTTACTGCAAGATTTCCTTTCCTTGGGAAGAAGACGGTGTTCTTTGGATATTTGGATTTAACTCTGAAGTGCAAGGATGAAGTGAAGTTGATTTGCTTTCTGTTTGCATCTGTATTCCTCCCAGGATACATGTTATTTGTTTAGACACCCATGACATGTGAAGATAGCAACGCAAAGAATGACTCATTTTATTCCAAAATATCATAAATAAGCTTGATAGTTTGTGAATATTATGTCACGTTAAGAATTTCTGGTTAAGGCAAACAGTTTCAACCAATCAAGTATTATATAAAATTACACAGCATATAGTGTAAAATGGTATTGAAGTGGAGCATTTGGCCCTTGTAGTCTGTGCCAGTATTTTATCAAAGAGACCTCCTTTCACTCTATCTCATATAACACTATCCAATTCACTCTATTCATTTCTTCCTCATTTGTTTCTCTACCTTTCCTCTGCTAAGCTATCCTTCAGTACTGGCCCATCCCTATCCTTTTCCATAACCACTTTTAAATATCCACAGTTATGGTCGCTATCTTCAAAATGACCCCCCACCGATACTCTCCCCATTTGACCAGCTACATTCCACGTGATAGAGTCCGGTAATGATCCTTCCCACATTGGTCTATCTACATACCGTATATAAAAAAAAGCTCTCCTGGACATACGTCATACCCCCGCTGGGCCTTAGGCAATCTCAGTTAATAACCTTGTTTTTATTGCATCTCTCTGATATCTGCCCACATACCTGTCCCTCTATTTCCTGTTGATTGTTTGGAGGTCTGTAATACGCCCCCAGCAAAGTGACGACACCCTTTTTGTTCCTACCTCTACCCATTTGGCCTCGTTTGAGGACGCTCCTAGGATATCCTCCCTTGATAATGAAGTAATGCAATCTTTGACCAACAGTGCAATACCTCCTCCCCTTTTACTCCCCCCTTCTGTCTCACCAGAAAATTCTATACCCTGTGATGTTGAGTTGCATGTCTTGCCCATCCCTCAATCATGTCTTCAGTGATGGCAATTTAATTTGAGCATTGCATTCATCTACTTTACCATTGATCCTCCTTGCATTAAAATGGATGCAATTTAGCTTTGAATTCCCTTTCATGTGCACTTGCTCACTTATTCTTCCTACTGGACTTACTATTTCTCCTCTAGGTGGTTGTAACTCTCTATCTAGACATCTATCCTGAGCTCTCTTTCCCTGCCAACTCAGTTTAAACCTTCCCCAACAACACTAGCAAACCTCTCAGCAAGGATGTTGGTCCCACTTTGGTTAAGGTACAACCCATTTCACTTGTACAGGCCCCATCATCCCCAGAAATTGCCCCAGTGATCCAGGAACTTTAAGTCCATCCTCCTACACCATCCCTTCAGCCATGACTTCATCTGACCTATTCCTGTACACATTAGCTTGTGGCACCAGAAGCAATCCAGAGATTACAGTCTTTGAAGTTCTACCCTTTAAATAGCTACCTAGCTCCCTAAACTAATGTTGCAGGACCTTATCCCTTCTCCTGCCTGTGTCATTCATACCTACATGTACCACAACCTGTTTCTGTTCACCTTCCCCATTCAGAATGTCCCACAGCCGCTCCAAGACATCAGCAGGGAGACAACAGATCAACACAGAGTCTCGTTTGCAGCCACCAAAATGCCCACCTGCCCCCCTTACCACTATCACTCTACCTGTCCTGTTTCCTCTCCCATCCCCCCAACAGTATCCAACATTGGACACTTGTTAGAGAGGGGAATGACATCATGGGTCCCCTGCACTACCTGACTGCACTTCCTAGTGGTTACCCATCTCATCTCTGAACCTGCAGAGTGACCAGTTCACTGAACATGCTGTCTACTACATTCTTCTCATCCCGGATGCTCCAGAACAAGTCCATCTATAGCTCCAAGTCCTCTAGTTGGTCTGCCAGGAGCTGCAGCTGAGCACATGTCCTGCAGCTATAGCCATCAGGGACATTGGAAATGTCCTCGATCTTCTACATCCTGCAGGAGCTTCAACCTTTATGACTACTCCCTTCGATTAAGACAGTAAGATAGAGAAAAAAATCCATACCTTCTCACCACTCACCCCAGTCGCCGAAGCCCAAAGCTCACCAAACTCCACACTTCGACCTTTACGGGAACTAAATCTCCTATTCATCATTTTAATTTTGCTGTTACAATAGATGTAAGTATACAAGTAAAATTATGCATTTCTTTGACAATTGGAGGAAGCCAATTACTGAGATTAAATAGAAATTTAAAGGAGGTTTTTCTTGTATTGAAAAATCTGAACTTTTCAGATACCTTATAAAAAAGTGGCAATTAACATTCTAGATTTCTTATCACAACAAAATCTCATTGACATTGAGCACCTTTGCTCTGTCCGCCACAACAGCCAGGACCTCCTGATGGCCATCACTCCAGTTCCACATCCCATTCCCATACTGACATGTCTATATATGACCAGGTGCAGGTTGGAGGAACAACACCTCATGTTCCGCCTTGGGAGTGTCCAATCTGATGGACTCAACATCGATTTCTCTAACTTCTGGTAACTCCACCCCTTCTTTTTCTCCCCCACCCTGCCCTCTTCCCTTATTTCTATGGCTCCCTTCCCCCACCTTGAGGATCTGCCCATCTCCTCTCCTCCCCTCCCCCATCCTTTATTCCATGGTCCACTGCCCCCTCCTACCGGATTCCTCCTCCTTCAGCCTTTTGCCTCTTCTACCTGTCACCTCTCAGCTCCTTATATCTTATCCCCCTCCCCCACCCACCTACCTTCCCCCTCTCACCTGGACTTGTCTATCACCTGAACTCACCTATCCCCTGTCTGCGTGCTCCTCCCCTCCCATACCTTCTTATTCTGGCTTCTGCCCCCTTCCTTTCCAGACCTGATGAAGGCTCTCGGCCCGAAATATCGACTGCTTATTTCCCTCCATAGATGCTGCCTGACCTGCTGAGTTCCTCCAACACATTTTGTGTATTGCTCCAGATTCCAGCATCTGCAGAACTTTTTGTCTCATTGACATCTTGCCTTCTAAAAGCTTAAAGGAATTCAAAGATCGATTAGGAATTGTTGTTATCTTTAAGGAATTTTTCTCCAAAAACGTAGCTTTAATAGAAGAATAGCATGTGTTCCCTGATTACAATTCTGTGAGGCATTTCTGGTTAATTTCTATTTCAGATCTGAGTTCAAATTATTTTATCACACTCAGTTCTTCCTCACATGTCACTCATACGAAATTCTGAGGTGGTTTTACTCTGAGATCAGCCAGGATCAAATTGAAGAAGGTCTGGCCTTGGCTATGTCATTACATGATTTTTTTTCTCTCAAACATGCAATGTCTGCTCTTTTCACACACACTTCCTCCACATCCCAAACTTCCCCGCAACCTTCTGCCATTCACCACACTATATAAACCACTTGGAGGCAGGACCCAAGTTTTGAAATATTTTCCATTCCGTCCATCCCACTTCCTGCCGTTACCTTAGGCCTTCATCATGACGATACCTTATAACAAACTCTGGGAAACAGCTACAAAAGCCTTAAGTCTTTTTTTGTACCAGTTTGCAGTTGACTCAAATACCAAACCCCTGCAGCCTCTGTCTAATATTTGGGATGTTCCCACTCTCTTCGTGTCTATTTGCTATTTCCACTCCTATAATGATGATGCTGCTCTACCACTGCTGTATTTATGCCACTGCTTGTGTCTCTGGCACTGGTAATTTTTTTTTACTTTAATACTGTCGATAGATGGTGGGATCTCTGCCAGAGGTCCACCATGCTTAAAGGATGATCTAGCAGTATGATAAAGCAAATGAAAGAAACTATTGTTTGCGATTTCAGACAACTGGACAAATAACATGTTACTGAACCCAGCTGAGAAGGATATGCATAAACCTGAATTCACGCAAAGCTTCTTTGTACTAGTTTTCTGTCTTTCGAGATTTGTCAGGGGATTAACTTTCATGCCAAGATGTATCTCAGAATTTTTCATGCAGTTTCAACCATGTATAGTCAAACTTTAAAACTAATTTCAAAAGCAACATGTTTTTTAACCATTACATTTATTCACAGTCATTTCAATTTTATAATAATTAACCAGTTTGTAATGAGGTATGTAAAGAAAATGAGAAGAGAAAATGAAGAATAAACATAAGGCTTTATTCACGACCTAATGAGGATGCATGTAATATCACTTTTTAATTGATGCTGATAAAAAATCAAAAATTAATTTGATGCTGATAAATTTTCAGATGAAGTAATCTTTGCATGTTTGAAGGTGTTGTTTATATTGACAGTAGTTCCTATTTTAAGCATCACTCTTGGAAAATAATTGTTAAATGTGAAAGATATCATTGCACTGTTTCAGGCAGGGCGATTTTGTTAACTAACACCATCCAAAAAGGAGTTCAGTTGATGATATATTCCATTTTCTCTTGATCCTACTTGAACGGATCAAAAATATGTTGACAAAAGAGTTTGTGTTCTCAGAAAGCATGATCTGATTTTCCAGGAGACATGTCTAATCATTTTGAATCATTTGCAAAATTAGTTGGTGGGAACTCAAAATTGAGAAGGAGTTTTCCAATACAATAATAGCTTCTTAAAAATATTTATCTTCTAAATTAAAACAAAAAATGTGGCTGATACTCTATCAATAAAATTATACATCAAATATGCATTAAAACATACTAAAATAAAATGTTTTCTTATAACAGGGAATGCTGTTTATATATTGGATCTGTATGAATATTTTGTAAGAATTATAATGGAGAAACTACAGTTTTAAAACAAGAACAAATAATTACAATGATATTGAAGTTAAAACTAGCTATATTTTGTAGAGGAGGATTATTAGAGTATAATACACTTGAATTTGCAGCTGAAAGTTTTTTATTAACTTGCAGCACTTGTTTTGAAAAGTACTTTGAGCTAATTAAGATACTATTCATTTTAACACAGTATAATGATTAGATTTTCAGTGACTGGTTTCTGAAGGTATTGATTGTATTGAGAACAAGGTGCATTATTTTGTAATGAACTGTAATCTTCACCCTGAGTTGGCCCCTCAAATTTATTGCTGACCAAGCCCTTTGGTCATCTGTCTTAATGTCTCTTTACAAGATTTAGCATCAATTTTAGTTTGATAATATGCCTTGGGATTATTACATTAATAGAACTATATATTGAAGTTCTGTTGTTGTGTAGGTTAAAAAAATGAGAAAACATTTTATTTTATGACTTAGTCTTCTAAAAATATTTCTGTGGGAATCTTATATTTTGCTTCCTGCTCCCAGACCCCATTAAAATTAGCTATCAATAGCACACTTGTCCTGTCTATTTATTACTCATTATTTCATCATTGATTGGATCATTTGTTTTTAACTCCTACATTAAGGAATGTCAAAGTTTAGACCAGCATTCCAGAAATTCTTGAGACAATATCTCAGATAAAGTAGCCCCTTTCACAGATGAATATCTTTTTCAATACAAAGAAAAATCTTTTGATCCCTAATTATCTGGAATTGTGAGCAACTTCTAAATAATTATTGTCAATGTTTAACATTTTGTGATTACTCTTTTTTTAACACATCAGCAACCCAACTGCTCACCCATCAAAGCTCCTGTCGTGTCTGACCCAGTTGATACAGTAGTGCTTAAACTAACTGACTAGGCGTTCAGAGCCCAGACTAGCAATCCAGAAACCTGGGTTCAAATCCAACTGTGGCAACTGTGAAATTTGAATTTGATTAATCTGGAAATGAAAGAAAACTATTAATTAGTAACGATAATCACAAAACTTCCAGATTATTTTAAAACACAACTGATTCACGAATATCCTTCACAGAAGAGAATCTGTAATCCTAATCTGGCGTAGCCTATGTGTGACTCATTATCTTGGAAGCCACTCAGTTTTTAAGGCAATTAGAAATCAGCAGTAAATGGTGCCCTTATCAACATTACCCTGCTCCTGAAAAGTGAACAATCTATCCTTCTATTCAAACTGTGGTAGAACAACACTCATATTCTGATCTTTCCTCTGTTCTTTTCCCTGTAGTTTCTCAATCATTGCTGAATTTCCTGAATCTGTTTTATTGCTATTTACACTTACATGCTAATAATCCACATTTCATGCTGATACTCTGCACTTTCATGCCTCAATCAAGGAGCTAGTATAAGACAAAGCCTTGGACAAAGCATCATGGAGTTGAAGGCATGGTCTGATTGGGTGGATCAATAATTGCTTTCAAAAGGGAATTGCATTAAAAACATAGGAGAGAATCATGTGTGAATATGGTGAAAGAATAGGACTTTCTGGGACGCTCTTTGATAAAGCCAACACAGAATCAATGGATCCAAATACCTACTTCTCTACAGTACCTTTCTGAGTGTCAGGAGAGACCAGTACTATTAGAAGAGGTAGTGAAGGAGATTGGGCTGAATGAAGCTGGATTCAGCCCACTGCCTACAGCCCTTGCCACTCATGCAGATTTTCTCTCAGAAAGACATTGGATGGGTTTATGTAATATCCCACTAGTTTCCTGGTCTGCTAGGAAACTACTAGGGACATCATATACTGCAAGGGCTAACTGTTTAGTTTTTGAAATTCTAGATTATTACTTAATTTTTGCTTAGTCAATGGAACGCTAGTCCAGGGCTCTGGAATAATGTCTGGTAATTTAACTCCTATATCACCACCATGCTTTATATTCAAGAATGCAGCTATATCCATGAGGGCTCATTTTCAAGCATTCCCAATGAATGAACTCTTCTGTCATAGCTAAGAAATTAAGCCCAGAGACTATCCAGATGCAAATAATGGTGCATGGCGCACAGATCTCTGAGCTACACTTGGCCAAACAGGTACCTTAACTAAGTTAAAAGTATTAGCATTGCAGAAAATTTACATATTTTTCACAGGTCATCATTTCAAGAAGACTGCAAAAAAAGGAGATCTAATTAAGGCTTGTAATAATCAAATACACATAATCTTGGATACTCATAGCTGATTTCAGCCTTCATTGAAAACTCTTGTTTCCTACATATAGTGGCAGCCAATCCTTGGGCATCAGCTTCAGTATGAGCTTATTTCTGTGACACAGCTAACGAATTGTCCCTTGAAAAGTATCCAGTTTGGTGCATTGCAGGGTGGTGCTGAAACCACAATAATGGAATTAACAAATTACTGTACATAATTCTAGGAGACACGGTGCTCTTCAGGACATGCACTAATCCTTTATTGCAAACTAACAACTAACACGTTCCTATGTCACATGCATCACAGTGAAATTACATTACGAACATGATTAAATTTTTTTATTCATTCACTTGTCAGGTACAGTTGTTGCTGGCAATATAGCATTTATTACAATCTCTAGTTGCTACTAAACTGAAAGGGCAGTTAAAAATTAACCACATATATAAATATGAATGTGACGCATCAGGACATCAGAATTTGCAGCAAGATGCAGGCTAGAGTTGATTACAAGTGTTCCACTTGTGGTTGTGAGACTTGCTTGGTGCTGAGATTTAATATTTGCAGCTCCCCTTTGCTGCAGGACCCGCTTCCATGTACAGGTCCTCCTAAGCTTATGAATGCCTGACTTATGTACAGCACATACATAATATCATGTGTGTCGGTGACCAGTAAGGTGGATTTGCCGGCTGCTGCAGGGCTACAGGCATCTTCTGCCCTGTGGGAACTCACTTTACAGCCATTTTTCCGACTTGCGTACTGCTCAGCTGACGGATCCCACCTTTTAATGGTTGCCCCCCAGTCGCAATGAGAGATGCCGCCATCTCCTGAGCCCCAACCTAATGGACCCCGGCTGTAATTTCTGCCTTACCCCCAACCTGGAAGCTGCTCAGCCAACCACTCCTCCTTCCTCTGGCTGCAGGCTCCTGGCTCGTGCAGTGTAGAGGGGACAGTTCCTGAGACTTCACGGTTAACAAGTTCAAGAGGAAAGAAAGAAATGCAGCATAGACTGAATGGTGGGGAAAGAAACATGGAGAGGGAGACAAAAGGACATGGGTGGACAAGGAGAGGCATACAGGGAGGGTGAGTTAAAGGCAGAAAGGCTGACTAAGAGGGAGAAAGATGCAGAGCAGTGAAGACAGGGAAAGGAACAGAAACTGAAAGAAGGAAAGACCCATGGAGAACAGTATGTTTAAAGAAAGGGAGAAATGGAGGGACAGGAAAGAGGCAGAAGCACTGTGTGAAAATGTGAGAGAGTGTGTTGAAAGGAAAGGTGTCAGCAGAGTCTGAATGGAGGTGAAGTTAAAGGCTGTAGAAGTAATGACATCTCAAATTGTAAGAACTTATTAGATTTTACAAAGTTGTGATTTCCTTTACAACACTATACAGCCTGGCAGGTAATGATATTCAATCCCTGGCAGCCTCCTACCAGTATCACCTGTGGTAGTGCTGAAGGATCAGTGTGTTCCCCTTGTAGACAGGACATCCGTCCACCAGACTCTTCAGATCCTCTCGATAAACCTAGGAGCACCCTCCCTGTTTTCTGGACAAACTGGTACAGCCACAAGCCATAAGCAGTTCAATTACTGTATGAGTGCTAGATGTATTATGTGCATATGCTTTTAAGGGCTGGCTAATGAGATCTTAGCTGTGTAGAATCCCCTGGAACTGAAACAGTACAATATTCATAAGAAGTCCAACAGCATTACAGTATATTTTTCAACTTGTAAGAGAACGCTTTTGATAATGCTTTTAGGGTTTTAAAAAATGGCATTAGAGAGATACAGAGTGCTGTTTTAACACCAAAAGAAAAGTGCTGAGGAACTTGTAGCCTAGAGAAGATCCCAATGCTCTCCAGACATCATCTGATTATCAAACGCAGTGGCTAGAATATCGCAGGCCAAATGGACTATCTAAGAATGCAAGTTTCTGGTTGCACGGTGTTGGCAATGAGGATTTTTTGAGGATGTCACACACCACTTGCATGTCAAGGGAATTTGGGCTTTTTTTTTGTTGATAAACAAGCCCAGGTTCATGTACCATATGTGTGCGGCCTCTCACGCCTTAAACTTTTGGGAAGGCTGTAAACTAGGCAAATTTGCATGGTCGCATTACCCCCCTGGATAAAGGGGAATGTATTTCCCTATATTTGAGTAATAAGCCAATGACCTGTTGCAAACTATAAAGCATGAAACATCAGGTCCCTGGATTGGTCCAGCTTGATTTAATGTCTCAATGACCTGCTCTGTCTTCTTCCTGAGTGCCAAATATGTACGGTCTAATGGAGGATCTGTCTTTGAGCCCTCTCCTCTCCTCCTGCTGCTGGTATTGCTGGAGGCACAATCTTTGGGGAAAAAAAACAGAACCTTCATCTTTGCACAAAGAAATCTTCAGTTGTTGCAACCCTAACATGCAGCCTAGCTGATACTAAAACCGTAGCTGATACCAAAGTTCCAACTCAAATTTCAAAGGACTTGACTATTGCTGGAGGACCCCGATAAATTGTGCATGCCCGAGGCTTCTTTCTGATTGGCTCTAATTTCTTCTCAGCCAAGACTATTTGTCAGTGGTCTAGTTAGTTTCACAGAACAAGCACCAAAGAGTGGGCTTTATGCATGTGTGCATCCCACGTGTGATTGAATCTTTTAGTATGCATAGGGTGCACTGCAGCCCAATGGATTTTGAGCACAAATGAGGTACGTAAGAAGCTTCTACTCCCCGCGTTGATCTTAGTTGATTCAGTCTTAATGACCTTATGTTCCAGTGATGCAGCAGTTATTGCAGCTGCCGCACTGCTCCAAAGTTGTGATTCACTCCTGACTGAAGATAGGATCAAATGACATCAGCAACAACAGTAGATGATGATGCGACCATGAAATTATTTGGAGGCATTTTGACATTGACGACGAGGTCTCTAATATGGATTAACAACAGTGCAATTTTAGAGCTATGAAAGTTAATTGAGCTGGATGTGCGGGGGTGGTTCGTAAGGAGACTGGCTGTCTTTTCAAGCCGACATGTGTTTTCAAAAAGGAATCATTTTCAGTTCTAAAGAGTTGAGAATTTTTTTGTGTTCTGGTGATTGGGTATTTCTTTTCTCCAGGCCTCCACTTCTGTAATAGGTATGTGAAGGAGATGGTATTGAGAGAAATGAAAGATGATCATGAACTATAAACAGATTAGTCTCGACTATCTCTTCTGAGTCCAAAGATTAGGGATTAGCTAAATTTATCCCATTAACTTTGCATGAGCTAAAATTTCTCTTCATTTTTATTTTCACTCAAAAATCTGCTTTCCTTTCAGTCTTCTTCCTCAGTGCTGAATTAGTTAGCCCATCAGAGGGAATGTTAATATTGTCAGCTGTTTTCCAGCCATAACTGAAGTCATACTGACCTCTTAATAACCACGGTGAAGAGATGCAATTCATCTCCTTGTCTGACAAATTGATATTATTGCCAACTGCATCATACAGCTAGCAAGAACATTTTGCAGTTTTTTTTAGTATAGATCTTTTACTGCGAGGTAGACTGCTGTGTTGTTTATGAACCTAAGGTCCATCAATGAGGGACCTTAGAAGTTAATTAACCGGCAGAATTATAGATTTAAAACAAACAATTCTCACATGGATACTTTGTAACTTTCTTCAAGTTAAAAACAGAACCATTTAAGTATGAAATTGCTCTTTTAAAACCATACCTAGTAAAAACTGATCTTTGGTCACTGGTGTTAACGGACTTGATTAATATTGGTCACCCATTGTACCTCCCTCCCAGTGTTCACTTTTATTGAATATAATGGTGACTGATGTTGCTGTGACTGGTGCTTGTGATTAAAGGTGACTTTCTAGCCTAATTCTTCTTAAGTGTATACTGTACATTTCTTCCAACCAAAACATTGAAATTGGATCTTATATGTGATATAGGGTGAAGGTATATTGTTGAATATATTGTCATCAGTTAAATGCGGGCTAGTTGTTTTGGTTCTGAACCATAAAACTATTGCATTAGCTATGGAGAGCAAAATAAGAAAGCAACCTATCTGTTATTGATATGGTCTTAAAACATGAGGTAGAGTGAAATTGTTTGCCTTCATTAGATTGAAGTTTAGTGTGAAAACTCCAGAACAGGCAAGAAAGTGTTTTAAATACTTCTGGGGAGCTTTTCATATCTTTCATTTCACTAAGGTAATGGAAAGGATCAGCTTGGGTAATTTCAGGTTGTATCACAGAGCTGTGCTTTTGGCATTCGGGATGAGTTTCAGCATGATGGATTTGCTTTCAGCATGTGTTTGCCTGCTTGTGTACAGTTGTGCACTCTCTCCCTTTGTCTCCATCTTTCTCTTTCGGTTCTCACCTTGCTATTGCTTCTTCTTTATTGTTGCTGACTTTTTAATGCGTATGAACACATGTATTTATCATTTAGACCGTGTATTAGGCATACCTAATGTTTATTCCCAGATTTCCTTCTTAGTGTACATTCTTCTAGTAATGTTCTACTCAAAAATTCCATTTTCCATGCACTCATTTATCATAATTTTTAATTGTATCCAAAAGAGCACTCATTCTAGGAAGTGGAATATTACTGGTGGTGGTATCAAGCAATCTCAAGTCAGCACAAGAACAGGGGTAGTATTATTTTCTTTGAAGCAAACGAGACTGAGAGGGGATTTATTTGAGATGTATAAAATTATGCACTGGACTTGTTTATCTTCACAGGGAAATCAATAATTAGGGGACACAGACTTAATTAATAGAACAATTAGAGGGGAGTTGAGGAGAGTGAGGAGTAGAATAATGGGGATCTGGAACTCACTATCTGAGAGGGTGATGGAGGCAGAAACCATCACATTTTAAATGTATCTGAATGAACATTTAAAGATCCATAACCCACACGACACAGGAAGTGGGAGTACCCAAAATATGTTTGTCCGGCATGGACCAATCATCTGCACTATGTCTATGAATCTATGGTGCTATCTTCCAAAGTCAAACCTGACCCTAATCTCTAAAGGAGATCTCATGATTGTGCAAGTTACATTTCCAATTCCCACAATACCTAATTTTTCATAACCAACAATGTTCTTTAGGTCTTTCCGCGGAGCAGTAATATTCATACTGACATTTCTGGGATTGACTTGAACTTTTGTCACAGAGATGAAAACGTAGAAAATATATCCACTACATATCTACATATCTGTTGCTATTCTGTTTTGTTTTGAAATGTTTGCCACACAAAGAAATCTTATGTTTGAACTTAACAATGTTAACCTTTTGTGCTCTAAAACAAAAAAAAAATGTTTTAGGGAGTTGTGAACGCAGCCCAGTCCATCATGCAAACCAGCCTCCCCTAAATTGACTCAGTCTACATTTCCCATTCCCTTGGGAAAGCAGCCAATGTAATCAAGGACCCCTTCCACCTTGATCATTCTCTCTTCTCCCCCCTTCCATCGGGCAGAAGATACAAAAGCTTGAGAGCATGTACGATCAGGCTCAAGGACAGCTTTTATCCTACTGTTATCAGACTCTTGAATGGACATCTCCTACGTTAAAAGATGAACTCTTGATCTTGCAATCTACATCTTCACGGCCTTTGCATTTTATTTGTCTACCCGAACTACACTTTCTCTGTAACTGTAACACTATATTCTGCATACTGTTTTCCTTTTCACAACCTCTATGTACTTATGTATGGCATGATCTGCCTGGATGGCATGCAAACAGAAGTGTTTCACTATATCTCAGTTTATGTGACAATAATAAACAAATTCCAATTCTAATTCCAATTGTAGGGGTGCAAGTGCTCATTGGTTTGATTGTTAAGACTCAGAACACAGAAATCCATCAGCTAATTGTTGAACTAGCATATTATATATTTGCAGGAATAGTAGTCAAATTCTCACCCTGCTACAATTACATCTATTGTGCACTTGCTCCCAGCCTCTGGGATTAGAAATTAAAGAAGTTTTGCCTTTTATTCCTTCACCTGAAGTTGATACTTTGTTTAAAAAGAACATTTTTTTTAAAGCTCTGTTAGATTCTGCCCTACTGTGAAAGAAGTCTGCACTGTGGAACTCTTGATGGAGAGACTCAAACAGTCCTCTCTCAAGAGAGAGCTAATAAAACTTACCTCAGAGGGGGAATCACATTTAATGCTGTTTACCCAGGTATTCAAACTGGAGTCCTTTGAACAGGAACCAAGAAACCTGCTCCAAGTGCAGTTTTCACTCACACCTCCACAATTCTGGAAATGCAGAACATTGCAGGGATCTACGCTTGGTAAAGGCAATGAATAAACAGTGAAATTCAACTTCAAATAGGGGACAAATATGGTGGTAGTGTATTGAGTAGCAGCTATACATTGTGCTTAATTTTCTTTCTGCAGCTCTATGCAAAGGAATCATTGCTGACTTTGTTTTCCAAGTTCCATGTCTGAGCAAGCTGCTGTAGCAAAGTAGTTTGCATTCTCACATTACATTTTATAAGCAGATGGTTAGTATTTATTCAGTGCTTCTCTGTTTGGGGTGGCTGTGAATAGAATTCTCACAATAGCAGGGGCATCGAACTTCTGTTTCTTCATGCTATGACACTGCAGGACTGGCTTTAATGGATATTAAAATTGGCTGGGATGTAAAACAGGGTGCTGGCCCTGATTAGCTTCCCACCAAGAGGCTTAGTTTAAAACTGCACACATTATTCCATTAATGTTACAGTTTGAGAGTTCTACTGATTATAACCATAAATGTGTGTTTTTTTAATTTAGTTAGCCAATATTTCCTCTGCCCTCTTTGCTCTTTCAAGCACCAATTAGAGCTGAAACACATCCATTTATATTAAATGAAGTTTTAAACCTCTGATCTCGTGCAGAGTTATTATGCTGTGTGATTGACAGCTCAAAAACACCCAAATATGATTAAATGTGAGAAAGGCTAGAAATGACATGGAATAAGAAGCTGGTGTGTGATAGAGAGGATTGAAAATGTAGGTGTGGAACATTGTGTTGGATTGTTAATTACGACATTAGTTGGGCAAGCAAAAATGCTATACAAGGAAAATCTCTTTATTTTATCTGTTCTCTTTATTAAGAATTATCTGTGTGTATCGTATGCTTTACACATAAAAGAAGCTTGATAGAAAGCCTTTGCTGGAGTAGTTAAGGCTTAGTGAAAAGCATCCAGTGCAAAAGATTAAAGGGCCAATCTTGCCCATAACTGCTTAGCAGAAATATGGAATTAAAGTTGTTGTCTACAATCGTAGAGTTTGAGATCCTTCTGATAGACAGTTAGGCACTTGCATGAATCAGGTGGATATCTAAAATTTACAAATTAGTGTCATGATAAACATTAAGGTGTGATGAACTCCAGAAAAACACTAAGTGGAGAGTGTGTTGAGCACACTTCTTCCAGTTAACCTGCTATCGAAGAGGAAGAAGTATGATAAATATAAGTAATGGTTATTTCTTTAGGGCCAGGCAAACAGAGTGGTGCTCTAGGGTCAATAAGGCCCCTCTTAAGGTCTTCATGTAAATCTATAGTTGCTGCATAACCACCACCATCACTGCCCTTCCCCTTCCCACCATTGCCAACCACATTGACCTCCATGCCAACCAGAGTTTGCAAGTTACAGCACAATGCTCATTCAGCATACTTAGCTCACAAATGTTGTAACATTAATGTTTCCTCTTCAGAGGAGGGAAGGTTGCCTTTGGCAGGAATGGACGAGGGTTCTGTCTGCTTCTTACCCCAGCCATTCTGGAGTTAAAATTTGCTCTTTTATCTTTGAGAAAAGTTAATGGCAGAAAAATATCAAAGCAGTCACACTAGCTCCATGCACTCGCTTCCATACTAAACAGAGGTCAAATTGCAGCCAGAAAACCAATAAGTTTAGAGAGGTCTTGCATCATTTCACCTGTAATTGAAGGAAAACAAGGAATCAATTGTTCTACTGAAACATGGTTACTGTAATGCCTAATGGACTACTTAATCATGATTTTGAAAAGAAAAGTTAGATTGCACCATAACTTTGCTTTCTATTTAACTTTGCACGTAGAACCAAGGAAGAAAGGCTTGCTGTGAACTGATTTAAAAGGAAGGAGCAGGTTTGAGTGCCTCTACACTGGATGGTTAATGGATTAGGAATATTCTGTTTTAGTTTATTGGACATGAAAGTAAAGAGGGGAAACCACTGAAATTAGTTCAGTGAGTTTCATCCTGTTGGGCAATATGCCATTAGACATTCCTGAAAAACCAAGTAACAGTGAATTGATATTCTGCACTTGTGCACAGAGTTCTCAGTGATACCTTTTAATCTAATTTAAAATGCTATGGGAATTTTGGATGTGCTGTGAGATGCTTGATTAGCTTTCCTGCTAACCACAATTCCAAAGGTGCAGATTTAAACTGACTCTACTTTCTATGAAGAAAGCTCCCATATTTTCCTAAATGAACATCAGTGTATAGATTTCCATTTGGTTAACAAATCTAACCTATTCATCCGGAGTAAATGAACTTAACTGCAAGTCAGATCCTCTCATGCTTGATTTGTGATGCAAGTGTTTTTGACTTTATTTCTTGAACTATGAAGTGTGGAAACTATTTACATTTAATTTCCATTTTAATTATGCCAGAAAGATGATTGGATTTGGAGGAAACTTTATGTCCTTTAGTTTCAACTGGAGATCAATTATGGCCTTTTGAAAGTTCCTCCAGAATTATTATATTAGTAGAGGTTCTTGTTTGCATGTACTTAGAGATTTAATTTGCTTAAGCAAGACATTATCCCGCAGGTTTCTGAATAATGCAATTATATACTACCTATGAACAGTAATTAACTAATTAGCTATTGTAAAATAACCTAGTAAGCTGCTACATTAAAATAGTGCACGAAGCAATGTTTGGGAACCCGTTGACTAGTTTACTACCAGAGTAAATTAAAAGACCAAGGCTCAGAAATTAGTCCCACTATTTGTTTTTGGTAACAAAACAATGCTGTGAACCACCCTTCAGCTGTATGTGAAAGTGGCATAAAGACTGAGAACTTCCATTACAAGATTCGCAATACAGTGCTGTCCATATCTGTACTGAAATTGGCATTGTCGGTTTCAGTGTGGTGTTCACTATTCATATATTACATATTCTCACAGCTCTCAGCATGTAGCACAGTTTCCAATTCCCTGGTCCAATCAGCTCATCTTTACCAGAGACGTACAATCCTTCCACACCTCCATCCCACATCAGGATGGTCTGAGGGCCTTCCTCAAAATGAGGCCAAACCTGTTCCTCTCCACTAACATGCCCATTCGCCTGACTAAACTCATTCTCATATTCAACAACTTGAGCTTTAATTCCACCCACTTCTCCAGGTTAAAGTTGTAGTTATGGGAACTCCTATGACCCCTGGCTATGTCTGTCCTTGAGTGGGACATGTGGAGGAGTGTCTCCCTCTCATCGGTTTGTCTGGTTTAGGGATGACAACAATGGTACTGTATCCTGCACTCATACACAACTTAAACATTTCTTTGCTTTCCCCCTGCTCATGGTCCATCTCTGACTCTTCCCTTCCCTTCCTGGATCTCTGCCAGTGACAAACATCCATTTCAAGCCTAGAGACTTCTGTTGGCTATCTCCGCTCTACTTCCTCCCACTCTGCAACCTGTGAGGACTCCATTCCATTCACTTAGTTCCTCTGAATCTAATGATGAGACTTTTCAAATGGGTGCCTCAGATCTGTTCCTTCCTGAATTGTGGTTTATTGTTTGCTGTAATTGATGGAGACCTTGATCATGTATTGTCCTATCTATTTTCCTGCACTTCTGCTCTCCCTCCCTCTCCTCCTATACAGATCAAGGATGGGAGTTCCCTTGGTCCTCATCTGTCACCCTACTAGCCTCTGCATTCAATGGATCATCCTTCACAATTTCCACAACATTCATTGAAATTCCACCACCAGTCATGTATTGCCCTCTCCTTCCCTCCCAAAATTTCATAAGGATCATTCCCCTCCCAACTCCCTAGATCACTCTTCCATCCCCACCAACTACTGCCCTTCTTTTGGAACTTTCCCATGCACCACAGGAGATGCAACACATGTCCTTTCGTCTCTTCCCATGGGGGGGGGCCCAAGAACTCCTTCCAGGTGAAGTATTGATTCACTTGCACTGTTTCCAAACTAGTGTACTGCATTCAGTGTTCACAATGTGGTCTTCTCTCTTCTCTCACTCTCACATAGAGTCATAGAGTACTACAGCACAGAAATGGGCCCTTCGGCCCATCTAGCCCATGCCGTCAGATCTTCTGCCTAGTCCTATCTACTTGCACATTTACCTAGCTGATCTAGATCACGCTGCAAGCTCGCTGTCCACTATGCCCCCAATCTTGGAGTCATCTGCAAATTTGTTGATCCAGTTTACCACGTTATCATCTAAATCATTAATATAGATGATAAAAAAACAACAGACCATATCCCTCCAAACCTCTCCCATCCATGTACCTATCCAAACTTCTCTTAAGTGTTACAATTGAACCCACATCTACCACTTCCGCTGGCAGTTTGTTTCACACTCGCACCACCCTCTGAGTGAAGAAGTTTCCCCTCAGATTTCCCTTGTATTTCACCTTTCACCCTAAACCTATGTCCTCTAGTTCTAGCCTCACCTAACCTGAGGGGAAAAAGCCTGCATGCATTCACCCTATCTATACCCCTCATAATTTTGCATACCTCTGTAAGATCTCCCCTCATTCTCCTGCACTCCAGGGAATAAAGTCCTAACCTATTCAACCTTTCTCTATAACTCAGGTCCTCAAGTCCCATCAACATCTGTGTAAATTTTCTCTGCACTCTTTCAAGCTTATTGATATCTTTCCTGTAGGTAGGTGACCAGAACTGCACACAATACTCTAAATTCAGCCTCAACAATGTCTTGTACAACTTCAACATAACATCCCAACCCCTGTATTCAATGCCCTGATTTATGAAGGCCAAAGTGCCAAAAGCTCTCTTTATGACTCTATCTACCTGTGACACCACTATGGATCTGTATTCCCAGTTCCCTTTGTTCTACCACGCACCTCAGAGCCCTACCATTCACTGTGTAAGTCTTACCCTGGTTTGTCCTCCCAAAGTGCAACACCTCACACTTGTCTATATTAAATTTCATCTGCCATTTTTCAGCCCATTTACCTAGCTGGTCCAGATCACACTGCAAGCTTTGATAACCTTCCTCGCTGTCCACTATGCCCCCAATCTTAGTGTCATCCGCACATTTTCTGATCTAGTTTACCATGTTATCATCTAAATCATTAATATAGATGATAAACAGCAACAGACCCAGCACTGATCCCTGCAGCACACCACTAGACACAGGCCTTGAGTCTGAGAGACAACCATCTACTACCACTCTCAGGCTTCTCCCGCTAAGCCAATGTTGAATCAAATTGATGACTTCATCCTGAATGCTAAGCGACTTAACCTTCTGGAGCAACCTCCCATGCGGGACTTTGTCAAAGGCCTTGCTAAAGTCCATATAGACAATGTTCACTGCCTTTCCCTCATCGACCTTCTTGGTAACCTCCTCGAAAAGGTCTATAAGATTGGTTAGACATGATCTACCACGCACAAAGCCACGTTGACTATCCCTAATCAGGCCCTGTCTATCCAAATACTTATATATCCTGCCCCTTAGAATACCTTCCAATAATTTACCCACGACTGACGTCAGGCTCAGCAGCCTATAATTTCCCGGCTTATTCTTCGAGCCTTTCTTGAACAACAAAACAATATTAGCTATCTTCCAGTCCTCCGATACCTCACACATGGCTAAGGATGTTTTAAGTATCTCTGCCAGGCCCCCTGCAATTTCTGCACTAGCCTCCCACAAGGTCCGAGGGGACACCCTGTTAGGCCCTGGGAATTTATTCACCTTCATTTGCCTCAAGACAGCCAGCACCTCCTCTTCTGTAATCTGGATACGGTCCATGACCTCACTGCTCTTTTGCCTCAGTTCTATAGTCTCTGTGTCTGTCTCCAGAGTAAATACGGATGCAAAAAATTTATTTAAGATCTCCCCCATCTCTTTCAGCATGGATGACCATGCTGATCTTCAAGAGGACCAGTTTTGTCCCTTGCTACCCTTTTGCTCTTAATATAGCTATAGAAAGCCTTGGGATTCTCTTTCACGCTGTCTGCCAGAACAATCTCATGTCCTCTTTTTTCCCTCTGTGTTCTCTTGAATTTCTTATACTCCTGAAGCACCTCATTTGATTCTAACTGCCTATACCTAATATGTGCCACCTTGTTCTTTACTAGGGGCTCAATATCCCTCGATAACCAAGGTTCCCTAAACCTGCTGGCCTTGCCTTTTATTCCAGCAGGAACATACAGATTCTGTACTCTCAATATTTCACTTTTGAAAACCTCCCACTTACCAACCATCTCTTTGCCGGAAAACAGTCTAACCCAATCCATACCTGCCAAATCCCTATGATGCCATCAAAATTGGCCTTACTCCATTTAGAATCTAAACCTGAGGACCAATCCTATCCTCCTCCATAATTATCTTGAAACTATTGGAATTATGATCACTAGATCAAAAGTGTTCCCCTATACACACTTCTGTCACCAGCCCTGTCTTGTTTGCTAAGAGGAGATTCAGTATCATGCTCCCTCTAGTTGGGACCTCTACATATTGATTCAGGGAGCTTTCCTGAACACATTTGACAACCTGTATCCCATCTAGTCCCTTTACAGTATGGGAGTCCCAGTCAATATGTGGAAAGTTAAAATTACCTATTATCACAACCTTATTTTTCTTGCAACTATCTGCTATCTCTCTCTGCACTTTAAAGTAAAAAACAAATGAAATGCTGAGCTCAAGTGAGAGAAAACTTTGAGATTAATTCAACATAGAGCCTGTGGCCCACTTCTGGCCCATGCAATGTTTCTGCTTGGCCCATCACAGTAGTGAGTACACAGCTGTTCATTGTTGACTGGACCATTCAAAGATAAACCTTTTCTCCTGCTCAGTCAGAAGGAGGCTCAAGTGCTTTAAAAATAGAATGAGAGGCAATGAGGCATTGATGGGAACAGTGGTTGGTGGAGACAGAGGGGAAATATCAAGGCAGCACCAAAGATGGTGAGGTGTGAGGAGACAACCAAGTTCAGCACAGAGAGTGAGGCATGATGAAGCATAAGAGAGCATGAAGAGGACAAAGCCCAAGAGGAGAAAGTGAGCCTGAGCAAAACCTGAAAGGATTAAAGCAATATACCAGACTGAATTCTAGCAGAGAAAAAAGCAAAAAATTAATAGAAACTTCAAAAGCTCTGAGAAATTATGTCCAGAAAAAATGTTTTTTATGGTGCATTAAGAATACTAAGTACACTTAGATGTAAGATATGAAATTATTTTATTAATTAAGACATCTCAACATTTCACTGATGGAAGTTTTGTGAATGATTGCTTATTAATAATGCGTTAAGTCTGACTGCTCCAAACCATTAAAACAATTTGAATCATATTTGGAAAACCATAGTTTGATTAGGGACAGTCAGCATGGCTTTGTGCAGGGCAAGTTGTGCCTTCCCAACTTGATTGAGTTTTTTGACGAGGTGATGAGGGTAATTGATGAAGGTGGAGCTGTGGATGTTGTCTGTATGGATTTTAGTAAAGCATTTGACAAGGTCCCTAATAGGAGGCTCACCCAGAAGATTTGGATACATGGGATCCACGGTGAATTGACCGTTTGGATGCAGAACTGGTTTGCCCGTAGAAGACAGGGGGCAGTGGTCGATGGGACTTATTGTAGCTGGAGGTCTGTGACTAGTGGTGTTCCTCAGGGATCCATACTGGGACCTCTGCTGTTTATGAAGTATATAAATGACCTGGATGAAAGGTGGGTTAGTAAGTTGGCAGATGATATGAAGATCAGATAGACACATGAATGATAGAAAAATAGGGGGCTATATGGGAGGGGAAGGGTTAGCTAGATCTTAGAACAAGATAAAATGTCGGCACAACATTGTGGGCCGAAGGTCCTGTACTGTGCTGTAGTGTTCTATGTTTATGTTCTGTGGTGGTGTTGTGGATAGAGTAGAAGACTGGCAAAAGATACAGCAGGATATAAATCAGTTGCAAATATGGGTGGTGAAATGGCAGATGGAGTTCAACCCAGCCAAATGTGAAGTGTTGCACCTTGAGAGGTCAAATATAAAGATACAGTCCACTGTTAATGGCAAGACCTTAAACAGTGTTGATCAGCAGAGGGATCTTGGGGTTCAAGTTAACAGATCCCTTAAAGTGGCTACACAGGTTGATAAGGTGGTAAAGAAGGCATGTGGCATGCTTGCCTTCATTAGTCGAGGCACTGAGTTCAAGAGTCAGGAAGTTATGCTGCAGCTTTATAAAACTTAGGCTGCAGCTGGAGTATTGCATTCAGTTCTTGTTGCCCCATTACAGGAAGGATGTTAAAGCTTTGGAGAGGGTGCAGCAGAGGTTTACCAGGATGCTGCCTGAATTAAAGGTCATGTGCTATGAGGATAGGTTGGACAAACATGGGTTGTTCTCTCTGGAGCGCCAGAGGCTGAGGGGAGATCCGATAGAGGTTTATACGATTATGAAAGGCATAGATAGAGTAGACAGCCAGTATCTTTTCCCCAGGGTTGAAATACTAATACCAGAGGGGATGCATTTAGGGTGATAGGGGCTAAGTTCAAAGGAGATGTGAGGGGCAAGTTTTTTTACACAGAGAGTGGTGGGTGCCTGAAATGTGCTGCCTGGGGTGGTGGTGGAGGCAAATATGATGGGGTGTTCAAGAAACTCTTAGATAGACACATGAATGTGAGGGAAATGGTAGGATATGGACATTGTGTAGGCAGAAGGGATTAGTTTAGTTGGGCGTTTTATTATGAATATAATTAGTTCAGCACAACATTGTGGGCCGAAGGGCCTGTTCCTGTGCTGTATTGTTCTATGTTCTATTAGTGTTCAGTGGCATTGACAAATCTAAGAAATACCTTTTGTTATTTGAAAGAGATGGCAACAAAACTAAGTACTCCCTGGTTGCGGATGAAACTACTGGCTGCTCAGGCACAACTCAGATGGCAATATTGTTAAATACTGTAATGAATGAGTTTGAGGTTTATATACAGTTGGCAGGGCTGGCATCACCTCCGAGCTGGAGAACAGGCACAGATGTCTCATTTTCTAGGATAAAGCTAACTCATTCGGTTTGGAATGGGGAAGACCTTGAAAGGTTGTTAAACTTCCACCAAAGTCAGTTGGCACTTGATATATGCACATAGAAGATTGGCTGAAGAAACTTTTGTAATTGAAAGCTCAGCCACAGGTTGTTGGATCTTTGCTTTGGTCCAGTTGACTGGCATTAATAGGACACTTGTGGTAAAGCAGATGATGAAACACATATGCCATTATGTGCCTCTCCTGTGAAGGCAGTGTCACTCCTGTGTTGAGCCATAGCAGTCCAACTGGTCTGAATGAGGCAGGAGGAGGAAGGCCAGGATCTCCTTGGGGAATGCAAGACATCCAACAGTCCTAGAAAGAAAGAAAGTTGCGTCTGAAGCATGGTTGCTATGGTATTGCAGAAAATGAGGCAATCAGATTCTTCCAAGCACAGTCCCACAAATATTATTTCAGCATTGATCAAATAAAGTTGAAATGTTGATTGAATGATGTATGTTGGCCACTGCAGGGGAGAACTACCAGTATTGTAATCAATATAACAGCATTGGATTGATTACCTTTCTGTGAGAGGCAGAAAAGGACCTAACTCTGCATCTGATAGATAGCTTTTCTGAGACTGCAGAACTCATGGAAGACTGTATCAGAGTGTTAGCCGAAGTTAAATCCACAACCTTAAGACTCAGATGCGAGAGAGCTACACTAAATTACAACTGACCCTGAGTTTCACCAAGTTTGCAGCAATTGAGATCCAATTGAAGCCATCAAAGTTATTGCCAGAGGTTCTGATGTTGTAGAGTCCCTGAAGTGCCCTTCTAGCTGGTAACTTACTCCATGTTTGATTGCATGGTTTTGAAGCTGTGTGTGTGTGTGTTTTCAGTATGGTCCCTATTATTGTGTGCAGATTTATTGGCAGGCAGACTACTGCATGTCAAAGGTTCACCTGGATAGCCATATGGGGTATTTTCTGTAAAGACGCCATTGTTATCTCCATCAGTAAGCTTTTCAACAGTTCTGGAATACAAGCATCCCTTCTGCTGAACTATTTACAAACCCACTTTAGCTACTGGCTCTTAAAAATACTGGGTGTACCTTCATATAAATACTCCCCTAGCATATCTTCTCGAATATTTTAGGTACCAGCCTCTGAACTTGTATCTACAATTGTACATTTGACTGGTGTCTTCTATTCTGCAGTGCTGCCCTCAGGTACTACTTTTGCTTCTGAGTAGCAATAATTTACATAAGTGGCAAGGATGGTATTTAAAGAATGATGGAATGGGGCAAAAATAGTTTAAAACCCATTGGGACATTTGGTCAAACCTCACCAGATGCGCCTCCAAAATGACGATGACTGCTCATCAAAGGGGACGTGAAATGGGTGAAATATGGCTCTCATTTGATGGTTGCCTCATTTTTTTTATTTTTGTGCATGCTGGGCCTACAAGAAAGAAGAGTATGTATCAATGTCAATTTTTCTTCTAATAATTATTTTATCGGCAACAATGGAAGAGTGTTTTGGGTTACTTGGCAGTGTGCTGCATACACATTGGGCATGCAATACAGCTCTTCACACTTGGGCTCGGTTACTATTTGGCACAATCACTGATTTTGCTAAAATCACTAAAATTGTTCGGTGTTCTAATTTTTGGTAATTAATTCACTGTTTGAAGGGTGTTGATGAAGGAGAATGAATTCTGGTAAGAGAAGCCAAATACAATATTCCAGGAAAGAAGAAATCAATAATTTAGAATTAGTTATTGGGCAAAAGCCCCATAATAAATTATCGTCTTGAAATTGTTCCTGCAGGAATATTTTTATATTATTCACTACGTAATTATTGGGAGTTCCATCTTTAGCTTTTCATTTTGTTTAAGCCAATAGCATTATTTTCTTTCAGTAGCTTTCAAAAATCAAAAGTAGAACTGTGGTACGATGTGAAGAATTGACAATTTTGATGTGATTTAACAGTTGCATTGCATGTATTCTGATTAACTGCAGTTGATTATGCAGCAATGACAACCAATAAAAATAAAACAATCCTTTCTCATTTTATCTTGTTTCCAACCATGGTGCTGTGCTTTCAGTTTAGATTGCATCAGTGGTGATTTTGGCTGAGTTCATATGGAATATCTGAAAGTATACTTGTGCGTGAGTTGAAAATTCAACAGGCAGATCACAAATTCAGAACTGATGTTCCAAGTTTACCCTTACTCTGCAAAAAACAATCTGCTTCTCTTTCTTTGCAGAAGGTGCTCATTTTGACTAAGGTACAGGTGCCAACAGACCTCCAGTACCTTACCCAACTGACCTCCTCCCTTGTGTGAGGGTTGTAATATTAATCCAACTCTGGGAAAGTTGCAGAAGTGGACTTAGATCCTTTGGATTCCTGCACCATGAGGGAGGTGAATATAGACATCTCCACTCTATTCCCCACTTCATCCTGGATATTTTAATCAATGTTAGTATTAATGCAAAGAGAAAGGAAAAGATGCCTTTGAGTTAGAATGGGGAAAATTCCAGGCTCTGCACATCAACTTTTGCAGACATGTATATGAACGTTGGCTGAAGAGAAGGCCAGACTTGACTATGAGGTGTCACTCTTTTCAGTCGTCTGGGGATATTCATTGGTGATGCCCCCACATGAAGAATAATACCTGAACTACTATACCAGAGGACAACCAGCCAAGTGTATACCAGTGAAATCTTCAGATGTGGGGAGAAACTTGCAGGAAAAAAAGTCAGGTCATTGATATTTTGAGTTTTTGATCTCCCAAAATGCAATACGTCACATTTATCTGGATTGAAAGCCATTTGTCAATCCTTAGCCAACATACTGAGTTGATCAAGATCCCCTGTAATTTTTTATATCCTTCTACACATCTACACCACCACCTATCTTAGTATTATCCACAAACTTACTAACCAATATAAATTACAAACAACAAATCTCTTGAGTGCAAAGTTCTGGAAAATTATGACTTTAAAAAAACACCTTTTTTGTTCTAATTTGCCTAGAAAAGAGGTTTGGATTTACTTTTAAAAGACATTTCCAGTTATTTAAAATTGGTTACTCACAGGCTTAATTCTTGTGATAAGCTCATTTTTCACTGTATTAATCACACACCAGCAAATTTTACAATTTTAAATTTATCAAGGAATATTTTTCAATAGAATTCACCTTGTTTTAAACTGCTGTCTAATTGTGTTGGTCCATAACAGACTTTATGCTCAATGACATCCAAACTTGGATAACATTATTTTAAAATAAATTCATTAATGGGAGGGTCACTACATTTTTAATGAAAACAAAAGCAAATGAAGGGTCTTGACCCGAAATGTCAACTGTTTATTTCTCTCCATAGATGCTGCCTGACCTGCTGAGTTCCTCTAGCACTTTGTGTGTGTTGCTCTGGATTCCAGCAGCTGCAGAATCCCTTGTGTCAAAATTTGTGAATATTGGAAATCTGAGGTTAAGAAAGAGAAAATGCTGGAAAACACCCAGCATGTCAAACAGAATCTGTGGAGACAGAAAGAAGAGAGTTAACATTTCTGGTTAATGACCCTTCAGCAGATCTGGAAGAACTATTGGCTAATTCTGAATATACAAATGATATCTTAAGTTCTTTTCCCCCTCTCTCTCTCTTTCTGTCCTCTCTTTGCAACATTAACTTAAATATTGATTACATATTTCACACTGTGAGATAAATTACTGCCTTTTAGGTTATAGAATAAGCAGTAATTCCAGTAGATTTCTGGGGTAAATTATTTACTCAGCTGCATGATCTGGATCCAATCCAGAGTCTGAAAAGAACATTTTCAGTAGATGTTAAGAACATCATCAATTGAAGACCGATCAGCTCAAGCCACTCTCGGGCATGTCAAAGTGGCTAGTTACATGTGATTGGTTTTAATTTAGTTGAGAGATTAAGTGAAGGCTTGGCATTTGGTTTTATCATGGTTCAAAAAAATAAAGGAAAAGATTAGCTGACTCAAGGAGTGACAGATGGATAATGCTAAGCATGGCTGTAAAACTCCACAAATTCATGTTAATTGGATATTTAAAGTGAGAAACAGTGAATTGTGTCTAATGCACCAAGGTGAAGAGATGGATTGAAAGGAGTTAAAAGGGAGACGGGAGGAAGTGCAAAACACTTAGATATAGAGCAAAATCTAAAAACAAACAGATTTAATGATTTGATAATTTAAACTGCAGCCTTAAAACTGGAATTAACAGTTGTATTTGCAAATTGATGTAAAATCTGAAAATTCTAATCTGCTCTCATATATTTTCTTTGAAATTTTGATGTCAAACAGCGAAGGGGAAAGATAGTAGCCAGTGTGAGATTCCCAAAGATCCACGTTTTCCTGACTGTCTTGGAAAGATTGAGGTGAGTAATTAATAAACTATTTTCTTCAATATTATTGCAAAAACTGCTGGCAATGGATGGCTATGTAATAATGCAAAATTCCCAGGGTTTCAAATTTTAGTAATAAAGGTGCAGTGAGCTATCGTAATATGGCTCACAAATATATTATTTCAGCCAGGAATAAATACTGTTCCATCTTTCTAGTATGCTTTTAACAGTCAAATAGATGAGAAGTTGAAGCAAAGGTCAAGTTAGAACAAACTAATCCAGTAGGCAGGACAGGCAGGTACAGGACAGAGTGTGTGGAAGGTCTGATAGGCTAGCCTGCATTTACTTAAATGCAAGAAGCCTTACAGGTAAGGCAGATAAACTCAGAACATGGATTGGCACATGAGATTGTGATATTATAGCTATCACCCAAACATGATTGAGAGATGAGCAGGACTGACAGGTCAATGTTCAGTCTTGTCAAAGCTTCTCACATGACAGAGGTGGAGGTAAGAGAGGAGGGGGAGTTGCACTATTAATTAGGGAGCACTTCACAGCAGTACTTAGAGACAGAGAGAAAATCCCAGGGAGGGGTGTGGGGACGTGGGGGTTGGTGAGGGGGTGTCCAGTGAGGTTATATGAGTACAACTTAAAAATAAGAAAGGGGTAATCACTTTGATGGGATTATACTATAGGCTCCCCAGTAGTTGGCGTGAAGTAGAGAAGCAAATAGATAAGGAAATCACAGATGGAATAATATGGTTGTAATAGTAGGTGATTTTAACTTCCCTAACATTGACTGGGACTACCATAGTGCTAAGGGATCTGATGTGGCAGAAATTGTTAAGTGTGTCCAGGAAAGATGGCCCTATTAGAGAAGGGGCTGCATTCAATCTCCTCTCATGAAATGAGGCTGGGCAAGAGGTCGATGTGTTAGTGTGGGAGCACTTTGGGACCGGTGACCATAATGCTATTAGTTTCAGGAGAGTAATGAGAAAAGATTGGACTGGTCCTCAAGTCGGTTCTAAATTGGAAGAAGGCTAATGGATACTTCTTTTCTATATTTACCATGGAGAAGAACATTGTAGTTAGAACAGTGATATCCTGGAGCATATCAACATCACAAAGGAGGAGAAGTTGGAGGTCTTGAGGCATATAGAAACATAGAAAAACTACAGCACAATTCAGGCCCTTCGACACACATAGCTGTGCCGAACATGGCCCTACCCTAGAAATTACTAGGCTTACCCATAGCCCTATTTTTCTCAGCTCCATGTACCTATCCAACAGTCTCTTAAAAGACCCTATCGTATCTGCCTCCACCACCGTTGCCGGCAGCCCATTCCACGCACTCACCACTCTCTAAGTAAAAAAAAAACTTACCCCTGACATCTCCCCTATACCTACTCCCCAGCACCTTAAACCTATGTCCTCTTGTGGCCACCATTTCAGCCCTGGGGAAAAGCCTCTGACTATCTACCCGATCAATACCTCTCATCATCTTATATACCTCTATCAGGTCCCCCCTCATCCTCCGTCGCTCCAGGGAGAAAAGGCCAAGTTCCCTCAACCTACCATAAGGCATGCTCCGCATTCCAGGCAGCATCCTTGTAAATCTCCTCTGCACCCTTTCTATGGTTTCCACATCCTTCCTGTAGTGAGGCGACCGGAACTGAGCACAGTACTCTAAGTGGGGTCCGACCAGGGACCTACGTAGCTTCAACAAGACCTCTCGGCTCCTAAATTCAATTCCCTGATTGATGAAGGACAATACACCATATGCCTTCTTAACCACAGAGTCAACCTATGCAGCCACTTTGAGCGTCCTGTGGACTCAGACCCCAAGATCCCTCTGATCCTCCACACTGCCAAGAGTCCTACCATTAAGTCTATATTCTGCTATCATATTTGACCTACCAAAATGAACCACTTCACACTTATCTGGGTTGAACTGCATCTGCCACTCCTCAGCCCAACTTTGCATCCTATCTATGTCCCTCCGTAACCTCTGACAGCCCTCCAAACTATCCACAACACCCCTCAACCTTTGTGTCATCTGCAAACTTATTAACCCACCCCTCCACTTCCTCATCCAGGTCGTTTATAAAAATCACAAAGAGCAAGGGTCCCAGTACAGATCCCTGAGGTACACCACAGGTCACTGACCTCCATGCAGAATACAACCCTTCAACAACCACTCTTTGCCTTCTGTGGGCCAGCCAGTTCTGAATCCACACTGCAATGCCCCCTTGGATCCCATGCCTCCTTACTTGCTCGATAAGCCTTGCATGGGGTACCTTATCAAACGCTTTGCTGAAATCCATATACACTACATCTACTGCTCTCCCTTCATCGATGTGTTTAGTAAAGGTGATAAATCCCCAGGGCCTGACCAGGTGGATCCTAGGATGTTACGGAAAGCAAGAGAGGAGATTGCTGAGGCCCTAGCAGAGATTTTGGTATCTTCATTAGCCACAGGTGAGATACCGTAAAACTGGAGGATGACTAATGTGCCTTGAGTATTGTGTCATCACACTAATCATAATCTTGATTAAACTCAAGAAGGTGCAGTAAAGAGTCATAAGGATGTTGCCTGGATTAGAGGGCTTGAGTTATCAAGTGAGATTGGATAGGCTGGGTCTGTTTTCCCTTCAGCGAAGGAGGCTAAGAAGTGACACGATAGAGGTGCTTAAAATTATGAGAGGCATAGATAGGGTAGACAGCCAGAATCTGTTTCCCATGGTAGGTGTGTCTAAAACTCGAGGGCATAGGTTTAAATTGTGAGGGAGGAAGTTTTCAAGGGGATCGAAGGGGTAAATTTTTCACACAAAGAGTAGTCAGTATCTGGAATGAGCTGCCAGAGGAGGTGAAGGCAACAACACTTAAGAGGCATCTAGGTAGGTACTTGAATGAGCAGGGCATAGAGGGACATGGAATTAATGCAGACAAGTTGCATTACTATAAATGCATGATGGTTGGCATAGATGTAGTGGGCTGAAGGACCTGTTTCTATGCTGTACAACTCAATGACCGCAAACATCCAGAATATAAGGAAAAACTGAGAGCAACAGAATTAGTTTGGCAGACTATTCACCCTGATGGCGTGGTCAATAGTGATGAAATGTTATTCATTCTTTATTCATACTCATTAGATTCATAGTCTTCCAGATTTTTGCAGAATTTTACTTGTCACTTCACAAACACTGGGCCCTCAATACCATCCAGTTACCTCCTGCAGCAGATTTGAAACCTGTGTAAACAAGACCATTCAGTAAAACAGAAGAAAAGAGAAAACACTTTAGTTTTCAGAAGGTGGAGGAGGAGTGGGTAGAACAAAGGGATTATCGCTGATCGGGCAAAACCAAATGGGTTAATGTGACAAGTTGAAACAAGTTATGTTCCTTCACATAACACAAAGAAGGAGCTAAATGTCTAATTTACTGTTTAATCACAATAAGGGCTGAGCCACCATTGCAACATATGAACATATTGTCAACATGCTGATAACAGTGTATTAAAGCAATTTTTATTTTAAAATTTGGAGATAGCTTTTTTTTTAGTAACTGGATAAAATGCTACTAATGTGATGCAGTTCTTGTACAGAAGGAACCAACATTGATATACTTTTATCTGATTAAAACTTTCTCCTTGAAAGGAGCAGGCATTTGAAAAAATGTTTTGAAAGACAGTAGTATATGATATTGCAGTAAACTTAGTGGGAGATATATTAATAATTTTTGTTTCAAGTTCATGATGATTGTCACTTTATAAGATTTTAATTTTTTTCCTCTACTGCAGCTTTACTGTGTGATACAATTACTTTATTGATGGAGGAGGGTTTTAATATACAGCTCAGTTCTAAAACTTATTTCCTAATTGACCATTCAATCTTTTTAATTTTGTGATTCATCTTTGACCTTTTGAGTATTTTTTTCTGGTTTTTGAAAAATAATTTTCTTTGGCTTCAGTAACATACACAATCTTGTCATTTTTCTTTATTCTTTGAAATTTGCATAATGTTCAGAACCAAACTAAAAGTCAAATTTTATAGGAAAAAAATATGATCATTGAGTTATTGTCAGTAAGGTTCCAGTTTCTGAATATCAAAGAGGACTCATAATATGCAAATGAAAATCCAAGTGGGAATACCATTCATTTAGCATGGATAAATTTGGGGAAATGGTTGATTTCTTTCCTCTAAATAATATAAAATACTCCTACTTCAGGAATTCTCTAAATCCCAATATCTAGATTCCCAGCTGCATTTAATAATAAATGCCATCATATGTTACAATTTAAGGTGACCTATGCTCCTGATTTTTTGATCATCCATAGATTCACCACAATGCATCTGATTAGAGGTACCATTCCTATGAAAAATAATCCACGAATCCTTAGAATCTTTCAGCTTATAACTCTGTGTCCTCTATACTGTTTTGGACACTTGTCCAACCCCTACTTAACAGTGATTATCCAGTAGCATGGAAAATAGCATGGAAAAAAACATGGAATGAAACCATCAATCAGAACAAGCATCTAATCCCAACATTGAAACTACATGGTTTTGACCGATTTTAGAAAACATGGAGGGCTTTTAATTGGATCCAAATGGCATGGACTTGCTCCATCTACTTGATGAACAGATGGTGTATAAGGTGTTATATTGGCTCTAAAACTGATCAAGTTATGTACCACATAACACACTTTCCCTGCACAAATTTGATGGTGATGAGACTGAGATGAACTCCTCCACAAGTTGAACTAGTAAACTAACCTTAAAGATGTTGTTCAAAACCAGTCATATAATGAAGAACTCTTTCTGGCAATAAAAACAAGACATATAAATATGCATTTCAGTTACCTGGTTTCCCAAGTCATATTAAGACCAGAACCCTAGAATGGGGGGAATAAAAAGTTAATGATCGGCTGAAACCTAATGACTTTTAGTACTCGGACTCTTGATTATTTTGACATTATCTTTTGAATTCAATTGAAAAATCTCAATACTTGTTGCCTGTGAGATATATTGCACACTGGGAACAGTGTCTGTTTTCTTCAGTTATTTTCAAGTACTCATATACTCCACTTCCATTACAAAGCTCAGGACCTTACCTGGTAGTAAATAATGTGGTTAAACACATGGCATGAAAACAATCCCTTTCGGATCAGTGTAATTGTAGAAGAGGATTGATCTGTTGACAATGACCATAACGTAGCTTTAGCTGAGCATCACTACCAGCCTGATGCTCTTAGATGCTGTCAACACCAGAATTATATTGTAGGCAGACAATTAGCATCTTTCTGCATGTAAATAGAGAGGTATTCAGAGATCAGTCCCTCAAGAGCCAAGAAAGTGGAGTCACAGAGCACTTTTTAAGCTGAAGCCAAAGCTTTTGAATGAGAATGATGTGAAATGATCTTCTCCTCCAAGCATTGATAGATTTGAAAAGCAAATGAGGACCTGATTCTGCAGTTATGTTGCCATCTCAATAGTGATAGGGAATGGGCTGGGGCTGCATCCACATCCCGTGAATGAATATTACAATAAGATTACTGCTATGGATAGCAGAAAGCAGTTGGGCATTAAAGTGAAAGTGACAATTTAATGGCAGCCAATTTAGATTCATATCAGAAACAAAATGGAAAGTTATCTTCTCTATGGTAGAACAGAGTGGCCTGAAGAATTCATTGAATCAGTGTTTTCATTCAGTGACATCGAAAAGATTTTCACTTTGATACTTCAGTGTTACTGATAGTCTTTATAACTTGGGCCCTCTTCACAGTACATAAAGATTGGAGCACAGTCAAGAGATTAAGGTGGAAACTAGTCGAGTGAAAGTTAATCAACCACAGCCAACCTATTCCTCATACCTTCACAATTTCCTTTCTTTTGATTGAAAATCTTGGCTTCAGATTGAAAGACATCACTTAAGAATCTAATGTAAAATTCCGTCATACTATGGTTGCTCTTTGCTAGGGGCACTTTATTGCAGTTAGTTGACTATTTCCTTATAATAAAGCTTGTAAATTTTGAAACCAAAGATAGCTTTTTTTAAAATAAACTTCATGTCTATGCGTGGAAGTTGTCATCCTGCATTTATTCTATGGCTGTTCTGACAACTAGTCTAACAAATACACAATCTTTTGTGTGTGACATATTAGGAATATATCATTTACCTTACTAATATCATTGTGACACCATGTACAACGACCTCATGATGCACCAGTGATGGAAATAAAGCCTCAGGAGGACAATTATCCCGTCCTCCCTTTATCAAATGCTAAATCCACAGCTGAATCATGTTTGATTGCAACTTTCATGAATATTCTAATATCTTACAATTCTAAGTGATGAGGCATGAGAAGTGTTTGCATTTTTCTTTACAGTGGAGCTCTGATTTCAATCATAGGCTTGTTGAAAAGTGAAAGCTGGAGGCTAAATGAAAGTATAAGACCAGTAGATCCATGATAATTGTTAATGAATAGGGAGACTCCTGTATTTTGTTTTATGGAACATCATTTATGCATGAAGAGAAGGTGTTGTATCTGATGAGTAACATCTTTTTAAATGAAATTTTGTTGTTGCTTTAGTTGATTTGCTCAGTTGAATACTTGCAAATCAGATAGTTAAAGGGAAAGAAATAAAAGGACATCCAAACAAACTACACACATATGATTAGGATTACAGCCATTGTGCAAGACAAACTCCATTTCAGAGGGGTTGAACTGAATTACTTGGATGTTATTGTAGTTTCTATGTAATATTGTGTAATTTTCACCCAATGGAGTTGTAGAGGCTCAGCTGCTAAGTATATTCAAGATTATGACCAAGAGATTTTTGATTATTAAGGGAATCAAGGGATATGGGATTAGTGCAGAAAAGTGCACTGAGGTAAAAAGTCAGCCGTTAATTTATTGAATGGTGGAGTAGGCATGAAGGCTAAATGGCCTACACCTGCTTCTACTTTTTATGTTATTATTGGCCTTGATTTTGCTGAGTTTGGCAAGTTGCCTGCACTTGCCACTTGGATATCTGATTGTCCCACACTTACCTCATTCAGATTATCTGGCAGATTTATTTTGAATGCTGCTGGTCCTCATATCTGTGCAAAATTGATCATGATTATGACTGCTACAATGTAGAATATGTTGTGTAAACTAAAAATTAAATTGTGAGGTTCTGTACAGGCCTTGTGTGGCCACCCAAAGTACACTGTGAATTGTCATGCAACACAACTATGGACCATGTAAATACTACAGACACAAAGTGGGCCATGCAAAATAAAACAGATTTGAACAGCAGTAAACAGCCCCATATGTGCGCTATTTAGAGAGGCCCTTCCTTAATTGAAGGTTTGCAGTGGATTTATTTGTTGAAGAGCCAGTTTGGGATCAGCCAGGCTGCAGTTCGGAGCTGCAACAATTGAGGACATTTTCTCTCTGCATTGATCTTTGTTTACTCCCAAAATGGCCTCCAGCATGATCAAGAACAGGGAGAAAGCACGAGATCCCTCTTTAATGTTGGAGAGAGTAGGATTTGGAGTAATGATCTGGTTAGAAGAGCCTATGCTCAAAGAGTCTTCCAAAAATTGTGCTACTACTTCCACTTCTCCCTGGAGCATTGTATCCGAAGGTGAAATTTCAAAGTCAGAGATGACAGAGATCTGGCAGCTCATGCAGGTACAGTTGTAGTTGTAGACTCCTGCCCAGTTTCTGCAGGTGATGGTGAATTTCTTAGCCTCTGCATCATTCCAGTCCACATTGGCGGATATTGCCATAGTTCAAAGTTTGCAACGTACCATCAAGGGGAAATCATGTCCTTCTCCTTGACTGGAGGCAACAGGCAGTTTCAGGCCAAATTTTCTAGGTGGTGGGCTTCTTGAAGTCCCAGAGTGAAAGGCTACACACAAGTAGCAGTAGGTGAGACCTAGAGGTGGCTGCAGGAGCCACACTACCTTTGAGATTGTCGGTGAGTAAGAGGTATAGAAAGAGAGGCAGGTATAATGGGAGCAGCCATTTTGTGAGGGGCAGTGAGGTCAAAGTGCAGCTTTTGAGGTCCAGGTGTGGGCTTCGGTAAGCGATGGTCTCCAGTGAGGAGGATGAGTCGTGTTCAGGTAACTTCTTTTCCCTCTTTCTCAGCAGAAGGAACTGGGGATAAAGGATATAGAACCTGGGACAATGATGTGCTCCTCCTGCAGGATGTGGGAAATCAGGGACACTTTCAATGTACCTGCTGATTTTACGTGTGGGAGTGTGTCCACCTACAGCTGTACATAGAGCAATTGGATCTGTGGCTAAACTTGCTATGGAGCATCTGGGATGCAGAAAACGTTATAAAGCACTGCGTGTGTAGTTTAGCAAGCTAGTCCCGCTGCAGGTACAGAAAGAAAGGATATGGGTGACCACCAGGAAGGGCAGTAAGTACAGGAGTCCCCTCTGGTCATTTCCCTCTCAAAAAGGTGTACCATTTTGGATACTGTTGGGGGAGTGGCTTTGCAGAAGAAAGTGGCAGCAACAGCCAGGTTTATGGTACCACAGTTGGCTCTCAACAGGGGAGAGAAAAGTCTAGGCGAGCAGTAGTGGTGAGGAATTCATTAGTGAGGGAAACAGACAGGCCAGTTTGTTGCCAAGAGTAAGACTCCAGGATGGTGTGCTACCTCCCTGTCCCCAGGGTCAGGGTTTACATTGGCTGAGGTTGAGAGCCTCAAGTTCCTAGGAGTGAACATCAGCAAGAGCCTGTCCTGGTCCAACAACGTAGATGCTATGATATTGGTATTGGTTTATTATTGTCACTTGTACCAAGGTACAGTGAAAAACTCCTCTTACAAACTGATCGTACAGGTCAATTCATTACACAGTGCAGTTACATTGAGTTAGTACAGAGTGCATTGATGTAGTACAGGTAAAACAATAACAGTACAGAGTAAAGTGTCACAGCTACAGAGAAAGTGCAGTGCAATAAGGTGCAAGGTCACAACAAGGTAGATCGTGAGGTCATAGTCCATTCCATTGTATGAGGGAACCATTCAATAGTCTTATCACAGTGGGGCAGAATCTGTCATTAAGTTTGGTGGTATGTGCTCTCAGGCTCCTGTATCTTCTACCAGATGGAAGAGGAGAGAAGAGAGAATGTCCCGGGTGGGTGGGTATAGCCAAGAAAGCTCACCAGTGTCTCTGCTTCCTCAGGAGGTTAAAGAAATTTAGCATGTCCATTTTGACCCTCACCAATTTTTATATATACACCATGAAAGTATCCTATCCAGATGGATCAGGGCTTGGCATGGCAAATGCGCTGCCTGAGACCACAAGAAACTGCAGAGAGTTGTGGACACAGCTCAGCACATCATGGAAACCAGCCTCTCCTCCATGGACTCTGTCTATACTTCTCGCTGCTTCAGTAAAGCAGCCAACATCATCAAAGACCCCATCCACCCCAGGCATTCTCTCTTCTCCCCTCTCTCATTGGGAAGAAGGTACAAAAGCTGAAAACACGTATCACCAGGCTCAAGAACAGCTTCTATCATGCTGTTATAATACTATTGAACAGTCCCTCAGTACAATAAGCTGGACCCTTGACCTCAGAATCTACCTCATTATGGCCTTGCACCTTATTGTCTGCCTAACTGCACTTTCTCTGTAACTGTAATAGTTTATTCTGCATTCTGTTATTGTTTTCCCTTGTACTGCCTCAATGTACTGATGTGGTGAAATGATCTGTATGGATAGCATACACAACAAAGATTTTCACTGTACCTCAGTACATGAGACAATAATAAACCAATTTTACCAATTTTCCTATTCCTTATTCTGAGACAGTGATCTTGGTTTTAGATTCCTCAGCCAGGGGAAATATCATTCTTCCACTGAGCCCTGTAAAAATGTTCTTAAGTCTCAATAATATCTCCTCTCATTCTAAACTCTGGAGAATATACGACTAGTTTGTTCAATGCCTCATGACAAGCCCACCATCCTTGAAACCAATCAAATCAATCTTCACTACACTCCCTCAATGGCAAGTTCAGCAAGGAGGCCAAAATTATATACAATAGTCCATGTGTGATCTTACCAAGGTCCTGTATAGTTGTAGTAAGGCATTCTAGCTCCTGAACTCAACTTGCAGTGAAAGCTAACATATTGCTTGCCATCTTAACTGGTTGCTGTATGGGGTATGTTAGCTTTCAGTGACTTGTGTACAACTAGAATAATGATGAATCCTATTGTTGTGATGTTTTTCAATGAACCAATTATATAACTTGATAAAGCACAGAAGTAAATGTATATATTTTACAACCTGGTGTGCTGATACAAGAAAACAGAACCAAGCTGCCTTAAAAATAAATATATATGTGTGCATTTAAAAAAATAAAACCATATTATTCAACTTGGTAACTAGGGTAATTATAGAGTCCTGTAGTTCTTCACCATCCTAGTAACTAAATAGAATAATGCATTCTGTAATTGTGATAATTATTAACATTACTAACTGTATGTGCGGTTAAATTTTTTTTGAAAAAATAATTCTTTTTAGGTGGGAGGTGTGTTACAAACTAGGTTACTATTGATGAATGTCCCTTTAAGATAGAGCATTGTGTGTGTGTGTGGGTGGCGTGCTGCTGACATGATGACAACAGAAGATAAAGGACGTATCTTTATTTTAAAAATGCATGTTTATTGCATTTATTTTCAAGGCAACTTGGTTCTGTTTTCTCATATCAGCACACCATGTTATAAAATTGCTTCTGTGATTTGTCAGATTTTATTCTGCATAACCACAAAGCTGGTGACAGGATTGTATGCAATTTGCCCTTATTTAAGCACTTTAGTTTTATTGTAATTTTATATTTATTGCAACCAATTATTTTCCCACTGTCACTGCTAGGACCAGGCACATGCAGACTAACAATTGATTCCATTTATTTCACTATGCATGAGGTCTGGGAACCTGGGAAGAGCTTAAACATAATTTTCTTGCTTTCTTACTTTAGAGTACACAATAACAACAATATAAAAATCCATCCAGGATATGCAATTGATATCATGACTTTTTCTTTTTCCAGGACACATGGTTATTCAACAGCAGGCAATCTGTTCAGTTTGTATATTTATAGTATGGTATTTCCTGCATCCAGAGCACAAACAATTATAGTGCTGTACAGCATTCTTCCATCTGTACTCCTACAGCCAATGCAGTCATTAAATGTGATACATATTTTCCTAGTCATATCATTATCTTGCATGACCAGTACAACATTGCACTGAATCTTACAATGCAGATAACAATACTGAATCTCTTCATTCATACAATGGAAGTGTTAACCCAGATACATTTGAACAATTAAATGCTAACTGTGCTGCACACACTGCTGAAGCAAATTAATAATACCAACAGGCCTGGCTAGACTTCTTAAAATTTTTGTTTCCGCTAATGTAAATTGACAACAGCTAAGCTCAACTGTGGAGATCTTAATGAGATCCTAAACATATAGAGGTCTCCAGCTTGTTCCAAGGGATGGAGGGGAGCGGGAGAGCAGAGAACGGGGAGCATGGAGGAGGAAGAGAATCATTCAAATTATGATTAGAATT
Organism: Pristis pectinata; assembly: GCF_009764475.1. Classification (NCBI taxonomy): domain Eukaryota; kingdom Metazoa; phylum Chordata; class Chondrichthyes; order Rhinopristiformes; family Pristidae; genus Pristis; species Pristis pectinata. The sequence goes on along the minus strand of NC_067422.1, from coordinate 22,038,791 downwards.
TTAAAAAAGGAAAAAAATAGAAACCACAAAAGTGAGTAATCAAATCTTTATGATATAATTAATGAATAACAATTGACTGAGTTACAATTGTCTTTATTTTTATTCTTTTTTGGGGGGTATCTGAATGGTGTTGGCAAGGCCAGCAGTTATTAGCCACCTTTCATTTCCCTTGAGAAGGTGAGCCACTTTCTTGGACCACTGTAGTCCTTCTGATGAATGATGCTGTTGGATAGGGAGTTCTAGCATTTAGAACCCATTGACATTGAAAGACCACAAAAGACTGCAGATGCTGGAATCTGGAGCAACAACCTGCTGGAGGAACTCAGTGGATCGATCAACACCTGTGGGGGTGTGAGGGGGGGAGGGGTAGAAGGAATTGTCAACATTTTAGGTCTTTTCCTTGTTTTTTCTATCAAACAGCTTCAGTTTTTGGTAGTGGGAGTAGATCTTTTTTATAATAAAGTATTTCAATTTTTTTCCTTTATTAACTAACTATTACATGTGATTATTAATTTAGAGTATTGTGATCTTAAGTATGATTTAACACAACATATTCAGTAGTATTTTTACTCTCTTTCTTGATGCATGTACTCTGTATTTTTTTCATGGATTTAATAAAAATATTGTAAAAGACTGATGCAGGGTCCAGATGCAGGTTTTGACCTGAAATGTCCACAGTTTCTTTCCCTCCACAGATACTGTTTGACCCACTGAGTCTTCCAGCAGATTGTTTGTTGACATCGAAGGACCAATGACACATTTTCAAATCAGGCTCGTGTGTGATTGGAGCGGAACCTGCAAGTGGTGGATTTCCCATTGCTGCTGCCTTTGTCATTTTTGATAGTAGAGATTGAAGATTTAGGAAGTGTTACCGGAGTAACCTGAAGGTAACCACAGTACAATTTGTAGATTGTACACAGTGCAGCCAATATGTATCAGTGGGAGGAAAAGGATGTTTTGGTATCGAATGAGGTGCCATCAAACAGATGTTTACCAGCATGCTGCCTGGATTAGAGGACATGTGCTATAAGGAGAGGTTGGACAAACTTGGATTGTTTTCTCTGGAGCAATGAAGGCTGGTGGGAGAAGTTTATAAAATTATGAAAGAGAGCAGACACCTGGTATCTTTCTCCCAGGGTCAAAATATCTAATACTAGAGGGCATGCTTGCATTTAAGGTGAGAGGGGTCAAATTCAAAGGAGATGTGTGGGGCAAGTTTTTTTTTTACACAGAGAGTGGTGGATGCCTGGAATGTGCTGCCAGGGATGGTGGTGGAGGTAGATATGACAGAGGCTCTTAGACAGGTGCCTGAATATGTAGAGAATGAGGGGATGTGGACCATGTGCAGGTAGAAGGGATTAGTTTAATTAGGCATCATTAGCATCGGTAGTTTGGTACAACATCATGGGCAGAAGGGCCTGTTCCTGTGCTATACTGTTCTATGTTCTAAAGCTTTGCCCTAGATGGTACTGACCCTCTTGAATGTTGTTAGAGCTTTACTCATCAGGCATGTGGAGAATATTCCATCACACTCCTGCCTTTTAGCTGCTGGAAAGGTTTGGGGCTGTTAGGAGGTGAGCCACTTGTCACAGGGTACTCAATGAGTTTTTCATCAATGGTGACTCCCGGCATGCTGTTGTGAGGGACACAATAATGATAATGCCTTTGAATGTAAAGAGTAGGTGGTTAGATTCTCTTGTCAAAAATGTCCAGGTACTTTCATGACATAACTTTACCACGTCAGCTCATACCCAAATGTGTCATACTCAATGCCTGAATGCTGCATGCAGGCATGGACTGCTTCATTTCCTGAGGCGCTCTGAATGGAATTAAACATTGTACAATCATCTGTGGACATGCCCACCACTGACTTTATGATGGAAGGAATGTAATTGATGAAGCCGTCTTTGTGTCAAGAACACTGCCCTGAGGAACGCCTGTGGTGTTGTACTGGGACTGGGGTGATTGACGTCAACAACCACAACCAGCTTTCTTTGATGCCCATCGAGCAGTTTTACAAGGAATTCTTGATTCCACACTCAGTTCAATGCTGCCTTGATGTCAAGGTAATGGTTCTCAGCTTACCTCTGGAATTGAATGCTTTGGTCCATGTTTGAATGGGCCAGGACTGTGATGTTGTCTGTACCAGAGCAGTCCTGGTGAACCCCAAACTGGGCATCGGTGAGAAGGTATAGGTGAGTAGGTGCCACTTGATAGGATCACCTATGCATCTTCAATCACTTTCCAAATGATTGAGAGTAAACTGATTGGTTGGTAGTTTACTGGATTGAATTTGTCCTGCTTTTTGTGAATCTGGGCAATTTTCCACATCAAATGCCAGTATTGCACCTATAGTGGAAGAGTTTGACAGCAGCTCAATCTGGAGTTCCTTTCCTCAGTGTTACAGCTGGGATGTTTGGTCCCATACTCTTTCTGAATTAGGTGCTCTAAGCCACATCTTGCTAATCACATGGAGCGAATTGAATTGGTTGGAGACCAGCTTCTGTGACAGTTGGGATCTCAGGAAGAAGCCAAGATGGTTCATCAATTTGGCATTTCTGGCTGAATTTGGTCACAAATGCTTCAAACTTTTCTTTAACACTCATATGCTGCTGACTTTAACAATGAGGATATTCCTGGAGCCCCCTTCTCCTGTTGACTGCTCAGTTGTCCACCACCATTCAGCTCTAGAGGTGACATCACCTTGCTCTGTTTATGGTGTGCTGTTTTTGCTGCTTAGCTTGCATGTAGCTTCACTAGCAGGGCACCTCTTCATTCTTAGGTATACTGATGCTGCTCCTGGAATGACCTTCTGCACTCAATGAACCAGGGTTGATCTCCTGGCTTGGGAGTAATGGTAGAGTGAGGAATAGGCCTGGACGTGAGGTTACAGATTGTGGTGGTGTGCACTCCTGCTGCTCTTAGTGGTCCACAGTGCCTCACGAATGTCCAGTCTGTGCCATCAGATCTGTTCTGAGTCTATCTCATTTTGCATGACCTTAGTGCTTCACAACATGATAGAGGCCATCTTCACTGTGAAGACACAACTATGTCTCCACAGGTATTGTACGGTGATCGCACCTAGCAACGTTATCAAGGAAAGTTGTATCTGCCACAGGTAGATTGGCAAGGATGAGGACAAGTAGATTTATTCTTCTTGTTGGTTCATGCACTAAATGCCACACATCCAGTATGCATGGCAGGTAGTGCATGTCCTTCATGACTCAGCCAACTTGGTCAGTAATGATGCTCGGTCACTCTTGGCGATGGACATTTGAAGTCCCGTATCCAGACTACTTTCTGTGCCTTTGCTATTTTTAGTGCTATGTTTAAGTGTTGTTGAATGTGGAGAAGTGTAGCTTCATCAGCTGGGGAGAATGTTAGATGGGAATCAGGAGGAGGTTTTCTTGATGCCGTGACACTTCATGGATTTTGGAGTCATTGTACAGGACTCCTTCCAGCAAACCAATCTGCCGTCACCTCTGGTGGATTTTTTTGTGGGAGAGGACGTACCTAGGAATTGTAATAGAGGAGTCTGATGCATTAACAATTCTCTTCTCATCCATCTATTTGTAAGGTGAATGAACATGCACTTGTTTTGATTATTGAACGCATTGATTTTAAGGTCGATAAGGTCATGCAGATTCATCCAACGCTGTTAAAGGCCTGCACTAGAAATAAAGAAAAGACCTTTTTAATATTTTATTACAGTAATTTAAAATAAAATAATAGAAAGCTATGTAACATTCTTAAAGTTAGTTGTGCAGCCTTTGAGTGAGGATATTTGGAGAATATATGAAGTAAAGCATTGAAATAAAGAAAATTAAGGGATTTTACCACATGTTTTGAGGAGAAAAATAGATGCAAAGAATTAAAGGATAAATGTGATCCCTTAATTTAAAGGAGTGGAGGTCAAATTAATACTGCAGGAACTGGAAGCATTATTTGTAATTATACATTTTAGATTGTAAAATTATTGTTGTCCTTATTTGTACTTGCACTGATATGGTTCATTCAACTCTATTAAAAATATTTATATTAATAATTACATAGTTATTTGAAAATTGTTACTGTAAATCATTTATAAGACAAAATGGAATGTAGAATGTTGCTGAGATCAGTGGATGAAATGAGGCAGAGGAACACATAAGAACAAATAGAATGATGGAAAGCTACTGATACCATTCAGATTCTCTGCTTCCAAAACTGCACAGAGTCTCATGGAATTCATTTCATTTTCTATTGAATTTATCACACAAGTGCTCTTTGATTCTTAAAGAGTATTATGGAAAATCAGGAGTAGTCACCCACATTCCAACAGAAATCTGCTTGAAGATCCCAATGCCCTCCCTTGACAAAAGTCCCAGGGCAGATTTCCATATAAAAACTGGTATATCTGAGTGAATCTGCAGGCCTTTGACAACTTAACTGGACAGAAGTTCAAGACTCCTGATTGTAGGCTGAAGTGAATTCAGCTCCAGTTAAATGTCTCCCCTGAGATGTTTGGGCTGGGCTGGTGAACTCCTCATGGAATTGGTAGGTAACTTGTTGGTTGGGAAATATGTCTGCTGTACCTGTCCCAGTTTTACTTGATGTAAGGACAGAAGGGCATTAGAATAATGTAGCAAACATAGGCCTTTACCTTGTTCTTTAGTATGGTAAATAATAAGGATAGAGTGCAAACATTATTTGTTGAAGGCAGTCAACATTCAACTAACAGTGTGAGCTTGTACCTCACTGTACCAAAGGTCATACTATTTGTCACACTTCTTAAATGTACATATACAATTCAGTATAAACTATACAGCTCTTCCTTTGTTTAAAAAAAACGTAACATTCATGCCACTAACAGCTAGCTGCATACATCAAATTATGTAAAATTATGCAAAGAACAAAACATAGATCCACACATTTTTTCTCACCTGTAAACCAAATGCAATTAACTAGATATCGCCGCAGTATCTGCTCCTTGCATTGATAATCCCAATGTATTTCCTCTCCAAAAAGCTTCACAAATAACTAATTACACAACTTGTGCTACAATTATTACCATGACCCTGCATCATCACAATACATGGTGATGCACATATTTCCTTAAAGTCAATTGTAACCCCAGTTCTAGCATTGACCAATACAGCTGTTAACTACCTCAGTAATTACATTTCTACATTATTTCTGCCATCTTGGCTTCCACCTTGACTTCCCATGGATATCAGGCCTTTTTTTCTCCTTATCTAGAAGATCATTGTCTCTGAATTTCCCTCTGTGGATTGTTTGCAATGCTTCAGTTATAACCATTTTTAGCCTTTCTTGGTACACTTTGGCGGCACTGTCAAGGCTTAGTGTAACATCACTTAGTGGATCTTCAGAACCCTTGAATTACCTCCATTTCATAATGCATTCCACCCTCAAGGATCCAGCCCAATCTGAGCTTGACTGAGCCCTTTTATATACTCCACGAGCAACAAAAAATTGATTGATATCATGCTTTTCCAAGAATTGCACACTCACTCACTGTAATGACATAACCTGACTTGATTGTAAAGGACTTGCCATAACTCCCCATACTGAGCTTTTCACCTATTGTATCAGTGGATTCTTGCAATGATACAGCTGTCATCCCGCTGACATTGGCTGTCCCATACAAATCATGCACTCCTCTTCTGGACTTCTTGCCTTTGAAAACTGCCCTTTACTCAGGGAAACAAAAAACACCGTACCTTAAACTGAATTCTCATTGAGGACTGCTCATCACTCCAAGATATTTCATCCTGATCTATATTCTTAGTGTTCTCGATTCTTTTTTCCATTACTTTGCTTCTTCTAGCTCATGGTCTCTGCAGATGTTTCCACCACAGACCCCACCTACCCAAGTGCCTTCTGTAGTTGTATTCATCTAATATCTTGTTCTTATAACAACACGGAAAGAGGCCATTCAGACTATTAGGTTTATAGTGGCTTTCAGGAGAGCAGTCCCCTTCCTCCTTTCATGTACTGTGATATTTGTTTCACAGCGAAGTAAACTTGTGCATGGCAATCAACCCCGTAAACCCACCTTTTGTGAGAAACACTCTATGAAATGTCAGCCATTCCCCAGACAACTGCCAACATTTTTTCAGAAACCATTTGCAATGTAAACACAGAAGTCCTGAAGTTGCTGTCAGCTGTTTGCTGGTGTTTTTTAACTGCAATGTTAAGTCCTCTAAACTACCATAAACTCACACTCTGAACTAGCCTTGAAGATTTGTGCCAAATTGGGCCTGGAGCACAGGGTCACAGCTTCTTTAATGATTTAATGCACTGTGAAGGGCTACTGTTATCATTGTTTTAATTTAATGCACTGTGAGAGGCAAGTGTTATCATTGTTTTAATTTTTTGAGCTTACTGAAATAACTTTGTGCTTTAGTATTTTAATTCTTAAATGTTTTTAACAGTTTTTCATTAGTTTTGAATGGCAGAATGTTATGGGGAGGTGTAGAAGGAACTGTTACCACAAAGAGCCTCATCAAAATGATGAAGCTGAAATCTCTCAGCTGGGGACCAGAGTAATGACAGTAGACAGACCATCACTGGCTGAAAATTCAGAGCTATTGTGCGTGATTGACAATTTTAAAAAAATCAAATGTATTTAGTGTACATAAGAGCAGATATAGAATTTTGTCCTCTGCTATATGTACTGTGAAGTACACAGGCACGCAGAACTCCACTTCTGAAATCTGCTTCCATTAAATTGAATTTAAGTGACAGAAATGGAATTTCTGATCTAATTGCAAACTGATTATGATTAATATTAATAGTTCTAAATGGTCAGCTATGATTAGAGGTGGCTGCCCCAGGGATCATATCCCATTCCCATACTGTTCACAACTTCGATACTTGATTGAGCGAATAGTACTAAAAGTGGAATATCTAAAATTTTAGATGATCAATTGGATAGAAATAAGGATATTTGAAGTAAGGCTAATGGATAAATTTCATAAGTATCTCCAGGGCACAATATGCAATGAGGAGTCAAGAGGAAAGAAAGAGTTCTTCAGCCTGTCAAGCCTGTTTCCTTCCACTGATATTGAGATCTATCATATGTTTTAAACAGCAACTTGTAATTCTATAGTGCATTTAAGGTGACCAAATATCCCAAGAGCTTCACAGTAGCAATATCAAACAAATTTTATTGTCAAGCCACATAAGGCAAAATAGGAAAGGGGGTGAGTTTCAAGGAGCATTTTGAAGGTGGGAAGAACAATCAAAAGGTGGTCAGGGTTAAGGATGGAATTCCAGGGCTTAGGGGCTTTCCAGATAAAAGCACTAAGTACAATGAGAGAGCAATTACATTTGAGGATGATAAAGAAGCAAGAGTTGGAGGAGTACAAATGTCCCAGGGGCTACAGTACTGGAGGAGATTGTGGAGAGAGTGAGGTGCATGACCATGGGTTCTGAAAGCAAGGCTGAAATTTTTGAAAATTGCAGCCTTGCATAATTAAAAAGTAATTTAAGTCAGTAAGCACAAAGATTGTGAGTGAGTGTAATCTGGTGCTATCTAGGAAATGGAGAGCAGAATTTTTATTGTCCTCAAGTCTATAGAAGATTGAATGAGGGAGCCCTGCCAGGTGTTCTTGAATGATCAAACCTTGGCAAAGCTGGGAATCAGGGTTCCAACAGATGGGCTTGGCACAGGCAGAGTCATATCACCCAATCGTTAAATAACCCTCAAATGTGCCATAGTTGTGATAATTACTCTGAAATACATCACACTTTACACCATAAATCTAAATTGTAAAACACTTCACAATGCTTCATAGAATAAACAAGTTCTCTTTCCTGACTCATTTACTGACCCAAAATTTTGAAATAGAAAAGGGGATTGATCATATGGGTGGTGTTACTAGTGTGTAACCGGGAGGACTGGAGACTGCCCTACTGATCCTAATAAATTCTCTCAGTGGCTTCAGAATGAAAGGTAGATTAGAGCTCTTGAGATGTTTGTGGTTGAAATCTCCCTGAGTTTGGACCAGAAAAGGCCCAGTTGAAGCTTGTAGCAAATCAGTTACTGCTGGTTCAAATCTTGCTCAACTGGCATTTTGCCACCACCTTGACAGCTGACATCTTGAGAGAGCAAAACGTTTGACCCCTGATGCATAACTGACCCTATCATTGGAATTCAGCTTGTCACTAATCTAGCCTACTTTCTAATTAATTGCCTGCATAAAACCAACTTTTCTTTCTAAGTTACTTCAATTTTTCTCTGACTCCCATGTTGATTGAAACTTTTCTCCTACTGTTCTAATTAAGCTCCAACATATAATATCAGACTTCACTCTGCAGCCTGACAAATCTGAACTCTTTCTTAATACACTGTGCATCTCACCATTGAGTTATTTAGCTAATCTGGCTGTTCTTGTACTAGTAGTGAATTTAGCATTAGTTTTTATATTTCTACTTCTGAGTTTCTGTTTCCAATTTTATTTCCTCTTGAATTCTTTTTCTGAGATTGACGTTTCTTCTTCCTTGTTTAGTTGGAGCTATTTTGCATTTTACCTTACTGTTACTGAATGAATTCCTTTTCTAAATCTATTATTTTAATTTACAGGGAGCATTATGTAACTTTCTCCATCGTGGAACCAAACAATTTCACACTTTTAAATCCAAGAAAAAATTTAATGCAAGAAATGATTGAATATCAGCTGTAAAGCTACATACCTTTGGACCTGATTTAATTTTGTCTATTTGTTGATCAAATTAATTTAGTGAGTATTTACTCATCTTATTTTGTATGCATTAATTTACTGCAGCAACTGTAGTTCAAAAAAATCGCACACATTGGTTGACTACCCTATTACAAAGTTATAGCTAAATTGGGTTTAAATACTTCCAGATGCTTTTTAGTGCATTTTCAACATAAATTATTTTATGCAGTTAAGTTTGGCATTAGTATGTCATTCTGTCATTAGCTGTGGAATAATAAATTTATTCCCAATGTGCTTCACTTAATTTCGCCATTTCTAGTCATAAAAGGATAGGCAGTTGATAGGGCAAAATTGCAGTCAGTTGGATGGGTTGAAATGTGTCTATTTTAATGCAGGAATTATCAGGAACAACATATAACATAGAACATAGAACACTACACCAAAGTACAGGCCCTTCGGCTCACAATGTTGTGCCGACGTTTTATCCTGCTCTAAGATCTATCTAACCCTTCCCTCCCACATTGCCCCCCATTTCTCTATCATTCATGTGTCCATAGAAACAGAAAAACTACAGCACAATTCAGGCCCTTCGGCCCACAAAGCTGTGCCGAACATGTCCCTACCCTAGAAATTACTAGGCTTACACATAGCCCTCTATTTTTCTCAGCTCCATGTACCTATCTAACAGTCTCTTGAAAGACCCTGTCATATCCGCCTCCACCACCATTTCCGGCAGCCCATTCCACGCACTCACCACTCTCGGAGTAAAAAACTTACCCCTGACATCTTCTCTATACCTACTCCCCAGCACTTTAAACCTATGTCCTCTTGTGCCCACCATTTCAGCCCTGGGGAAAAGCCTCTGACGATCCACCTGACCAAAACCTCTCATCATCTTACACACCTCCACCAGGTCCCCCCTCATCCTCCGTCGCTCCAAGGAGAAAAGGCCGAGTTCCCTCAGCCTGCTTTCATAAGGCATGCTCCGCATTCCAGGCAGCATCCTTGTAAATCTCCTCTGCACCCTCTCCATGGCTTCCACATCCCTCCTGCAGTGAGGCGACTAGAACTGAGCACAACACTCCAAGTGGGGTCCGACCAGGGACCTATATAGCTGCAACAATACCTCTCAGCTCCTAAATTCAATTCCCTGATTGATGAAGGACAATACACCATATGCCTTCTTAACCACAGAGTCAACCTGCGCAGCCACTTTGAGTGTCCTATGGACTCAGACCCCAAGATCCCTCTGATCCTCCACACTGCCAAGAGTCCTACCATTAATACTATATTCCGCCAACATATTTGACCTACCAAGATGAACCACTTCACACTTATCTGGGTTGAACTGCATCTGCCACTTCTCAGCCCAACTTTGCATCCTATCTATGTCCCTCTGTAACCTCTGACAGCCCTCCAAACTATCCACAACACCCCCAAGCTTCATGTCATCCGCAAACTTACTAATCCACCCCTTCACTTCCTCATCCAGGTCGTTTATAAAAATCACAAAGAGTGAGGGTCCCAGTACATATCCCTGAGGTACACTACTGGTCACTGACCTCCACTCAAAATATGACCCTTCAACAACCACTCTTTGCCTTCTGTGGGACAGCCAGTTCTGGATCCACACTGCAATGTCCCCTTGGATCCCATGTCTCCTCACCTTCTCCATAAGCCTTGCATGGGGTACCTTATCAAACTCCTTGCTGAAATCCATATACACTACGTCTACTGCTCTCCCTTCATCGATGTGCTTAGTCACATCCTCAAAAAATTCAATCAGGCTCGTAAGGCAGGACCTGCCCTTGACAAAGCCATGCTGACTATTCCTAATCATATTATACCTCTCCAAATGTTCATAAATCCTTCCTGTCAGGATCTTCTCCATCAGCTTACCAACTACTGAGGTAAGACTCACCAGTCTATAATTCCCTGGGCTATCCCTACTCCCTTTCTTGAATAAGGGAACAACATCTGCAACCTTCCAATCTTCCGGAACCTCTCCTGTCTCCATCGACGACGCAAAGATCATCGTCAGAGGCTCCGCAATCTCCTCCCTTGCCTCCCACAGCAACCTGGGGTACATCTCATCCAGTCCCGGTGACTTATCCAACTTGATGCTTTCCAAAAGTTTCAGCACCACCTCTTTTCTAATATCTACATGCTCACGCTTTTCAGGCCGCTGCAAGTCCCCACTACAATCCCCTAGATCTTTTTCCGTAGTGAATACTGATGTAAGGTATTTATTAAGTACCTCCGCTATTTCTTCCAGATCCATACACACTTTCCCACTACTGCACTTGATAGGCCCTATCCTTTCGCATCTCATCTTCTTACTCTTCACATACTTGTAGAACGCCTTGGGGTTTTCCTTAATCCTGCCCGCCAAGGCCTTCTCATGTCCCCTTCTGGCTCTCCTAATCTCTTTCTTAAGTTCCTTCCTTTTAGCCTTGTACTCTTCCATATCTCTAACATTACCTAGCTCTCTGTACCTTTTGTATGCTTTTCTTTTCCTTTTGACTAGATTTAATATATCCTTCGTACACCACAGTTCCTGTATCCTCTCGTGACTCCCCTGTCTCATCGGAACATGTCTATGCAGAACTCCACACAAATACCCCCTGAATATTTGGCACATATCTTCCATACTTTTCCCAGAGAACATTTGTTCCCAATTTAATCTTCCAATTTCCTGCCTGAGAGCCTCATAATTCCCTTTACTCCAAGTAAACACCTTTCTAGTCTGTCTGTTCCTATCTCTCTCCAGTGCTAACGTAAAGGAGATAGAATTATGATCACTATCACCAAAATGTTCACCCACTGAGAGATCTGACGCCTGACCAGGTTCATTTCCCAATATCAAATCAAGCACAGCCTCTCCTCTTGTAGGTCTATCTACATACTGTGTCAAGAACCCTTCCTGAACACACCTAACAAACTCCACATCTAAACCCCTCACTGTCTGGAGATGCCAATCGATGTTTGGGAAATTAAAATCCCCCATCACAACAACTCTGTTATTCTCACACCTTTCTAGGATCTGCTTCCATATCTGCTTCTCAATAACCCTGTCACTATTGGGTGGCCTATAAAAAACACCCAGTAAAGTTATTGACCCCTTCCTGTTCCTAACCTCCACCCACAGAGACTCTGTAGACAATCCCTCCGCAACGTCCACCTTTTCCGCAGCCGTGATACTATTTCTGATCAACATTGCCACTCCCCCACCTCTCTTGCCTTCCTCCCTGTCCTTCCTGAAACATCTAAAACCCGGCACTTGAATCAACCATTCCAGCCCCAGAGCCATCCAAGTCTCCGTAATGGCCACCACATCATAGCTCCAAGTATCGATCCAAGCTCTAAGCTCATCCGCCTTGTTCACAATACTCCTTGCGTTAAAATAGACACATCTCAAGCCTGTCTGAACACTTCCCTTCTCTGTCACCTGCCTATGGTACTTACTCCTAGCTTCCTCTATTTGAGAGCCAAACACCTCTTCCCCAGTCTCTCCAGTACTAAGAGTCTCTTAAATGTCCCTAATGTATCTGCCCCCACAACTTATTCAGGCAGTGCGTTCCACGCACCCACCATTCTCTGTGTAAAAAAAACTTACCCCTGACATCCCCCTTATATCTTCCTCCAATCACCTTAAAATTATGTCCCCTCATGTTAGCTATTGTCACCCTGGGAAAAAGCCTCTGTGTCCACTTGATCATCTTATCATCTTGTACACCTCTATCAAGTCACCTCTCATCCTCCTCCTCTCCAAAGGGAAAAGCCCTAGCTCACTCAACATATCCTCACCTTGGGGTTTTCCTTAATCCTACTTGCCAAGGCCTCCTCATGCCCCTTTCTAGCTCTAACTCTTTTCTTAAGCTCCTTCCTGGCTACCTTGTAACTCTCTAGAGCCCTGTCTGATCCTTGCTTCCTGAACCTTAAGTAAGCTTCTTTCTTCCTCTTCAGTAGATATTCCACATGTCAACCATCCTTACCCTGCCTCAATGGGACAAACCTATCCAGAGACCCATGCAAGTATTCCTTAAACAACCTCCACATTTCCGCTGTGCACTTCCCCAAGAACATCTGTTCCCAATTTATGCTCCCAAGTTCCTGCCTAACAGCATCATAATTCCCCCTCCCCTAATTAAATGCTTTCCCATACGAATGCTCCTATCCCTCTGCAAGGAAAGGGTAAAGGTCAGGGAGTTGTGGTCACTGTCTCCGAAATGCTCACCCACTGAGAGATCTGACACCTGACCAAGTTTATTGCCTAGTACCGGGTCCAGAATGGCCTCTCCTCAAGTCGACCACAAGGGTGATGAACTTAGGACATTAGGTCAGTAGATGGAACTACGATGTTGTAGCCATTACAAAGGCTTGGCTGTCACAAAGGCAGGAATTACTGCTGGATGTTTCAGGGTTTAGATGTTTCAAAAGAGACAGGAAGGGAGGTAAAAGAGGTGGGGGAGTGGCATTGCTAATCAGGAATACTATCACAGCTGCAGAAAAGGAAGATGTCCTGGAGGGATTGTCTATGAGTCAGTGTGGGTGGAGGTCAGAAACAGAAAGGGAGCAATCACTCTATTGGGAGTATTCTATAAACCACCCCACCCCACCCCAGTAGCAACAGAGACACCAAGGAATGGATCAAGAGGCATATTTTGCAAAGGTGCAAAAATTACAGGGTTGTTATCATAGGTAATTTCAACTTCCCTAATATTGGTTGGCACCTCCTTAGTGCAAAAGTTTTGGATGGGGTGGAATTTGTTAGGTGCATCCAGGAAGGATTCCTGACACAATATGTAGACAGGCTGACTTGAGGAGAGGCCATTCTGGATCTGGTTCTAGGCAATGAACCTGGTCAGATGTCAGATCTCTCGGTGAGTGAGCATTTCGGAGACAGTGACCACAACTCCCTGACCTTTACCCTTACCTTGGAGGTGGATAGGAGCAGACAGTATGGGAAAGTATTTAATTGCGGGAGGGGAAATTAAGATGCTATTAGGCAGGAATTTGGGAATGTAAACTGGGAGCAGATGTACTCAGGGAAATACACAATGGAAATGTGGAGGTTGTTTAGAGATCACTTGAATGGGGTTCTGGATAGGTTTGTCCCACTGAGGCAGGAAAAGGATGGTAGGGTGAAGGAACCATGTTGACAAGAGATGTGGAATATCTAGTGAAGAGGAAGAAAGAAGCTTACTGAAGGTTTAGAAAGCAAGGATCAGACAGGGCTCTAGAGAGTTACAAGGTAGCCAGAAAGGAGCTTTTGAATAGACTTAGGAGAGCTAGAAGGGGGCATGAGAAGGTGTTGGTGAGTTGGATTAGGGAAAACCCCAAGGTGTTCTACACGTATGTGAAGAACAATCGGATGACTAGAGTGAAGGTAGGACTGATTAGGGATAGAGGACGAAACATGTTCCTGGAGTCAGAGGAAATAGGGGAGGTCCTTAATGAATACTTTGCTTCAGTATTCACCTGTGACAGAGACCTTGATATTTGTGAAGACAGTGTAAAACAAGCTGATAAGCTAGAACACGTTGACGTTAAGAATGAGGATGTGCTGGAATCTTTGAAAAACATTGGGACAGATAAGTCCCCAGGGCCGGACAGGATATATCCCAGGATACTACGGAAAGCGAGGAAAGAGATTTCTGAGCCCTTGGCAATGATTTTTGCATCCTCACTGGCCACAGGAGTAATGCCAGATGATTGGATGGTGGCAAATGTTATTCCTTTATTCAAGAAAAAGAGTAGGGAATAACCCTGGGAATTATAGACCAGTGAGTCTTACTTCAGTGATGGGCAAATTATTGGAAAAGGTTCTTAGGGACGGGATTTATGAGCATTTGGAGAAGCATAGTCTGATTAGCATTAGTCAGCATGGCTTTGTGAGGGACAGGTCATACCTCACTAGCCTGATTGAATTCTTTGAGGATGTGACAAAACACATTGATGAGGGTAGAGCAGTGGATGTGGTGTATATGGACTTTAGTAAAGTGTTTGATAAGGTTCCCCATGATAGGCTCATTCAGAAGGTCAGGAGGCATGGGATCCAAGGAAACTTGGCTGTGTGGATTCGGAATTGGCTCGCCCATAAGGCAGAGGGTGGTTGTAGATAGAGTGTATTCTGCCTGGAGGTTGGTGACCAGTGGCGTTCTGCAGGGATCTGTTCTGGGACCCCTGCTCTTTGTAATTTTTATAAATGACTTGGATGAGGAAGTGGAAGGGTGGGTTAGTAAGTGTGCAGATGACACGAAGGTTGGTGGTGTTGTGGATAGTGTAGACAGTTGTTGAGGGTTAGAACAGGACATTGATAGGATGCAAAGCTGGGCAGAGAAATGACAGATGGAGTTCACCCAGAATACTATGAAGTGATTCACTTTGGAAGGTCGAATTTGAAGGCAGAATACAGTGTTAATGGTAGGATTCTTAACAGTGTGGAGGAACAGAGGGATCTTGGTGTCCAAGTCCATAGATCCCTCAAAGTTGCCACGCAAGTTGATAGGGTTGTTAAGAAGGCATATGGCATGTTAGCCTTCATTAGTCGTGGGATTGAGTTCAAGAGCCACGAGGTAATGTTCCAGTTATATAAAACCCTGGTTAGACCACACTGAGAATATTGTGTTCAGTTCTGGTCGCCTCACTACAGGAAGGATGTGGAAGCTTTAGAAACTATGCAGAGGAGATCTTCCAGGATGCTACCTGAATTGGAGAGCATGTCTTATGAGGATAGGTTGAGTGAGCTAGTGTACTCTTTGGAGCAAAGGAGGATGAGAGGTGACCTGATATAGGTGTACAGGATGATAAGAGGCATAGATCAAGTGGACAGCCAGAGACTTTTTCCCAGGACGGAAATGGCTTACACGGGAGGCATAATTTTAAGGTGATTGGAGGAAAATATAGGGGGGATGTCAGAGGTAAGTTTTCTTACACAGAGAGTACTGGGTGCTTAGAAAGTACTGCCATGGGTGCTGGTAGAGGCAGATACATTAGGGACATTTAAGAGAGTCTTAAATAGGCACATGAATGATAGAAAAATGGAGGGGTATGTGGGAGGGAATTGTTAGATTGATCTTAGAGTAGGTTAAAAGGTTGGCACAACGTTGTGGGCCAAAGGGCCTGTACTGTGCTGTTATGTTCTATGTTCTATGTAAAAGTGTGGTCTTTGTCTCACATGCTGGGCCAGCCTGTGAAGTGGGATCAACCCTTGAAGTCAGTTGTGAACTGAAATTTGGATCCCTTTAAACAGCTGAAGTAACACTACGCAAGGCAAGCCAGTTGTGTATGCTGTATTAGAAAAGCTCGGTACTATCGGATTCCAAGCCAAAGTTATGCAGAATGCAGCACAAGATAATGACCCCAGAAATTCTGACTGATGGTACTTGAAGCCATCCTCAGACACTTCCCACTTCAAGTGCTGTTTCACAATATCAGTGACAGTCTCAATAATTATACTGGAATCCACATGTTGTACCTTTGTTTGGCTTCTTTTCATATCTGGTGCAAAGGGGATACTCTCTGTAGAGTAAGAGGATATGCTTCACCTCCATCTTTGGACTCTACTTCCTCTAAAAATAAGACTGTTGCAAAATAAATTCTTCATGGCAACTGCAGTGAAATAAAGCATTGACCTGCTTGATTCTACTGTGGTGGTAACAAATTAGCTAGACATTCAGCAGTGCATTTTCTGTTAACGAAGCCTGGAGTGTTATGGATTGGGTCTTGGCAGCTGCAAGGTTACAATCAGTCACCCATATTACTTATGGGACACTAGCAGTGGAATGGAATTGCGAAGCCCTCTCAAGCTGCTATTGTTCAGTGGTGAGTGTTATAAAGGCTCTCTATAAAGCATCAGTCACTTTTCTTGATGTGTGTCTGGGCACTGGGCTGTGTAAAGCTCCAGATGTTCCAAGAATTAGCCAGGAAGAAGCTAGAAGCCTAAATACTGAGAGCCACATTGACTTTCATGGATAATGGCACTGAAATTCAGATTGCAAATGCTGCTGTTTGAGCTGGTACAGCTTGGTTTTTATCTTTCTATTAAGCTTTTGCTTTCTGAGCACTTCTTCTCAGTAAATTGAAGTAAATGTGCCTGAGATAGAGTATTGATGTCTTGCATAACGTTATCTATCAATAGCATACCGCTGCTGATCCTCTACCTGAATTATGTGCAGTGCCAGTGGGTGATCTGCATGTAGTACTGAGTATATTCTTCCAAAATCAATAGCTTCCTGAGGTAGCTATTTTACAACAGATTCTGTCTCATTAACATTTTGAATTTGATTCCTCCTTTAAATTCTTAATCAAGCGACAATTAGTACGATTCAGTATCGTTTTTCCAGCATTTCACACTTTACCATAAAATGTGTTCTTATTGCCAGCAATTTGAATTTGGATATTGATCTATGGGTTTAAAGATTCATGGTTGATTGTATTAACATTAACTTATTTCCTTTAAGGTTGAGCTGAGGATTTAGATGATACTTGTTAAAGAACTGCCTAGGTTGAGTGGCAGAGTTTTTATTCCGACTAAAAATTATGCTGGTAAGGTCTCCCAAGTAACAAAGTGTCAGACTGCAGTGCTTTTAGCAGCAAAGTTTTCAGGTTGCTATTTAAGTATTCACTTTTTGAAATTACTTAACTGTTAACTGTTGATTATTGTTTGGCTTATGGTGAATCCACACAGCTGCCGCAAGCTATGGCTGTCAAATTAATCATAAATTGCTGAATTGATCAGTTTCTAGTTAAAAAGAAATATTGGTATCCAGTGGATTGGTGAAATCTTGATGACTTTTGTTTGGATTAAAAGAGAGATTCTGCCCTGAAGTCATAATTTCACTTCTGATTTATGAACTTTATCTGCTTTGTTTTAGCACATAAAGAAATGTGCCAAAATATGTGACTTCTTAGCCAGGTAACAGTTGCAAAGGCAGTTCTACAGGCAAATCACCAGCTGATGGTTGTTAAGTGTGACTGGAGGCACATTTTGGTTCTCAAAATGCAAGAGATTCTAAAACTTAATGTGCAATTAGTCCATTTATGATGCATCTTGGATACATATCAAAGTTATAGTTCCATTTGCAAAGGGTAAGTTATCAGTTTTCTGAATAGAATAAAATATATAAGTTCACAGGCACAACTTTAAAACCGCATGTGATCTATATACTTAACTCCGAATTTACAGTACAATGAAATATATCAGAGCATTAGTATTAATAAAAGATCTCAATGAAAGAGGATTTGAGTACAACAGTGAAGATAGCTTACACTGGGGCCTGGAAAAACTGCACAGAATGTTTTGTGTAGGTCTGGTCTCCTCATTTAAAGAAGGATATGCTTGTGATAAAGGGAGCACAACAAAGGTTCATTGTCTGATTCCGGGAATGGGGAATTGTGCTCTGAGGAGAGATTTAGCAGACAGGACCTAGACTCTCTCGAGCTCAGAAGAATGAGAGAGTACTGTATCTGATGCAAAATTTTGCAGGACTTGACATGGTACATGCAAGGACAATCTTTACCTTGCTGTTGTGTCTAGAGACAGTGGTCATGGTCTCAAAATTACTACTCAGGACTGAGATGGGAAGAAATGTCTTCACCCAGAGCATGGTGAATCTTTGGAATTCTCTACCCAAGGGAGCTGTGGAGGATCAGTCAGTATATTCAAAATAAGAGAATGATTGATTTTTGGGTATTGGGGGAATCGAGGAATACAGGTAGAGTGTAAGAAAGTTGTGCTGAAATAAAAGAACAATGCTGATCCTATTGAGTAGTGGTGCAAGCATGAGGGATGGAAAGACCCACTGCTGCTTCTGTTCCTCGGCATTACGTGGCGCACAGTTCGTGAGATTCCTTTACCCTTGATTGAAAGACGGATTTCAAATCCTGCTTTGAAATATGTAGAATTCTGTAAAAATGTGCAGGAACCTGGAAAGATTACAATTGAAAATAATGGATTTTTTTTTCACTTTCTGCTTTCTTTCATTGTTTGGACTAATGAAGTGGATGAGAGCCAGGTGGACCTCTGACCCTTGCTATGCTTATTATGGGGTTGACGGCACAGATTGCTCCTTCCTTGAATACCTCAGCGAAAGAGAGTGGTTTTGTCCTCCTTTACCAGGGAAGAATCAAACAGCTGCACCTACCAGAACTGAAACAAAAGTACAGGTATGCTGATGGTTTAACATTAAAGAGTAATCAGTATATTAAGCACAAAGGAAGTATGCAAAGGTCATTGAAATATCAGAGCAGTTTATTAC
Source organism: Pristis pectinata (assembly GCF_009764475.1). NCBI lineage: Eukaryota > Metazoa > Chordata > Chondrichthyes > Rhinopristiformes > Pristidae > Pristis > Pristis pectinata. The sequence goes on along the minus strand of NC_067422.1, from coordinate 22,019,845 downwards.
TCTCATATTATTCATGTCTGAATTATCTAAACAGTTACATTGTAAATCTTTCCTATTAATTGTTAACAACTTTATTCTAACAGAACCTGCTAAACATGTTTTCTTATACAAACATAGTTGGGATCAGTATTCAGAACTTAAGTACCTGAAAAATATATGTCCAAACTCATTCCATTTTGAAGCTGTTGCGAGTTAAAGTTTCAATGTTTATAAATTAAGTTCTCTACTTGCTGCATTGTATCTGCAGAGGTGACTTTGAGTTAGCAGATGATGAATCTAATGTTGGTGATATTGTCATTGAGGTGACTTAGTCAGCCTTCCAGGCTTATTGTTAATGGATAATAATGGCATGTAATATGCTGCTCATAGTGAAACTATCTGCATATCTACTGTATGACAGAAACTATGGAATACTGCCAATCAAATCACTTTCCACATCATAAGGTTAATAATACCCTTTGTCCTGAACCACAATGAAATGACACAAAGATAATCAGTAATAAAAAATATTCTTAATCAAAATTCACTGCCACATATTACAAATAAGAAATCAAAACTATGTGTAAACTTTGGGTGGCAATCTATTCTCTGAGGTCAGATGCTCAATATAAATGCCGAAGAATGTGCTATCACCTGAATCTCCAAATTAGATTTCTGCCTTGTAATTTACTTGCTATTATCCTCTCTATTTTAGAACCCATTTGCAATACAATATTCCAAGTACTACTAATGGAATGGTTAGATAATATTGCATGTTTTGGTAGTTTTTCTAATGCCAAAGATTTATCTGTTTCAATGCCTTACAGTGTGTTGGTTAGCTGCAAAATCTTCAGATCTTTTCCAGCAGAGGGAAGATATCCTCCTGCACAAATCCTCCTCCGACAGGTGTAGGTGAAGGTTCCAGGATACTGCAGGGAAGTGTTGGCACCTCTGATGCAGCCTGATCTGCTTCCTGACCCTCCAGTGGGCTGTCTTGCATTCAGACAGATCAGAAGAGATTGACTCCTATTGGGAAATCCACTGCTGGCATGAATGGCTGTGGAGGGAAGAACTTCCTCAGCAGAGCAGTTCTCAGAAAGACACAGTTAGATTTGCAGGAAGCTTTCAATTTTTTTGAAGCAGTAAAGACAATATTCTGGTAAGAGACCAGAAGAAACAATGCCAGGTCAGGATTACAATTCTACAATATAATCGCTATTTTAAAGCATCAGCTGAACTCAGTGTAAACAATCAAATTTGTATTAGGACCTTGCACTCAAACAGCCAGTTGGCAGTTTCATTTGTTGAGATCAGATGGCTTCGTCCTGTGTGAAGAATTCATAATCCAGGAAGTGACATGTCCCTTTTTATATTGAGATCTTTTATTCATGTACCCGCATTAGTGGAACTCAGCAGCTCAGCTTAATGCTGCTACTCTGTTCTTCCAGAAGAAGTTGAGATTCTGCCTTTCTATCCTCATCTTACTATAAATATTTATAGTATTTTGCTTGCCAGCTTTCTACCTGGAAACCATGGAGAAACATGACTACATTTCTATGCCGTTACTTCCTCAAAAGGCTAGGGAAATTCAGCATGTCCCCACCGACCCTCATCAATTTTTACAGATGCACCATAGAAAGCATCCTATCCGGATGCATCACAGCTTGGTATGGCACCTGCTCTTCCCTAGACCACAAGAAACTGCAGCGAGCTGTGGACACAGCTCAGCACATAACGCAAACCAGCCTCCCTTCCATTGACCCTGTCTACACTTCCCGCTGCCTCAGGAAAGCAACCAACATAATCAGGAACCCCTCCCAACCCGGTCATTCTCCCTCATTTCGTCGGGTAGAAGACACAAAAGCTTGAGAACATGTACCACCAGGCTCAGGGACAGCTTTTATCCCACTGTTGTAAGACTCTTGAATGGACCCCTTATGGATGAGTCTCTTAAAGATGAACTCTTGATCTCTCAGTCTACTTTGTCTTGCACCTTATTTGTCCATCTGCACTGCAATTTCTCTGTAACTGTGACACTATATTCTGCATTCTGTTATTGTTTTTCTTTTGTACTACTCCAATGGACTTGTATATGAAATGATCTGTTTGGATGGCATGCAAACAAAAGTGTTTCATTGTATCTCAGTACTTGTCACAATAATAAACTATTTATCAATTACCATTTAAGATTTTATCTTAAAGTAGCTTAGCTCTGTGACCTTGCACCAGCATAGAATAGTTATTCTTGTTTGTAGGATGAAGTTTTGATGGAATGGCACTTACATTCACACTTGTATTTCTATTCCAACCCATATCCACATTCCTCATCCTGGAGACAGAAGAGGATCGACATCATTATGAATGAGCCTGCATGTTCAAAGATTACAATCTCACTGGTGCTTCAGCAGAAGCAGCTTCTGCAGTGATAGGAAGGATTATTAAAAGGGATGAAGTGCCCTGAAAATCGGAGAGAAGAAAGTGACTGTAAATCTCAAGCTAAAAGTACAAGGAATTAAGTTTCTGAGGCAGTGAGAGGAAATGACAGCTTCTGAGGATCTATCGCCACGTTCCACATGGCAGCTTCAGAAAGTTGTGGCAATGTTTCAAAAAGGGAAAAATATCCACTTGGAACCCAGTTCTTGCACTCCCACAATTATTTAAATTTGGAAGATTTGGCAAGGAGTCTTGGAGGGGGCAAAGAAATAGACATCCTGCACAAATGTTTCAGCATTCTCTGTCACAATTATGACTAATTCAGATAGGT